>NW_027271853.1:0-612500 GCF_040938485.1 Diadema antillarum | reverse complement strand
GCTAGTTATGTCAGAATTTTTTTTCAACGCAATCTCGCGAATACTTTCAATGCGAACACTGAGGTTCCAAGTATATATAAAGTATCAATACATAATTTATAAACACACACACGAAAATACCTATATACACACACATAATCACAAATACAATTATGTACATGCATACATACACACACATGCACACATACTTACATACACGGACATACGTACATACGCACACTCATACTTGAAAAATACACACCAACAATAAATCATCTTCTCTGAGCAGACGCAATACACACAGTCAGAAAAAAAAAAAAAGAAAAAGAAAAGAAAAGGGGAAGAGGGACTGGACTGGATATGTAAAACATCTCCCGTTCATTCACCCGTCAGCAAACAACATTCCCACCAGAGGTTGAATATCCCTCAAGGCGACTTTTACAGAGACTATAATGGAGATGGATCATCAGTAGATGAAGATAACGAGATGTTCATCCACGGCGTGATACTGCGGGAGTGGATGACGGATCACCGTCCTATCAGCATTCGCTGTTCCTCACTTTCACGCCTCGCTGGGTGGCGCTGTCACATACAAAACCCCCGGCGAGGGAAAAGGAGGTCTCGGGGTATACCCATGAGAAGGTAGGACGTTACACACGCAGACAGCAAGCTCAGACTCCTTGCTTTCCATTCTCTAAAGAAAGAAGAAAAGAGAAAAGAACGAAAAAAGAGAGCATCCCCCTCCCCACCCCCCTCAAAAAAATAAAAGAAAAGGAAGATAATATTGTTAATATTTTCTTGTAAATCAAGAGTTCTTTCACCATTCCGCAATACTCGTTCATATTTTGTGAATGTGTATGTCTGTGTGTGTGCATGTGTGCAGAAAATACGTTTTAGTGAGTTTGATATGTCTCTTCTCATAGTGATCGTAATATTACAGACATGAACATCAATTTTGCTTCATGTGAATTATCTACTGTATGTCAAATGTCAATCACTATTCTGTATATTCTGTTGAAAAAATAGTTTTAACTTTTATCATGACTTCTCTACGTTCTGACATCCTCCAATGGCCTGAGAAACCTACAGTTATACAAATGATGCACAGGACAGAGTGGATCGGGGAGAATTGGATGTGCAAGTTTAACTTTGGAACTGTTTAAACCTGCGAGCGCAGCGAGAGGGTTTTAGACTGTTCCAAAGTTAAACGAGAGCATCCAATTCTCACTGATCCACGAAATAGGCCTGTGCATCATTTGTGTTATAAAAAAAATAATGAATGGGCCCGTAAATTCATGAAATAACCATTTTCCCCATCATGCATCCGGTATCACACCTACAACACTACACAAGACTTGTGCCATGCGTTCGGATTTTACCATGATTCATTGTGGATCAGTTCAATTCAATGCATGACAATTGACCAATCAGATTGTAGATCGAGATTCTAAAGCCCATTTTATACTTCATAATGTTGGGAGGCAAGAGAGATACCATCGTGGCCATTTTGTCCACAGGTGAGGCGTGGCACAAGATAAAGGTCATGTGACCTTATATTGAACTAGACTCTTTAAAAGAAAAGTTTGAAAAATACATTAAGTATGACTATGAGTGTGATTCGGACTAGAATATGTATACATCTTACAAAGGTATCAAGTGATGTTACAACCTTCGGCGAAAATAAAAAGCTGATGAATCAAATTCCTGCACGCATCATTGACACAATCTTATTAATAACAATAACTAACCAATAGCATAGAAAAGACCTTATGATTAAAGCCATAAAAAAGGGTAGAGGTCCCACATTGCGACCTATGATAGTAAATAAGGTCTTCCTATAACTTAACCTATAAGTCTTCCTATAACTATAACCTATAAGTCGTTTTTTTTTTCTCAGTTGGTCGTTACAACCAAGTCAGCAAAATCAGCGCTTGCTGGAATCCAACCCCTTGAAAAAATAACCGAATCGTGATAAACGCGGGTCACATGACCACACATGACTGTCAATGTTTTTTTGTTGTTGGTAGTGGTGTTTTTTTTTATCTTGTGAGTCGGAACGTTCAGAATCGATTTAATCAAATAAATCATACATCGTGAATAGTCTCAATAAGGCAAACCAGCGAGAGTTGCCATGACGCTGACTAAGCAATAATTTGCAGCTTAATGTTGTATCAACGTACAGTGCATGGATGCAGCATTAATATGATAACAGCTCTGCATACTTTATGTGAAGAATGTATACTTTATGTGAAGAAATTCGTGGTTTATCTACACAACCCCTTTCCTCTCTGTGCTATATTGACTATCCTTTCTGATACTGGAGGAAAATGGAGGTATATTTTCTTTTAGATACTGTAGAAAATGAGAGAAAGAATGTATTAAAGCACTGATGTATCACATATACTTATTTATGGTATTAAAGGAAACCAAACCCCACAAACTGAAATAACTGCTTCTATGTTGTGTTTGTCAGTTGTGAAATTGTTGTAAGTCGGACATTTTTTTCCTGTATTGTTCCAATGTTCTACTGTGTACTTTTTGTTCCTGTATTTTTTGTAAATGCTTTTTATCAGGATGTGGAAATAAATGAAATGAAATGAAATGAAAACCCAAAGAGAAATGTTGATTGATCGAAAGCAGCAACATTTAGAGTAGAAGACATCAGTGAAAGTTTGAGGAAAATAGGACAATCGATGCAAAAGTTATGAATTTTTAAAGTTGTGGTGCGTGGGAACCGCTGATGGGTGAGGAGACTACTTGAGTTTATGACATATTTGGACAACAATTATAAAGAAAATGTAAAGAAAATTCAACATAGTTTCACTTTTCTGCATAATGAAAGAGCACTTGACTAACCGCTTTCAGAAAGCAAGGGAAATGTCAGTATCAAGTTGGTGGAATGTGTAATTTTCATGATAAATGAATTTTTGTTGAATTCCCTTTATATTTTCTTTATAATTGTCCACACATGACGTCATAACATCTAGTAGTCTCCTCATCCAGCGGTTCCAACACCACATTTTTTTTTTTAAATTCACAACTTTTCCATCGATTGTCCGTTTTTCATCAAACATTTACTGATATGTTCTACTAATGTTGCTGCTTTCACTCAATCCACATTTTTCTTTGGGTTTAATTGGTTTCCTTTAAATAGAAAATGAGATTTAAAAAAAAAGAATGTAAGCGCTGATGTATCATAATGGTATAAAAAATGAAAGAAAAAAAGAAAGAAAGAAAGAGGAAGCATGTGTGAAATCCGTCTAGAAGCACCAGAGAGCATCACTACATGGAAGCAACGAAAACGGGTGGTGGCGTTCACACCGCACCGAAAGGTCACACCACATCGAAAATGATGACGTTGGAGTACATGTCAAACAGTCCTACTCGCTTCCACAAGGTGGACGCATGTTCATTATCACACTGCCAGGGGGCGAAAGAACAAGTGGTGCTTGAGTCCGGTAGTAGGTAGAAGAGTACAATTTCCTGTAACAAATCTCAGCTCCACAGGTATTCTTCAGTTCGACAGTAATTAAGACACAGTAAGAGAGGGCGTGACATCATTGTACAGCTGCATTCGCAATGACAAAGGGGCCCACAGTTTAATCTTTACAGCTCTACATTCGTTACCCTACATTACCCTTGCACCAGCATGATTATCAGTCGGATATTAACCCTTTCATTACCACTGGGCAATTCAAGTATACATTTAATGTCACCTGCGTTGTGAAAATAGTGGCCCAAAAAGAGTTAAGATGTGAATATAATAACAATATATGGCAGGGGAGCTCACGCCCTCGAGTTTCTGTGATTTCAGCGTAAACGGCAATTAATCACCATGAAGTAGATGTCACATTGCGACCAGACTGCCTCCGGTCGATAAAACATGTATGAAACATTGATCGCGTGCCTCGCTCACTTCAATCATTCACTTCAGCCATTCTCTTCAACATTCTGTCTGCTAATCGTAAATCTAGAGGGGGGAAAATAGAAGAAGAACTGTCTTGTAATCACGTACGGCTCCGGAGAAATCGAATAGTGTAAATGTAATGTACAATCTTATTATTGTCAATTGCGTAATGATAATTCATGAAATATGATATACAAATCATAATACTGCCACAAGAAAATACCAAAGCTTCCAGGAACTTGGCCTAAACGGTTTGTAATGATAAGGCTTGTCAGACATGCTGGCAGCAAATACAAAATTCTTTCAACTATACTGAAATCTAGCTGTTTGTTTAATGGAGGATTTGGACTCGTCAGTCATGTTAGTATACACATTGGACACACACTGATATTGAATATGACACGTCTTGGTTTATCACAACTGAGGAACAGTCGACAGTAGGCCAGAATTATTAGCCAGGGCATGAATTTTTCACAGGCGATGTGTCTGTATAGGGATTGCAACAGTATGAGTTAGTCATTTCAACAACGTCTATCATTATTTTTTTTATCAATTTCAAAAAATATGTAGACTGGTTTTGGATTGCAAGAAAATCTGTGTATATTAAAGCTCTGCAATGTGCAATACTTCACTCCTAACAGAGAGCTTTCTCCAGGCTTACCCAACAGAGCAACAACTTCTAAAACCGTTCCATGCTGAATTCTGAAGTCTCCATAGACTTAATAAACAGGCCACCAGGTTCCCGTATGAAACGGGTTAGATATAGATACACTGAATTTTACATTGGAACGAGTCAAAAACACGAGATATATATTATACTCCCTCACCGCGGGGAATACCAATATACAACATACTAGTATAATCACGTAGATGCGAATGGTAAACAAGCCTTTTAGACTTTCTACTGTTGATACAATGATAATGAATAACATGAATTATTATGAAATTATATAGAATAAAGAAACTGAGCAGCACAGATGTTTGGCTCATTGATTTGACTAATCACAGTGTCTTCATCGAACGAGTTGCAAGTCACGATTGCGAATGGTATATGCACTTTAGTGATAATTATGATGATTGTTCATGTATAACAGATATAAGTAGATTTTGTCAAACTTGACAGATTATAGGCCTACACTTAAAATTCTATCAAGTAAATAATTATGCCTGTGGTCTATTGTAGACGTTATATCTATATAGTCACGTGCTAATGCTTATGTGAGGCCCAAAAGTCAAGAGGTCACTGTGTAACTGCTCGCTGACCATTATTAACATGATTGTTGTGGCGCTCTGCCTCATATAAAAGTTGCCTTGTTCTCAAAATACCTCACTGGTTGCCTTGTGCTTACAATACCTCACTTGTCTTGTTGCGTTATTCTTACCATAAGGAGGTACCACACAATTCCTCTGAGTTATTGTTCTTAATATTCCAGAAGATGCAAGACAACGAGTTTCTTGTGTGCTAGATCAGACAGTCCAGTCAACGACGTCAAGCTATGCTTATGCTGACGGTCTCCTGCTCCCTTGTTGAACCATTATATTATATTTTGCCTTTTATGATTATCATACATTAACCATTAATGTTTCATAATGTTTATGCTGTATAGTATCACCTGGGATTCTGTACTTTTCATTATTGCTTCTGTGTAATCAAAATTATTTTCTGTTCAAACATTTTCAATTTCAATTCGTTAATTCATTTATTTTCATTCTTTTCTTACAGCAATTTAATTCTGCATTGTTTTGATTTGAGAAGCAATGTAAATGCAAACAATCAAATGAACAAAAAACAAACAAACAAAACAAAACAACGAACAAACATGCATACCCAGAGGGTCTAGTGCATCGCTGTTATGAGATGTCGTCTGCTGGCTCTCTGGTATGTTAAACGTGCTCTGAAATCGATCAACCAGTTACGTCAATGGAACGCCGCTTCATCGGTCGTCTTGACCTCGGCACGAATTCCAGGTGGTCAAATTTACCTTGGCATCTACATCCTAGTCACGTGATTGCAGAGCGAGTCTCCTTGGCGACAAGTTGTGTTACAATGAATACCAATGTGGCAGTTATCTCCTTCAGGAGCATTAGCCATGCACGGTTAAAGGGAATTAGATGTAGTATATTGGCTGAGGTGGGAGTCGGCCCTAAACATTTTGCAAGACACTTGGAAACTACTTTATAAAATGTTAAAGGAGAAGTTCACCTTCATAGACATGTGGATTGAGTGAATGTAGCAATATTAGTAGAACACATCAGTAAGAGTTTGAGCAAAATCGGACAATCCGTTAAAAAGTTATGAATTTTTGAAGTTTCTGCTCATTCGCGGCTGGATGAAAAGACTACTATAGCTTGTGATGTCACACGAGTACAACGCTATAAAGAAAGAATAAAGACAATTCAACATATTTTCATTTTTCTCGCATAACAAAAGAACACTCAACTTCTCTCTTTCAGAAGGCAGGGGGAATGATATTACCCTTGACATACGTCAGTAGCAAGTCGAAGAAATGTGCACTTTATTCAAAAAGTAAGGTTTTGTGAAATTCTCTTTTTATTTTCCTTCATAGTTGTACGCATGTGACATCATACACTGTAGTAGTCTTCTCTTCCAGCAGTGACCGCGCAGATACTTAAAATATTCGTAACTTTTGAACGGATTGTCCAATTTTCCTCAAACTTTCACTGATGTGTTCTACTAATATTGCTGCATTCTCTCAATCCTTATGTATATGAAGGTGGACTTGTCCTTTAAAGAGCATACATTTTTAAGAGGAATCCAAAGTTTATTTGATGAAAATAGGTTTTGAAATGGGCGAGATATCCGCAAAACAAAGTAAAATAAAGCAATCCTGATAAGAAATGGGCCACAGCTTTTATTAGCATCGCTTTGCTTTGGATTTCTCAGCCATTTTAAAAATGATTTTCATAAAATAAACTTTGAATTCCTCTTTAGAATTTGCTATTTTTCATATTTCATAAGAGGATTCTCATCACCTCAAAGAGAAAATCATCATAAAAAAAAAAACAAAAAAACGTTGAAAACCTGAAGCTCCATTTCAACGGAAACTGTACCACCCCATTAACAATTCTGATGTCATCCAAAGTATAGTAGTGGTGTTGAATAAAATATGACGAACAGATCACATCACGCCTGTGTTTCTCACGAGGTATAGAGCAATCACGAATTAATGATTCTGTGTGTCCCATGATCCCATAGTGATTTTGATCATTAAGGAAATATGCAATAAAATGCATGTTAACCTCTGTTGATGCATTTCCTCAACATCACTTATAATGCCCAACGAATATCTAAATACGTGATATACATTTCATACTTTTTCTACTATTTTCTTTGAATTACTTGGATAAGCTCATGAATATTTTCATTAATTTTGTCAACCGCTGGTAAAGTAGGCCTATACTTTAATATGATTAACAAAATACACTGGAATGAACCTTTCCCTAAAGTGACCATAACTTTCATGTTTTCGTGCAATGTCTTTTGTTAGTCATGATATTTTAACAAAAGCTTTGCATGTCGCTGGCAAAATAGTTTTGAGTTTTTGTGTGTGTGTGTGTGTGATGGGGGTATACAAGTAATCTGAAGAAAATAGAAGAATGATTATTATAGAAAAGATTGCACATTACTATTTCGATATTGTTTTGGACACATAAATAATTATCATGGCACATTGTGAGTCGATACAAGTGAACCTGTATTTGCATTGCACAGTCCCTTTAATAATTTCCATCACAAGCTCATCTTGGATGTCTCTGTGGAGGTCCGTCTTGCATCTTCACGCAATAGACCAATTATTTACTGAGGTATTCAAATGTATATGGATATTATCTATACTACAGTACAACGTGACGTGTCGTGTGATGAACTGTTTAACTCACCTATTTCTGTAAACATGGTAAAAGTGCACTTACATCTGTAAATAGGTGGAAACTAGTTAGCATGCTTTTGTTGACGCTATGGTATACTATGAACTATGGTATAGGTATATAAGCATATTATTGTCTTACTTCAGTAAGCTGTGGTCAATTAATGCAAGTGGAGAAACTGCCCCGAAATCGACTTGTTTACTTATATTATATTCAAATTTTATGTATGACTTTCTGATAATGGTTCTTCTTGACAATCTGAAAGCTTGCCCGTAGTTTGCCCGACGTATAGCAACAACCGTGACAACTGTATTAGGCCTATACGTGTGCATATAAAGGTTATGTAACTCGTTACATAGACCTAAATACTTCAAAACGGACTAAACATCTCTAAATTTGATGTTAGTAAGCCGGTCTATTGCCTTTGGCATGGCGGCTGAAGACATTTCATTGTAAAGGTTTCCTGATTTTATTTTAGTGTGTGTGTGTATTCTGTGTGGCTGTATTTTTCTAATAATTCCTGTCTGCCCCAATCATCATTGTCTCATATATTTCATGCAAAACGTCGTTCTTTAGTTTTCTCAATTCAATCAATGTACATGTACATTGTATTGAGTTATCTATAATGCATGATTATGATTATGCAATTATGCGGTTACATGCAGACAACCGCACATCCACGCACACTCACACAAACACACACACACACACGAACACTAACAGAAACCACTTTCATTTTTGTTTGACTGTAATTTTCATGAAAGTCAACGTGATTATGGAGAAGACTGTAATACTGAGCAAGACAGATCAAGAGTGTAGGGAAATGTTTTATTTTTTTTAGAATAAAAGAATAGTTTATTTTCTGAATAAATATTGCAAGTTTCCTGTGTGTTCGTTTGTTTATGCACTCTGTAAACACATTTACGCAATGTGACTTGATCACAATCATAAATATGTCTCATTCCAAATAAGCACTGCTGTTTTGATAAGTAGAACTGTTGAGAATAATGTCCGTGGGTGCACATTGTATCATATTATGATGCCTCAAGACAAACACGTTCCCTATTACCAGCCATTCTACTCTCTCTTTCCACATCATCCTCGTACAGTGTGTCCAAACGTAAACATCTCACTCATCTTCTGTCGGCCGGGTTGCTTTTAGACATAATCACCTTCTTGTCGCCGGTAGTTTGTTCGGCTCATCAGTCTTTCAATTCCGAAATCCACATTCGTTTTACGGTTGAAATTTGATTTCTCACCTATAGGACATCACCCCTCTGCCTTTCATTAAAGGGTACCTCTCTCATATCACTCTCACAATCGACTATTATGTCTCAGCACATTTTACTTCTCTCGTTTAATCCATTCCTCCTGCCCCCCCCCCCTCTCTCCCAACCGACTGAAAGCGTTATACAAAAGTGTATTTCATCTATCCACACTGCATCTATTTCCCAGCGCATCAAACTTCTCTCTCTCTCTCTCTCTCCTTCTCTGTCTCTCTTATGAACGAATAATGCGATTTTATTTTTTTTTTACAAAATGAAAAATAATTTGGAAAAACAGGAATTTTTGCTTTATTTGTACAGTGTACTACCAACCAGATGAATCTCTTTTATATGTTTTTATGTTATAACGAAGTCCTCGGGACGGGTAGTTGTCTTTTGTTATATCAAATTTTCGTTGTAACCAAACAAACAATAGAGACAAAACTAGAAATGTCGCTATGGCGACTGGTATGCCTCCGCCATAATGTATGATTCTCCTAATAGGTCTAGATAGTACATGTGGACAATGTGTGATTACATTTTCACAAAATTGGCAAAATAATAAAATGACAAGTTTGTCACAAATGTGTTGAATGTTCACCTTTCTTGACCTAGGTTTAATTGAATGAATAGGAGAGCATGTATTTTGGATTTAAGGATTTTAACTTGACTTTGACCCATTCATACATTTATGCATTGAGTAATTTTCAAGGTATGGAGAAAAAGTGCAATTTCTATATTGAATAGTAAATTGTTACCATTTTCATCCGGCCTTTGACCCTAAAATTCATAAGATAATCACTGTCAGGCAGAACATGCATAAATATGAACAAGTAGTACGTTTCAAGAGAACTTAAGCCACTTCCAAGATATGGAGGAAAAAATTAGTTCAGCACTTTCACTTGATCTTTGACCTTTGACCTTTGAGGCAAAAACAAAAGAAAAAAAAAACCTTTCCAGAGAATCTCTATTAGGTTATACATTCACACATCAAGTGTAAAAAAAAACCAATAATCCTATAAATGCTTTGCATAAACATGAGGGAAATAGTTAAATTTTGAAGTGTTGCCCTTGACCTTTGACCCCTGACCTTTGACCCCATGAACCCTAAATTCTCTAAATAATCACTGCCAGTCAGTATACTATGTTCCATAAAGATACCTTGAACAATTTCCAAGGTACAGAGAAAAAAGGTCAAGTTTTAATATTCTTACTTGACCTTTTGACCTTTGACTTCATGACCCAAACTTTCACCGGAGAATCTTAATTGGGTAATACATTTATACACTAAGTTTCAAGAAAATATCTTCAGGCATTGCACAGATATGGTGGAAATAGTGAAATTTTATGTATATGACCTTAACCTTTTGACCTTTGACCTTGAGCATGTGCACCCAAAAGTTGATAGGCACAACTTCACCCCCTAATACACATACATGCCAAGTTTCATTAGGATACCTCAAAAGGTTTTGATACTTACCCTGTCCACAAAATTCATTACGGACGGACGGACAACCCGAAAACATAATGCCTCCGGCACCACTTTGTGGCGGAGGCATAAAAAGAGATAGGGAGCGGATAACATTGGGGCCTGAATTTTTCCTTCATTATAACCGGAATTTTGTCGTAACCGTGTTCACTAACAGGAGTGCACCTTAATATGAGGAAATTTCAATAGTCCCAAGCAGCTCATTATAACGAGGTTCTCTTGTACAAGTGATACAGTGGATTCCCGTTATGACGAAGTCCTCAGGACTGGCCGTTTTCTTTCGTTATATCTATCAAAATTTCATTACAACCAAACAGATTAAATCTAACAAATGTTGCGGCCTGAATTTTTGCTTCGTTGTATAAACTGGAATTTCGTTATAACCATGTTCGTTGTAACAGGGGTGCACTCACTGTATACTGACTGTACATACACTTCTCTTGTACCTCTTCGATTCTCTGTCTCTCTCACCACATCTGTCACCCCCTTCAAAAAACAAACAAACAAACACACACACACACACACACACACACACACACACACACACACATCTTTCATACACCACACATTCTCACATCAACTATAGTACTAATAATGACAACCTTGTATAAAACCAGAAAGGTACCAATGTACAAGCAAAAGTCTATTCATTATATTCATCTCATCCTTTGCAATATCACAATTCAACTCTGTACACATTAACGCATATGGACCTGGAGATTCTATTGTAGATGTGCACAGTCCAGTACAGGTACACTTTTGTGTAGCGAGTGCCTCATACACTGCATACAGCACACCATCATAGGCACTAAACTGTTTCAATTCTTATTGTAGTACAATGTACTAGAACACTGTATTACTATTAACATCATTATCAGGGACATAACAAATCATGTGTTTGATATGACTATGGAAGTGCTATTCTCTTTTATGAATCATATCCAATCAAGTTTTACACATAACATAGTGTATAAAAAAAAGAAAATACAGTGGAGATCCAGGTATATACTTCTCAATGCAAAAACAAATCCAACTACATTGTATAATTAATATCACAAACAGCAGAAGGCAAATATAAAAAGTAGCAATAGAGTTTAAGTATGAGGTTAAAACATATGCAAAGAAATGAATTACAGTGTACCATGCAGTAGGCCTACATGGCAATACATTGTACACTGTACATTCTACAAATAAACATGGGGGTGAAACATGTACGTACTTTATGCTCTAGCATAATGAATGAAGCCAATTACATGCACAGTTGTATACCATTTACTTTCTTTGGGTTTGATTGCTTAAAACATGAGCAAATCTGAAGGCCAGTCTGAAAAACAAAATCAGTTCCATTAAACACCTATGGTATTAGCCAATCAGAATACTCCAAATGCTGGACTCGCATTATCTGTCATTTCCGGCCACTATCTATCACAATCGTGACTGCAATGCGCCCCCCTGCTTTGTTGGAATTGTGGGCAACTTCTTGGATTCCAATTGAAATGCAGGCTGAAAAATAGGATGACATTAATTTGGATTACACAATATCTTGTAGCCTCAATTTGCAAGCAGCTGCTGCCTTCCAAACCTTGATTTCCCCCTTTCCATCATGTGCTTGTCTTATTCAGCTTTTCCCTATACAGAGTGAATTCAATGCCACAGCTTTCCTCCAAAATAACGTTTCTCCCTTTTAATTCCTTTGTCTATCAAATAGAAACACTCATGACTGCCAAAACATATTTACAGTACATGTATTTTTGTATAGTGCCGCTTCTTCGAAAAACTCATATCACATTTGCTTATCCATGAAGCTGGTTTTAAACTGAATTGTATTTGTAATTAGCAGTTCTGGAGAAAGCTTAACAGCATCAGCTGTTAAAAGTACTGGATAATTTCTGAGAATAGAGTGATCGGAATGTTTGTTTTGTTGAATTCAAGGTGAGAACAGCACTAATCAGATTATCTGATCTTGCAGAAGCAGGGCTATCAAGGAAAATGATTGTCCTCTAGGCATCAAATCTTTGTTTGGTGTTCATATTTAGCCAAGTGTGAATTAAGGCCACCGCACACTTACACGACTTTGCCACGACTCACTGGTCGTAAAACCTTATAAAGATCGGAAGTGTGACATCACCAGTCTTGCCAGAAACCAGTTGTGCGACTGGGTCTTCATGACAGTCGTAGAGATTTGCAATGTCAAATTTTTACGACTGGTCATGGGCTTTCAGCCAATCAGGCTACAGTATCATGTACAGAAATCAGTATGGTCGGAAGCCAGTAGTGTGCAGTGTCGAGTCGCACAACTGGTCATGATGACCCAGTTCACCTCTCTTGGGCAACCCAGTCTAATTGTGTGGTGTACGGTGGGCTTTATGTGTCTTACAAGTGAAAGTATACTTTAATGTAATGTTACATATCTAATAGGCACATAACATGTGTTGGTTAATCAGAATCAATCTGCATACTACAAAGTGCACACTTTCAAGGGGAATACGTCCAATTTGAAAAAAAAAAAAATCAAAGAAGTAGAAATTTAAAAAAAGTTTTAGATAAAAGGCTCATGGTGTGCTTCTTATGCACACATTTAGGTATGGCACAATAAAAGCCAATTTGACCACTGCATACAGCAACGAAACGTAATGAGAACAGCTGTCTACATTCAAAGCTATAGCTTGATTGTACCCAGTGCTGATGTCTGCGATACACTGTACAATCACTGTCAATCAATGTCAGAAAACCAGGGGGAGTGGGGGAGGCTATTGAGAAACGATCCAATAGCAATGAATTTCCCACATGATGGAACAGCAAGTAGAGCAACAGAGGAGTAAGCAAAGGATATCGTATAAACAGACAAAAAAAAAATAGTAATAAAACAAACCAACAGCAACAACAAAATATGCAGCTTGGAGTAGATCTTAAACATCTGGTCAGCATGGCACCACGTCCTTCAAAGTTAGAGTTACAAGTCACATAAGAATTGTTTTAAACCTGCCAGTCTGCGAGTGAGTAAACTGTTTCAAAAAGACACTTGGGCTACTTTAGTTTGACTTAAAAACTGTTGATGTCATTTTTCCAATACACATTGTAATATAGTCTACAATTTTGTGTGCATAAAAAAAGAAAAGAAAGAAATAAGCACAATACAAAATAACTTGGATAGCTTCGTAATTTTCTGAAGTCTGTCTTGGTGCTGGTAATATGTGGTGTGGACAATCTTCAGAAATTTGTTTGGTACGTTTGCATTGTTCAAAGTTTACAAATTCTGCACTCAAAATAGAAAGTGAACCAGATATATTATCTACTACCTGCTTGTGCCATTTGGACTATTATCCATCTTATCTCATGGACCAAAATTTTCATGAGCAGTAACTACACTGAGTCTAAACTGGGGTTTTAAAAAATTCATAATTTTTTACATCCGTAAGTGCTTGAAGGGACAGGATGTTATCCAGGTGTTACAAACTTGTTTTATTTCCTTCCCACTGCGTGGCACATGTGCATACGCAGACCACGGCTTCATAATTCGCAGACCACCAGGAAGTGAGCTGCACAGTTATGCATGTAATCTCAGGTCACTCGTCTGATATATCTGTGCGTACAGTACAACACTCAGAGAGAGGTCTACAAACTTTGCTTTTCTAGCATGTGCATGAAGACGTCTGATTCACCTGTTTCTGTCATTTACGTGCACATGCATGCATTACTGCACATTCCTTTTTAAGTGTACTGTTGATGAATATACAGTACAACCTGTACATTATCTATCGATTCCTTGATGTAGAGATTTTCTTCTTTTTTTTTTGGTACATCATATCTCCTTCACTATGATGCTTAAATATTGTAGGTGAAAATGACAAGAGCTGGGAATCCCTCATCGACTTGTACTAATGATCACACAATGGCAAAGTTTATAGCACAAATGGGTGTAGTGTGCATGAGTAGACAGGATATTCATAAACATTAAACTGCAACATACTGTACATAGTGCCAAATTCAGGTTTGCACTATCAGCACAAGACTGTATACACTGTATCAATAAATGTTTGATGTCAATTAAATGTAGAGATCGACTAGTACCGGGAATTAAGAAAGTATTCCAATCATGTACACAGCACACTTGCCTGCCTCAGTAAATGTTGCTTGACACTGTCAGCAAAAAAGCGTTGCTGTGTAAGTCACTCTCTTAGTCATACATACAGAGTGAAAGCACATTCATTTTCAATTATGTTATCAGATAAAAATCTACTCACAGCCACCATACACGTATGACTCTGTCTGCACAATAAAGACATGACATCACATCGTGTCCAAATAGAACCTACTGTCTACATCATTCTTTTAGCAAAGTGTGATGACCTAAACGAGGCCAACACTAATGACTCTCTGGCGGTAAACTGACCAATGCCACAAGTTCCCAATGCTCTCTATTAAATGTCACACATGCATTGAATGTATGCATAACACTTTCTGTCTCCACCCGTCCTCATCAGACAGGAAAAGGCTGGTATCACCCTGTAGATCGCAAGCAATTACCTCTAATGATCCCATATGCTTACAAGTATTCAAATGAGTGTGAACAGGGTTTCAATCTCTAGACTCCAGCTGAGACATGAAAGCGTGCTTATATCTTTTTATCAAATGAGTGTGAACAGGGTTTTGATCTAGACTTCAACTGTGATACATGAAAGTGTGCTCATGCTCACATGAAATGACTGCGAACTGGGTGCCAACAGACTTCAATAGTAATATGAAAGTATGCTCATTTATATGGGTGTGAATAGGGCTTTAATATAAACAGTTGAAGCCTGCTCATGTCATGAGTGTGAACAGGACTTTTAATAGACTGCAACAGTGATATGAAGCACACACTAACTACTTCTTGCTGTGTATTAAAAAGTGTGGTAAAAGCATCAGTGTTTTAATGACCTTCCCTGTCTTCAACTCTCGACAAGGAAGTTAATTGAGGGGTCCACCATCGACTTTCAGACAGTACACTGTACATTACAAGTAGCTGCTATAGCATGATCACAAACTCATTCGAAATGCCTCTTTAAAATGCTTGCGAAATAGAGGACATTGTGCTTGCAAGAAAGACTGTAATAAGGCCATAGGATATGAAGTACATTGTAAAAGTGGGGAAAAAAAGAGAGAGTGGGTAGGGGTATCAGTTGTGCACACTACTGTATTAGAGAAGGATTTAGCCTGCCTACCAAAGCACTCCAATTTTCACAACACACTACTACAGGGGAAACTCGGTATAACGAACACTGCTATAACGAGATATCGGTTATAACGAGGAAATTTTCTCGGTCCAAAATTTCCTTCCACACAAGTCTATGTAAAATGCTACTCTTATAGCGAGATCGGCTATAACGAAATAACTGCTATAACGAGATAAATTTTGTGACTTCCAAACAAAGAAAAACATAGTAAATCAAACCTGTTATAGCGAGGTAAAGCAAAATGCCTTCGGTAAAGCTTTACTTTGCCTGTGCTATCATCTTCCGAGATTGTAAAGCTTGATGCGCCAAAAACTGTCTTGTACACACATAATCATTTTCTTCAGTGCACTCCAGCTAGCACTGCATGTTGTACGTGTGAAGTGTGTGTGTGCACGCACACTGATACATGCAGAAAATGTGGTGGGACGGCCATATGTATACATGACATCATCATGACGTTTAGCAGGTGTGAGGCAATCTGATGCTGTGATTGGCCTTCTACTTAGGGAATTTCCCGTCTTCACACACAATTACACACAGTCATAATGTACATACAGAATGTATCACATACACACACAGCATTGTGCAGACCATAGCTTTCCACACAACACACACCCATACGATAACCACATACCAATCCACAGACGATCTTGATACAATCGCAAGCTACGGTATATAAATTTACAAATTCAAACATCTACAATTAATAAGAAACACATTCTTGATATTGGATTTCCTTGGCGAAAAAACATCTTCTTACCCATAAAGGTGAGTAATTCCCTCACACACAATATCAAGTTATCAGTATTGATTGAAATATGATGGGTAGTCCCACATGTGCAAATTAATGTCTTTATTTTATGCCTTCTTTTATGCCTACTGATATAACGAGATATCGGCTATAACGAGGAAAATGACTCGGTCCCGACCATCTCGTTATATCGAGTTTCCACTGTATTTCCCTATTCTAATATTATGCAATGAAAGTGACATCATTATCAAGGCACTATTGTACACCTACACGTACATTACAACTTTGTTTTAATAGAAAAAAAAATAATAATAATAACACCTTTTTCACTCAAGATCTGGGCCCTGTTCCCATAAAAGAGTTCTGGTTGATATAAAACGAGACTCTCCTTCCTTTCCATTAGAAGTCCCTTTTCTACAGTATGATTCATATTCTTCAAATAAAGATATTTGAAAGTACATTGGAGTTCCAATGGTTTCTTTTCCACAAGATGGTACCTGAAATGCATACACCTTGCAACATTTGAGGATGTGCAAAACTTTGTACAATGTGCTGCAAATGTACTGATTAACAATTACACAGAGAATACTGTGATATCTACCAAGTTAAAATTATCCACAAAAGAACCACACTCTGCAAGATATGATATTACAATGAGTCACCCGTTCCCATGACAACACCATGACTCGATTCTCTGACTCATACACCTGATAATGCCACATTCCTGGCTCAAACAATACATGTACAACAATTTGTACTGTATTGCATTGTATATTACAAGGACTGAATCCATAAGTGGGAATAGTAATTCTCAAGAAAAGGGAAACTCTACATTTTAAAACAAAAATACATGATTATACTTGATGCATTGTACAACACGCTTTTCCCTGTTAAACACCCCATAAAAAGCAAGTTGTACTGTGTACCCTATAAAGTTACTTCAAAATCTCCAGAGGGGTATTACAATGTAATGTACTGTATTCAATACCCATTGCTTGTTGAGCCTGGTGAGTCTTGAACAAAACAAGAATTTCAGAATCTCCCAAGACATGGGTCGAAAAGAAAACGTAGATCAAAAGTGAACATGACCATGGCTTAAATTTCACTGGATCACCAGATTCTGCCATATAATGAGCCCTGATTTTTCGTGTCATAAAATTGTACACTCCTGCTTACAGTCGGGAATATCATGTCCTGGGTCTGATGTATGGCAGAAGATCAAAATGATATTAAAATACTGTGTATAAATGCAGACACTTCACAATCTTCACAACCGTCTTTGACCTTTTACCAGATTTAGCTGAGATAAAATGCTGAATTATCTTGTCACATCAAGTCATGATCATCCACAGAGTAGGGAGGTGGGTAGATCTACTTTACAAGGCCTTTAATCATGCTACATCAACTCTATAGCTATCAGTATTTCATGAAGGTTAATCACGAAGGATTTCAATTCCATCCTCTGAGGACAGCCATCTCAAAATGGCACTGACATTATCTACATTTTATGTTTTGCTGAATCAATGAGAGTCAAAGCAGTAAACAGTGCAATCAAGGTATCAGTTTTAGGGACTCTTTTGATAGCACTTTTATATCTTGAGTGGAGAGACACTCTCATGACTTGGTTGCTGTTTGCAATGTGTACAAAATTACAGTGAACTTTCTCTGTTTCAACCCATACCATCAATAGTTGTACATCCCTCAGTGACATGGAGTACGTGTACATGTATTTTCACCTACTAAAGTAAACTATTGTATGGGACACTGCTACCAACGTCTTTGGAAATGTACAGAGTATGAAAAGAACAAGCAGTGTGAACACTAACGCACATTTATTGTATCTAGATGATTCTTATCAGCAACAAAAACTTCTGATGCACGCAAGTCAGTTCATCAAACCAGACACCAATGGAAATTGAGCTCTACAAAATGTATGAAATGAGCCTGAGAGTCATTTTCTACAGCACACAAATTAATGCACATCTCACAGTCAACCAATCTGCTTATAGATGGATCGGATGACAAGTACCAGTTGATTGTGTTGATATGGCGACAACACCACTCAGATGATGTTTCATGACTGCACACAGTAGTCGTCACACAGCACATCCTGTATTATTAAATACATGTATATAAAAAAAACAATTTGTACACTGTACAAGTCTATACAGTGAAGTGTCGTGTTCTTGTGGATGATGTTCAAAGTGTCACATTCACACTTTTTTCGGATTATACAATTTTGTATGCAAATCATAAGTACAGTTGTATCCACAGAATCATGATGAAACAACTAGACAATGCCTCTGGCAGCCATTTTGGATGAAGCTGTCCAGTTGTCTAGTCTCTGTCTCTGTCTCTATAGATATTGGCTGCCAAAATGACGGAGTCTCTGGAATTCCACTCAGAAATCAACAGTTTTCTTTGTCCAGTACTGGCTGGTATCTCCCCACCACTCGGACAGGATGTGACCGCGGCCTGTCTGCCTTTGACAGGTGTCCCGCCCCTGGCCTCTGGAAGGCCACACCTACTTTGCGAGAAGTTGTCCCCTCCCGTTTCCGGACAGCGGTCGTCCTCTCGGTGGGGTCCGGCGAATCCTGGATGAGATTTCTGGTGGCGAGCGGGGAGCGCTGGTGGGAGGAGGACGAAGACTGGAATTTCTCCTTGAGGGAGCGACGGAAGCCGGATTTCTTGGCCTTACTGGAGACGGGAGAGGGCGGAAGTTCTGTCAGGAAGACCATCTCTGCAAGAACCAACATGCAATACCGGAGTTAAATTAAAGAAAGCTCGCATAGATTCATCAATACATTGTGTGATTCTGCACATGGTAAATCTGCAACATTGCATACAAATGTACTAGTACACTACTTAGCCCTCGCTCACTAGCCCTTGTTTCTGCATTAATAACAATCTTTCCAATCACCAGAGATTGATCTGGTGTACAAAGGCAAGGCTGCCATCTCAAAATCTTTAGTCTCCCAATAATTCACAGCTACAGTACCTCATGATGCCACAAAGCCTGCTTTTCGCTAGGCTTTGCTCTATACCCCAAACAGCAAACATAAGATGCTATTCAACACTGATACACTGTATTCCCTCTACAAATAAGGGTCAGTCAAGTCTGACTGAAACTCATCAAGGATTCAATGCTTCACTGGGCAGCGGCATAAACACCTACAAGTGCAGTTGAAGTGGATTTAATGAAAAGGCCACGGTTAAAGGAGAAGTCCGGACGATTTTGAAAAAAATCAACCAAAATCTACATAAATAAAGGACCATAATGACTAAGTTTCATTGAAAAAGACCCTCCCAACTCGCCACAATCGATTTTTTAGCATCACTAATTTTGAATCGTAACCGTTCGATTTCTGTACGCTGGCGAGAAAGATCACGTGACAGCGTGACGTTTCCTCCTCACATTGCTTTTTGCTTGGAGCGTCAGCTGGCTCGGGGGAGCCCTGCTTGAGCAACGGTGATACGGGCCAAGCAAGCGGTAGTAGCGTACCGCTCAACAGTCTCTGACCACACAGCGGATGCACGCGGCATGATCTATTGCTTCATTAAACAAGAGACCCGCGGGTCTAGCGCTCACCTGAGTATCGCAAGTTCACCTTTCACGCAGTCACTAATCTAAATTATTTACAGCTCCACCAAAATTTGACCAGGCATTCTCAAGTAGAAGATGAAAATGTACAATAAAGGCCCAATTTTTTAAAGATTCCTTAATTTGGGGGGATTGGGGCCCCCTGGGGCCCTCTGGGTGGGGCATGGTGCCCATTTTGATAAATTGAGATCCTGACCCCCTAGGGATGCTACGTGCCAAGTTTGACAAAAATCCATCATGAGGTTTTCAGGAAGAAGATGAAAATGTACAATTCAGGCCCCCATTTGGACCCTTCCAACCACCCCCCCCCCCCCCACCCAAGAGGGGCACCCCTGGATCTCCTATGAACAAATTTGAAACTACAGTCATTAATGTACTCACTCATAGTATTATCTCAGCTCTATAACTTCTGATTCTAGAGAAGATTTATAAAGATTCCTTCATTTGGGGGGTTTGGGACCCCTGGGGGCCCCCTGGGTGGGGCATGGTGCCCATTTTAACAAATTGAGATCCTAACCCCCTAGGGATGCTACCTGCCAAGTTTGGTGAAAATGGGTCATGGGGTTCTCAAGACGACGATAAAAATGTACAATTTAGGCCCCATTAGGACCCCTCCTCACCCCCTCCCCTGGGTCCCAAGGGGGGCACCCCTGATTCTGCCATGAACAAACTTGAAACTACAGTCATCAATGTACTAACTCATAGTATTAACTAAGCACTATCACTTCTGGTTCTAGAGAAGAAGATTTTTGCAGAATCCTTAATTTTGGGGGGCTTGGGCCCCCTGAGGGCCCCCTGGGTGGGGCATGGTGCCCATTTTAACAAATTGAGTTCCTAACCCCCTAGGGATGCTACCTGCCAAGTTTGGTGAAAATGGGTCATGGGGTTCTCAAGAAGAAGATGAAAATGTACAATTTAGGCCCCATTAGAACCCTTCCCCACCCCCCTCCCCTGGGTCCCAAGGGGGGCACCCCTGATTCTGCCATGAACAAACTTGAAACTACAGTCATCAATGTACTAACTCATAGTATTAACTTAGCTCTATCACTTCTGGTTCTAGAGAAGAAGATTTTTACAGATTCCTTAATTTTGGGGGGTTTGGGCCCCCCTGGGGGCCCCCTGGGCGGGGCATGGTGCCCATTTTAACAAATTGAGTTCCTAACCCCCTAGGGATGCTACCTGCCAAGTTTGATGAAAATCGGTCTTGGGGTTTTCAAGAAGAAGATGAAAATGTAAAAAGTTTACGCACGACGCACGACGGACGACGGACGACGGACGACGGACGACGCACGACGGACGACGGACGCCGGACGAAGGGCGATCGCAATAGCTCACTTGAGCCTTTGGCTCAGGTGAGCTAAAAAATGCCCATGTGTCAAGTGTTAGGGTGTTGTCAATACTTCAACTTTACTAGTAAGTCTTCAAATTGAAGAAATATTTCGATTTTAAATTGATATCTATCCACGATACTACCTTTACATGATCCTGAATGCTACAACACGCAGCCCGATTACGCTGTGTGTATTGGGCTGCTGGTCGTAGTTATCGGCGCGGCGCGGCGGCGGTACCAAGCTGGCGCTGGCGTTTCTTCCTCGCTTCAAGTTACATGTATACTGTCGTATTTTATCACCGTCAGACACACTTTTCAACAGTCTCGGACAACAAAAGAGGCAATAATTCTGACATTGACAGACTGATTTCAGATTGTTCACACTCAGAAGTCGAAAAAACGATCGCGGATTGTGATAGCACTTGGCAGCAGCAGACGTAAATGTATGCCTGCACAGCCCGACAACAGCTAATGCATTGTAAGTGATGGGGTGGACACTAATAAGTACGGCAGTATTATAATACATACATATTTCAATTTAAACGAAAATGTTATAGCATTGCAACTATTTTACATTAATCTTTGGAGATTTTATATAGATATATAACGAAGATTATTTGAATAAAGGAATACAGCGTTTGGCAACAGCACTCCTAAATCGGTGTACGGTCTCCTGCAGTAGCGCCGACAAGGCACACCTATGCAGGCATGCAGATACCGCCCGCAGTCAGCAGTGCAATGGGAGATCGATGCGTAGCTGGGCTTCGCTCGCGGTGCTCTCAGCTGAGGAAACTGCGCCCGATACGTCACGCGCAATGCATCCTGGGACAGATAGTACGAAGGGCAGCTCGCGACGGATTCGAACATGAAGAATTACCTTATTTAAAAAAAAAATCATAGTAAATGTATCTGATGGTCTTTTCTCGTCGGGAAAAGGGTAATAGGTTCATGAAATATTGTTCTTTACACACGAAACGGCTGATAATCGTCCGGACTTCCCCTTTAACAAGCCACGAGTATCTCAAGAGTCTTGTCCATGTGAGTGAGTATTCCCCAGCATCCCCTTGAGTGCTCTTGGGAATGAATTCAGTTACAGCAAAATATAACACTGGAATCAAAAAAGAATTTCAAACAAAATCCCCTATATTTCTTGATTCCCAAAGCCAAAGGTCATACAGGAGCATTAAGAAAAAAAAAAAAAACCACTTTGAATTTCCAAGATTGTTCAATTTTTTCCCCCCAACAAATCTCGTTTTTATCCAAAGACACAAATTCATAGAACAGTACGTACTGTACAATGTACATGTACAACTTGTACATAATAAGAATATTCCAAAAGTGGACACTCATGACCAATCAAGAGAACATTGTGGTGAAATACAGTGAAATCAGACTGCATATCTAAAAACTTTTGTGTAATAATCATGCAGAACATCACTGAATATGACATGGTGATGAAAAATCTATCAGATAACGACATTGACGTAAAGTGCTGTACTTATGATTTGAACATCAGTACAGTACACTGTATTTCCGCAATCAGAACATTACAGTGTACCACTGACCACTTTAAAGTCAAACACCATCAATAACGACAGCTCTAGCATCAACTGAACGCACGATGTCCTCCACATTTGCCTCTAACAACGATTCAAACAAGCTATAGCATGTACAAGTATTCTTTTCTGAGTTTGCATCCAAGCTTTAAACACATCCTTTGTCCAAGAAGTAGGTGCACATTATACAGTATAGTGTATACAGTAATGTACAGTATACAATGTACAGAAATATCCCCTAATTTATGACTGTTTCCATCCATCACGTCAAGTGGGTTGTAAAGTTTTGCATTGACATCAAGCATACTTTTTATGCCGTACACTTTCCCTAGATGTACAATGTATAATCTTCTCACACTTTTTTATCGTTCACTCTCGTTGCCGTCATTTCCATATGAGACGATGAATTTCAGTGCTGCAGAATTTAAACTAGAAATGTCGCTGTATGGTTATACCCCCACCAAACATTTCATAAGCTTTGGTCAAAAAACTGAGGAAGTAGTTAAATCCGCAAGATCTTTCCTTGATCTTCTGCCATTAATATGCCGTTACCATGGCAACGTACTTTCGGGTACTGTCGAAAAATGCGTCTTGCACATCTACAACCAAAGGCACACATCTGTACCAAGTTTCATGGAAATTGGGCAAAAACTGAGGAAGTAGTTTGCAACACAAAATTTTCCATCATTTTGGCTCATAATATGTGAGCTGTTACCATGGCAACAAACTTTTTGTCACTGTCAAGAAATGTGTCATGCTGACCTATATCCTAAGACAAACATTCAATATGAATTCCATGAGAATTGGAAGAACACTGATGAAGCAGTTTTGCCATGAAGCATTTTGCCCTGTATTTTACCAATAACATGCCGTTACCATGGCAACGCACTTTTTGCCACTGCGGAAATATGTGTCTTGCACATTAACATATTCAGATGAAGGGCAATTCCGCAGTTAGGTGGACATGACATGGATAAAAGAAATGTGCCTCTTTACCTTACTCTTTGATTTAGGTATCAACTAATGCCATGGATGTTCACCAATCACTAAGGTCTTTCAAATTCAGTAGATTTTATTTTTCGTATTCATTGATTTTGCAAGATCTCAAACCATCATCTAAAATGTACATGTGGGACTGGGGATGCTGAAATTCACTTAAATGCAAATTACAGTGGGTTCCTTTGAAATTTTTTCCTAAAAGCTTTGCTAAAGGGTAAAAGATGAATACATTTAAATACTCCAGAAGTCATGTGACATTTTGTCGATTACAAAAGGGTGAAATGACCTGCGGAATTACTCCGGACAAATGTAACGTTACTAACCGTAACGTTACTAACCATGCTTTTGGGGGTCTAGCTAAAAAATTATCGGTCGAACTGTTAAAAAAATTTGCATGAACATTTGTCATGATGCAATAATTGAAATTAATGCAACACTTTGTTTGAAGTAACTTGAATTTTTGCACACTTTTCGTTACAAGACATTGATTTTTTTGTCATGTCCTTTTTTCGTAACGTTACTAACCAGCCCTTTAAGTTGCCATAGCAATTCTAATATTTCTTGGATTGTATTCATTCTTTTCTGTATCATAAACATGGGAAGGATGAATATGTTTTTGACATAATTTTGACTTGAAATGAATAAATGGTAATTTTGTAGTAAAAACAAATATCTAAATTTGTTCAAATGTAACGTTACTAACCGCGGAATTGCCCTGAATATCTGTACCTAATTTCATAAAAATTGATCAAAAACTGTGGGAGGAGTTCGCGACGCAAGATTTGTACCCATTTTTGCCCATAATATGCCATTACCATGGCAACGTACTTTTGGGTACTGTCAAAAAATACGTCTTGCACATCTACAACCCAAGGCACACATCTGTGCCAAGTTTTATGGGAATCAGTTGAAAACTGAGGAAGTAGTTCGCGACGCAAGATTTGCAATGGACCGACCGACCGCCCGACCGACCGCCCGACCGACCGCCCGACCGACCGTCCGCTGATTCCTATATACCCCCTTCAAACTTCGTTTGGCAGGGGTATAAAAACACACACAAGGAAGAAAAGAGTATACATTCTGTAGTCTGCGCAAGTGTGAATTGTAACGAGACAGATTGTCATAATTTGAAAACAGAAGAAGGCGTCAACATTTAACAGTTGTGTTGTAGATTATCATTTGCCAGGGACTGTAAGAGCTTGAGAACTCCCCAAGCGCGGCAGTGGAGGATTAATCACGCATGGAACTGATTCAACAATGATGGGAATGTCGCAACCTGCCCAATGAATCAAGGTTCCTCGGAAGAGTGTGAAACCGTCTGCAAAAGCCCACTATTGTCATGCAAAGGCTTTGTGTGCGATACCAGGAAAGCTTGACAGTAGAAAGCGGATTCTTTGTTTTTGTTTACAGCTTGAGAGTTGTTGTTTTTCTTTTATTTCTGCTGTTTTCATTTTCTTCCCCTGATGCAGTTTCTCTGGTTCTAATAATCCTTGAATGCCGGGACCAACCTTCAAGTTAATACAAAGAAATGGATTCAAGATTTTAGAAATCGTTGCTGCAGGTGTTGGGGGGGGGGGGGGGGGAGATGCATGTACAGTTATAATGTTTAGAGGAATGATCTGGACGCACACACAGCACTCATCTCCCAGAAGCATATCCTTCCAATACACGACCAACAGAATGGCATGGAAAGACTTCACTCAGAAACAGAGTCACTTTTAAGCCATATTTTCACCCACACTACGTGTACACTGTCTATATCTAACTTTCATACTGGTACAATGGCACAATGTACACTGTATATTAAACACGTTTACAATTAGAACCGAGAAGTGAAAGTTTGCACAAGTGAGCAAACTGTCCGCTATTATGAATGGTTTGCATGTTTACTCACAGTTGCTACACTGTACAATGTATCAATGCCTGATAAATAAACACAACATCTGCTTTTGTCTGAAAAAAGTAAAATTTTCACCATGAATACAGAACATGAAAATTCTATGAAACATAAAAAGCAACAATGTACTAATGCTTGTCCCATAACAAGCCAGTAACTACTTTTCGATACTACAAGATTGTACATGTAAGCCTACTGTGGGGCGGCACCAGAGAAATCTAATTACGGCTACCTGTAACCATCCCATATTCACACAAAGCCGTATGAGATGACGAATCTACTAGGCTCTCTACTGTGTTATTCAATTACACACGTGATTGTTGTGCTTTATGTCACATGTACATTGTATCCTAAAATAACTCTTTGCTGTTATAATGACTACAGTGCACAGCATATCTTTTTGTTTTTAATCGTCATCATCGTGGTTTCACTCAGCATTTCCCTACAAAAGAAAATGAAAGTGAAAGATACTCATAATTGATGTCACTCCCACGCTAAATGTGTGTGTGTAAAATTCAGCTCCAAACTTGTAAACTTGTATTAAGGCACACTCTTGGACTGTACTGCAGCGGGATGCCCCATGTGTGTCATTGATGAGTCAACTTTTTACAATTTTTGTAATTTTAGAGATATGAGGAAGTGCTTGAGTACACTATCTGGTGATGAGAATAGCATCATACTGTGCACTGACAGATTTTTAGTGTCCTTTGTGAAATGGAAGAGATGGTATGTTGACATATGATTTGCATTGAAAATGCATCCCACATACCTGTACACTGACTGTTTGTACAGTACGTACAGTACAAATGGTACGTCAATCAATACCAAACAAGTGAGTAGGCTATGCTGTGGTTACTGAGCTCTCTGAATACACTGTACAGTATGTCATCTGATGAATTGATGGTATTCAAGGAAAGAAATGAACAAAATGAAACAACACACACAGTGACACACACACGCACACACATACGGGAGTGCAATTCCGTTTTTCTTTCATGAGCCTGTTTCCTTCAACAATGACTTGTAGAGCCTGGTAACTACAATGTGTACAACGTAGCTGTTCAAGAGACAGGTTTGTAAACTGCTTGAATGATTGATTAATACTCTACATCACAATTTGTAATTGGAACCATTGTGGAACATTTTAGATTTTACATTGGTGCCTGTGACACACTCAAGCCATGCTCACAGTGTTCAATGAGTAGCCAATGTCCAACTTCGATAAGACTTCGGTCACTTGCATTCATTCAGCTTGTTACTTGACAGCGGGTTAAAACATCAATTTGGCTCAATATTATTATCCTCAAAACAATGAAAATATCTGTTTTTAACAAAGAAAATTCCGCACAAATAAAGTGTAATATAGGAGTTTGTAACAAAGAAAATTTCTTGGTAAGCTGCAAATTTTCAGAATACCGGTACACGTGTACATAATGCAGTAGACGAAGAATATTAATTTTAATTTATTTTTTTGAGATGGATAGATGTACACTGTATACATTGCATCTTTAGATCAACACTTTGTAAATTCTGTACAGCCCCAACAGCAGTGAGAGACAACACACCAGACAGAATTAAAATTGTAAACATTGGGGACAATCCATGCAAGCAACTATAAGTTCATTTTTTTACTACGTGTACAATGTATGTGTATTAGACAGAGCTGATCACATGGCTACACTTGTACATATAGCACTGGAACTGAAGCACATCACGATTAAAACTAATTTCAAAACTTTGTTGACTGCTTGCTTTGCAAGTTCTCAACCAAAAGTGAATCTACAACCAATGCTCAATGTTTGATGTCAACATGTGATCAGATAACCGCATGCTACAATAGACTACTTCATAAAGAGTTTTATCTCGAAAAGCCTTGATACACATGGCAGTTTGTACCTATGTATAGAGTATTCACCTCATTACATAGCCTTCATGACTAACGTTCAATATTACAGACCATGATTAAGTCAATTAATTTGATGTCAAGCATGCGGCTAGCTACAAAATTAATGACGTCAACATAATCTGCACAAAGGCGGACAGTGTGCTATTCTTAATCATGTGACTTGATTAGTCCCAACAAGACTTGATGAAACACTGTACAGTTCATGGATTGAGTTCATAATACACTGTAAGTCCATGAATGAATAATTTCTGAACTTCTGATGTTGGAAATACAAGTATTTCTGTTGTATGCAGATTTAAGATGAGACGAGTTGCTTTGAATTTCATCCAAGACAATAAATTGTAATTTCCACTCTCTATTATCACTGTCCAAGTACATTGTATACTACATGTGGCATGTTACTAGTAGTTTGCTCAATTCTGCTTTTAGATTTCAAAATCAACCTGGAGATTCGTACGCTTACAGTGTAGCAAGCAATACACTATGTTCAGATAATACAAGTTGCTTGTAAATTGTAATGTACAAAGTGTCTCATACGAATTGTACAGTGTACACCTGCTGACCTGTAGCTGGGTAATTCCATGAAGTTGGGGCAGTGTCCATGTAGCATCGTGATATTTGAAAAATACATTTCAGCATAACTCAATATTAATTATGCTATACATTTATTGTTTGTAGGCTTTACATTTGCATTGAGGCCACACATTTTCCTGGAAATTTTGTGCCATTCAGACTCAATTTTGATGAAGTTATTAAACAATATGTAACGGTGTCCTGTAGCATCGTGACGTGTCCATGTAGCATCGTGAAATTTTAACATTTGGTCCTAAGAGACAAATTATGGCAATTAGCTTGACCAAAATTTGATGCAATATGCATATTTACTAGATTAGTCAGATAGCTAAATATCCCAAATTTCCTGTACACAGTTTTAATTTTAAAAGAAAATTACAAAATGTATCACGATGCTACGCGGTGTCCTTTTTTGTTACATTTGGTAGGACACCGTGTAGCATAGTGACACATTGTGTAATTTTCTTGTAAAAGTAAAACTGTGGAAAGGAGAGTTAAGATATTTAGCTATCTGACTAATCTAGTAATTATGTATATTATATCAAATTTTGGTCAAGCTTATTGCATTAATTTGTCTTTTAGGACCGGATTTTAACTATCACGATGCTACATGGACACGTCACGATGCTACAGGACACCGTTACTTTTTTTTTTGAATAACTTCATCAAAATTGAGTCTGAATGAAACAAAATTTCCAGGAAAATGCATGGTCTCAATACAAATGTAAAGCCTATAAAGAATATATGTATAGCATAATTACTATTGAGTTATGCTAAAATGTAACACTTTGTGCCCCAACTTCATGGAATTACCCACCTACAATTGTACTACACAGTAGTGTCACAATGAATTCAGAAATAACTAATATTGTTTAACCATACAGTAATTACAGACTGTATTTGCAAAAATCTGAACTGTGTCACCTACAAGTTCCAAAGTGCTTTCAACTGATAACAAAGAGATATTTTGAGACAAGGAGATTGCTAGAGAGAGTATGATACAACAATGGATATTTGTACAAAATAGTGTGGGTAGATAGAGAGAGAGAAAGAGATATTTTGTAGTGTAGAGATGCAATGAAGATAAATAGATACAGTACACTGTACAGACAGGAGACAGACAGAGTGGAAAGGACAGAAAGAAGGGAACTTATGTCTAAAATTCTTTCGCTTTGTATTCAATTACAATGAGAACCTTTCAGTGAATGACTGAGGCCCCACTCTGGTGGACAATGTATACATTACACTGTACGCACACACACGTGCATTGCACACATCTGCAAGCTCCTGTAGGCAAGTGAACAGAACACCAGGGGGAGGTGGGAAGAGAACACTGTATGCATTGCAGTCTCTTCATTTGCAATTCTCTAATGTACTGAGTGTTAAAAGGGATCGTACAGTTTTGGTTGACACCTAATTTCAGGTTTCTAAACATTTTTTGGTGAGATGAGAAACCTCTTATGAAATATGAAAGAGCATGTAATTCTTTAGACGAGGAATTCAACGTTTATTTGATGAAAATTGGCTTTGAAATGGCTGAGATGTCCAAAAAAGAGCGATTCTAATGAAGTGTGGGACCCACACTTTATTACAATGGCTTTGTTTTACAAAGTTGTTTTTGGATGTTTCAGTCATTCCAAACCTGATTTTCATCAAATAAACTTTGAATTCCTCTTAAGATGGTACACTGTATGCTCTGTACTATATCAGTAATGTTTTCTTGGTATCTTGCAAAAAGTTATAAGCCCAATTCTCATCTCCACCAATACTGTACCATCCCTTTAATGTGTACAACAGAGCCATTTTCCACTGACTCAGTGGCCACCATACAACTTGTACATGTGTGGTGTGTAGCTAATAGACAGGGCATGCATTTTTGTGTTCCAATAGCTATTGCATTTAACCAAGTCCTTTTAGATGCTTTTTAATATCAAAAATCCTTTTTACATTTAAAAAAAAAAAAGTTCAGTCAGAGTCTCTGTTTCAATCTCAATGAACATTGTTTGTTTGTTTGCCAGTATGTTTACAGTACAACGGAAGCAAATTAAATTAAATTTTGCATTGGGATACCGGTACAGGAAGTTATTTATTCACTCTTGTGTGAGAATGTACCTTTCGCATTCAATCTTAAATCGCAAAGCTCAATGTGTCCATGAATGTTGATGGCATGTACGTGTATACTGCACAGAGCAGAAGACAGGGAGTATATCATGCAGTGAGGAATGTAAGAATCTGAAAATCCCCACAAATTTCCCAGCTGTGAATATGAGCTTCAAAGCCTTGGGGAAAGTGAAATCTCAATACTATGTTGCAAAATGTCATGTTTAACTTGCTGGTACAATGAGGTGTCCAGAGAGGCGGCAGATTGAATTTACCCTTTGATTCGCATCCCTGGAACATTTTGCAGGGACCCTCTTAAATTACAAAAACAATTACTACTGTATCACAGCAGCAAGGCCATGCCCCTGACCAGTTTCAATTTCTTTTGAGATAGAGACATTGGAATATCACATGAACACATGTTTTCTTTCAGTGGTCACATTGTATACATTGTACAGGTTACGTGTATAAATTTAACTGTGCGGGAGTCAGTGCCCTGTATTGAATTTATTACGGGCTGAAGGTGTTTCTGAAGAATTGATGATTAACCTTGCATCTGTACAGCAGTAAAATTCACACCTCTTCACAAAAATGTAAAACTACCCAACATTGCATAGATCCGGGCTATAAAGTACGTTGTGTATGTAGTTTGTAGAGATCACAGTACAATGGAATTTATAAGGGAAAGCCTGACACTTCATGCTAACTTTTGTGTAGCAGTTTTCTTCGATAGTAGTGTACAGGATTTAGGATACCATTTGAAATATTGTTCATCAGCTGAAATTGCTGATCAAATTTGAGTTGGAAAATTATTCCAAGCATTTTAATTAAAAAAGTACAGCACAGTGTACACGCAGTTCAAGTACACCATGCAAGTTTGATAAAATGACTGCAGAAGGCGTACTTTCTGTATCAATAGGACCATCCATGGCCAAATGGTGTTGCACAGATTACTATTCAATCTATAAAAAAAAAAGAATATTACAAGATTCAAATAATTTGAGCTTCAAGTTCCTGCACTTCAAAGGCATCAATGACTATTTCTATTACAAATGTACACTGTATTGCAAGTCTGCATTCTGGACACGTGAACATTGTTCTTGCACACTATAACAATTTTGGCACAGCGAGGCACAGTGGACTTGCACTGTGCATCATCACAAAATGTACATTTTGGAGCTCGGGGCTTGGAGCATGATTACCCAATTATGCATCCATGTGTGAGGAAGGTCACATGAGGTAATGTGGCATTGTAGTAAACTTGTACATAATATTAATACTGCACTGCATCCATTGGCACCGTCAGTGGCAAAATCTTGCTCTTTGCCATCCATGCTATTTATGGACGATACCGGAAGAAAAGTGGTGATAGTTATCAACCCACTAGACGCTTCTACAATATTATCACTCTCTTCCTTTCACCCCCCCCCCCCCATCTCCTTCCACCTTCATGTTTCCGTCTCAATCTTTCTTTCTTTCAAGTAGTCTCCCGTGGCTGAACCGGGCGGGAAGAGAGTGGATGGGCAAAGTGGCCATCAATGCGGAAGGTCTTCTTCCATCAATTTCCTGAGCCACTTCCTGTAGAGACATGCTGTAGGGTACACTGTAGTCAACAGGTTTCTTTCTCTTTTTTGTTTTGTTTTGTTTGTTCTCCTCATTCTTCAAGTATATAAACAAAACAACAACAAAAACCTACTTTAACCTGTATTTCTGCAGGCTAGAAGAAAAACATGTTTCAGTTGGGGTTTAAAGACCAAAAGAAGAAGAAAAAAAAAGTCAGAAATGTACGTAGAAGTGTACTGATTAAAAGGGAAGGACACCATTAAAATATTTTTCATTCGAACCATTTGGGACAAAGCCCTGTAATATAAAGACTGACAGATTGCCTTTAATAAGAAAGAACTACAAGTGCAGCATGATGTCTGAATTACAGTAAATAGAACGAATTTGAACAGTCTGTGTAATAAACTCAATGCTTAGAACTGTACTTGTGTGTACATATAATATTAAATGATTTAATATCATAGTCAAAATCAATACATCAGATTACTCAAGGAATTGCAATGTCGTATCTATCACTTTCACTCTAGCTCAAGAATGAATCCTCGCCACGCATTATGTCATCAGCCGTGGCATTCAGCTTCCACTGCCCTCCCGTCTGAGAAAACAAATCAAATCAATCAAACTCTCATTCAACCAGCTGAGGCCTTCGGATGAGAAGCCTTACTGTGTACGTCCGGATCAAGGCGGTCTTATGAAACCCGAGCAGTCACAACACTGGGAACCATTTCCACTGATGCATCACGCTGGATTTGAAGAATCGTGCGTAAGCCGGCATAATTGGATTTATATGAATGTGGGGAATCTTGGGGTAGGCGACTTCAGCGAAAGGGAAGCATGATCGCTGATGACAACTTTGCTCAGTCTAAGGAATGTGTCTTAATCATACTATGTTCCAGGATATGTTTGTCTCAATGCAGTTCATCATCGAAGTGTAAAGCCTCATCCCATATTCTTGTGAACTACAATGTTCATACAGTATTACAATGTAAATGTTTTGACTATAACAAGCTACACAATACAGCTGTAAAATTCATTTTTCACAAACATAGATGCTCTCAAACAATGTCATTTCAGTCTTGGGTCTTCGTGTACAATGTACTTGTGTAAAGCATTATTCCTTGCAGCCATATAATTACAGTAAACCTCGCATGAGTCGAAGCTCTCGGGACTGGCAAAAATGCGTCGACTTAAGTGAAATTCGACTCTCGCGAGAGTCGATTTTTTTTTCGACTCACAGTTATGTACATGTATTATAGTACATTTGCATGCACGTGTGTGTGTGTGTGTGTGTGTGTGCGTGCGTGTGTGTGTGTTTGCATTCAAATTTGTCTGTTCTTGAAGATAATGTTCTTATTTTGTTCTAAATTGAACATGGAATTTGTATCAATACTAGTAGTTAAACGTAGTTCTGAGAATGTCTGCGCTAATGTGGCAATGTGCATATGCTATGTCTATGGTGCAACATAGGTAGCCATCTCTGTCAACCTACCCTGAGACAAACACTCTCCCAGGCCCATCCCACCTCCACTGAACAAAACTATACAGCCAGCCGGGCACGCACAAACAAGCTCCGCCCACTTGGCCTGTCACTAAAATATTAAAGCAGCGATTGGTTGACCAAGGAGTTCTGGCTTGACATGGATAAAGTATGGATGTGCTGTGTGTATTGATAAAGTATATGGATCGATGTGCTGTGTGTATACCCTACATGTATACATGTGTACGTATTCGACATGCGTGCATACCGGTACGGTGAGTGTGCATGCTTACCTGCAGCATGCAGGCCAGGGACGGGGTTCTGCGACATGCCGATTTTTTTGTTCTCCTCTAAATGTCATGAGAATGCCAGACAAATCTTCTTCGGCTCAAGTGATGTAAACTACGTGTATTTTGTACAAAAGGGACTGAATGTTTTACTTCGACACAGCCGAAATTCGACTCTCGTACTTCGGCTTATCCAAATATTTCTTAGAGAAAATGCATAGGGAAAAATCGGGACTTTTTATTTTGCTTCGAGTTAAGTGATTTTCGACTCACTCGACGTCGACTTATCCGAGGTTTACTGTATTATTATTATTTTTTTTTAATTTTTACTAAGGAGAGCTTGAAAGTAATTCTCTACTTTGTATTTCCTCTTCTTTCCAATGCAATGGAAGTATGTTAATTTTCCCATAATGTCTCCCCCCCCCCCCCCACACCATTACTCTTGACCCTGGACATGATTCTTTAATCTGGTTTCCTACTATGTACTATACTTGTATTAAAAGGGCTTCATCAAAACTAAATTAATCAATAACATTCACTAGGATGTCTGAAAGACAAATCACTGAAATAATTAATGGCAACAGCTCCATCTTGTTATAAACTAGCTGCCTATAGTATATTTTATTTTCATACAGCTGTATATGGTATATCTTTTTTAAAGGAAACATCAGGTTTCACTCTTTAAAGAACACCATGAGGATCACCAAATCCGGTTTGTGTGGTTTTGTTTGTTTGTTTTTGTGTTTTTGCTATAATAGCCTCTACTACTCATATCCAAATGATGATCTCACATACTCACATGCATCCAAGTCAGTTGACTCTTATAGCACACATCACATAACTCATTCACAAAGTTACATTTTTGTATTTTGTGCTTTGAGCAGTAACTCGCTTGTTTGAAATTCCTCTCATTTATTATTTGTAACTATTTTTCTTCACCCCCCCTCCCCCAATATGTACAATACAATTAATCCAATTAAATCGGTTATATAAATATTGTCTGTGACATCATGCAGTGGAAATGAAACAAAAATTGTATGATGTCTTGATAGATACCTGCTAATGTATCACATCACGAGGATGTCTCCTTACCCCTGTCGGACAGAACCAAAGTGGCATGGTCCCGGTCTCCATCCTCCTCATTGGCTATCGTTTGCTTCTTCACCATGTCGGACAGTTCCATTTCATATTCTGGGGTATAATTTGCTTGATTTCGTCCCTCTTGTCCCTCTGCCTCACTGGCACACTTCTCGATTTCATTGTCTTCATCATCTGCCACCAATTTGACACTGTCCGTTTCAACCTTGAATACTTCCGAATCCGCTTCCTGCGAAGGGGAATGATCCCCAGCTGGGCATTCCTGCGAGTCGTTGTTATTGCTGGCGTTTTCTGCGCTGTCACCACCCTCGGGCTGATGTACTTGAACCTCTTCAACACTCACATCTGAAGAGAGAAAACAAAATACAATACAACTTTACGTTATACAGCGCAATTGCTGCCCTGAAGGCAAATTTAAAGTTAGAGAAAAAAATATCCTTTCAAGAAGTAATAATATCAACAAAAATACGTAACTTTGTCTGTCTTTGCTACTGCAAGGAACACGAAGAACATCTAGCTTACTCTTCCCATATAACATATTAAATGGTGATTAGGATTAGATTACAGACTACAAGGAGAACTACAATGTACCTCACTTTCTGAATGAATGCATCTTTCGTCAGCAAATCCCCCACCCACCTCCCCCCCAGTAAAAAAGATGATGTCACTTTAAAGCTGGTGACTACATCATCTAGTACCAAAGAAATGAATCCAAAATAAACTTCCTCACTTTTTGGCGCATCTTTGGTGAGCGGCGTCCTTGCGATGATGCGAGACGGTGAGCGCGGATCTTCTGAGGCGTTCGGGAAAACAAAGGGTCCAACTTCTCTTCCAGCGGATGGAGACCTGGGATCAGAATCGTCAGGAATGGGCGTCCTGGCGATTTTGGTGGTCGGAGACCGCGGGTCTTCAAAATCCACAGTCTCCCTTTGGAGCGGTGTACGATTGATGTCGTCTGTTGGAGACCGAGGGTCAATGAGCTTCTGCACCCGCCGGTTCGTCACCGGGGTATGAAACTCGTCCTCCCCTTCTTCTGGTCTGTCACCGTTCGCTGCTGATTTTGAGCCTGACAGTCCCATTGTGAGGCGCAGATTTGGGCGCTTTATCTGTACAGTTTCATGGAAAATGGGATAAAGTAACAGAATATTGACATTTTCATCGATGGGAGGCCCTACTTTGTACATTTGTACATCACATGCACAAGTTATATTATGAAGTTTACAAACAATTTCGCTACATTGATGTATTTCTAGATAGCCAGTTAACATACCTATGTAGGTCACCCCAGCAAATTAATACAATTTACAAACAGCAACACTTGCCTTTGACTGAATAAATCAATCAATAAATAAACCAAGTTTAGTGGCTATCGAGCTATCACTTGCACATATTGCTTTGGATATTGATAAATGGGTAAATCGTAAAAAAAGGTGTTAAAAATGTCGAAGTGAGAACTTTTCATACAAAATCAAATACAGTAGATGCAGTGTAGATCTTTCATTCAAGACTGACACAACTTGGGCAGTTGGGGCATGACAAACAGAACAAAATATCAGAAAATATCATTCCGACATTCACACAAAAACACACACACACAAAAAAGCAAAAAAAAAAAAAACCATAACCATTCGGCATTGTACCATCTCATCTGGCATTTCTTGAAACCCAACTTCTGTTAGCAAAAAAAAACACAAAAAACCATTAAATTCACTTAAAAATTAAAAAATACAAATGTCTAGTCTAGAGTCTAGCTGTGCAGCCTGTGGCTTTATTTTCGTATTTAATTACCTTTGTGAATCCTAGGTTAGGCATTGCGTCTCATCAAATCAACTCGAGTGTGAAAGAGAATATCTAATAAAGGAAAACTATAATATAAAGAGCAATGGAACGTGGACGTTCACTCAACAACGACGGTCAACGTGTCCACATGAGCACAGAAACCAGTCAGAGCATGAAAGGCAGCTCGCGGCGCACTCCTTATGCTGAGCAGCTACGCCTAAACTTCTGGGCAGACAAAGCAATCAATGCATGGAAGGCCGCAAAAACCAAACACGAACTACCAGCTTCATGCAGTAGGAGGAGAAATCTAATTGCGCAGTGCGGTGAGTGGAGAAAAGAAAGAAACGGAGGGCTCTTGTCCAGTAGAGCTACCGCAGCCAGAATGTGAGGTGACCCTCGTACCATTCATTCATAAGAGAATATAGTATTACTCACTCGTCTAGATGAACAAGGTCGTCTTTGTCATGCAGTAGGCGTAATTCTAGAAACATTTTACCGCACCTGTAAACCAACAGTCAACAGTGGGCAGGGAGAACATAATCAAGTTGTGAGTCATTGCATTACGCGCGCACACTACACACAATTTTGTATGCTCTACACGCCAACACTAACAAACACAACACAGGTTTTTCGACGTTCGTTCTATTCGTTATGTAGGTTAGGTGGTTTTACTCACTCAACCGAAATGAAGACGAAAAGAAGCGATGTCTGGATTGGAACTTGATGATCTCCTCAGCTTCATGAATCAACCGGCATGCCAGTCAATCAACCGACTTGCTGATGATTCCAGGGGATGTGTTTTTTTCTCTGTTTTGGTGCAGTGGAGAACACCAGCGTACGTCAACTCAACACACAGAAAGAGAAAATTTGCATATTACCGTTCAAAAGTATTTTATCCAATCAAAGAGCAGTAAAGTGAAAAGTGAATATCAAATGAGTAAACGTCATCAGAGAACAACGTTGTGGTGACATATTATTAACGCGTATTGCGAGATTTCAGACCAGCTCATACGAGATCAGAGAATCAAGATGGCAGCCTCCAAGTTCCACGGGCTCACTGATCGAATCCGCATACCCCAGGGTGGGGAGAAGGTATACAAAGACGAATGTGCATACTGCTTCGACAATCCGGTGAGTTATCTCTGGATATGCATGTTAGATTAAATTTGTTAACATCGCAAAAGTAGAAACTGTCGTTATTGTGTAGTAATTTCATGTAGCTCCGATCGCCGCTGTACACACATGTAGTAACAGCTAAAACTACACATGTAGTGAGGTGCCCGCACCTCGTCAGGCCGCACACGTCTTTTACGTGCTAAGTCTATGGGAGCGCTGGTGACGAGTTGCGGGCCCCTTCATAGCGCACAACTATTCCGCATCGTTCGCGTTTGACGACGATAGCTGCAAATTTTCGATATCGATCAGTGAACTTGTGATTCCATTGGAATTTTCAGTATTTTTCCTGTATGTGAGTTGGATTTCAAAGAATTTCAGTGGCGAAAAATGTGATTCAAATGTGCCCAAACATTAACTATGACGAGGTGCGGGTACGCGGGTAACCCAAGTATACTGGTACAGTGTAGACCACGCACTATATCCACACAGCTACTGTACCACTACCAGCCAGCTGCAGCTGCACACACATCTGCACACACATCATCACACTATTCGCAGTTTTTTTTTACAATCTTTACGTACAGTTCATGTGGGTCTGCAATGTAAAATGGAGACCGTGGTATTGTTTACTACACTAGCTTATAGAACCAGGGCCCTTTTGCATAAACAGATGCAATCAAACATAATAATAATAATAATGATAATAATAGTGAGACTCTTATAAAGCGCACATTTCTACCTAAAAAAGAAAAAGGAAATTTTTTATTTACTGTCTTTCACCAGTGAAAGACAGAAAATCTTGTCTTTCACTGACATACATGTTTGTAAGTCAGAAAATCAATTGTAGGGAAAAGTGTTGATATTGGCGACAGTGACGTAGTATATGAACTTAGTTTTGCACCACCTTTGTCAAATCAAATGATTTCTCAACTTCACAAACTCGTCTTACCTAGAGGACCCTACATCCAGAGTTCTGGACTCTACAATAGTTTATTCACTCAGACAGTGACCTGAAACATATCTGAGTCTCCGAAGTCGGATAGAAATTACTTTTTAACACTTTTACAAGTACAAGTGACAGAAAATCTTGATCGCTTGAAATGCTGCTCTGCACACAAGCAGTCGGTACCTTACAAATACGTTCAGTGCATGCCGTTAATTTTAATGCCAATGGTTAATTAATTGTTTGATCTTAATATTTTTAGCAATCACAGCATTTTTTTCTGTGGTGTCTTTTAAAAGCTAAAATTTATTTTCCCCTTTTCTTCAGCCAAGTCTTGTGGTGGCAGTTGTATACACAGCGGCTGAACATGTGTGTGTGCATCCCCTTTACAATGTCGTCTCTTTCTTTTACTATTTTTCCTTCTTTCCTTCCTGTCATTTTAAGGTATTCCTAACTTTTCCTTTCCAGGTTTCCTCTTGTTTAACTTTGCTCAATTTCCTATCCAATTTCATTTTCTGCCATCTGTTCATTGTTTCCTTCTGGTTATCTAAAGTTCCCTCCATTTACCTTTTTTCTTTCTTTTCTTTCCTCTCCAATATCTTTTTCTTATGTTTCCTTCTGACATTTTTTTTTTTTTGCTTTTTATCTCTCTTCAACCTGTCGATCTTTTTCTTTCCTTCCTATTCATATTTCCTTTCATCCAGTGTTGTTTTATACAAGCTCATGTCTGTTTTTTTTTTAATTTTCAATATCTATTCTTTTTTTGGCTAATGAGATCTTTGTATTCTTTCCTTGGCTAATGAGATCTTTCTTTCATTTATGTTTGTATGTTTTTGCACTTTCTTTTCAGGCAAGAAAAATTCATGCTTGGGCAAATGTTTTGCAATTTGAAAATCTGTTTGCCCAACCGAGCAGAAAAGAAGTTAATGACCAGTACATATAGAGTTGTGTGCATCTCATTTCAACCATGAAAATTAAATTCTTTTCATAAGCTGGTATATTGTAGAGGTAGAGATTCAGACCTTTCCTCAGAAGAATAAAACTGGAAACTTCTTTATGATGGGGAGGGGGGGGGGGGAGGACAGAGCTTGTACATTCCAGATTTGTATTATTTGTAGTGAATTAATTTGAAATAAAAAAAAAGACTTCTACATGTAGCTGTCTTTTTCAGTGCAAAGGAGGTGTATGAGTAACATGGGGCTAGTTCTTCATTTCTTTTATAAACACTTTGAGGTGTAAATACTGTAAGATTTCAAGTAAGATTTTGGGAGACATTATTCTTCAACCATGCAGAATTGTGTGACATTGAAAAAGGAATACATTGGGAGAATAATGAAATATGGCTTAGGTTAACAATGTACCATTGTATGTTTTTATTTTTTTCTTGTGTATGACATCATCCTTGTCCTGGTCTTGTGAAATGTATCTTGCCATCTATTCTTTTATGTTTAATCTGACTGTAATTCTCTGTGTGTTTGTCTGTCTGTTTATTTCAGGAGTGTGAGACAGGCTTGTATGTGTGCATGAATACTTTTCTTGGCTTTGGGAAGGACTACGTTTACAGATACTATGAACACACCAAAAACCGTGTTTTCCTACATCTGAAGACAATCAAGAAAAAGGTAGGACATATCCTGTCTCCTGTCTTTTTTTTTTATTGTGTTTTTTTTTTTCTTTTCCACAACACGTACTGTGTAACACTGGCAATAGTCTGACAGTCCCAGATGGGTAAAAATCACTTTTGGGCCAGTAACTTTTCAGGAATTGCGAAATTTTCTGGTCTAACATGAAAAAAAAATGACATTGTCTGGGCCAGTCAGAAAAAAAAAAAAAAAAATCAGGTGAATTTTTTTATTGCAATGGATTGACAAATTGCCCTATACAGCAATCTAGATAAGCACCAAATTAATCAGTGTTCATCAACTCAACACTGAAAATTTCATGAATTTGAAGGGCCAGTAAATTTTAGGTTCAGAACAGTAAAAGTGGAAAACTGGGTACATGCACTGGTCTTACAGGGACAGGTCAAACCAGAAGAAGAAGAAGAAGAAGAAAGAGATAGGGTTTGTGTGCAGCCCTGTTTTCCATTATCCAAAAAATTAATTGAGCCTCTCCGTAGTATGATTGTCGCTGGAGTGAATTTTTTTTTCTTTGTTGTCTACCTGTAATCTGTAGGTGCCATCAAGATTTAAATTTCAAGGTGCTTAACTTTTTTTAGCACTTGGCAGAGTAAGATCAGTTTTGCCACTTTCGAATTTTGGAGAGGGTCAAGGCATGATCTCAGCAGAGATTGGAAAAAGAAGAATGAAAAATAAATGAATTGAATTGAAATTGAAATTGAACACGGACCATCAAACCCAAGTTTCACATTGTAAGAGATGGGAAATATGATACTCATGATCATTGTAATGAGACATACTGTATCTACAGCAGTGTTAATGCTAAAATTTGATGAAGTACCACATAAAGTGCCCTGATTGTTTATGCAAACATAGAAAATTCATGGTTATGATAGTGTTTGCAGATCTTTTTCTGCGATGTACATGGAAACTAAAGAAACACACTACTTCATTTCTAGTATTAATATTCAGTAAGGACATTCATAAATATATTTAGTTAGGATGTGCTTGTTACTACCAGATGGTCCTTTTAGACTACAGTGTAACAATAATGAGGGCTTAATCTGTATGTAATGTGTTGTTGTTTTGCTGTTTTATTGTTCTTTATCTTTCTGCATTTGTTCTTGAATTTTGTAGAAACCTAAGACTGAGGAAGAAAAGGAAAAAGAGAAACCAACAAGACTTGCCATTGGTAAGACAAAATGAAGTCATATAGAAGGCATGATTCTATGCATTTTCTTACATTAGGCACCAAATTACATTGTATGCCAAATGCTTGCTTGATAGCTTCCAATGAACTCTATTTTTAACCTCATTTTCAATTTCTCGTCTCATGCAATGTGCTGGCTCATCAAAGTGTTGTCAATGCATTCTCTTTCAAGTTCAAATACCATTGCTCATTGTCAGCTGGTTTATTCACTGTATACAAGGGAATATAGTGGTAATTTTGTTTGCCAGTTGAGATTACATTATGCACAGAGCTACCAAGTCTCACACATTCTGTGTGAGACTCAAGAATTTAGGGGCCATCTCACGATCTCACGCATGACACCCATTTTTCGCACGCATAGGGCGAAGTCGGCAACTTAGGCCTATAATAATGAGCATAGCTCAAAAGATTAAAGTGATAGTTGCAATGGAAGGTACATTTCCCTTCTGTCTTTCAAAATAAGTAAAAAATAATCACTGAAGTGTGCACCTGATCGCACCATTAAAGGGACTGGGGAGGAGTGTTGGAACCCAAAATGCAAAAGTGTTATTTCATGAAGTGAAACACGCAAAAACAAGGACCAATGCCTAAGAAAGGACTAAGCAATGAAAAAGAATCGATGAAAAATACGGCATTATGAAGATATCTATGATTTTGTGAAGAGCGTTACATGTAACGCTTGTCAAAATCACGGGGGGTCGGCTTAGAGGCTCTCCGTTCAAGTGTTGTTTTTGCCTCCCTCTTTTGTCCGATTTTGGCACAGCGTTGATGTATTGCCTTCTCCTCGGCGAAAAGCAAGCCCAAGATACATCGCCGCGATCGCGAGGCAAAACGCGTGTGCCTGTTCACTGGCTAGCGAGCGTTATCGGTGCATTTCCCGGGATCCGTCCGGCAGCTAGCCAGCACGGGTCCACTCGAACTCTCAGCTGGCTGCCTACTTACCGTACCACTCCATCCACACAACAATGGAGCCGCAGGAGGAGAGCGAGAGATCTGTCTCCAAGAAGAGGAAGACCATGAAAACCAGTGTGGCAGTGACAGAGTATGGAGATGGCGACAGAAAAATAAAATGAAGTCAGTCCCAATCCCCCTCAAGACACTAGACGTCTAGAAGATAAGGGGCTGCACGACAGAGATGTCATTTCACTTCTGCAGCTGGATCGGTAATAAATTTGTGAAGCTCGGAAGACTTCATTCAGTTCAGTGACAGTGTGAGTAGGACCTGCTGTTGGTGTAACATTGCTGATAGAGATGTCACTTAGAGGATCTACACACACTTTACTATTATTAGTAGGCCTAACGTTAGATTAGTAGTTTAGGTGTCCTAGGCTATAGATATGCCACACCCTAACATTTTTCTATTACGGTAAACTAAAAAGATATATCAAAATTTGCCTGAGATTTTACTCACATGTGAAGAAAGGCTACGACATGCAGATTCACAAAGGTGTACCAGTATTCAGAATGCGATTGAGGTATAGAGTCTAGTCTAGACCTACATTTTTATGGTAGGTATCCTAGACCTATGTTCTACCACTCCCAGTCCGAGGCCCTTTTTCTCTGCCAATATTAGATAACTGGAAATTTTTTTGCCTAATGACATCCCAAATTTGGCTCAACATTTCTCCTTTTTGAAATGTGCTTCTGGCAATTGCACATAAAATCGCTGTTCACATTAAGATATGGCACGCTAGCCCGACCAGATGCTGTTACTGCGCTGTCGCTACGTATCTACGTACAGCGACTGGGCTGTGTATAGTTAATGGCACGCTAAAGTGTTTTGCATGTAAATACGCGAATTCCTATTTTACCATATTCTGGATTATGTTGCCCTATTCTACCTTCATGTCAAATTATGGGTCTCAAAATGTAGAAATAAGAAAGTTACGACACTCATCAGAGCTGATGTTTGTTACAAATCGGCGATACGGGAGAAATCCAATTTTACGAAACGACACTGAATGAGTGAAAGTGTCAGCGAAGAGCTGCGTAGAGTGATCATCTGGTCACTCTCGGTTTTTACAAATAGTTTGTGGAGAGTCAGCAGTGTCTATGTTGTCACCGCAGCTACGATTGGACCAAAAACGTGAATTCACATGTTTGGTAAGGTACCTAATTATTGTCTCCGGTACACATGGCATTGCAAAAATGTTGATTGAAGTGTATCTATTGTGCGTATACATAAGTGGCTAATGGCGTATATGCATTGTAGCGCAGTTCACTCAGTCCCTAGTGTAGTGGTTAATGGTGTATGCTTTGTAACACAGTAGGTGCTATAGTTGTTGAGAAAGGTCTGTCAGATATTATTGTGGGTATCTTTTGTAGGGCAGCAGCCAGCATCACATTCAAGGACCATCCTGACTAGGCAGCTCAGTGAAGCCAGTGACATCCCCTCTCGTCAGTTGAGGTCAGCCCTCCCAGCTACCCAGCTTGATGAAGCCAGTGAAATTCCCTCCCGTCAGTTTCGACCGGATACCCAGCTCGGTGAAGCCAGTGACATCCCCTCTCATCAATTGAGACCAGCCCTCCTAGCTAACCAGCTTGATGAAGCCAGTGACATTCCCTCTCGTCAGTTTCGACCAGCTATACCCAGCTTGGTGAAGCCAGTGATGTCCCCTCTCATCAGTCGAGACCAGCCCTCCCAGCTACCCAGCTTGATGAAGCCAGTGACATCCCCTCTTGCCCATTGAAACCAGCTCTTGCACTGGTACAAAAGGTTTGTACAAACTAACTTTAATTACCTGGTACTATATTTGTTTTAATACACCTAGATCCAACAACTGTTTTGAACCTACAAATGAAAATTAATGTTGATATTTAGTACTGGTAAACAAAACATCAATAAATTGTTCGATTTAACTCTGTGTTCTCAAACGATGCTGTTATTATTCTTGCTGTAATAATTGATAACATTTTTTTTTTAACCCATAGCTGTGGTAGTAGTTAATAAGATTATGGTTGTCTTTATCATTACTTTTAGGGTTACAAGTTACATACATTAGTTTGTACATTGCAGCCACGTATAGGCCTACTGTATGATTGTATGTGGAATTACAGACCCCCAAATCCCATGCATGTGGCTGGATATAAAGACATAGGCCCTATATGAGTTTGTATACACAACATATAAATAGGGCCTACTTTGTATGTAGATGCACAATGAGAGGCTGAGGTCATCCCGACGTCATGTGCAGTGTCAACTCATCAAAAATTTGGCTAGGGTCTGAAGGTCTTATTTTCCTTTTTGCTATTTAACTTCTACAGTAGACAGTCTATTTCTAACATATTTCATGGAGTTTTCTCTGTTGCATATATGTGAGCACTACAAGATATAGCTACCTGGTAGACTCTACACTGAAATAAATGGGATAGCAAGTTCTGTGACTAAATTTACAGATTGGTGAAGAACTAATGGGACTATCCTAATTGTAAGTCAGTGTTAATGCCTTTCATTGTGTCTGATATACAGATGAACTCGGAACAGTCCAGATGCCCCTGTGAAATGGAAAAAGGACAAGTTCGTGAATGCCGTTGCCTTCTCCAATTAGTTGTGGAGGAAAATGCTACTTTGAGCAAAGGACTTGGGTCAGATTGAAGTGGATCAAAACCTGGTGAGAGTGCCGACAGATATTGATTTTATCAGAGCCTGGGCAGATGTTAGAAGATAACGGGTTAGATGATGAAGAAGTCCCTTTGGCATGCATATTTGGGAATTTTTATGTAAATATCATAAATAAAGTGGGCTTTTTTCATTGGACTTTCAGCATCTAACATAATTACTTTCATTAGTACTGAAATTGTCATTGCTTGAATGATAGTCATTAAAGAGAATATTTACTATGTGTAATACTGAATAGTTAATTGAGTCTATATGAGTAGTAAAGTAATTTTTCATTGTAAATGTGTAGTAGTTAGTATATTACCAACAGTCAGTCATTAGGTGAGAGATCAATAGAATGTGCTTGTTGGCCTCTATTGCAGTGGAACAGCTAGCATCACATCCAAGTGCCATCCCAGATATCCAGGTTGTTGAAGCCAGTGACACCCCCTCTCGCCAAATAGGCTACGCAGCTCGGTGAGACCTGTGACATCCATCTCGCCAGTGGAGACCAGCCCTCTCTGCCACCAAGCTCAGTGAAACCAGTGACATCCTCTCTCATCAATCAGAACCAGCCCTCCCAGCTACTTAGCTCCATGAAGCCAGTGACATCCCCTCTCATGTTCTTCTTTGTGGCTGGCAAATGTTTGAAAACTGAACTTGGATGACTTCAGTATCATAATTATGTTGAGTGCATCCAAGTGATGGCAATGATAATACGTGTAGCTCTGACACCAGCTCTTCCTGTAGGCCTACTGTCAATTTATGCCTTCATTGTGTATAATAGCAAAAGACATGTTAGTAATGAAAAAGCTGCACCTTTGTACCAGGATTGTTGGGGATTCTGATAAATGCACATTGAACATGAATAACATCAATTCCAATCATAGACTACATTCACGTGATGGCAATGATAACTGATTTGACACTACATTTATATCTCTGAACTCTCTATTTCTGTCTTTTCTGTGAGGTAACAACAAACATGTTAGTACTCAAATGTGTGAATCAGAATGAAACAGTGAATTGATTGCATAGAAAATTTGTTCTTGCCCCATGTGGCAAGTAGGGAATATAAATCCTGTAAACTCCAAAATTGCATGTGCTTAAACTGTTACTGGAAACTGAAAGGGCTGCAATATCCAGGCACAAAGTGTTTTGTCCTTTTTTTATGCCTCCGCCAACGAAGTGGCCGGAGGCGTTATGTTTTCGGGTCGTCCGTCCGTCCATCCGTACAACCGTCCCGTTTTGTTTTTGTCGATATCTCAAGAACCGTGTGGTGGTTTTACATCAAACTTGGTATGAGGGTATATCCTGGGGTGATTATACTTTGTTTGGATTTTAGGGTCACGGGGTTAAAGGTCAAAGGTCACAGGTTATTTTGTGAAAAAATAGGTTGAAATTTCATGTTTTTCTCCATATCTCGAAAATGGTTCAAGGTATCTTCATGGAACTTAGTAGAAATTATATGCATGTACCGATGGGCAGTGATTATCTAGGGAAGTTGGGGATTATGGGTCAAAGGTCAGGGGGTGAAAGGTCAAGGTCAACTCCTCAAAATATCACTACTTTCCTTATATTTATGCAGTGCCTGAAGGATTTTTTTTTTTTTACTTGATGTATGCATGTATTACCCAATATATATTCTGTGGGAAGTTTCTTGCCAAAAGGTCAAAGGTCAAAGGGTCAAAGGTCAAGTGGAAGTGCTAAATTGCACTTTTTCCTCCATATCTCGAAAGTAACTCAAGGTATCATCATGAAACTTACATATTTATGCATGTTCTACCTAACAGTGATTCTCTTTGGAACTGTGAGGTCAAAGGTCAAAGGCCAGGTTTAGATAATACTATTTTACCATTAATTTTGATACTGAAATTATACTTTTTCTCAATACCTTGAAAATTACTCAATGCATAAACTTATAAAAGGGTCAAAAGTCAAGTAAAAATCATCAGTTCCCCAAATACCTGCACTCTGACGTTTTAATCATTCATCCAATTGAACCTAGTTCTAGGAAAGTGAACATTCAGCACATTTGTGGCCAACCTGTCATTTTAATATTTTGCCAATTGTGTGAAACTGTCATCACACATTGTCCAGACATTGTACTATAGACCTATTAGGAGAACCATGCATTATGGCGGAAGCATACCAGTCGCCGTAGCGACATTTCTAGTTTTTTCATTTGGTCTTTTTTCCCCCTGTGTTTCCCAGGTGTTTCAGTGGTGAAAAGCTACAATTACTCCGTTACGATAGAATATTGCATCAGTGTTTTAAAGTGAAACACAAATGGCACAGCAGTGTACATCACTGGAAGGGCCTTTCACACATTTCATTATTGCTCTAATTGTTATTATCATTATTATTATTATTATTACTATTGTCGTTGCTGATGTTTTTATTACTATCATCATCTTCATAATCATTATTATCCTCATCATCATTTATGTGATCACTGATATCATGCCATGTGTTACATTCAAGTAGCACAGCAGGTCCTACACAGTAGCATTGTCCATCAGCATTTTGGGAGACACTTTTTCAGCACATAATTTTGTGATAACTCTATCGAATCACATTATTATGAGGACAATATTTTTGTGGTAAATGGAGTTTGTGCCCTTGTAATATTCATTGCATCTATATTTCATAGCAAAAAAAAAAAAAGTATGAATTTTGATGTGTTGGAAGTACTTCAAACAAGATGTTCAGTTTTCATTCGCATAGATATAAAAATACATTGTAATATACATTTTGGTAAGTCCCTACACGATTTTCTACTGATATGGCCCGAATTCACGAAGGTGGTACAAATGAAACCATGGTTTAAACCATGGACAAAAACCATGGAGCGCCAAGTGTCGCACGGAATATTTTGTTACGAAATTGGTCATTTCTTCGACAAAATGACCATTTCGTTAACGAAATTATCATATCTTGGACGAAATGTTCATTTAATTACAAAATGTCATTTCATTACAAAATAATCATTTCATCAACCAAATGACTGATTTCGTAACGAAATATTCCATACAACACTTGGTGCTCCATGGTTTTTGTTCATGGTTTAAACCATGGTTTCATTTGTACCACCTTCGTGAATTGGGGCCAATGTGTTTTGGCAATGCAATAATATGTAGAAGGTCTCCACACTGAAATATTATAGTGTTCTTTGTACTTGAAGTCATTAACCATGTGACATTGATTCTTGGACTTTCACTTCAATATTTCTTCCCTGCAAATGTGCAAGTTATTTGAAAGTGGTTGCATTTGTTAGGTTTTTTTTAATTTACATGTTATAGTATTAGTATCATAATTGTTCAATATGATAGGAGTATAATGTGTAGATGCCAAAATTGACTAATGACAGAATGCTGAGCAGTTTCTTATTTTTTTCAAATGATTACCTTACCTGTGTAAATTGGAAATCTTTGCTATACAACTATTTTTATTATGACATTTCATATTTAAAAGATATAGGCCTACATGCAAGTCTTCAGCACAGATTTGTTATCTCTACATTGTATATCACATCACATTACTGTGAGAGCAGTTTCTAAATACATGTAGCACATTTGCAATTAGAACCTGTGCTCACGATGCAACACCAAATGCAGATATACATGCAAAAATAAAAGAAAATGTAAGGTCAGTGTACCCTGGTACACATAACTTTTAATGTAGGTCCCATGTACACATGCAATTTACATGTACACATGAAATTTGTATGTATGCATGGTAGTATAACGTAAGTGTAGAGATTTATTTTGAACCATTTATTATAAGTGTATCCCCCCTTCTGTTATAACAGGTACCACCCCTCTACACATAAATACGTCAACCCACACATACACACATCCACATGCATCCACGCACCCCACCTATCACAGACGCACCACATATCACATGACATTTTCCACTCTTTCACTTCTCACCCATTGTTCTCTATAATATTGAAATCATGCCTAAATCACCAAAGCTTACACATCATTTACATATTATGAATATTTAGTTTTAACCTTTGTTTCCTTATTTGCATGTTTTGTTATGTTGATTTTGTGTATGAATATCAAACCCATGCGAAATTATGTGAAGAATAAATTGGCTACAAGTTAGTTAGCCAGGGGACTCCTTCCAAGTAACACATGTGTGCTGCCCAAGTTTGCTTTTAGTGTGATGAGTGCTAGAGAGCTAAGCGAACCCGAGCCCTACATAAGTAATGTGTTTGATTTTTATTCACTGAAATATCAGAACAAGATATTACCTGTGTATAGGCCTAATTGTTAAAGGACAAGTTCACCTTCATAAACATAAGGATTGAGAGAATGCAACAATATTAGAAGAACACATCAATGAAAGTTTTAGGAAAATTGGGCAATCGATGCAAAAGTTATGAATTCTTAAAATTTTTGTGTTGGAACCGCTGGATGAGGAGACTACTACAGCTTGTGAGTCATATGCGTACAACAGTATAAAGAAAATGTAAAGAAAATTCAACATATTTTCACTTTTTTTCGCATAATAATAGAGCACTTGAATTGCCTCTTTCTAAAGGCAGGGGGAATAATATTACCCATAACATTTGTCGGTAACGAGTCCGGGGAATGTGTACTTTTTTCAAAAGATGAAATTTTGGGAAATTCTCTTTATATTTTCCTTATATTGTTGTACGCATGTGACATCTAAGTTATTCACACACTACAGTAGTCTTCTCATCCAGCGGTTACTGCACAAAAACTTCAAAAATTCATAACTTTTGAACGGATTGTCCGATTTTCCTCAAACTTTCAATGATGTGTTCTACTAATATTGCTACATTCTCTCAATCATTATGTTTATGAAGGTGAACCTGTCCTTTAAGCATCAATTTACCACTGAGAAAAAAAAAAAATGTGTTCTATTGATAGAAACCTAATCAGGGTTCTAGATAAAACTGAGTGAATGTTGTTGGCCTATGTGGAAATAATTGACTTTAACAGATTATTCCTTGTGTCTTTTCTCCTTGTAGGTGAACAAGACATTGCATCATGCATGGTGCACTGTATATGATAAATAAGAAAATGTATAAGATAGCCTCAGAAATTGTTGGATTATAGTTATTAGACTATTACAGGTGTCACATTATCCAGTCTAGAAGACTGAAAATGATGTGATTCCCAACATTTTGTGTGTATCTGTGAAATAATTCCAATTAACCCTATTCATACAGAAAATAGGTATAGGCCTAAGCCATACCAATGAAATGACCAACTTTCTAACCTATTAGTATTCAGTGCATCTGCATGTGTCTGTTGTGAAGAAAATCATCCACAATAAATGTTACAACTAAGTCACATTTGAAATTACGAATGCATGACAAGTTGTACCGGTATGGTACCGGGTACTAAAAATGAACTATTGGTTAGATCCAATGCAAGTTTAGATATAACATGGTACTTCTCTATCCATAGCCTATTTCTTGTGTTTCAAGCTAGTCTTTGAAGACCTTGCTATTTAGTATCAGTATTTAAAAAAAAAAAAAAAAAAAAAAAAAAAAAAGGGTTTGCCATGAAGATTGCATTTCTTGACAATGACATGTGCATGAAAAGTTTAAGATATGTAAATAACATGTACATGTAATAACACAACCCGTTTGTGTTTCATGTAATTGTAATCAATAATTGAGATTTTTTTGATTTTTTTTTTTTTTTTTTTTGCTACGTAGCCCGACCAGACGCCATGCGAAGCACGGTACTGTAGCTACTGCGTACTGGGCTGTGTCCTTACCCGGAAAAGTACGTACAATGTACATTGTACACGCACAGCAAAGTCGCTGTATAAATAGCCAGGCGTCTGGTCGGGCTACGTATAGTACCGTACCACGCGTTAACCTATCCCGCTTTCGGTACTTCTCAATGAAGAATCTTGTATTCTAAATGGAGTTCGATGGCTTTTAGGATACGTAGCCTACCGAATCTTCCGACGATAGAACTAGCTCTCATAGTATCTTGGAAGAAGGACATGTGAATCAGAATCGGTGGAGTCCTTTGATTTTAGGTTAGCGCTCTCATCAAATGAAAACACAACGCGAACTCTGTACACTAACGTTGTGTACGTGTGTACGTGTACACATGTAGTCACAGCATGCAAGATCGTACATGTAGTTACAGCATGCGAGATATGGCAAGTGAAGTGCGGCCAGCGCTCGCCGCGACCATAGGCACAGCCAGAGCCGTAAAGCTAGCTTGCTCTACGTATACTAGTAGTTTCGCAGCTCACTCGGCATTTTGGCTTGATTTCGCTGTAAGTTGGCTTGATGTTCGCAGTCAACAAGCAGTGCTCCGCAATTGAAATACGTATCGCCATCGTATCGAAGGATCTTTTTCCAAAAAAGTATGTTTTGTTTTTCGCTTTTTAAAACATTTGAGAAGATTCCGATTTCCAAGATATTTTGACACATGTTAAGTTACATATCTACCTTTCATTTTATACCCAAAACACCTTCTCTTTCGCATGTTTTGCACAACCGAACACTCATCCCCAGTCCCTTTAAGAGCTAAAAATTGAAAAAGCTCCCTACCGTGGGAGGCCACAGGGGGGAAAACCCCTCCCACACCCTCGCTCGCACGCACATTCGAGCGCCGAGATGCCGAGTCATGAAAATCTCACTCATAAAAATTTTTTGAACTTGGCATCCCTGTATGCAGATCATCCAGTCTTACATGAGGAATATGATCAAGTTTCCTACCGTATTCAGGTTTACTGATATATTTTTTGTGTGTGTTTTGATGGTGAACAGACTTTCCCATCCCTTTACTATGCATTCATGTCGGAGCTTAGACCCAAGTTTGTGTGCATTATTTGTTACTTTTGTCAGGAACCACCATTGTTATTAGACTTGAATATGATTGGCCTCAAGAAGGGGCTACATGTACCTGTAATTAATATTATTGTCATAAATTATGCTAGTAGTCACATAAAGATAATTCTTATCTTTATTATTATCATCATAATTTTTATTATCATTACTATTATCTTTATAAAGATGATGATGATGATGATGATGATGGTGATGATTATTAACCCGTTGAGGACGGACTGATTTTGCTACAACACGCATTTCCCATAGACATCTGCCCGAGTATACTCGGGACTTGTCCTCAACGGGTTAGTAGTATTAGTAGTAGTAGTAGTAGTAGTAGTAGTAGAAGTAGTAGTAGTAGAAATCTTGGAATTTATAACGTACCAACTCTACCTATAGTATAAAAAATTGAAAGCACAGGAATGTACTATCTGCACACAGTTCAAGAAAAAAATAGACAACCAGAGAAAACATGAATGTATTCAAAATTGACAGTGACTGATTACACACATTTGTATACCTCCGAGATGGACCTTGGAATATTCTACAGATAAGATACGTACAGTAATGTTGTATTTTGACTTGTTTTGGGAATTCATTCCATTGTGTAAAACAGCCCTTTGATATTGTATGCTGAGGCCCCATCAGCCTATGAAATTTCACTGTCAAGCAAACTCCTTGAAAGTCAGGGTTCAATGATTATAGAGAGATTGTAGTAAGGGATGCTATCATTCACCATGCCGTGAATGTAAAATATGTATTTAATCGCATGGAGTAAAACTTGTCTGCCATTTTCGTGATATCTTTTTTTTCTGCCTTTTCTTGAAGGTGTCGCGGGAGGCTTTGATGTGGAAGATGAGAATCAGTACGAGTACGAGGAGCATAACTCGGTTGTCATCCTCCCCGAGTTCACCACGTTCCCGCTGCCAAATGCAGAGCTCCCGCTCCAGGTAGATGCATGCTACATTTTGTTGTAATACGTATCAATTTAATTTCAGTTTGGTTACTCCGCGTACACACACACACACACACACACACACACACACCAAAAGACGCAAGATAACAACAACAACAACAAAAAAAAACCCTGCACAAAACATTATTTGAACTGATTTTATTGTATCAAAAACAATCACAAACCTTGGAGGAATACGCACAGCTGTCGGTACATGTACAAATACAATACATGGGGGAATGCAGGTCTTGTATTATGGCATGGAGACGACCTGGTGGTGACTTAGTCGTGCTCGTCACAAAAATGTCTCCACGATATCTTGAGATTATTTGGGTCTCCAGGGAGTCGTGAGAGAATTGAATGTGTTCAATATTTTTGGAGACTTTTTCCAGTCTGCAGATGGTTTGAGAGACATTCTGTGACGTCTATGCGACATCTCTTTTAGCATGGCCACATTGTGGAGACGAATTTTGTCTGCAAAATCTCCAGAATATTTCCGTGACCTTGTGGAGACCAACAGTGACCTGCGACCCAAGGATGGATATGTTGTGACCCTTTTTGGAGGCAACCCAGATATCAGCCTGGAGTTACCTTCTTGGTGAGAGCACAAGCCATTGGTCTTGTGTTGCACTAGTCATGATGACGTCTCCTTCAGCGAGATATGCTCGTTACCCTCCAAGTCTGCAACATCATTCAAACAGAAATGTATCAGTTCTAGGCGCAGCTGCAAATGATTTCTCATGAACAGACCTGTTTGGCATTCATAAGCTAACCATTAGTCAGCATTTGTTCATAGCCAAACACAGACTAACGCAGTGTTCTATTGTGTTGTTACAATATTTCGCCTGCACCTTGAATACCTTGCCACTGTCTCTGCCTGCCTGTTGCCATTCAGTGCATGTTTAAGTATGTTGGCACCTTGCCACAGTGCATTTTACATGGAGACAGGCTTTATGGTCCACTGCAAGTTGGTCATGCAGAGCTGATACAAATATGGTATTTATTGCTGACATAGTCTTGAAAGTAGAGAATATATACCCCTCCCCCCAACACCACCACCACCCACCAGCATCAACTTTGCAAATAAAGGCTGTCATGCTGGTTATGCTGTGAGATGCTGATCCTAACAGGATGTGACGCTGCGCCCGTATCCTGCCTGGATTTCCGCCGTGGCTCGCTGGGTGACAGTGGATTGACCTCGCAGGGCGGATATCTAGTATGCAATGCCGCTATGATCTAAAATCCGCCTCTCCTGCCATGGGGCAAAATTTGAGGAGTATGTGAACGTGATCGATAAACCGGAGTGTCACCTGAATTTTCCACGTGCAGGAAGACAAAAGTAATTAAAACCTAACTTTCCAGCTTGACCCAGTTACGCGACCACTGCCTCAGCAAATTGCAGACTCATGACTCACGCTATGAAACAATGCAGTTTTTCTTGAATGCTTGACGGAACAGACAGAACACTACAAGTTTCAAATTGAGTATTTAGTCTGAAATGAAAGCAAGAGATTATTAAGAAGAGGGGTAAGATATGATGTAAGAGTTCTTCTTCAAGCTGTCTGCCGTCTGTACAAGTGAAATTTAAGATTGCAACTGCTGATCTACATGTTTTTTAACCCGTTGAGGATGGACTGATTTTGCTACAACAGGCATTTCCCATAGACACCTGCCCAAGTATACTTCGGACTCATTTTCAAGGGGTTAATAAAACATGTCAGAAACGGAACCAGCAGGAATCGAACCTGTCATCTACTGCTTTCCAGGCAGCGACACTACCACCAGGCTATACCTTGTTGCCGTCAGTAACATAATGAACATGGAACAAATACCCAAGCTCCGTAATTCTGACATTCTTATGTTAAAATATGTAGATCAGCAGTTACAGTCCTACAAGTTTCATTTGTACAGAGGGCAGACAACTTGAAGAAAAACTCATACATCATAAGATTAATATTTTCATACTATCGAATAGAAGATCAGTTAAAAAATTATTTAATCTGAAAACACTGAACTACACATCAGCTGTGTGAGTATACTCCAAGGAGGTTCTCGCAGTATCGGAAGAATACAAAGAAGAAGATTTGTTCCAATTTTTAATTGCCAATCTGCAGGGCACACTTAAGAAGTGGATCTCCATAGATCTTACATTATCTCAGAATCATTTACATTCCAGTATGTAATTAGGTAAGAGTGGTTAAAGGCTGGGAGAAAAAGGGCATAGATTGCAACAGGTTGCAGGTTACTCTTGTGGTACCCCTTTATAAAATCTCTCTTCATGGCTTCAAAAATTTTAAAGTGCTATGCCACACCATGGTCAAGGTTCTGTAAGCCCTTTCTGTGCCACGGACATCAGACAGGGTGTACAATGCTGTTGAGTTTTTTGTGCCAATTGGCACTCAAACACACAAATAGTTCATGAATAGAGTAAATTCATACAGAGTGGCAAAGATTTCATTTTGAACCTAAAATACGAAACATATGGAATTGAAAGATTTTACTTTTTTCCACGATAAAGCAGTGATATCAGTCACATATGCAAATGAGATGAGGCACTGATGTCACAGCCTCACAAAACTTCCCATTGACCCACATGCAAATCTTTACTGATTTCCTTATATGGACATGAGAACAAAAAGGACAATTCATATCCTCCTCATCAAACTTTAGTTGTGTTGTAATAACCTAATAATAATCACTTTAAAGGGGTAAGAGTTACAGTTGCTCTGTTGGAAACAAAAATCCAGAGATTTATTTAATAGTTGATAACTAACATTATTCCCTCAGCTAATGGGCTTGTGCCGAAAGGGTGGGTTGGGTGGTGGCGCGTCGCGTTAATGGGAACACCACCCTTCGTCCAAAGCCCCCCGGTTTTGCCGAAAGGGTGCGTTGGGAGCGTTGGGTCGCGTCGCGTTGACTGGAACCCCACCCTTCGTCCAAAGCCCCCCCGGTTTTGCCGAAAGGGTGCGTTGGTACTTTTTCTCATGTAATAATAAAAGACGAGTTTTGAATTTATATTTAACCTTCAAACAACCATTTCAAAGAGGCTATCGTCCGGATCGGTTCACACTCTATTATCACTTGGTCTACAGCCAGTTGGTCTGGCACCGTGGGGGAGGGGCGAGGGACCCTGAACTTTACCCTAATCTTATTTGATGTGTATGAACATCTGTTTTCTCCCTCAATGCAGGGTCAGAGGGTAGTCCGTAGTCGTAGAAAAAGGCCACCCCCCCCCCAAAAAAAAAGAAAGAGATAGCCCAGTTGTTCATATAGACGAAACGATGATTGGACCAAATGGTACCTGATTAGACCAGAAGGCTGGCTATTAGACCAAATGACAATAAGATCAATGGTTATTAGACTAAATGGGTGTAGACTAAATGATGATACACATGTAGACAGAGGCTAGACCAACTGATGGGCAATGGACCAAAATTAATGATGTGTACACCAAATTTATATTGGACAAATTTGGTTTTATTTTAGACCATTTGATGATTAGACGAAATGGAATTAGACCAACTCATAATAGACCAAATCGGTATTTGATGATATAAATTGGTGTTAGACCAAAAATAGACCAAATGGCTATTATTAGACGAATTGACTGTAGACCAAATAGTAATTAAACCAAATAACAATTGGACCAAACAGTAATTGGACAAAATGATGACTAGACCAACTGGTTATTAGACCAACTGATATTAAACAGTCTATTAGACCAACTGGCTGTAGACCAAGTGATAATAGAGTGTGAACCGATCCGGACGATAGCCTCTTTGAAATGGTTGTTTGTAGGTTGAATATAAATTCAAAAACTCGTCTTTTAATATTACATGAGAAAAAGTACCAACGCACCCTTTCGGCAAAACCGGGGGGGCTTTGGACGAAGGGTGGGGTTCCAGTCAACGCGACGCGACCCAACGCTCCCAACGCACCCTTTCGGCAAAACCGGGGGGCTTTGGACGAAGGGTGGTGTTACCGTTAATGCGACGCGCCACCACCCAACCCACCCTTTCGGCACAAGCCCAGCTAATGTACAATTGTGGTTGCAACTGTTACCACTATGTGGTGACTCAGGAGAAGGTCTAAAATTTTGCATCTCTCTTCTTTCAAGTCCAAACGGGATGAAACTCTATGCTTTATTATACTCCATTTTTGAATTCAACTTCAACATGCAGTGGCATTGCAATTTTACTGATCAATTGATTCTGTTTTCCAGGTGCAACTTTCAGTCGCAGGAATCCTGGCAGCAAACTCTGCCTCCAAGACAGAACAGATCCAGGCCTGGGAGGGGGATGCAAAGGTCGTCTCAAAGTAAGTGGGGTCAAAGGTCAGATTTGGCAGCAGGCGACTGTCTACATTGTAGTTTTCAGCCGAGGGTGATAGCTTTAAAGCTTGTAATTGTTCACAAAAGTAGGAAAGACTTTCAGCTAAATGAAAGCTTTCAATGTCTGTATATATATGATTTAGGTCAGATTATTGTTGCTTCTATTATTTGTGTTCATAGACAGTGTATGGTGTTGTATTTGTGCGTTTGTGTGCACATTAGATGGTAATATCTTAATAGATTTTTAAAAAAAAAATTATCTAAATCTCATTTGGGATTTTCACCAAACAAAATATTATGCTCAGTTTTAGTGCTCATTTGAAAGTATGAATTCATGTTGGTGGAAGTCAACATTAGGTCCATCAATTGAACATTGCCATCTGTTCTTTCCATAAGATGATTTTTAACTCATCCCAGAATACAGCAAATTAGAATGGACCAATGCACGGATACATGAACAATACATGTATATGTTTAAAAACAAATCGATTGCTATTAGATAGTTACAGATCCTCGTGATATATAGAAAAGAACATGCATGGCAGTTATTATTGTTGTTGTTGTTGTTGTTGTTATTATTATTGCTATTATTTTGCATAGCTCATTAGAAGCAGGAATCTGCTACTGTAAGATCAGAAAAATTCAGGACATGAAACTTTCTCAAATTGGAACTGACAGCCTTGTTCGCCGCAGGAGATTTTTGCCTATTGCCACAGGCATTCAATACAAGGTGTAGACAAAACCTTTTGCATGCATGCTCTTTGCTTTCGCAATTCTTGCTCGGCTCCTTGCCAAATTCGCGAAAGTTTCGCGGAATGCACGCAAAAAATTTCTGGTTTTACAGTATTTCAGGTAAGAAGCCACAATTTGAATGTTTCGTAATCGGATTCAGTGCTGAGATTAGCCATAGGGTAGGACTGGAAGAATGCATTTAGTGATGTGAAAACACACACACACACACATACGTACAGACACACACTCATTTGATGAAAAAATGTTCAAGTCATATGTCTTTCACATCATTGGCTAAAAATAGCACAACATTTTGAGAGTGTGATGGCATGATGAGATAATCAGATTTGGATCTGCAAAAGCTGTAATTCTCTGGGCTCACGTACCAGACAGTGATTTGTCCACATGGGCAAGGGTTGAAAGCGCACTAACAAGTCTCCAGTGTGAGACATTATCGGAAATTACAATTCGGGGTTTGTGCACCAGTAGAATATCTACACGTAGGAGTCCCAGCTGGAAATACCAAAGGTCATTTTGTTTGGCAAACTTTTCAGTCATTTTTGCCCAACTATTGGCTCACAGCTGATGTCAGTTTGATCCTTCAGTGCAGCTATTTAGATCTTTTACATGGTCAATTAAGTTATTTGAGTTACATGGTACCCTACTGCAGTGCCCAAGTAAACATGGAGCTACTGTAGCTCCATGCTTAAAATGAGACAGACCTCTGTGGTGAGAGATAAAACATCAATCATATGAAATGAAAGGAACAACAAAAAGCAGCACTTTTTCTTCTTCTTCACATGGTACAATATATATCAGATTGATACCACTTCGGTAATTACAAAAAATGTATCTATTTCCAGTTGCAGGGATGTACAATGTGATGCAGATGTCATTTTCAGACAGCCTACAAAATGTAGCTGGTCTTTAAAATCGGAGTGGTCGTAAAGGAGAGAAGTTTACAAACCATACAAACTATAGCTTGCCATTGTAATCAGCCACACAAGCAAACCAATGCTGATTTAATCCAAACTGTAATCAGGTTGTAAAGAAACTATGATATAGATCAAGATATCTTTGCCATGGACTGTTCACTCCAGGCACGCAGCCAACTTGCTCCAGTTGGACAATGGGGTGAAGGTGCCCCCTAAGGGCTGGAAGTGCTGCATGTGCGACCTCCGAGACAACCTTTGGATGAACTTGACCGACGGAATGATCCTCTGCGGTCGTCGCTACTTTGACGGCACCGGCGGCAACAACCACGCGGTCGAGCACTACGAAAAGACCAAGTACCCCCTCGCAGTCAAGCTGGGGACAATCACGGCGAATGGAGCCGGTAATAAGCGGCAGACCATTTCATGCTTTTCTGTGTAAACAGTTGTTGATGTTCAACAGCAATCAACTCTGTAAGATGATATACACATAATCCCAATCATACAGGCTATTAGTAGAATTATCCACTCGAGAGCAGCTTTGGAATAGTCATAACCACATAAAGTGAAGCTGAGTGTGTTTTGAATTGATAAAAAAGTTGCAGAGAGTGGATAATTTGAGTAAATCCTGACTAAGTATTGTGCATCATTTGGTTTATAAAATGTTGACATGATTTAGATTTTATGGCATTCTTTTTTTGCAAGATTCCCATGCCAGCATCAGCTTCAAACTATTAAACTGAACTGCTCATTAAAACATTGCAAAACATTATTTTGTAATATGCAGGCAATACAGCTACAGACGAGCGGTCGTTAGTACCTGTCAGTAGTATACTGTAAAAGTGGTTTCTTTCACGTAGAGAAACTTTCACGGTTTCCATCGGTGCCGACTTTTTCGCGTGTGTTTAAATTCGCGGTCGGTAATGATAGCGTTGTAACAAGCGACGAGTTCAAAATATTTTCGCATAATGTTAAATTCGCGGTTCAACCTCAAAGCGCGAAAAGCGCGAAAATAAAACCACCGCGAAAGAAACCACTTTTACAGTACTAATGCCCAGTGAAAGGTGAAGTTTGGCCTATAGACAATGAAAGACCAATGACATGATACCTCTCATCCAATCGTTCTATTAGGGTCCACATTACCTTTTATAACACTATGTATTAACTGGGCTTGTATTTCTACCTAATGCATTCAGACAGAGGTAGTAGCCCTATACTCTTCTTTTTTTCTTCTTTTTTTGGTCATGATTTATTCTGCATCATAGAAAGCTGCTAGTGGCTTTTCTTTCTAATGTATCATCAAAAGGCCACTATACATAACTTCATTAATTAGAAGTGTGTGCTGTGTCTTACCCCCAAAATGCATTGAAATTCATTTTGAAATACCTCTTTTAACCCTTTTAGCCCCACAAGCTCAAAATGGCATTAGAGTAATATACATTTCATCCATGTTACTAGCAAAGTTAACTGTGTGTTTGTGTTTGTGCTTTGTTTGTTTGTTTGGTTTTGGTTTTTTGCAGATGTGTACTCATACGACGAAGACGACATGGTAGAGGACCCTTTCTTGGCAAAGCACCTCGCACACTTTGGCATCAACATGATGATGATGGAAAAGGTAATAGCACTGCCCCAGTGCTTCATCTATTAAACCTCTTACCCTGTACCCTTTTCTCAGCAAGCAGATCATTTATCTGGCAAGACCCCTTCCTCCTCCCTCTGCCCCCTCCCCCCTCCCCCCTCGAAACAGAGTCCAGAGTGTCGATGATGGTGCACAATGATGCTGCTATAGGATGGTGTTATAATAAAATCCTGCCTATTTATTTCCATATTTCATTCTCTCCTTTTCCGACGGACCCCAGACTGACAAGACCATGACAGAACTGGAGATAGACCTGAACATGAGGGTTGCAGAGTGGGACACTATCCAGGAATCCGGCTCCCAGCTCAAACCTCTCTTTGGACCTGGACTAACTGGTCTCAAGAACCTCGGCAACAGGTGAGTGGTGTAGACTACTATGGCCATATGGCAATGCCAGTATTGCAACCGATTGACAAAGTGCCCTTCATCGACGTAACTAAACAAATAGTCAATTAGTCACATTTATAAAACAACTCAACTCGACGACTTGATCACCTGTCTTGGTTGGTGCACAATTTATTTAATGAACCCGTTGAGGACGAGTCCTGAGTATACTCGGGCAGGTGTCTATGGGAAATGTGTGTTGTAGCAAAATCATTCTGTCCTTAATGGGTTAAATCAAAAAAGAGTATTAAAAGAGAGCAAAGACCACTTATCATGTCAGTTCCTGTAGAGGAGGCTCTTTCTTGTGCTTCTGAGCAGTGCACCAATATTTTAGATCGCAAGAAACAGAGAATTTGATAATTGGAGACAGATGAAAAAATTCCTGCATGTCGTACTCTTCTGCTCCATCATGTTTTATGAACTGGTCATGCACAGAATATTTTGCTGTGTGTTTGTTTATTAGTTTGTTTGTTTTTTGTTGTTGCAAATTTTGTGAGTCGACAGGTACAATGTATACGGACAATTATCAGCTTGCAGACATTGCCTCTCATTACACAAATGAGCTGTACCTCTCCTAGGTGGGAAATCACAAATTTTTCTCTTCAAAAGGATAGATATTTAAAACAATGTTTATCTCTCATTCCATCATTCTTGATTGCGAATTTTAAAGATAATAAAAAGTTTTGGTACCTCAAAAGTTTCCTTGAATTTCCTTGTCTTAGTTTGTGTTTCAGGTTAAAGTACCTTTCATATAACTAACACTGTGAGACTTACTCGCCCCAAAGTGCACTCATGTCTTAGTAATCATGCAATTAACTGCGACCAGCAGTCCCTTACGCATAGCGTAATCGGGCTTCGCATTGTAGCATTCAGGATCATGACAGATTTAGTATCGCAGGATAAATGTCAACTTTAATAAATCCCAAAAATTCTTCAATTTGAAGACTTACCAATTAAGGTGAAGTATTGAAAACAGGCTTCGGGCAACGTTTGGTTCTGCCTATAGTCCCTTTCTGTTCGAATTGATGACTGAATGTGACTCGGTCGAGAGGACCTTGGGAGAGCTACCATACACTGAATACTACAGCCAGTGCATGCGAACACATCACATGCGCACAAATTTCAAATCCATCAACGGATAAGATGTTTGTGTGCGCATGCGCTGGCCGTAGTAGTCAGTGTAGTAGCTCTCCCAAGGTCCTCTCGACCGAGTCACATTCAGTCATCAATTCGAAAAGAAAGGGACTATTGGCAGAACCAAACGTTGTTCCAAGCCTGTTTTCAATACTTCAACTTAATTGGTAAGTCTTCAAATCGAATAAATTTTTGGATTTTAAGTTGCCATTTACTCGTGTTACTAATTCTGTCATGATCCTGAATGCTACAATGCGAAGCCCCATTACGCTATGCGTATGGGGCTGCTGGTCGCAGTTAGCTATGCGTACAATGGGCTGCACGCTACTGGTCGCAGTCAGTGGTTTCGTACAATATTTATCGACGCCGTACGGCGACGGCTCTGTTACGAAACCATTATTGCATGATTACTATTACATGAGAGCACTTTGGTATAAACTCTCACAGACAACGTACTTTAACGTGAAACACAAACCAAGACAAGGAAATTCAGGGAAACTTTTGAGGTACCAAAACTTTTTATTATCTTTAACCACCTGTGAATTTGTCTGACAAGTTTCCATTGGCAAAACATTATATATGCGAATTTACTGGCATATGCAGTACTCTTTGCTGTGAAGTCTGCATTGATCCACTGTGAGATTCTGCCCTGTTGCCTTCCTATTAGTTGCAGTGATATATTGCTAGATATGATCTCCATTGCATTTTCTCCTGCCTTGATAGATTTTGTACATGTTGTGTGATGTAATCATTATTTGTATGTGTATTCTGCAAGCACATCATAAATGATATATTTACATCTCTCAATTTTCTTTTCATTTTTTTTTTTTTTTTGGCAGCTGCTACTTAAATTCTGTGATGCAAGTCCTTTTCAGTGTTCCAGACTTCATCAGTAGGTAAGATAATCATGACTTCTTCATGTGCATTTACTTTTCATTATTGGTGTATTCCTGTAACAGTGAGTCCTGTCAGATTTGGGTTGTTTCAAAGGTGAAAAGCGCCTCAATTTGTCTTCTGGCATGCCTTAATTTATTACAAAATGCACCATTTCTGGAGTGTTAAACATGTGCTGCATCTAACAAGTTGATATGCTAATGTTGATATACATCATTAATCCTCATCCTCTACCTCAATGGATTTTGAAAGATACTAAAAATATCAATTTGAAAAATGCCACTCTTTGCTGGTACATATGTATCATTGCTTGATCTATGGAGTAGGCCCTACATGACCTTGGTATCACAAATTTCATGTACTGTATGAGAAAATTGATTCATTTGGTTCTGCCTTGTCTCGTTAAAGTCACTATATCAGTTATCCAGGCACATCATGTTTAGCAAAAGAATTAGATCTTTTTTATTGCCTGCAAACAAAAGGTAACCCTATGAGGTACCACGTGTACATAGGCCAAATTTTTCATAAGGTTTTAATTTTTGCGCATTTTGCGAGTCAGGTGCTATTCACAACATTAAAGGACAAGTCCGCCTTCATATACATGTGGATTGAGTGAAGGCAACAATGTTAGAAGAACACATCAGTGAAAGTTTGAGGGAAATCGGACAATCCGTAAAAAAGTTATGAATTTTTGAAGTATCTGTGCAGTCACTGCTGGATGAGTAGACTACTACAGTGTGTTATGTCACATGCGTACAACAATATAAGGAAAATAAAAAGAGAGTTTCACAAAACTTTACTTTTTGAATAAAGTGCACATTTCTTCGACTTGTTACTGACGTATGATGAGGGTAATATTATTCCCCCTGCCTTCTGAAAGAGAGAAGTCGAGTGTTCTTTTGTTATGCGAGAAAAATGGAAATATGTTGAATTTTCTTTATTCTTTCTTTATATCGTTGTAGTCATGTGACATCACAAGCTATAGTAGTCTTCTCATCCAGCCTGGAGTGAGCAGAAACTTCAAAAATTCATAATTTTTGAACGGATTGTCGGATTTTCCTCAAACTCTCAATGATGTGTTCTACTAATATTGCTGCATTCACTCAACCCACGTGTCTGTAAAGGTGAACTTGTCCTTTAAAGACAGGCAAAAAAAGTGACTCTGATCCCAACATGAATGTGAAGTGCATGCATGCATTTCTCCATTCAGTAACTACTCCACGATCATGAATTTAACCACTCAGGAATTATCAGGAAGTTCTGATTCATGAAAGCTTAGACGAGTCGCTTACTCAGTGTTTTGGGTATCTTGTTCCTTCCAGATACGCAGCAGCATCAGAACAAATATTTGCATCGGGAGCTTCTACCAGAGATCCAACTGGTGACTTCAACACACAAATGTAAGTTCAAGATAATATGAAGTTTAGGTACCTCAAAAGTTTCCCTGAGTTTCCTTGTCTTAGCTTGTGTTTCAGGTTAAAGTACCTTTCATATAACTAACACTGTGAGACTTACTCGCCCCAGAGTGCTCTCATGTCTTAGTAATCATGCAATAATTGTTTCATACTAGAGCAGAGCGGGCTCTGAAAAATTAGAATGAGCAGTTAGTTTGACTCGACGCGGTACCGCGAGAATCAATATACAGGTATTGTACGAAACCATTATTGCATGATTACTAAGACATGAGAGCACTTTGGGGCGAGTAAGTCTCACAGTGTTAGTTATATGAAAGGTACTTTAACCTGAAACACAAACTAAGACAAGGAAACTCAGGGAAACTTTTGAGGTATCAAAACTTTATATTATATTTAAACGTGAATTAGGTTTGTCTTTTTTTACCTGCGACAAGTTGTGAAATCTCTGTTCAAAGCAGCAATATCTGTCCAAGTTCTCTATCTCTACAACCTAGGTACTTAATATCATCTTCTTCTTTTTTTCTTCTTCTTCTTTTTATGTCTCCTCCACCGAAGTGTCGCTGGAGGCATTTTGTTCTGAAATCTTTTGAAGACCTGGGGACCGTTTCATGAAACTTTTTGTCGGTGATTTACACTGACAACTGTTAAAAGCTACTGAAATCCTTGCGTCTGATTGGCTGATAGCAAATTTGTCGGTGAAAACCTCCGACGAACTCGTTGATGAAACGCCCCCCCCCCCCCCCCCCCCCCCCCCCCCCTTATAGTGTGGGGATTTTGATTCCATGGAGTGGGAAGGCAAGTTCGGCTCGGATGTATTTGAGAATCCCTGTAAAGAATTGTGTACAGTGTGTTATCCCTGATCTCTATGTAAGTATTGTACACACACAGCCATAGAATCTCAACTGGAGTTGACTGTTGGCAATTAACACACGCTTCAATGTACATATTCGCTGATGGGCATTATTTGTGATTTTGGAATGTATCCCGGTGGGCAGCGAATTAAGATTTAATCAGGCCACCCATGTCTCCCCACACTCACATTTTTAAGAAGCCATGTAGCATTTTATGCTGTATGAATATGCTGTGTTTTTATGTTTGACAAGTTGTATGTACAGGGGTATGAGTCTGCCTTCTTGTATAAATTAGTACATTTACTCTTGCATGCACTGATTTCATGGCCATTTAGGCACAGGAGATGCAGTATGGTTTATTTTTACAGAAATTATATGTTTCTATTGTCTTTTGATAATCTGGTGCTTGAAGGCATTCTCTAGTGAACTTTGTTTTCTTGTGTGAATTGCCTTCAGGGCCAAGCTTGGCTTTGCCTTAATATCAGGGGAATATTCAAGAGAGCCAAAGACTGAAGAGGGTGGGGACCAGACAGCACCCAAGGTGAGACCCATTTCACACTTAGAAATTGATAATTTAAAAAAATTTTAAGACATTATCTTGTAGATTACAACATGGGTGTTGTGCGTGCCAAACTTCGTCGCGATCGCACCACTAATGGCCAAGATGGGGGGGGGGGGGGGGATGTGGAATCAACCCCCCCGATTTAGCATAGCCAAAAATGCCGACCTGTTTAGGGTTAATTCTCTCATGATCACTTTCTCAAAAATGCTAATGCTGTGGTGCATGATAAATGTGGCTTGTAAATTTGATAGGGTTAAAACATCCAGATTTCAATACTAAGGACAAGTTGTCTTTAAGTTCTGTCATTGAGTTCCTCTTGGTGCTAGTGTTTGTGTTTGTGTTGACCTTAGGGTCAAAAGGGCATTGCCCCCAGGATGTTCAAGAGCCTCGTGGGAAGGGGTCACCCAGAGTTCGCCACTAACAGACAACAGGATGCTCAGGAGTTTCTACTACATCTCTTCAGCATAATTGAGGTAAGGAAGATCTATGCTGTCTGTGAAAAATCCAACTTGGAGCCCACCATTTCAAAGGATACATATCTGTTACGGCTTATCAACATGGAGTGTACATTGTATTTTTATTGGACCCTTATTGTAACCTTGTCACCAGCATAGGCTGCATCACCTCATACATTGTATTTTACCACTACCTGAACTGTTTCTACTGTGCAATGAAATACACAGTAATGGAGGGTAGAGCAAGGGAACTTGCAAAATGCAATGAACTAGGATCAATTAAATAATTATCAATTTAAGAAAGTGCTGAATCTTCTGGTAAGAATTTGAGACTTCCAGCATATCACAAATTCTGTTACTCTCTCTGTTTCTACCGCAAATTGTTCCTCGCATTACCTCACTTTAACCACCGGAAACAGTGGAAGAAAAATCTCCTCGCATCACCTGGCAAACAAAACTGGGAGGGGGAGGGAGGAAAATTTGGTTTGTGTTTTGATTCTGAATGGGATCTCCTGGTTTTCCTCTCTCAAGAGAAACAGTAGAGGGCAGGAGAACCCTTGCGACAGTGTTCAGTTTGAAATGGAGGAGCGCGTCCAGTGTTCGCAGTCCGGTCAGGTCTCCTACAAGAAGAGGAAGGACTACCTCCTGGCTCTACCGGTCCCCCTGGAGGCTGCCACAAATCTAGGTGGGTTTAGAAAGGGACCTCATCACACGAAATTTCCCATGTTCATGTATGAGAAGTGGTATGCTTTTCAACATCATGAATACAACTTATTGTACTTTAAAACACAATATTATCGCGGCATGAAATTTTGCGAATTGGAGCCGATGGCCTTTTTAATGGCATGAAATTTTCGCGAGTTGCCTCTAACATTCAGTGCATTGATAGTGTAGACGAGAACTTTCGCGTGCATTTTAATTTTGCAAATCTTGGCTCGCGAAATTCATGAAATTAAAAACACACGCAAACATTCCTCGTTTTGCAGTAATATAGGGCTACGAATGCCTAGAGCACGCTGTTTATTATGACATCAAATTTGCTCTTGAAAAATAAACGTTGCATTGTCTCTAATATCTCTATTAACTGAACAATTATTAACAAGACATTGCAGTAAGCTGCTTATAACATATAATACGTAATTCTCGCTATCGCCAATGACGTAAAAAATACCCAGATTTTGATTTAAGCGTCATTTACTGTGCATTATGGGATAGTTCGGGAGCCAAGTCACTTCCGTTCATACGTGTGTGATAATACGCGAATGCTCTTTACATACTACGTTTACAGAGTACGCATGTACTTACTGTTTCCTCGACTAGAATTTTAGCGTTCATATGATTTGAAATTTCTCCATTCTAGAGAAATTGCTGTAAATACGACTATGGGTCGTTACTACAAAGCTGCCATATATTGATCGCACGACAATAAACGAACAAATCTACAGAATATCCCTGGCATGCGAGGCGCGACGTGGGTGAAGTGTCCGGGTGACTCTACAGCGCGTGCGACTTGCTTGGAAGAAATTGCTTCAGAGACAGGATAAGTTCGAGATCACGGTTCGTTCTCAATTGTGTTCGCGGCACTTCGACAGAGAACAAACAAAAAAGATGGGCATTCCATGACGATATCCAGGTTGGTGAATATTTTCCAGTATTATTTTCAGCGTATGCAGAGATGACTGATGTCCAAGTCGATCGCAGTGATCAAGCAGTACCGGTATGTCTGCATGCTATATGCAAAGCTAGCTGGCTTAGGGCAATGCGTGGGCTATAGCTATTTGTACAGTATGTATCACAGGCCTGGCTGGCTCGGGTACAGCTGCCTATCAGTGGCCGGCGCGGCACTAGGTAGGTACATGTACATGTACGCGCATGCTAGCGCTGTGCGAAATATGCCCCGCACTGGAAGTGCCCGAGTCCCAGAAGTGCAGTAAATCTTGACGAAAAAGCCACATCCGGGTAGTTTTTACGTCATTGGCGATAGCGAGTATCGGATGTGTATGAAAGTGAAGTCGCAAAGTGTACAGAAAATGAATGTAACTGCTCAGATTGTAAGGTTCTTTGTTAGGCAAGCATGTAACAAAGGAATGTACACCATTGTGAGCAGCTGAAACCAAGTTAAACAAACTATACGAAAGCCAACTACACTGTATATGTTGGCTGAACTATGTATAGATGGCTTCAGGATCAATAACTGTAGCCTGCCCTCACTGACTCCCCTCTCCTTACAGCCGAGGTGACGGCGTACGAGGCCAAGAAGGCCGAGAAGGAGGCGAAGAAGGAGAGGGTGGACCCCAAGGAGATCGTTCGTCCCATCATCAGTCTTCAGTCGTGTCTAGAGAACTTCACGGCCGAGGAGCGAGTGGAAGACTTCTACAGCTCGGCCATCAAGGCCAAGACTACTGCACTCAGGTGAGGGCGTGGTGTGGGATCAGTCACCTCAAGGAACAACTCCAAACCATGCTTTATTTGACTGTACCAACAAGAGTTCAATCTTACAAGAGTACAATCATACAATAGTTCAATCATTCAATTTAATTCAATTCAATTTAATTCAATTCAATTTAATTCAGTTCAATTCAATTCAATTCAATTCAATTCAATTCAATTCAATTCAGTTCAATTCAATTCAATTCAATTCAATTCAATTCAATTCGATTTTATTGTCCGTTTCTGGAAATTTGTTTTGTTTGCATGCAAACAAGTTACATCGATACATATACAAAGCACACGTATAACATAGCTCAGGGTGGTCCACAACTTGAAAATTTAGCATGTTGCAAGCTCAGAATCTGAGAATATTGCAGAAATTGAATATGCGCAGAGCGCACACGATGAGTACGTACATTGTAGTTTGCAATATTTTGCTGCTTATCTCTCTTTGTGCTGCTTACATTCAATGTTCTCTCTCATGTTTTGCACAAAAATATTTAAAGTACCTGGAAGTTTGATGTTTCTTATGTTATGCACATGTTTTGCACATTTTTTAATACTTTTACTTTGAGCTTGGTGCAAATTCTTGAGGATGTTGCATAGCATGTTGCTGGCTTTCTAGGATGTTGCACAAGAATTTTAGCATGTTGCAGCGACATGCTAAAACCCCTCGTGGACCACCCTGTAGCTACATAGATATGATAGACACACAATCATACCAACAGAACAGTAGAAAGTCCCAATGAAATCAGACTTGGTATAGAATGTTGAGGTTTGATGTGTTTAATCTTTTGATTGTCAAACCTTAACAAGAAATGCAAAGCTGGTATTTTGAAATTTAAAAACTAACCTTGCATGTCTTACCCATATATAACATTTTCTTTCAGTTGTGTATGTTCGAGCAATTTCTGTCTCAAGTTGTATTTTATACATACGTGCATAGTGCTGTGGTCTGTGGTAGAATCTTTATGCTAACTGTAGACAGAGTATTCTGTTATGTAGACGTACATAGAAAGATTTTTATCAAGATTAAGATTATACCCATTCCTCAAAAAGTCTAATTAATCTTTGCGTAGCATGCTTTCGGAAATAAGATTGTCTTTTCATCGTCTGAGATTGTGTGTCAGCCTGTCGGTCCTCATGTCACAGACTCCATAGCAGTGAGCCTCCGTGATACAGGATGAGACAGAGAGAAACAGTAGACTGGTGGGCACACGCCCGCTGGTCTCATGGCTACATTTGGGTTGCCTGTCTCCAAGATTAAGAGACGGTCAGTTAAGGCGTAGCCAGACATTCCCAGACATTCCCATCATTTGTCATAAGTTTGTCTTGCACAATTGGTATGTGGTTATGGGTGTGTGTGAGATATGTGTAGCTAGATAGCTGGATAGAGCTAGATAGATAGATAGATTGATGGATGGTTGGATGGATGGATGGATGGATGGATGGATGGATGGATGGATGGATGGATAGATAGATAAGACAGGTAGAGTGATAGATAAGCAGGTAAGCAGAAAGAGGTAGATAGAGTCACAGAAAGGTGGATAGATAGAAAGAGAGAAAGAAAGAGAGATATGTAGACAAACCTCTGGGTGTATTTTGTTTGGACATTTTCAGATTACATCACAATTCCAAGTATTAAACTGAATTGCCCAGGACTGCATAATCGTGTTGAAATCATGATCTCAAAATAAAAATTAAAAAAAACCCTCCTTCACCTCATTTGAGACATAATTTTTAGATTGCCGTATTATGTACTATACAAATGTGCCTTAACTTGTACATCACGTCACCACAGCACGAAAGAGAAAGGAAATTGTATGTTGTACTGTACGTTATTTATGGTAACCTTTGACCTTAGCTTTCATCCTGTCGTGCAAAAAAAAAAAATGCCTCTTCACAATCTGTCAAAACTGTATTCTGTGAATCCAGATGGTTCCTATACAAAGCCTATGGGTTATTTGAGAGATTTGCAGGGAATAGGTTAAACCCATCTGCCAACCTACTCCCCTTCCCGTCCTTGATACCAACCTGATGGATCTGAAAAACTACCATAGCAATTTCCTCACCACCTTTTGAATCTGTCTCCTTTTCCTTCTGACAGGTCAACCAAATTAGCCTCATTTCCAGACTTTCTCATTATTCAACTCAAGAAATTCATGCTCGGGGATGACTGGGTGCCTAAGAAATTAGGTAAGATGCAAACTAAGTTTGGTTGATCTCAAACATAGAATTGTTGTCATGAAATCAGAGCATTTGCTTGAGAACTATTTTCTCACCCAGAGTTTAAAAAGAAAAAGGAACCCAACTTTATAATTGTTTACTGCATGTAGCTTTTATTGTGATATTCATGATATTGTATAAATTTCTTTTATAATATCATAATCAAGTTCATTCCAACTGTCTGTGAGCTTCTGCTAAAGTGCACCTTTTGTCTCTCCTAAGTGGTGTATGCAACCAAAGGAAAGAATTGTGAAATCATTTCAATCAATTTTTTTAAATGAAATTATTAATCAAATTTTTAAAATCAAATTATAGCATTTAATAGTGTATTTCTTCCAAGATCTTGTTGGTGTTCTGTCTTAGTTCAGTCATTACTGCCTGTATGACATTGATTGGCATCATGTGTTATTGTCTGTTGACCCCTGCTTCCGGGTTGTGTAGATGTATCGGTTGACATGCCTGACGTACTAGATCTGACAGGGTACCGGGGGTCGGGACTGCAACCCAACGAGAAAGAACTACCGGAGGAAGCAGCCGCTCCAGAACCAGGTACTTCTCAGAGAAAAAAAATGAGATGATTATGTCTAAAACAGAAAAAGCAGCAATACTTTTGAATGTTAGTGCTAATGGGGTGTACCCAGACCAGTGGGAAGTGGAGACATTTTAGTCATGGAACATTACCTTCATCTATCTGACTCAACTTCTAGCTCCCGATGCATGCCCTTGTGAATCATCCTCTGATATGTCCACCTGATGTTGAATAAAGATGTTAGAGATGCTGTTTTTGGTAAGGGGGGTTATTGTATACTTTTTGTTGCTTCTTATTTATTCCATTAGATAAGAGGACACATTATTTGTTTGCCTTGGCTTTGTCTTTTTATACCATTGTGACACACACACAAAAATGAAAAGAAATAAAGAAAAGAAAAGGAACAACTTTTATTTGTGACAATGTTCCTAGCAAGTGAACAATAATATCCTTGCAAGTTTGTGTGTTTTTCTTGGGAAATCAAACAAGATCGTACAATACATATATATGAGATTCAGGTGATTAGAAACAAAATCAAAGAGCAAAATTGTTAAGTACCATGTACAAGTTTTGTCATGAGTGAATGTTATATATTTCCTGACAAATAATTCTAAAATTCTACTGATGTTTAGTAACAGGCTGCTAGAACTCATTTCAAATCCAATTAATTTAACTGTCTCTCTTTCAATCTGTTTGTCCATCTGTCCATCTGTCCATCTATCTGTCTATATGTGACCCTGCATCACAAAACCAACAAAAAGTCACCGGACATGGATTTTTAGTTAAGAGCAGACTCTAAGCTTTAAAATGATGTATAACTCAAATAAACTGGACTGTCCTATTTATCTAAATATTGAAAGAAAAGCACACACTCAGGAAAAGTGTTAACTGAGAAAAGAGGCTCTGAAGTAGCACAGGATCTATTCAAGCGCTTAATCTTTACCAAGCCGTGCTAGCTGTGCGTTGAATTGGACAAAAACAGGATGTAAACCTCTGGAGTAACAACAATGAAGGGATTATCAGATTAAGCTGAAATTGAACATGCTTTATCTCCACATTGTGTCCATAATTAATGCCAAGTTTCAAAGCAGTGAGCATCATCCTTTCAAAAGTTATCAGAGTTGAAAGTGAAGAGTGTGTACCGGGTTTTTAAGAAATGAAAAGGGGACTCTAAAGACACACGTAATCACACTATCAAAAAAAAAAGTGCACAAGATAAACTGCTAATAAACACACTTTCCTGTTCGTTTTATGATCCCAAATTTTAGGATAATGTGGAAGAAGACTTGCTCTTTCAGAAAATATGAAAAAGTTAAGATTAGCTAGGTTGACCCATTTCACATCTTTTCAGTCCTCACTCAAAATCGGTGTGTGCGACTTTTAGTTCGTTTTGTGATGCACGGTCACATATTACTTGTCTACGTATCTATCATTCTGGCAAATGTCTCTCTTTACTTCAACAGAGCCTTTCATAGATGAACAAATAGTGAGCATGCTCCTTGACATGGGTTTTCCCCTGGAGGCGTGCAGGAGAGCAGTCTACAAGACCAACAACTCGGGGGCAGAAGCTGCCATGAACTGGATCTTTGAACATTCTAACGATCCCGGTAAGGACACCTGCGGGAATATGTCCAAATTTATGAGTTGGAAAGGGTCTAGGGTGATTACCCCCTGGGCAATTACCCCAGACTCTTCCCCTGACCCTAACCCTTATCCTAATCCTGAACCTAATCCTAACCCTAACCCCAACTCTAACCCTAAACCGAACCCTAACCTCAACTCTAATCTTATCATTAAACCAGTATTTAGCCGGGGGATACTTGTCCTCCCGGGGTAATTGCCCTGATTCGATTGGAAATATTGTGTAATGGAGTGCAATGTACAATTAGCCAGTCCAAAGTTCCACATGAGCATGATTCACTCTTCGATATGTAAGCCTCCTGTCAGTGCATTCAGAGTCACCGTGTATTACCTCCCCCTCTTCCCCCCCCCCCCCTTAGAGTTAAAAATTTGTATTTTACTCAGAAGAACATCTCTGAATAAAAATACCATTACCATTTAAATCCAGTTCATCTTACAAGCTTGTACGTTTAGTAATGTTGAGTTCCTGTGAAATCTTTATCTGCTTGGTGAAACAGACTTTGCCGCGCCACTCCAGTTTGGCCAGAAGCAGAAGGCAGACCAGCCGGTGAACGAGGAGAGTGTCGCCATGATCACAGCGATGGGATTCACCAGGGACCAGGCCCTTCGTGCACTCAGGGAAACGGTAGGTTGAGGGCTGGCATTGGACCTTATTCGTGCACTCAGGGAAACGGTAGGTTGAGGGCTGGCATTGGACCTTACCAGTCGCAGCTGCTACAAATTCATATCTAGTATTAAAGTCATTAGCCGTGGTCACACTGGCAAAAGATCAAGAAGTTCTAAGATCACGATCTTTTACCAGTGTGACTGCAAACTTCCTGCTCAACCCAGGGATATTTCCCCCACCCCACCAAACTTTTTGATCTTTTACCGGTGTGAAGGCTAGTGTGACCATGCCTGCAGTTGTTTTATATTTTCTTTGGCAGTAGCTATGAACATCTCTGCCATGAAAGACGAGGGTGGTTGATGGCTGTCAGTTTTAGCTAGGTGTAGGTTTAGGCGGTCACATGTTGCTCTACTGTGTAGGAGATATCTTGTTTCCACAGTAATGATTATTTCAGAGCGTCGCTGAGACAATTGGTGTGCATGTAATTGACTGTACATGAATGACAATTTTGTGTCTTCCTTAGGGTTTAGCTAAAGATCAATATCAACATCAATATAAAGAAAATGAAAATGATGATGGCACTGGTAGAGAATCGAGTAAAGATAATAGTATTTGTGATGATGGTAGTAATGATTATAAAGATAATGATAATGATAAAAATGATATCTATGATATCAATAGTATTGATAATTTTAGCAATAATGATATTTCTGATAATACTTGGTATAATAATATTTGTGTATTAATCCAATCTCGATGTCAATTTTTGTCGAGCCCACCGGAGGTGAGGGGAGACTAAGGGATCGCCTGCGGCGTCTGTCTGTCCGTCGTCCGTCTGTCTGTCCGTAACGCTACAAAAACTTGAATAACTCTCTACTGAGGATTTCAATTTTAGTCAAACGTGGAGGGAAGAGTATCTATACAAAGTTACACATTTTATCAAACATGAAGGTCACCTCAAGGTCAAAGGTCGCAGACAGGGGTCAATGAACTTGAGGGCTCAATGTTAAGTTTTTATGGCACATTTTGATTATGGCTCATAACTTTTGATGTATATATCTGTTTGTGACCAAACTTGGATGGTAGATGTCCCTTGGGGAGTTGAAGGTCATTACAAATTTGAAGGTCACAGACGGGTCGACAAATTTTTAGGGCCCAATGTTAAAGTTTTTACGGCGCGTTTCGATTATGGCTCGTAACTTTTGATCCCTATGTCCGTTTGTGACCAAACTTGGATGGTGAATATCCCTTGGGGAGTTGAAGGTCACCACAAGATCAAAGATCATAGGCAGGGCCAATGAACTTCTGGGAGTTAGATAAACATTAATTTCTTCTACGCCAATGGGTGAGACACATTTTGGCACTTGCCTTGTGTGTTACTAGTGATAGTCTCAAAAAATGTGTTTTTGTCCTCGTCAATCTTTGCCTGACAGAACTCTAGTCTAGAGAGGGCAGCAGAGTGGTTATTCAGCCATCCAGAGGAGCTGGAATCCCCCATGGATACGGGGCCAGGGGATGGAGCTCAGACGGGAGAGCCAAAATGCCGTGACGGCTGTGGAAGTAAGCCAACAAATTACGCTGATGTGATGGCTGGACCTGTTCGTCTTATACAGAATTAGTTTCATGTTCCATTTTTTTAAACAAACTATACTTGGGTTGATGTGGAGACGAGTATAGAGTACAGGAACCCAAGATGCCATGAGCAGACAAATCAAGAGTGTACGGTATATGTCTCCAGGACCATGAGTTAGCTCAGTTGGTAGCGTGTCTGCCTACAATCCAAAGGACCCCGATTTGATTCCTGGGTCCCACTGAGCAATGTTGTGTGTAATCATACCATCCCCTCTAGTAAGAGTCAAAACACTCAGTCCCTCGGATAAGACATAAAATGGAGGTCCCGTATATGAGAGAGTCACAACTCATTCATGTAAAAGATCCCGTTTCATCCATTCATCACAAAGAGCAGGGTGTTTAACCCGGTGAAGTGGTTCTGCCTTTACATCCAACTGGACCCCATTGAAGACCAGCTATTGCAGCTGAATATGGGCTATCCATCCATCTTCTCTAATGGATGGCACCAGAAAAATGTGGTTAAAGACACTCAGTCGTGGCGAGTGGTTTGTGCGGCACGGAGACGAACGCAACACGCTGCCTCCCCCATTCTGTATCAAACGTAGTGACCCCCGAATGAGAATAGCGCTGGCTCAATGGGTCAGCGAAAATACGGTAGGCTACAAGAGAGCTCCCTGTGCTTATCTCCCAACCCAAAATGGCTGTCCCAGCGAGCCACGAGAGCTTCCGAATGGACGCACACTCTCAGTGCGCATGCACATGAAGAGAGGCCGAAAGAGCCACGCGTCTTCTGGCCTCTCTCCTCCAATCACCGCAGCTCGCGGTGACAATATTTGTGTATGATGCTACACACACACGCACACACGCACACACACACACACACACACACACACACACACACACACACACACACACGCCGCAGCGTCTTCTGGCCTCTCTCCTCTAATCACCGCAGCTCGCGATGACATTGTTTGTGTATGATGCGTACACACACACGCACACACACACACTTGTCTCAGTGGTAGCATTGCGCAATTGCATGCACAAACTTCGGTCGTTCGGAGTTTACGTACCATTACGGATGGTGATCGGCTGCCTTTAAGGTTTTATGAGGTTTATCATTCAAGCCGATTAAGAAAATAGAAAATTGCCGCCTACTGTGTTGGTTCCCTAGTGACTCTCTGTGAATTTCTGATTTGCAGTGTGTATCCTTGGATCTTGCATCAATGTGATGATATGGAACTTTCTTATTTTTTTTTTCTTATTTTTTTTCTTATTTTTACAGAGTATGAGCTGTACGGGTTCATCAGCCACATGGGGACATCCACATCATGTGGTCACTATGTGTGCCATATCAAAAAGGATGGAAGGTGAGTCATTCTGTACTTTTTACAGTATGACATTTTCTGGTACTTTTTCTTTCTCTTATAGGAGAGAGAGAGAGAGAGAAAGAAAAAATAAAACATATTATGGAGCATGTTGAAAAAAAGTCTTTTCTCTGAAATTCATGTTTTGATCATACTACAACTTGTATCAACCATCATAACCCTTATATCGTCGGGTGCCCGTGCATTGGCCGCTAACGCAATACAATTTGTATTGCGTTAGCGGCCAATGCACAGGCACCCGACGATATGATGGGAAAACTCACATAACTTCAAGGGACGCTGAAAATGATTATGTTTGAAATATTACACATCTGAAATATTTACAGTTTCCCAAAGTTGGCAACTATAGATTATTTAGATCAGAAAGAGATATAAGTGCTTTGTCAAAGGACAGATGATGGACTTACTGGTAAGAGATGAAAATGTGACCCGCTACAACACAAAGGATCCAAAAGTCAGGGGAGTACAATTTTCTAAAATGTCATGATATTATTCCCTTACTCTTTCACTTTGATTTCATATATAACACGACTCATAAAAGTATTCGGTTGCAGAGATATCAATGATTTTATTAACGCATGTCGAGTGGTGTAGGAAATCAGCGTTTCGAGAAAACCACCTTCAAAGTTTTCCTTCAAGACAGTTTCCACCTCTTGACAATAGAAGGTATGTTCCTAGCAGCATTCATTCAAGCTTAGCGCTGGCGGTCTACTCACGACCAATCAGTAAACAGGATGCCACACACTGACCAATACGATCACTCCCTCCTTGCTATGGGTGGAGTCTAGCTGCAGTGCTAAATCCAAATCTTCAGACACATTTCTGTTCCGTTGAAAGTCGGAAAATCATGTCCAGAAAAACGCTGATTTCTTGCCTTTCCTTTGATCATTTATCTGCGAAATTACGGCAGATGATAGACGATACATTAGACTACAAAGTGATGCCCAAAACAGAAATCCTATTGTTTTGACTGATTTTGATGATATAACTTTAAACTTGATTTTCTCGGCTCAGCCATCAGCGACTTTAGGATCCTTTTGTTGTGGCGGGTCACAAATTGTTAAACTGTCTGTGTAATGCTAGGAGTTAATGCAGTTGTCTTCATTAATGCACTGTCCTATCATTTTCATATCCTTCATACAGGTGGGTGATTTTCAACGATGAGAAAGTGGCACAGTCTGAGAATCCGCCTAGAGACCTCGGCTACCTCTATGTCTACAAGAGGATTTAACGTTCCATTGTTGATGTCGTCCAATGTTTTGAGATACTTTCTGTTGTGCCCCATTGGGGTCACATTTATGCAAAGAACAGATATTCTTGTGCTGAGCTGCCTTACTGGTCTGTGGACAGATATCTATTCCACATCCAGCACTGCGTGGCGCTCTTTTGTAATGTTATAATGTTAGACCAACCTCTCCCCTTTCCTATACAATGCATGATTCTATAGAGAGTCGTAGATTGCAGCGTGGAGGCATTCAGGTTCGCACAACAAATGAGTGCCATTCTAGCATCGCGTAAAGAGCAGGAGAAGATGAGTATCAGGCAGCGCTGATGTCATTAGCGTCCTTCTGCTTTTCACACACTGAGCTTCACCTGTGTAGATACGCGCTAATGTCATTAGCTTCCTTCTGCTTCTGACAGGCTGAGATCCACCTCTGTAGATAAGCACATAAAAAGCACAGAAAATTCTTCCTTGACATCGTACCCCACAGGAGATCCAAGAGGTTCATAAAGTGGCACCCCCCTTTCTAGGTAGATGCTGGGGCTGGACATACGATTTTCTTCAAAGATTGCCTTTGTAACCCATTCTTCAGTAGAAGAAGTGTACATGTACACTGTATGTCTATCTGTGCAAGAAGGTCACTAGTGCAAAGAATGTCATATGTGCAACAGTGTCATCTTTTCATCCATCACTAACAGGTGTTTTGTTCTATTGAAAAAACTTCTAAAACCTTGTCATGAATGAGTAATAGTAAATTTGTGATAAAAGGTTGATCATGGTACAGTGTAGGTAAAAATAGGCATACAGAGAGAAAAAAATGTATGTGTGTGTGCCGGGGGGGGGGGGGGGGGGGGGGGGGGGGGATGGGGGGGTCATGGATTATGGTGTCTGACACAAACCAAACTCAATAAACTACAAACCTGATTGTTTCAAGCTAGATGCTTCTAAACTATGGAAGTGTTAAAGAGGAAATCCAGTCCAAATGTAAGTTAGTCTGATAAAAAAAAGAGTAAAACTTTACGAGTTCAACGGTAAAGATTTGACTGAAATCGGATGAAAAATAAGGAATTTATGAAAATTTAAAGTTTTGATAATTTCTCCAGTTCTTGTGCAGTGGGTATGAATATGCAAATGAGTGAGCTAACCATGTCATACCCTCACAATTTTCCATTGATAGTGTACAAAAAAGTGACGAAAATTTGATATTTCTGTCATGAAACATGACGTTATTCCAGGTTGAATAACGTCAGAATAGTGATCAGTTAGATACGTTGTATATGAGGATTTGAGCCTCGGGCATAATTGCGTTTGAATGAAAAATTGAAAATTTCAACATTTTAGGTACAAACTATATGGTAAGTTTTGAGGGAATGACATGCTCACTTTGCCATTTGCATATTCATATTGACTGTTCAGGAAACTTTTTCCCCAAAAAAGCAAAATTTCAAAATGTCGTAACTTCCTCATTTTTCATCTGATTTCGATCAAATTCATACAGTTGAACTCGTAATATTTTACTCTTTCTTCTCAGACCAACTTATATTTGCGCTGGATTTTCCCCTTTAACCTGTTGAGGATGGGCTGATATTGCTACAACAGGCATTTCCCAAAGACACCTGCCTAAGTAAACTGGGGACTCATCTTCAATGGGTTAATGAATGATGTGTAATGGGTAAACTGTAGAGCATGTGTCTTTCAGCTGCTTGTGGGTTTCAATGTTGCAGGCGAGGCATTCACATGTTTGATATCTATGAACTCCTGTTTGTTTCTAGACAGAATACATCATCTTTTTTCTCTTTTTTTGGGGGGGGGTTGTTGATCAGATTGTCTGAGAATACAACTAAGGCAGGGTACTTTTAACGAACAGCAAAATTGCATTTGTGTTTTACACTGAAATAAAAAGATCAATGTAAAAGTCTGTTGAATGCATGATTAGATGTACATAGAGGAGTAACTTTGTCACCTATAAAAGAATGAAATTAAATTGGAATAAATTGTTAATCCTTTGTTTTCATAGAGGTAAAATGCACAAATTTTCATGTGAAAGCCAAATGTCATCCATATATCAATGCTTGACAGTAACAGCTGTATGGGGGCTCCTCGAACAACTGTGTAATGTTCTTCTTGCATATTCATTAAACATGTACCTCAAGAAGATATCTTGCTTGTAGTCTTTTACAAGTTAATATGCCAAAAAGATATATCATCGAATGAAACTTTCAACAAGACTGTACAAATAAATCATGTCTAAAAGTGTCCAATGTTCTGCCACATTATAAAGGATGCATACTCTTCCAACTTCTGTTGAATGCTTTGTGTGTGTTTTAGGGCAATAATTGCATCATCTTATTTAGCCATCAGATACATGTAGTCATTTTCTTCACATTACACCCCCACATTTCTGCTAAGTATACGAAGATGCCAAGTTCAAGAAATTTTTATGAGTGAGATTTTCATGACTCAGCCTCTCGGCATGCGCGCGCAAACAAGGGAGTGTCCCCCCTCCCATGGTAGGGAGCTTTTTTTAATCATTAGTTCTTAATGATGCGATCGGGTGCATACTTAGTGACTATTATTTACTTATTTTGAAAGACAAAAGGGAAACACACCTTCAATTGCAACTATCACTTGAATCCTTTGAGCTATGCTCCTTATTCTTGACCCAAGTTGCAGACTTCACCCGATGCGTGAGAAAAATGGGTGCCATGCGTGAGATCGTGAGACAGACCCTAAATGCTTGAGTCTCACGCAGAATGCGTGAGTATAGCATTGATACCCATTTGGTTTCAGTGATGCATAGGAGTACATGTTCGTGATTTAGGGATCACACATCTAAAGATGTTTGGTTGCTGATTGCCACTGAATTTTAGACTGAGCGACATGTACCTTGTTCAATTGTAGTTATGTATACATGCAAACACCAATGGCATGAAAACATACAACAAGCCATTTACAGAGAAATATCTGAATGTAGCAAAGTTAAATAAATAAGTGTTAAAAATGAAATTAACAAACATATTCGTATTCAGTTACATTCAGACCAATCACAATCTACATGTTGGACTTTGGGTAATATTCCCCATGTTCCCAAACATTCTGCATTTATTGTGTGTTAGACGTTAATAACAATTCTGAAATGGACCCCTTTATGTGCATTAATCTAAGACCCCGCTTACAGTGAGTGAAAAGGCCGCGGCCTTCATTTCACTGTAAACGCGCAAAAGGCCAAATGCTGTACCAAAATCGGCTGCGCATTTGGCCTAGCTCTGGAGGTAGTCTCTGGCCGAGCCTGGCCTTTTCTTACTGTAAACGCAGACTGGGCCAAATCTACCAAATTGCGACCGGCGACCTCCCAATAATAGTCGTTTGTTTACAAGCAGAGAGCCACTATGACAAAATATTGAAAGGTTTGAATTAAAAGCCCGGGCCGAGCCCTCCACTGTAAACAGACAAAATTGCGGGGCAGAGTACAGTACTGCAATTGAGGCTGGGCTCGGCCTCAGCTCGGCCCTGCACTGTAAATGGGGTCTAATTTTGTGTGTATGTACCTGGCTATGCAGGAGAAACATAAATATTCAACAAGAATTTCAGCTATTATGGGAATTTTGTATACGTATTGTTCAAGTGTATCCATTCTGGCATAGGTCAACTTCTCCACTACCAGTTTGACCAGCTGGCCGGGGTGAAAGCTCCTTGGAATTCTTCCCATGCTTCAAATGAAATAGGGAAGTCTTGAAATGTATCGGTATTCAAGTTCCTGGAACTTATGGATGCTTCTTTAAGTGATCAATAATGAAAATAAGGTCTTTTTTATCCATGGTAACCTCTTCAATGTTGCCACCGCGCTACCAGAGGTCCCTGCAAATCTAAGTAATACGTTATTTGTGAATCTTTGGTGACAATTGTAAACCCGAGTCAAATCCCATTTGTGATTGTTAGTTGTTGCTAGGTAGTGAGCTTTTTGATTACTAAGGAAAAAACATTCACTCACAGGGTGTTCAAGAAATGTGCATACATTATTAAACTCCCATGTTTCCAACTATGTGTATCAACAAAAAGTCAAATGCTGTTGTATTGCATGTACGTGATTGAACGCTCTTTTGTTGGTCCTAAGAGATATGACACTAAAAGATTGACAGATTACCAAAAGTGCTCAAAGTGACAAAAGTAGCATTTCAGGTATATAGTTAAAGATGATTACCTAGCTGTTGAACAAAACAAATATTGTACAATGTAAACAATATTAATGCAATGATCTCTGATTTTTTCTTTTTGAATTGTGCTTTGTATTTTTCTTGATTGCATTAAATGCATTAAGTTGTAAACTGCACAAAAACAAGTCTTTCCCTAGTACATAGTTTTTCTTGTTCTTATGAGTATGTTTGTGATTGTGTATTCTATGTTGGTTGTACTTACCAATATGTGCAATATGTATACGTTTATATCATCGTAATAATGATAAATGATTAATTTGATGAATGGATACATAAATAAATGATTAAATGAATAAATAAATACATAAATAAATGATGATGATAATAATGATGATAATTATAATAATAATGATAATTGTAATAATAATAATAATAATAATAGTGATTATTATCATTATTATTATTATTATTATTATTATTATTATTATTATTATTATTATTATTATTATTACATGTGATGAAAAGAGAAAGAGAAATATATTACATATCACAGATATGATGCTGATATAATACTAGGGAGGTGGAAGGGAATTTTATGATAGATTATGTACATGTCATCATGATATTCTGTACTTTGACCCTGTGAGCTGACGGGCAGACGCCGTCCACAACAAACAACCCGTTTCCAGTATGACCTGTCATGCAGATCCATGAATTAGTGACCAAGCAGCCGTGCTCTTTCTTTTTTTTTCTTCTCTTAGTGACCAAGCAGCCGTGCTCTTTCTTTTTTTTTTTCTTCTTTATTTTCATTTTACCCCTATCACACATTGTCCACATGTATTATTGACCTATTGGGAGAATCATGCTTTATGGCGGAGGCATACCAGTCGCCATAGCGACATTTCTAGTTCTATATTTTTTTTTCCGTCAGGAACTCTTTTTTTCCATTGTCTTTCTGCCTCTCAAATATTTTTCTATTTCATTCCTGATGCAACATATCCGTCTCCGCGTACAATATTTATTATATCACTATATTTTTATTACCTTTCTTCACTGCGAATATAGATGTTCAGCGCTAAAAGAAAACAAGTTCATTCCTTGCCAAGATGAAAAGAAATAAAAAGTACAACATTGGGAATTACGTATATTCATACTTCATTCTTACGACTCTTTTACTCACCAGCAACGCCAATTGCAGCGAGAGGAATACATTGCATTGCTTCATTATAATATGTGCTCCATGAACATAATTTTACAACATGACATAATTCGTAATCAACTAGACTCTTCGACCGATCGAAAGAAACAAGCCTTTACCAGAACTGTAGGATTTAAAATGTATGTTCAAATCAATGCACTTCTTGTTAACATCTTACAGCTGTTGCCAAAAGTGTCTCGTTTGGTAAAACATGTAAAATGCAGCAAATTTTGGACAGATTCTATACTACATCATTATGTCGCCAATCGACTTGGAAGTATAACCAAGGTGAAGAACAAAGGCAGATAAAAGAGGGGGCTGGGCACAAGTAACATTATGGTCCTTCAGGACAATATCATAAGCAATATAACCAACAAGGTCATGATAAAAAACAGTTTTGAGAAGATATATAGTGTTTCACAACATTCAAAACATCACACATGTAAAGAATATGCAACAGCTGGGGGAATACAGGGTAGTAGGCCTACTATAAAAAGCCAAAGGGCTTACAGATAAAATTTCCATTTTTCTTTTATCTTTTTATGTTGTACCCCCTTTTTTCCGCTTCTCCTTTTTTTACAGTATTATTACACTGTGATTTCTGATCGTATTTATTTTTCGTTATGCAACTGTTATGAAAACCGATAAAGACATTAAAAAAAGAACAGAGGCTGATGAATAAATCACTATGATCATGATTTAATGGTGGCTACTTGAATAGCGCAAAGGTCCGCCTTTTGATGGTATGATAAAAGAATAGAAGATCAAACTAATGATTTGCTTCGATAGAAGAAATCTATTCATTGTCATTCTCCTGCAAGCGTTTTAATGTTATAATTTGCGTGGTTGCATTATATCCAACGTTTCAGTTAAAAAGAATAAGTATGCCACGGATGGGTGGGCATGATTTCGCATATAAATGGAAACGATGACCTTGCCCAAAGTTCAGTTACGAAACCCTTGTGTAACTGTGGAAAAAAAAAACACGCACACACAACAATGACTCAAGTTCATTGGTCGGTTGGACCTCTCTTGTTTGATGACGTCATGATATACCCAAATATTTACCCTCAGAACCACAGATATGAAATTTCCGAAACCTCTACTTCTTGACCTAAACGCAATGATATCTAGTTATGGTTAATTCAAAAGTATTGCCAGGGTGAAGGTTATAGTTAGTGTGTGTGTCGTGTGCGTTGTGTTATGTATTTGTAGTGTGTGTGTGTGGGGGGGGGGGGGGTGTAGGCCCAAATGCTGCACGTGACTGCAGCCGGTTAAAAAAAAGGGGAAAAAACCCGCTATTTCGCACAAAGGAAATAAACAATCACGGAACCTCATGAGCATTTGGTGGTGACGATATAAGGCCTCACACCCGCCACGAATATTGCCGAAACCCACTCCACATCGACACGCGTGCGTGCAAGAGTGAGCCCGCAAAAGGAGGAAACTGCGTACTATACCCACAGGTAAGTAAATCTGCAGAGCAACCATTAGAGCTAAGTAACCAATGTAAGCTGCTGCTATATTCGGCCGGTCGAATGAACTCCATAAGTACTGAAATTCCCAATTTCGTTGACATATAGATAGTAAACAGACCTTTCACTTGGGATTAAAATCGGCATCCGCACAGCATTATTATGCACTGCAATATGGAAGTGCGAAGAGTCTGTGCCACTCCATATTTTTGTCAAAAATAATCATACGGAAAGTCTTCCCCATCTGGCTGACGGGATAAGTTGAATTGCAGTCTGCTTCCGAAACGTGCTTTTGCATCTGTTTATTGAAGACAGTCTCATAGCGTGAGCACGATTCGTCCACCGAGAGAACGTCTGGCAATAGACGAATGGTGGCACTGTAGAATGCACAACCGATTCTTGGAGACCAAAGAGATATAATAATGTCGTAGGAGCATACTACTCTGAGATTCTGAAGGCTAGAATGAGTCTATTCACGAGTCCCTAGGCCGTAGAGAGTGTCGTGAATAGCAGCACAATAATGATATCCTCTTTGGATTGATGTGCATGTACTTATTTTTTTTTCTTTCCCCAAAGTTCACTCTGGTGTGATTAATATAGCATGACTAATATTGAAGGCGATGCAAATTATAATGTGCCACAGTTTTCGTATTGTCCTTTGTACTGACTACAGGTACCTCTGCGACGACAATTGTTTAACAGTGATTATGTTAATCTTGATTAGGCTGGCAGCTTAATTAATACTAATAACCAAGAATTTTGCAAATATGTGGTATTTTATGTTTGAAAGCCTATTCTTTCCATGCATCATTGCCAAGAAATTGATTAATACAGACAGAAGCATTTCAAATTAAGTCGTCATCATATTCTTCTCCAAAGTTTGATTATCCGGCGTGCTCACTTTGCTCGTATTTCTACCTATCACACCCTCATCCGTTTAAACCCCGTGTTGTCAATGCCAAGCTGGAAAATCACAATCATCATTTCAACAAAAACTGCGGGAGGACTGATATAATGGTCATTTTAGAATAACACAAGCGTACGAACTATAGACCAAGTTGTTTTCATTTCACGATGAGAATGGAAGAATGACCTCGACGTGTGTTTGTAAAGATTCATACCGGTCATTTTGAACAATAGCATAACCAAACATAGGACACGAGTCTTTGTAGGCTATTACAGACATTTCCTACATGATAGGGATTGTGTATAGCAATTCATTGTATTTATTTATCTGTTTCTGTTGTGATGTTTCATGTTCAGATTGAGCTAGGTGCCTTAATTCTCCTCGATAACTATTCTGCATTCGTTGCAATTCCAGCTTATATATTCTTTGTATAGTCTTTATTCCTGGCATGATAAATGATGGCGTATGTAATATCATTTTCATGATTATATTTAGGTCAATAGATTTTTGTTAGAGTACACGCAGCAATAATGTCAGAAATATACATTTAATTTATTAAAATGAATTCAATCTTAAGCACACCTGGTATCGTTGACGATATTAACATAGTTATTATTGGCAACATCGCATGACTACATAGAGACGACATTAACAATCACAATTTCTGACTAGTTATGATAATGATGATAAAGGTATGTGAATGAGTTATGAATGAAATCAATAACGATTGATTTGTAATAATGATACAAATATCATGATGCCATTCATTTTGTCCATGAACACATGCAATTTAGGGACTTCTTCCATTACAGCGATCTCGTCAAACCAACATTTCAAAAGCTACGATAAGATGATTATCTTTTCGATCGCAGGTTTTTCTTCGTGGGAAAGCAAAAGACAAGCAAAGATGAAGAGGATTTTGTGCCTTCTGATGGCCGTGATTTCTGCCCAGGGGGTCTATGGGCGTCACGTGTTTTTCGCCACCAAGGCGAGACCAGCCTTTTGTAAAGGTCTTGACTGCCCGACGTTCAACGACCAGTTCGTCGGAAAGGTATATGATTATGCGCCCTCAGTACTCGGAGAAAACGTATCTTAAAAACCAACATTAGATATGTAAATAAATTAAACAGAAGAAAACACAAGAACAAACATAATCATTTTGCAATGTTTCCTATGCCTCAAGTCTCCTCCTGACTAGCAGACGGATTCATGATGTTTATGAGTGATATCATATTGCATAGGGCAGAGTATTCTTTCCAATCACAATTGTGATATCGTTCAATTTTCTGTCTTCGATTTATTGTTGTTTTTCAGCTCTACACTCACTTGAAAGCGCTTCCACACCAATTGCTTTCGATATGTTTACATTATAGAATTAAACTCAACTAACTAACTCAATGTTCGAATGTCTTCAAAACATGAGACATAAAGTAAAAAAGTAATTTGACTTTTTTGAACGTCTCGCTATATTGGCTTTCGCCTTCTTTATATTCATTTTTTTAGCACAGTACATTGTAATACAAGTAAACTTATTAATCTATTATTATTGCTATGTGTTTTTAACCACGTGCATAATTCTCGAAAATACAAAAGAAATATTATTTCACTTCTATTTGGCCAAACCTTAGTAAACGAACATCTTACTGCTGGTAATGAGCGAGGTGAGCCCAAGCCATTCTAAAATGATATCCATGTTGTGCATCCAAACGCAGAAGTACGAAGAGCGTCTGTACGAGGCGGCAAACTGGGTGGGGACGGAAGTTCTGGACCTGAGCTACGACCGTGCCGTGTCCCAGGGCTTTGAGCGCAACTTCCACTACATCAGCGGGAACAATACAGCTGGTAACTATACGTCGACAATTGAGAGTGATGATGATAATGATAATGATGATAATGATGATGATGATGACGATGTTGTGATGATGATGTTGATGATGATGATGATGATGTTGATGTTGATGATGATGTTGATGACGAAGATGACGATGGTGACGATGACGACGACGATGACGATGTTGATGACGACGACGACGATTATGATGATAATGACGTAATTGAGCGTCGAAACCACCAACTCGTCGCGAAAAAATCTCAGCTACAGTAGAAAAAAAGAAGACATTATTATACATATATAATGAAAACCAATTGTGACGTAACCGTGTTCTAGACAAATTTTAGTTCAAACATTTTCATTGATTTCGCATGGATACGTGAACACCTTCCACTCCTCTATAACTTCGATCGATGTCTTTGGTGACCATGCAGGAGAGAAGATCCCCATGACAGCCCCGGTAGCAGTGCGTATCATCCCGGGACAAGGTCCGGCCTGCAAGTCCAACTTCACCATCTATTTCTTCATCCCGCACAATATGCAGTCTGACCCGCCGAAACCTACCGAGACGGACGTTTTCATTCAGAAATTTCCGCGGCAAAGCTTCTACGTCCGGTGAGTATTAAAAGCGATGAACCAGTATCTCAAAACGTTTCTTCTTCTTCTTCTTCTTTTCATGGAGCACAAGACAAATAGTAACCAGGTTGTTAACTAGCGCTTACAACAAAAGAACAAAGTGATGACAGCGTATTTTGTTTGTACATGACGTCGAAGACCCGTAGTGATGGCCAGATATCCTGTGACGTTACTGGCGAGAATAATTGATAAAAGACAATGTTTCCAAGCATGGGTCTTTGACGAAAAAAGATTGATTCAGTTCACTTCAATATTATAGTATAGTATCCGTTATCATCTTCGTCTTCTCATCCTTTGTCATCTGCATTGTTCACATCATCATCATTAGCTGATTGTCATCTTTATCTTCTTCTTAATACTTCTTCTGCTGTTGCTGCCTCATCATTCTTATTTTCATTTTTTAAACAAAATCTTTATAGTTTCTCGTCGTCATTCCATAGGGTTTCTCTCATCTCATGTAGCCTACTTCCTTAAAAAAAAAATAAATGTGAGGTCGAATACTATCTAGTTACTCCAGTTACGTTTCTGATCTTAACCTCGGTAATAGTTTGTGATAATGATAATGATGTTGATGATGTTTAAACAGGTCATTTCGGCATCATTCTCACCTCCACTCTCCATAATGTATCATCTCTTTAAAAGTTAACATTGCATCTTTATCACCTATGATATGTAGCTCCTTCTCTGGACGCGCGAGAGAAGAAGACTGGTATAAGAACGCCGATCAGCTCGGAGAAGACCTCACCTTGGACAACCGCACCTTCGAGAAGTCCTTCTACTTTACGGCTGGCTACGATTCTCCTTTTACGGTGCTGGACAGACACAACGAAGTCTGGTTTGCAGCAAAAGATTAATATAGTCCGTTTGCGTTGCATGAAATAATTACATTGGGCGCTTTAATTTCGAAAAGCGAAAGGTGTGAGGTTTTGCGCAGCTTGTATATAAAAATCAGTTTTTGCGGGCACTGTCGCCCTGCAGTACTAAATCTGTCAAAATAAATTGGTGAACAATCAGTCGGAAAAAAATAGCTAGGACAGTTTCGATTTAAATTTAGCTTTCTTTATATCAGTAGGCGTACTTTTGATTCATTCTCTCACAATAAGAGCAAAAACTAAAGGAAGCACGTGTATGTATATAGACAACAGTTTAGTGTTGTCTTATAATATAATGTTATATGCATCATGTTGAAAAGGTATTCAATATCCGTTTACGAAAAGGCTCTTTCGAAAGTTTAGAGAACAATTTGCTTGAGTTTAAGAAGTCTGAAGAGTAGAAATTCATAGGACAATATTATGATAGATACCAGAGATCATGCGCCCATAAACCTTAAAAAAAGATTGTCTCGTATGCAATACGTTGAGACGTTTGTATGATGCGCATCAAAAGAGGGCGACATTGATGAAAATTAGTACAACATTATGCCTTTTTCACAAGCGATGTCTTTCTTCATTGATCTTTGGAAATGGTTCATTTTGTTTTCCCAGTTTACTTAATTGGTTATTTCTGGGTTCAATGCTACTTATACAAAAATCTTTGCTGTTTTGCTGCCAAGTCCATATTACAGAACTTGTCCGTATTTCTTTAGAATGAGCAAAAATCATGTCTTGTCTTTGATTGCATGATTGATCATTCCTTCATCACAGAATGATGTTGTTTCACGGAGGTAGACTAATAGAAAGGTCTTTGCGTGCAGTTGACTGCAGTATTCTTTAGTTTTGTTTCTTACACTTACCAGTTTGCAATAAAACTTATTAGCTGCAACATTGTCAAACTCTCTGAGTGTTGGATGTTATCACAGTGAAAGTATTAATCTGCATGCACGACTTACAGGAGGTGCCCGGTAGGTCTATACCAGACACCCGTATTCCATTGTTACTGTTGTTCACATGAGAATTTCCCCGTGTAATGTTCATGCTATTACTCTGTAGCTCACTTTACAGAATATGTAAAGAACTTTGTTTGAGAAGAAGTCTCCATAATGAGATACCTGATGTGAACACATATAATTACACTTACATGCATACACCCACATACACACATATACACACCCTATATTATCATTATACACACATGCATGCTAATAATACTTACATAGTGGAGCCTCATACATAGGGAATACGCAGGTGATAATTGTTTCTGTCATTATCACTGCTATTTACAATACATTTGACTGAAATTGATGTCTTTCTACACACATAAACTTTATGTAGATAATATTCTCTATAATCTTTCTCCCACCCTTTCTCTTTCTCACACTCTCTCTGCGACTAAGGAGAGAATATCTACATTATATAGATGATGACTGGCGGGGGAGGGAACATACCGAACGTTCCACCCGAAGGGTTTGAAATGCCATTGAGGGACTTATAGCCTCCCTCAATAGCATTTCTAACCCCGAGGGTGGAACGTTTGGTAGTTATACATGTTCCCGACAACAAAAGTCATCATCTGTTATATCATATGGCTTAGTCAAATCTGCTTTTTCACATTGTATGGAATAGGCAAGTTTATCCTATCGATTGCGTGAAAAAAAAATCGTTTGGTTTGTCATTTGTTACGTGAAAATGTTCGCCCATGGGAGAACATTATAAAAATGTTCTCCCATGGGCGAACATAACCAATGTTCCTCCATCACGTGACTGTGTTTAGCCAATCACTAACCGGTATTTGACTAACCCATTTGATATAAAGTAATGTTGTATTTGTGTGTATAAAGACATTTTATTCAAATGTATTATGAATAGCAGTATTACCATGACATGACATTCATTGACATCAATCTTCCAGGGTTTACGTAGAGGAATGAAACGAAGGAATTTGTCAAACCAAATTGTGGGCAAGTCCTTGAGAGTAAAACAGAAAAGATTGGACCAATGCTCAAAATAGATCTAGGGGCTGGGGAGAGAAAGGAGAAGAGAGTAAAGATCGCAGCCCCCCCCCCCCCCCCACACACACACACACATACACATGAAAATCAGCCACGTGCTCCGGAGATGAATGTAGATGATGCGATCAGAGGGATGAGAAGCTTTAGGAGGAGGGGAGAAAGTGGGAGGACAGGAGGGGGTAAAGAAAGGGCAAAGCTAGTGGAAGAGTAAGAAGGGGAAGAGAGAGAGAGAGAAGGAGGGAATGTTCAAAGTCGGAGGAAAGGGGGGGGGGAGCCTAAGCTTGGAGGGGAAGAGTAAACATTATAGAAGAGAAAGGAGAGAAAGAGGGGGAGTAAACAAAAACGAAAAAGCAAGAAAACAATTGAGCAGGAGCCGATCTAGCTTTATGCTAAAGGAGTGTGACCCAATGACAATCGCGTCATGTCAAACAAAACAAAACAAAACAAAACAAAACAAAAAGCAAAACAAAAACAAAAACAAAAAAGAAACCTTCATATTTTTCGCTGCCACTTCTCTCCCCAAAACCGCTGAAAAGCAAAAAAAAAAAAAAAAAGAAAAAAAGAAAAAAAAAGAAATGGTGGATATGGTGTTTCTATTAACACCAAACTTGTATTGGATTGGCCAAAACGTCGTACACTTGATTGCCTGAGCAACGCATAGTTTCTTACCAGGCCCCATAATATTTTCCATGCGTGATCGACAAAGAATGTCAGAAGATTACAGAGGAGTTTTTTTTTCCTAACTATATGTTCTTTCTCGTGCTGTTTTATATTCTATAAATTCATATGCGGACTAACTGAAAAATAGCTCTTGAGGCTGATAGTGGTTTTTTTTTTTTATAACGTAGTGAAGTGCGCGACAGAAAAAAAAAGAAAATTTCAGAATCGAATGAATTATGTGGATAGAATGACTTCGAAAGAAGAAAGCAGCAACCGCGCACATTGCTTTCCATTTCTTTCACCATGTGCATATTTCTATTCTGTCCAATTTCCTAACATCAATCCTTTTCAATAATAAAATATTGTAAACACAAAGTAGGCCTACATGTATTTTTTTTTGAAAATTATATTCCCTGACTTTCAGACGACATTTTAATCAGAAATTTATATTTTCTTTTTGATTTCTTTTTACTTAGTTCACAATTTATAATTCTGCAAATGTGCACTTTGTTAGTTTGAATACAGAATTAGAGTACAGTATACATGGTATAGGGCTATGATGTAAAGCAACACATTTCTGACGAAAGAATCCAGGCTCACGAAAGGGGGGGGGGGGGGTCGTTTTGTTCTGCGCATGCGCTCTTTCTTCAACACGTTACGTGATGCCCGTCTATCTAATGGGCATTGCGAGACCGGTGGCTTGCCTACACGTGCCTCCATGCACATAACGCACTTTTACATGTGTGGGACTACGACCTCCGTGTTGCACTGTGTCCGTGTTATGCTGCAGTTGACTCGCGGCGGCAGGAAGATCTCAGTTGGTGCGGCGTTCAAACGGATAAAAAATGGCTCAGAGGATTGGAGATATGCTGGGAAGGCTGTCGAAAGGTCCATCAGGACTTAGCAGAGGTGTTCAATTATTACTTGGCGCCGGAGCTGTGGCGTACGGCGTCAAAGAATCAATTTACACAGGTAATTTTCATTTCAAAGGGCAAGCAAAGAATCACTGCACACATAGACATGGGGGTTGGACAACTCGACCGCGGGATAAGTCGTCCCTGGACAAGTCGTCCCTACCCCTGGACAGCTCGACCGGGTCGAGTTGTCCAGGGTCAGGTTTGCGATTGGACAACTCGACCCAACTTTATTTGTGCCAGATTTTTGCAGAGTGAAACACATTTTAGTCATTAAAATGGCATAGGTTAGTGGAATGATGTATGAAAAAATGTTTTATCGCATTTTTAAGGCAATTCCTATTTATTTTCTGATGTTGCGAAGCAATATTTCACGGTATCTTCCCTGCTCTGAGAATCTCGGTGACGGAGCTTTTTCTTGTGACGACAGCCTGTATGGTAAGGTGACATTTGTTGAGAAATTTCCATTAAATGCTTATAACCAGCAATAAAATATAGTATTTTACATAGTTATACGTGTTTTCTATCCTTAGTGAAATTTTCATGAGCAGAGGAATCATTTCAGTATGAAAAATGAAACAAATGTCTACAGTATGTCGATTCGTCTTCGTTCGTACTTGTTCGGTTTCCATATCGTGGGACGCGCGCTGCTAGCTAGCTGCTAGCTGAGAGGCTAGGCTGAGTGGTGTCGCTCGCTCGCTCCCTGGCCACCAGACCCCCTCCCACCGATACCAGCCCAACTTGTGACGACATCCTGTTTGGTAAGGTGAAATTTGTTGAGAAATTTCCATAAGATGCTCATAACCAACAATAAAATATAGTATTTCATATAGGTGCATGTGTTTTCAATACTTGGTGACATTTTATGGGCAAAGGAATAATTTCAGTAAGAAAAATGAAACAAATGTATCTATGTCGAATCGTCTTCGTTCGGTAGGTGTCCACACCGCGGCACGCTGCTGAGAGTGGTTCACGCTACCACCGATACCAGCAGAACGGGATACCGGCCCGCGGGCCCCGCGGGCCGTAGGGCTGGCAGTCGTGGTGCTCGCTCGATGGGTGGAGCGAGCTGTGTCGCTGCGTAGCTACGAAGTCGACCGTGATCTTTTCTTCGACATTTGGACTAAATTCCAGTCAATGAAACTATTTCATACCTTTCTCTTAACTTTGAACGATGTTATACTGACTAAATGGTTTGAAAAGTGTCTGAAATTCACCGGCACTGTATTGATTCATAAGTATTAAGTCATCAACAACATGACGACCAGTCTTATCTTGCAATCCCAAATTCTCTGTACTACCACACTACCCACAAGCTAGTATGGAGAACCCGACTCCATATTGATACACTTATTGTTCTACTGTACTGTCAACAAATAATGGGGAAAAAAAATATAGTGACAAATAAAGGAAATAAAATTTCTCACTCTTTTTCTTTTACTTTTTTGTGGTTGGTTTGTTTATGTTTTTGCCAAAAAAAAGGAGAGTTGTTCTGCATGTCCTGCATGAAATTCATAAAAAAAAAGAAGAAAAAAAAAAAACGGGTGTAGGACCTACTGTAAAAGTGGATATTTTCGCGCGACTAATTTTTCGCGTTTGGCCGGGTCAGAAGAGTTTCGCCTGTTTTTAATTCCGCGGAATCCAGACATCATGCACAATAACATATGGCAAGCAAAAATATTTGCATGCTTTTATTTTCGCGCTAGTTTCTGGTTGCGCGAAATGCACGAAAATTTCAACACCACGAAAATTTCCACGTTTACAAATATTGTCTGAAAACTCTTTTCTTTTTCTTTTTTTCTATGCACTTCTCTCCCGGTCTTTGCCGAAGATATTTTGAAAAAAAGAAAATGCCTACCGGTAAATACTTACACTTGAACACTTGTAACTTATATTTACTGGTGATTTCTGACAGTGCTTCTCTGAAGTTGATGATATGATCTGAACTAACCCTTTTTAAGAAAAAAAAAAGGGGGATGAAAGGGGGGGGGGGGGCATCCCAGGCCTGCGTAGAACATCATTCTAATACCCTGAACAGAGTTGTGTTAGAAAAACAGAAATGTATAATTCTTAATTTCATTTTGTTATGTATGCATCATACAGGTTACAATGTCTCTCTCTGTCAAACTCAAAGGTATTTTTTTTTCTTAAAATAGAATGATGGCCATAATAAAAAAAAAAAAATCTGTATGGTGCGGTATATACTTAAACATCTGTCTTTGCCAAAGATATAACCTGCGAAAACTGTTTGACGTTACAGACACTTCACTACACATTAGTTAATACAGTGTAACATTATCCTAAATTCCTAAGGCCACGTTAAAGTCCATCAAACCATCCAGATCTCTCTAAACCTTAGTTTCATCACAGAAAACAATGTCTCACCTTTGTAGCAGCACGTACCCCGTTAGTTTGACAGTAAGTCACTGGCCGAGAGAGGGAGCCATTTCAATCGGTAGTATAGTCATGTTACTCTCTCCGGACGCTCCCTGATGGCAAAAAGAAACAAAAGAGCTCATTTTCGCTGACCAGTCCTTTGACCACGGTTACGTAAAAAGGTACACGTAGGCTTATCCCATAATACTTGCCACATAGCCCCTTTTTCCTAACATTAACCGTGGACAAAGCTCTTTATCTCACTCTGGCTCCTTAACCTCCAAAGGAGATGGACATACAGTAGACCATAGCTCTCCTGCGTCCAATACAAAAAGGAGATGCAATATTACTTTCCAGAGTCACGTCCTTTCCTTATTGAGACGGTTTTGATAAATTCTCTAAGTTCATACATGTCTATTTTACACCACATCGGTGAGGTGCTTGGTTCCAGCAACATTGATTTGAAATAGTTTTGGAACAATTATTACGGAAGAGGAGTTGCCTTCCTGTCACACTTGCGGATGCTGCATGAGGCTATTGCATCAGAGCTCGTCTCGCATCTCCTCTCATTGTCAACCCTGTCATCAATGACTGAGGATGAACTTCATCCATTTCCAGCTCACGACGAATTAGCGCAAATGTGAATCTCCAAGCTGGGATCGCATCATTGACAATCGCATTAGTGTCAGCGCTAAGTGATGTGAGTGCCAGGCGACGACCAGGCGGCGAACACCCGTTCCAAACAGTGTACACGTCAGCATCTCGACCCGGAGCTCATCGTGGCAGTGCGCACTGCAGTTCGCGATCGCGATCGAGATCCTCTTGGAGAGTGACGTGGCCATATTTCACCCTTGACGCGACCTGGGACTCTGCTCGGACTGTCACGGTGGTTCTATGAATAAAGGGAGAGTAAAATAGTCCTATTTGGACAAGTCAGCCATTTACGAAAGGGGAAGGGTATATTAAGGGAAACAAAAAGAATACTACCTTGGTCAAGTCAGCACATTGCTGCTACTAACTTTTGTTTTGTCTCGATTCCACACAAAGACATAACATGGAAAATAACTCCTGACCAATCACACCACTATCCCTTCTTACATAACTTATGTTACTTCTTGTCTGGAGTGAGAAATAAAGAGTTGTATAGCATCTACACTTCTGACCAATCATAAAGAAGGTCATTCTTACATAACTTATGTTATTCATTGTCTGAAAATCTATTCAAAGAAACACAAAAGAAAATTACTTTTAACCAATCATCTCTCTGTCTGGACCAGCAATGTATATCTCTATTTCCTGCTAGCCTCCTACCCTAAGGGTTAAGACCACCCGACCTTTGAGATGTTTGTCCCTGGACAGGGGATTTATCTTACATTAAGCTCCTGGGGACTGCCACCTGTTGTGGTCTGGAGATGGGGATGTACTATACAGTGCTATACATTTAAATGTGAAATGGACACTACTGTACGCATGGGGTATTTCCCACAAAATAATTGGGCTGACGTGACTATTGTGTGCATCTCACAATTATCATAATCACTATTGCTATTGACTGACTGTGCACAAATTGGAAAAGAATTTCACCGCTCTGTCGGTATGGCTTCCTGATTTTGAGGCCATCAAAAATGTGCTGTTACCATGACACCACACTTTCCTCTTTAAGAATGCATCTTGCACTTCAAATATCATCTTTTTTATGTGTCCTTTTTTCCTGTCATTTCAATAAAAAAAAATGAAGAATTAAGTCTTATTTGCTAGTAATTTACTGCATTTAAAGGGTTATGATTTGTTGTTGCCATGACAACACAGTTTCTACCACTGATTAAAATGTGTCTTTCTCTTTCTACCACTGATTAAAATGTGTCTTTCTCTTCTTCTGGCTAATGCAAACAGGACTCCACAGCTATGGGATGTTCAGTTGCAGGCGCAAGGTTAGCAGTGCATAAAAAAGGGACCCCCCCCCCCCCCATGGATTCCTTGTGCATTTTTGTTGTTGTTGGTCTAATCAGCAATGGCCAACACAATTCTAATTATTGTCATAATTAGATATTTCTATATGGTAACATAGCATACAAAACTGTGTTAACCCCATTCATTTTATTCCAAGAAAGTGTTTCTATGGAGCTGACAGTAACAAACTGACAACCGATGATCATGGCATAAAAGGTGAATGCACCAAACTTTTTAGGTGACACTGATTAAATAGATGATGACTCGATCCCTTCACGCAGCAAATCGTCAGTGTAAACCATTAGGGTCAGGGTAAATAAACAAATGCATAACATGGACAGATTGATGCAAAAGGACTCGTACAATCAGAGACACTTCCTCTACTTTTTTTCAATGACTTTGATCTTTAGTTTTGTCATGGATTCCTTGTGCATTTTGTTGTTGTTGTTGGTGGTCTCATCAACAATGGTCAACACAATTCTATATCAGGGATCCCTGTATAATTTTGTCAGGTAACTGGACAAACAGGTTACAGTTGGACTTTTTTTGTGATAGGTAACATAATAAATTGTATTAACCTTCCCCACCACCACCACCACCACCACCTCATCTCTCTTTCCAGGCTCTCTCTCTTGTATCTCTATCTCCCCTTCAAATCCTCCACTTACAGATTAAAATAGTTTTTGAATACCAATTCTGTGAGTTATAACTATGTCATTTTGGATGTCAGGTAGTCAAATCACATTCATTTGCAATCTTTACACTATGGATACATGATTGAGGTTTTTTTTTTTTACTGTAATGTTCTGATTGTTCGACCGTTTCCCTCCTTGTGTGTGTGTGTGAGTGTGTATGCAATATGAACTTTAATGAGGAAAAAGATAGTAAAGTCAATGAGCCTGGTATGTTTTACATTTTTATGGGGGGGGGGGGGAGGGGGCAACATGACTGTTTTATATTCTGATGATTGAAATGATCACATGATATTTCTTTGCTGCTAAAAGACATTATGTGGTACACACACACATGTGCATGCACAAATGAAAAAAAAAAAATACCGTGACATCATAACTTGACCAAAAATTTACCATCTATTTTCAGCCTTCTTAGTTAGTTTTTTAAGAATACTGATCGTCTTTTAATCAGATTGTGTTATGTTATCAATTGTATGTGAAAACAAACAACCATATATGCCCTATGGGTTAGAAATGTGAAATTGCTCATGTTATAAAAATGCTTGTGTGTTTGTCCTATAGGCATCATAAAATGAAATGTTTTCCTAGTTCTACAGCATACTCCTACGTACACACTTTGTTTTTTCAGTGTAGCAAAAAAAAAAAAAAAAAAAGAGAGAGAAAAGAAAAACAACAACAACTGCTGTTCAAAAACTGCTTAAATCCAATTGCGGAGAGCCAGTGGAGTAAAATGGAGTCAAAAGGGGCCTGAGCTTTCAATCCTAGCAGAATCTCTGTCAGAGGCAAAACGACAAACAGGCAGGGAAAGCAATCATATAATAGGACTTCACCCATAGAGAACAGTCAGAGACTCGCTAGGGACACAGAACAAGGAAAACAAAAGGGGAGGGTAGGAAGTCACGGGCAAGGAGCCCAACAGGTATAGGGAGGGGATTAGAGTGGGAGGTTGACAGACAAAAGGCTGAGGAGGGTCAGTGATGATCCAGATCTGAGGACCAAAGGGGGAAACCTTGAAGGAACAGGATGAATAAGGAGGCAAAATCAAACAAGATAAAGAACAACAGAGGATAAAGAAAGGAAAAGAGTGAAAAACATGGGGGGAGGGGGGGGGGGGCTGAGCAAGCAGTGAGCCTTAATAAGGTGTACCAAGAGGAGGCAACAAAATGAAAGTGAGTGTCAACCAACCAATGCAAGTTCTCAATCATATCAAATAACAATAATAATAATGATGATGATAATGATAATATTAATAATGAAAATTATAATAATAATAATAATAACAAAATAATAACAATAATAATAATAGGGACCTAATAATAAAAGTAATAATGATATTGATGAAAGAAATAAAAATGATAATTAAAAAAAATATGTATAAATATGAAAAAGGGAGGAAATACACAAAATCCCTGGGAGAGAAAATGCATTTTAGGTTGAAGCTGGCATAAATACGCATAGAACCACATTCAATTTCATTTCATGAATCCGGACTATCTGTGCAGATCAGACATCTCCCCTTTTGCTTTATATTCCACAATTTCTATCAAACTTTAGTGACCACTTCATTCTGAAAGGAGTTTGCCTGTGTTGCAACAATTTTTTCCAATCAGGTCGTACAAGACAACAGCAATGTATTAGTTGAAAATGTGACAAGCATTATTTGAGTTTGTGTCTTTATCAAGATAATGCCGTTTCTTGAAGGTGTGGTGAAGGCTAATGAATTCATGATAATGTAAAGCTACATAGTACATGTATGTTCTTTTAAAAAATTAATTATGAATGTATTTTAATCTGTATTCATAGTTTTTAGGCAAATATCTCAAACTTTGGTACACATGATGACTGTGATATGAAAAAGTCCATGACACATCTTTGCAGTGTCCTGAATTGGTTGCTATGGTAATGGCATAGCAAAAATAAAGGATGAAGCATGATTATTAAACCTTATCACAGGATACCAGTAATTTTCATGAATTTTGCCACTATTGTTGGCCTCGATAAGAGAATGCAAGACACTAGGTTTCCTTGACATGGTCATGGCCTGTTGTATTATAACTCAGAGAAAACCTCCCAGAGAGAAGGAAACTGGATGGAGACAGGTGTACCTGTATAAAAGGTAATCACCTTCATACAGTAATACCACATTTTGAGGTTTCATTTTGAGCAGAAATACTACCTGAAGCAAGAGGAATCATTCTGAAGGTTACAGCTCGTTATTCGAAAGGTTCGTTATTCCGAAGGCTCTTTAGTCCTAAGATTCGTTATTCTGAAGGTTCTTCATTCCAAATTTCATTTTCGGATTAACAAATCTCGGGAATAACGAACCTTCGGAATAATGCCACAAATGTTAAGACTAACAAACCCAAGATGTCTTGCCACTGTAACAACATTTTTGTACAAATCACTAAAAATTGTAGAATTCTCAAACTACTACACTGTAGTATGCTGGTTTTCAAGAGATTCAAGCAAAAATTGACTCAATATAAAGTTGTGCAAGATATATTAGTATACAAATGCATTCGAAGGTGTTTGCCATGACAATTGTAAGCCCTACATGATGGCCCAGGAAATTACAAAAAGACTTACAGATCACACTTCTCCAGTTTTTAAGTGATGACATAAGTTTAATAGCACACATTGGTCATGTTAGGCTCAATGTAAAGCTGTGTATACCCTTAGGCTGCGTTAACATAGAAGAATTCAGTATTCGTTATTCCCTATGCGTCGTCAAGTCGACCCAGTACACCATCATCCGCACCATCCGAATGTCTTCCTCCTACACAACCATCCCAGCAATCTTATTAAAGGACAAGTTCACCTTCATAGACATGTGGGTTGAGAGAATGCAGCAATATTAGTAGAACACATCAATGAGAGTTTGAGGAAAATCGGACAATCCGTTCAAAAGTTATGAATTTTTGAAGTTTATGCTCAGTCACGGCTGGATGAGAAGACTACTATAGCTTGTGATGTCATATGAGTACAACTATATAAAGAAAGTATAAAGAAAATTCAAGATATTCTCACTTTTCTCACATAATAAAAGAACACTCGACTTCTCTCTTTCAGAAGTCAGGGGGAATAATATTACCCCTAACATAAGTCAGTAACAAGTCAAGAAAATGTGCACTTTATTTAAAAAGTCAAGTTTTGTGAAATTCTCTTTTTATTTTCCTTATATCGTTGTACGCATGTGACATCATACACTGTAGTAGTCTTCTCATCCAGCAGTGATTGCACAGATATTTTAAAAATTCATAACTTTTGAACGGATTGTCGGATTTTCCCCAAACTTTCACTGATGTGTTCTACTAACATTGTTGCCTTCACTTAATCCACATGTATATGAAGGTGAACTTGTCCTTTAACAATTTCTAAACTGCATCAGAATGTCAGTCTATATGATCATTTTTGCTAAAGGGCAAATTGAGACCAAAGTTGTTACCATTTCAAAATCGAAAGACGGTATACACTGCTCAAAAATCGAACAAGCGCGATTCCCACTATGCTTTACTATTCTGTGCTATTCGGCATATTCAAATAGTGCCCTCTTACCCGTGTTAGAAAATCATATCGTTCGATTCAAGCTATTCACGTGCCCTCGAAAACGCGTACCGTACTATACCCGAATAGTATACTTCTATGTGAACGCAGCCTTATAGGCCAAATTGCATTGGGGGGGGGGGGCTTTATGCACTGCTAGCCACCTTGCACCTGCAACCAAATATCCCAGCTGTGGAGTCCTGTTTACATTATAACATTTTAATCAGCACTGGGGAGAAAGTGTGTTGCCATGGCAATAGCAAATTATAACCCTTTAAGTGCGGTAATGGACTAACAAATTAGACTTAATTTGCCTTTTTTTTCAATTAGAAATTACCAGATATATGGAACACATAAAAAAATTGATATTCAAAGTGCAAGATACATTTTTAAAGAGTAAAGTGTGGTGTCATGGTAACAGCACATTTCTGATGGCCTCAAAATGAGGAATGCCATGCAGGGTCATGAAATTCTTTTCCAATTTGTGCACATTCAATCTGTAGATATAGTAAGTGTTATGATATTTTTTTGAGGTCAAATAGGCACCAGTACTTCAAGAGGGGGTATAAATCATTTTGACAATGACATTTCTGGTTTTCGTTTATACTCCTGTCTTTAAAGGGCTATTCAGCAAAATTTGAGGTTGTTCTATCTAGATACCAGATAAGTAGATTGATGAGCTCACATCAAACTGGGACATATAAAATAAGACAAGGTGGAATTTAAAATGCACCTTTGTTTATGCCCTGATAAATGAAATGTGATGAAAATTAGTCATGTCCAGACCAAAAATATGTTGTGAAGAAAGGTGTGACATTGTTTTCTGTGATGAAACTAAGGTTTAGAGAGATCTGGATGGTTTGATGGACTTTAACGTGGCCTTAGGAATTTAGGATAATGTTACACCGTAACCGATGTGTAGTGAACTGTCTGTAACGTCAAACAGTTTTCGCAGTTTATATCTTTGACAAAGACAGAATTTTAAGTACCGTACCATACAGAATTTTTTTTTATTATGACCATAATTCTATTTTAAGAAAAAAAAAGTACCTGTGAGTTTGACAGAGAGAGACAATGTAACCTGTATCATGCATGCGTAACAAAATCAAATTAAGATATACATTTCTGTTTTTCTGACACAACTCTGCCCAGGGCATTAGAATGATGTTCTATGCAGGCCTGGGATGCCCCCCCCCCCCCCCCCCCCACCCATCCCCCTTTTTTTTTCTTAAAAAGGATCAGTTCAGATCATATCATCAACTTCAGAAAAGTACTGTCAGAAATCACCGGCAAATATAAGTTACAAGTGTTCAAGTGTAAGTTACAAGAATTTTTTTTTTCTTCAAAATAGTATCTTTGGCAAAGACCGAGAGAGAAGTGCGTAGAAGAAAAAAAAAATAGAGGATTACATATTTGAAGTTTTCAGACAAGCTAAGACAGCCAGTACTTCATGTACTCCCTGTTCTTTTCTTTTTCTTTTCTTTTTTTAATGAATGCAAGACATGCAGGGCAATCCTTTTTTTTTTTTTTTTTTGGCAAAAACAGAAATAAACAAACCAACCACAAAAAAGTACAAGAAAAAGAGTGAGAAATCTTATTTCCTTTTTTGTCACTATCTTTTTCCCCCATTATTTGTTGACAGTACAGTAGTACAGTACTGGTCCCCACAGTACTGTATCAATACGGAGTCAGGTTCTCCATACCTTGTGGGTAGTGTGGTAGTACAGAGAATTTGGGCTTGCAAGACAAAGACTGTAGCCTGGTCGTCATGTTGTTGATGGCTTACTTATGAATCAATACAGTGACGGTAAAATTTCAGACACTTTTCAAACCATTTAGTCAGTATAACATCGTTCAAAGTTAAGAGAAAGGTATGAAATAGTTTCATTGACTGGAATTTAGTCCAAATGTCGAAGAAAAGATCACGGTCGACTTCGTAGCTACGCAGCGACACAGCTCGCTCCACCCATCGAGCGAGCACCACGACTGCCAGCCCTACGGCCCGCGGGGCCCGCGGGCCGGTATCCCGTTCTGCTGGTATCGGTGGTAGCGTGAGCCACTCTCAGCAGCGTGCCGCGGTGTGGACACCTACCGAACGAAGACGATTCGACATAGATATATTTGTTTCATTTTTCTTACTGAAATTATTCCTTTGCCCATAAAATGTCACCAAGGATTGAAAACACGTGCACCTATATGAAATACTATATTTTATTGTTGGTTATGAGCATCTTATGGAAATTTCTCAACAAATTTCACCTTACCAAACAGGATGTCGTCACAAGTTGGGCTGGTATCGGTGGGAGGGGGTCTGGTGGCCAGGGAGCGAGCGAGCGACACGCTCAGCCTAGCCTCTCAGCTAGCAGCTAGCTAGCAGCGCGCGTCCCACGATATGGAAACCGAACAAGTACGAACGAAGACGAATCGACATACTGTAGACATTTGTTTCATTTTTCATACTGAAATGATTCCTCTGCTCATGAAAATGTCACTAAGGATAGAAAACACGTATAACTATGTAAAATACTATATTTTATTGCTGGTTATAAGCATTTAATGGAAATTTCTCAACAAATGTCACCTTACCATACAGGCTGTCGTCACAAGAAAAAGCTCCGTCACCGAGATTCTCAGAGCAGGGAAGATACCGTGAAATATTGCTTCGCAGCATCAGAAAATAAATAGGAATTGCCTTAAAAATGCGATAAAACATTTTTTCATACATCATTCCACTAACCCATGCCATTTTAATGACTAAAATGTGTTTCATTCTGCAAAAATCTGGCACAAATAAAGTTGGGTCGAGTTGTCCAATCGCAAACCTGACCCTGGACAACTCGACCCGGTCGAGCTGTCCAGGGGTAGGGACGACTTGTCCAGGGACGACTTATCCCGCGGTCGAGTTGTCCAGGAACCATAGACATGCATGCCGCCGCCATCCGGTGGCCATGCACTGCACAGTCGCTGAGTAATTTGTAGTAAATTTATACGAAAACAATATCCATAGAGTTTCGTTCGTTTATGATTGGATGGAGGAAGAATCAAAGAGTAAGCTGAATGTCATAGAGACGACCGCAAGTGTAGAACAATTTCCCATATTCACTGATATTGCAGGGCTGCCAACACTGGAAACTACATGTGGCCTTTTTTACGATCAGTGGTGTTACTTTTGTACTCGGAGGGTCAAAATTTCAAACAAAATATTTTGTCATTATTCTGTTTGATTCATGTTGGAAAGTATTCAAATTTTTGAAAAAATAACATTTCAGACCTTAAAGCTGAAGAGTTATTGGTGTAATTTAAGGAAAACCCTGGCACCTGAAGTAAATTTAAGCAAAATTTTGTTTTCATGAATTGCATAACAATGACAAAACTTTGTAGTCAAACTTCACCATGCAAAGTTTATATTGTTAACAACAATATATAGTTTGTGAATCAAAACTATTTGGGGGTTGAATATAAAGTGAATTTTAAAAAAATACATGAGATTTATAAATTTTCGGTAAAAATACCAATTGACATGCAATTTTTAAGATTTTAACTATTTATTGGAGGGCAAGCCAGGTCAAACTCTATACTATAACAAGTCTTTAAGAAGGGCTACCTTCCTATGTAGTTTAAATGAAATTCCAATCATTTCTTTAAATCTTGGATTTTTCACACATGGATGTTTCGGAGGTGACAGTTAACATAATAGAATGTTTCGGAGGTGACATTAATATTAACACTCAGTTTTTTGTAGAATAAGTGACAATAACACAAAACTTCTTCTTTTTATCAATGTTTTTAATAATTATAACTCGAGAACAAGAAATTAACTCCTATTTCAAGCAGATAAACCACACAGAACAAGTGTTTTTTTACACTTCATTAATTAGCATGGGTACCGGTAGTTTGCCATCCATTTTGACGAAGGTTGTTAGCTAAATATTGTAATCTGAAGAAACATGGCATTCCATTTTCTACCTTAAATTGAGATAAGGGTGTGAGATCATTTTAGTAATGTTTCTTTGCTCTCAGAACATTTTATTCCACAACACCAGGGAAGAATCACTTCGTTTCGGAGGTGACATTCAATGTTAACATTGTGTTGAAATATTCATTTACAGTAAGAATATGACGGACATAAGCTAGATATTGTAACCTGAAGAAACATGGCATTCCATTTTCTACCTTAAACTGAAATGAGGGTGTAAGATCATTTTAGTAATGTTTCTTCGCTCTCAGAACATTTTATTCCACAACACCAGGGAAGAATAACTTTGTTTCGGAGGTGACATTCAATGTTAACATTGTGTTCAAGTATTCATATAGTATGTCCCCCCCCCCCCCCCCCCAAAAAAAAAAAAAAAATACAATTAGACTTTTTCATAGATAGCACCAAATATGATTAAATCAGCTAAAATCTACTTTGGGGTCTTAAATCATAACATCTTAGCTCTATTTTGCAGAAAGCCTCAGTCAATTTGGTTAAGTGGTCTCAAAGAAATGTGGATTGTTATAAAGGATGTCAGGAGTCTGATTCTTCCAAGTTTAGCACAATATACAGAACTTGGAGGGAAGGGATTCCTGACATGCTCTACAAAAATCCTCATTTCTCTTTGACCTCTGAAGCAAATTGAATGGGGTTTTCTGTAAGGTGTGGGCAATGAGTTATAGTTTCAATCCCTCAAATTGTATTTTAGATTGATTCTCTATCTTTAAACTTATCGTTGCGGAGGGTACCAATGTAATTTTTTGGTGGGGACATAGGTTATGAATGCCAAAAGCAAAAATTCATTTGACTTGTATTATGTTTTTGTTTGCACATAATATTATAAATAGATTAATTCAAGGATGTTCATGAATTCTTCATCATTCTTGATAGCCACCATACAAATGTTATAATACTGATGAAAGGTGTTTGGTTCATCTGGGATAAATTTTCTATATACCAGATTCATTTAAACTGTTGACATTACTAAAAAATATTTTATGTATCTTTCTGAATTGCTTGAAAATTACCTGCAAATCATATATATTAGTCACTTTTGAGAGGAAAAAGTATAAGATAAGAAAAAAAATCATTTTATTGTTTTGGAGGTGACACAACACAGAGACAGCCCAACTTCTCAGGTGTTAACTAATAATATATTGTGAACATTCATGTCTTTCCTCATGGCTTTCATTTTCAAATATAAGCTCTTTCTTTCAGTTCTTACTTGTTATTTTGTTTAGTTATTCTCTTTCATGATAGTGGATACCAGCTCATATTTTGTTTTAGATTGTAATTCATACTAATCTTTAGCAAGTTTTTACAGTTTGGTTAAGACAACAATTTGTGTTTCCCAGCTGAAGAGAGCAGCATAATGCTTTTGTGTGAACTTATGGCGATTTTTTTTTTGTTTTGTTCAGTAATTTTCCCCATCAACTTCACAGAAGGTCCCGGACACAAACTGGTCTCAAATATTTAACCCTATAAGGGACCGAAAAAGGACAAGTTCACCTCAATAGACACGAGGGTTGAGTAAATACAGCAATATTAGTAAAACACATCAGTGAGAGTTTGAGGAAAATAAGGCAATCCGTACCAGAGTTATGGATTTTTGAAGTTTCTGCTCAGTCAAAGCTGAATGAGAAGACTTCTATAGCTTGTGATGTCACACGTGTACAAGGATATAGAGAAAGTATCAAGAAAATTCAACATATTTTCACTTTTCTTGCATAACAAAAGAACACTTGACTTCTCTCTTTTGGAAGGCAGGGTGAATAATATTGCCCTAACATACATCAGTAGCAAGTTGAAGAAATGTGCACTTTTTTCAAAAAGTAACGTTTTGTGAAATAAGCAACTAAATTCACTTATATTTTCTTTATATCGTTGTATGCATGTGACATCATACACTGTCGTAGTCGTCTCATCCAGCAGTGATTGCATAGATACTTAAAAAAGCCCATAACTTTTGAATGGCTTGTCCAATTTCCCAAACTTTCAATGATGTGTTCTACTAATGTTGTTGCATTCACTCAATCCACATGTATATGAAGGTGGACTTGTCCTTTAAGAAACCATTTTCTTTTCCTTGAAATTCCAGTACTTAAAGCCAAATTCTAAGATAAAACATAATAACAAAACAAGGTAAACACGTCATCAAAATTATATTGAGATAGAACTACAAATCTTGTTTTTGGATCTTTCCCTTTCCAGTCCTGGTGACTTGTTCCTCTGTTCACTTTAGTTGTCAGATAACTTCAATAATCTTAAAAAATACAATGTCATAAACAGTTGGCTCAACTTGGAAAATGTAATAATTATTGTCATATTTAAAAAAAAAAAATCACATAATTTTGTTTATGATTACCACGTTGTACATGGAAAAACAACAACTAAGAATTCAAGAACAAGTTGTGCACCAGCTATAGGCATGTGGCCTTTTTGTGGAGTTTGATTATTTTATGATTTTTTTAAGATTGTGGACTAGGGCATGCATGAACTGCCACATGTATCACTTTGGTATCAAGGGAATTCTGGTGAGCTAGGTACACAAAAGTCACTTCTATTGTGATGATTTTGTAGATATTAAATGTGACCCGCTACAACAAAAAGGTCCTAAAGTCGCGCACGGTTGAAGTCGTGAAAATCGATTTTGAAGTCAGAGCATTAAAATTGGTCAAAACTTACGATATTCTGATTTTGATATATTATTGGAGTCTAACATGTCTTCTATCATCTGTCGAAATTTTGAAGCAAAATGATCAAAGGAAAGACCAAAAACTAGCGTTTTTCTGAGCCATGTTTTTTGGCGTTTCAACGAAGCACTGGTTCGAAAATTTGGATTGAGCGCCACAGATAGGTTCCGCCCCTAACAACGACCAGAGTGATCTCATTGGTCAGTTTGCTGCTTGCTGCTAACCGAAACGTGAAGCTCGCACACTGCCCAGTCGACTGGTGCACGTGCCGGCGGGGCGCGCCATGCTCAGCCGCTTCTCACATTCTGGTCACTGATTGGTTGGTGAGGAGACCGCCGACGCTGATGTGCTTGAATGAACTCTTCGGGGGTTGCTAGGGCTTACCTTCTATTGTCCAGAGGTGAAAACTAACTTGCGTGTCCGTGATCGCGATTGCGTCGAAAGGAAGACTGTAAGGGCGCTTTTCTCAAAACAGTGATTTTCCAGACGCCTCGACATGCTCTCTTTTAAACATCGATATCTCAGCAGCCGATTATTGTTATAAAATATGTTATATATCAATTTAAAGCAGAAAGATTAGGGGATTATATCATGCAATTTTCAAATAATCGACCTACCCCGACTTTAGGATCATTTTGTTGTAGCGGGTCACAAATGTATTTGAAAATGTTGATAGATAGTGAAAAGGAACTGAAGTCTTGCCTTTCACTATCACATAACAATATGGTGTTAACAAACAATGTCACCTCCGAAACACAAGAAAAAGCAACCTACATGGAAAGCTGTGATTGGTAAATCTTCACAACTAAATTGCTTAAATTGGAAATCAAGTTTCTAAGATGAAAGCATCTATATGTTTACTTAACTAAAGCAGGAGAATTGATCTTGATTACAATATTTTATATACAACAGATGGGTGTATTTTGTGCATTCTCTTTGTTAAAAAAGTGAAAAAAATTAAATTTGCCCTAAAACCTACAGTATGGTAATAAAAATAAGAGTGAGAGTGTGTTAGTTGATTTCTCCACTTTGAGACTTATGTTACTAAAATAAATGAAACCATTGGTGTACATAATATGGTTTCTCTTCAATAGAAATGAGCAAAAACTCTTGTTAACAGTGTTTTGTCACATCCAAAACAGTAATTTTTAGTTTTTATTAGATCTTTTATTAATATCTAGAAAATTCTTACTTCCTGTTGCCATATTACTATTTTCATCCAAAAGAGATTCCTGTCAATTGGACAGAATCAAACAAAATTGCTTTGTCTTTAAGAAATTATCAAATATAATACGCTTGTTGTTTCGGAGGTGACGATTGTTTCGGAGGTGACAAGTGTTAACGGAAAATGGTAAATTGCTCTGAAATGAAAACAACAGGCTATATTTCTACTACCTTCCTTCAGAGATAATGTGAGGGGATATGTTACATTTTTGTAGATGTAATGTATAACTGATGTCAAGAATAAAAAGATCAAATACATAAATCTGTTGTCTCGGAGGTGACAGAAAAGTTAACGGAAAAATTGCATAAATTTATAAACACTCACCAAAAAATGATAAGCTATTTGAATCAAATAATCTTTGGATCTAAGTTAAGTCAGATTGATTACTATTCTGTTTTGATGGAAATTAGCAAAGTTGAATTTTATAATTGTGAGCAAGAGCTAACTCAAAAGAGGGGTTAATTGTTAACGGAAAATGTCACCTCCGAAACATAAAGTTTGGACAATTTCAGTCTTTAAAGAAGACAAAGCAGAACCTGGTAAACATAATAGTTCTTAATGTTGGATACCTGTCTATCACCACAACAACAAAAATAATGAAAAGGAATAAACAATTTAATATGCTAGGTCTGACAAAAAAGCCATGTCAGAGTGCATACACCAAAAGTGTTGGATTTCAAGCATGTAAGTGCATGCCACATCTGAAAGAAAAAGAGAGGAAAGCTCATTAAGGTACCCAAGGTAGACACTGTGGGTGGTAAGTTTATGAGAAAAAATAATGCATATCTGTCAGTGTATAAGAAAGTTATACACCAATTAGTGCCAAAACCGTGTTTTACACCACTGATTGTAAAAATGGCCATGTACAAAATGTAGTTGAGAGTGAGACTCCTATGCATGGCATAGATAGGCCAATGGCAATGCCATAGCAATGCTATAAGACTCAAAATGAGTGAGATCAATCAATGGAAATGCATGCAAATGAAATAAAGTTTTAGAGTGAGAAAGGACCAAAATGAGTGAGTCTCGCGCTCAATGCGTGAGAGTTGGCAGCCCTAATATTGCTGTGTAGTAAAACTTGTGACATGTACAAGAACCCACGATTTTTTGCACATGAAGCGGAGGTTGAACCTTTTGGTGCATGGTGCAGTCAGAGACTCCAACTCTCCCGTTTTCGACGGGAGATCTCCCGCCGAAAACCAATTTTTGCAAAATCTCCCGTTCTCCCGCTTGAGATTTAATTTCTCCCGCCCTGGCTCTGTGTCTCCCGTTGGAAAGGATTTCTTTATACTTATTGCTTTTGTAGGTTAACAAAAAAGCCTTTAATAGCACCAGAGAGCATCAAGAACCCTAGGAACTTAGCGCTTCGCACACATCAACTTGGAGTCTCCCGTTTGCTAGGGGTTTCAGGCGGGAGAATCTCCAGATCAGAAAGTGCTTTGGGTTGGAGTCTCTGTGCAGTTATTTTTTGTTTTGTTTTTGTTTGTTTTTTATTTTAAACTTGTACAATATGTAGAAACTGGTGTAATCATTGAATACTGACTGTGACTCAAGACGAGAGTACATTAAAGTGTATATGGATGGCCTAGGTGTGTTACTGTTAGACTAACTGTTAGAGTCTCTCTCTAGACTGTAGTCTACTGTTCTACTTCTAGGTCGAATTGTAGAGTAAAAATACCCTGTTTGCGGCAGGCTTTGTACAGGCCTAATAAACAGGGTGCCTGTTTGCAGCAAGGGCCATTTCATTCATTGATGAAAAGGCCCAGTCGTGTGTCGCTTCCCATAACACTTGCAAGTAACTCCTGCTTGTGTTCTAAAGTGGGACTAAGCACACATGATGTTCATTAGCTGTTTTATTGATGAATGAAAGTGCCACTGCCAGAAATAGGCACCCTGCCGCATATTGGGTATTTTACTCTATATGGTAAACTTGCTTTCTGGTAGTATGGTAGAATGTGTTTGTGATACAGCTGAGCTGACCTACACAGCACATAGATCTATGCATCAAATGTAATTAACTAGAATCTAGAGAACATTTTTGAAATCACTGCTCCCAGTGTTAAACAGTACTTACCTTTTACTGTTTACCACTGCACTGCAGCCCCTAACCCGACCAGACGCTGTTTTTACCACGACTGGGCTGTGTATAGTTATGCAGCCCCGTGCCATACCAGGGCCAGGGAAGAATGAAGTTGTGTACCTGTATTATGCACTGATATTTACAATGTACTTGGGTAATTCCATGTAGTTGGGGCACAAAGTGTTACATTTTAGCATAACTTAATACTAATTATGCTATACATATATTCTTTATAGGCTTTACATTTGTATTGAGACCATACATTTTCCTGGAAATTTTGTTTCATTCAGACTCAATTTTGATGAAGTTATTTTTAAAAAAAGTAATGGTGTCCTGTAGCATTGTGACGTGTCCATGTAGCATCGTGATAGTTAAAATCTGATCCTAAAAGACAAATTAATGCAATAAGCTTGACCAAAATTTGATATAATATGCATAATTACTAGATTAGTCAGATAGCTAAATATCTTAACTCTCCTTTCCACAGTTTTACTTTTACAAGAAAATTACACAATGTGTCACTATGCTACACGGTGTCCACCAAATGTAACAAAAAAAGGACACTGCGTAGCATCGTGATATATTTTGTAATTTTCTTTTAAAATTAAAACTGTGTACAGGAAATTTGGGATATTTAACTATCTGACTAATCTAGTAAATATGCATATTGCATCAAATTTTGGTCAAGCTAATTGCCATAATTTGTCTCTTAGGACCAAATTTTAAAATTTCACAATGCTACATGGACACGTCACGATGCTACAGGACACCGTTACATATTGTTTAATAACTTCATCAAAATTGAGTCTGAATGGCACAAAATTTCCAGGAAAGTGTGTGGCCTCAATGCAAATGTAAAGCCTACAAACAATAAATGTATAGCATAATTAATATTGAGTTGTGCTGAAATGTATTTTTCAAATATCATGATGCTAAATGGACACTGCCCCAACTTCATGGAATTACCCACTTATATTTTGACTGAGATCTACATAATACTAAAAGAGAAGTGAATCAAGTATTGAAGTAGTGACAAAACCCTTCATAATGCTTGGTACATTCGGGGGTTTCTACATGTAAACAGTTAACATCTGATCTGTACAGTTAACATAGCCATGAAATTCCATTATATATCCTTGTTTTTGCTTTCTGTCTTCCAGTTGAGGGAGGTCATCGCTCAGTAATATTCAGCAGGCTTGGTGGCGTCCAGAACCAAATCTATGCAGAGGGTCTTCACTTTAGGATACCATGGTTCCAGTGGCCCATCATTTACGATATCAGGGCAAAACCCAGACGAATCTCTTCCCCGACCGGGAGTAAAGGTGATTTGAATTATTGTTTTTTTCTTTGAAGCATACAGTACAGAATATTAAACTACTGAGCAACCTGAAATGTTAGTGTGCATTTTACAATTGCAATTTCCCGAATTTTGCTAGAGCAAAGATTCACAAAATTAAAATGCATGCATCAGTTCTCTTCTACACTACATATTGTATATGCATTTAATGTCAGTGGCAATTTATGGAAATTTCATGCTGCAAAAAAGGCAGTCAGTTCCAATTTGCAAAAATCTCATGCTGCGAAAATATCTTACTTTTACAATAAAAGCATTTATTAAATGTATCTTCATTTCTTGTACATCAAGGTTGAGGTGAAACATATGATACAAATTGATGTTGACCATAGAAGGACCCATGTGCCATTCTTTAAAGCATTTCAATCTTATTAAAATAGGCACTTGTCTGAACATTATCAGGCCCTTGCCTGAGTGTCTGTCCGCATTAGTGAGAGAAAAAAAAATTCTCTCTCACTAATGTGGGTAGGCACTCGTATTTCAAAAACAAAAATATGTATATCGTCACTGGGATGACAAGACCTCGTATCTACAAAATGTCAAATATTCAGGAGAGCCAAGAAACATGGTGGCCAAAGCAGAGTAGCGAATGGGATAGCCTTTCCTTTGACATGTCGTGGTGGCTTCATTTTTGGGGTACGACAGTTAGGATTTGGACAGGACCTCACTTATCAATTATTTAACCATTAATCCAATAAAAGTCATTTTCACCAAAATTTGGGCTACATGTACAAGGTCTTGTCACCCCAGCAAGGATATACTTTTATTTTTGTAATGCTCAGTATTGTGAGAGATGAAACCCAGAAGTACCTGTACACTATTAAACAGGTGTATAAAAGAATTCATTTTGACAGTGTTGTTTTCATTGACATTCTTCCCTATTTCAAAAAATGGAAGTGGGAAGAAAGAGATACATGACTGTGTGCAGTTTTGCCCGCCTGGCCACTAAACATCATCAATCAATGTCATACACAGGGATGTGAGAATTCAGAGTTACGAAGTAAACCTGATTTCAGACCTTTTTACTCTGCCGAAAACCCACTTTGCAGACTTTTATTGTCAATTCAAATGCATTGAAATGTACACAGTTTACTGCACTTCAGACCCTTTTTCATAAGTTTCATATTTTGTCATACATTTTTCTGCAAATATTCTCACACCCTTGCATACCATAACTCAACTGGTTTGATTGACGTCCCGGGCAGATTTGCAGATGGTCAACATCACCCTTCGAGTCCTCTTCCGGCCCGTGGCCAACCAGCTCCCACAGATCCTCCGCCAGCTGGGCACAGATTACGACGAGAGGGTGCTGCCCTCTATCTGCAACGAGGTGCTGAAGAGCGTCGTGGCCAAGTTCAATGCCTCCCAGCTCATCACACAGCGTCAGCAGGTGAAGGAGAGCTGCCAGGTTTCCTTGATTCTTGGGGGATTCCTGAAAACTTCAATTTTCCATGCCTGGATAAGGTTTCCAACATGAAAATCTCCTTTCTTTAAGAAATTACATTTGCCTGTTGGGTGGCATGTAACATGCAAATGTATCCCCCTGATTTGCTCATCAGAATCTTTGTAATTTTGATGGATAAATGTTGTTCACCCAGAGTAAAGGTGCCCTGACAGGCTGCCATGGTTTTGTTTTCCAGGAGATATTGATACTGAGGCAGTTTATTTGTTTGTTTGTTTGCTTGTTTTTGTTTTTGTTTTTTGTTTTTTTACCAAATAAACATTACTAAAAACAGTAATGCTGCACAAATTTTCTTCGGTATGACTACATCTCATGAGTATGTGTGTAATATTTGAATGACTGGTGTATTCTTTCATGTGTTATAAATGTCATTACTAGGTGAGTTTGATGATCAGGAAACAGTTGACAGACAGAGCCAATGACTTTGGTATCATCTTGGACGATGTGTCCATCACAGAGCTGAGCTTTGGTAAGTGGCAGTCACACCATTAACTACCTTTATTTGTCCAAGCATGTACAGTAGCCATGTTAATCGACTCTTGTCATTAGTCGCAAACTATTCTTTACTGAATGAGTGAGTTCTGATATTAAATGGCCTGCGTCCCCTGTAGCAGATGTTCCATTGTATCAACAAAGAGGTAACATATTTGTTGTTGCCTTGTTTGATTATACCTAAGCTCATTTTCAAGACATTCCTGTTCTCCCCCCCCCCCCCATTAAAACATCTCACAAACAACAAAACAAAGCTGATACTGAAATGTTGTCTGCTCTATTCTCACACATCTAGTACTATGCATCACCACATGGTCACAACATTGTTGTTGTTGCTTTTTTTTTGGGGGGGGGGGCATTGAGGCATTTTGGTACTTTTGGAGTTGCTCACCTGGTCATCACCCTTTCTTGATTAGCAAATCAGCCGTCAATTTCTTGGCAGACATTTGTCAGTTTCATTTTCAAAGAGTGACTTGAAGTGGACACATTTTTGTTCTTTTTTTTTTTAAACCTCGAAAGTGTAGTCCATTATTAATGGCAGCCAACAAATCTGTAGCAGATGTTCCATTGTATCAACAAAGAGGTAACATATTTGTTCTTGCCTTGTTTGATTATACCTAAGCTCATTTTCAAGACATTCCTGTTCTCCCCCCCCCCCCCTTAAAACATCTCACAAACAACAAAACAAAGCTGATACTGAAATGTTGTCTGCTCTATTCTCACACATCTAGTACTATGCATCACCACATGATCACAACATTGTTGTTGTTGCTTTTTTTTGGGGGGGGGGGGGCATTGAGGCATTTTGAAACTTTTGGAGTTGCTCACCTGGTCATCACCCTTTCTTGATTAGCAAATCAGCCATCAATTTCTTGGCAGACATTTGTCAGTTTCATTTTCAAAGAGTGACTTGAAGTGGACACATTTTTGTTCTTTTTTTTTTTTAAACCTCGAAAGTGTAGTCCATTATTAATGGCAGCCAACAAATTGCGATCAAGCAGATCACAAAGTCAACTCTTGAGATGTCTGTATCCTCCTTTTAACCAGGTGCTGAGTACACAGCGGCCGTGGAGTCCAAGCAGGTGGCCCAGCAGGAAGCCCAGCGGGCCCAGTTCCTGGTGGAGCGGGCCATTCAGGAGAGGCAGCAGAAAGTGGTCCAGGCGGAGGGAGAGGCTGAAGCTGCCACCATGATATCCTTTGGTCTTTTTAGACTTCTTTACCTTTAAGATGGCCATGTCAGAGCTGCCGAGTCTTTCACTGATTCTGCAGTAGGCACCCCAAAAATGTGGAATATCTCTTCATGCCATTCAGACCTCCAATCAATTCTGAATTTGGAGGAAAGAATCTATAATTTTACTATTCCCAGCTCTTGTTTGAATAGGCGTTTCCTAGTTATCTTGATAATTTAACCACACACAACTCTGGGGGAAATGCTCTCTCTTTCCTACTTTGGAGCCAAATCATCCCTATTTTTCAGTGGGAAAGGTTGAGAGCCGAGGTCTGTGTCATTACAAGAGAATATTTAAGTCTTGCTGATTTTGGAAATAATCCTTGGTTGCTCTTTGGACCCCCCGCCATGGTTTAGCTATTAGAACAGTGAACATTGGCAGCCCTAGACTCCATCACAAACTACTTTCACTATTCCCAACAAAGTACCAAAGCGATGATGTTACTATCTTTTCTTATAGCTCAGGTTGGCACTTGGGCTAGGGGAGGTTGTTTCGAACTGGTTTTTACACGTATGATGGCTAATGGTTATTTTATCACACTGTGGTATTGTATTCACTCCCGACAAGATTTTTTTTAAAAACAATTATTGGTATTAATGAGTTACAGTTTGTCATGGGATGATTAAACCCAAAGTGAATCCAGCTTCAATGCCCCAATGTGACACCACCAGTAATCCCCTCACTGGAGAAACCAGAGTACCACATAGAAAGAAAACTTCAGGGGGACCATCTGTAATCTTGATGATTGACCTTTGACCTGTTGCGCTTGACGACCCCTCTCTGCTGGAGGTCACTCGAGACCAGGCACCCTCAGTGGTCCTTCATTGTAAGGACAGATGGACATTAGGAGATCACCGACAATTGATCTGTCCAGTCCATAGATATTGCTGTGACATGTGATTGTTGGTTGTAGAACAAGGGTTGGACTGCTGGGTTCATAAAGTAAAAAACAAACAAACAAACAAACAAAACAAACATCCTTTGTTTTTCACCATGAATTATTTTGTTAGTTAACTTGCTACATTGTATTTTACTTGTTGTTTTTGTATAGAAGAAAAAAGGGGAGTGCTAGTTGTGCATGTAATAATTCAAAAGTTATTAACCACAAAGATGTAGGCAGGGTTGGAAACTGGTGGTAGTCAATTGTTGCCTCTTGGCTGGTCACGTGATCACATCTTTGGTAATCTGATGACAAACTGTTATGGAAGAGAATAAAATCTCATTCCTGTGCCAAGAATGAGCATTTGAAGTTGAAAGAGAGATAATAAAATCTAGTGTAGCAGATTGAGAAGTTAGAGGATGGGATCCTTGTACTGACCCAGAAGATTTGTCATGTTTGGGTTTATGCACATGTCAATGCCCATCTTACCCTTCAAAATGGTTTTGTCTTCTGCATGTGATGCACATCCAACATTCTGCTTTGTATTCAATGTAATGCATCACGAATGCCTCCTCCTTTTTGCAGGACTTGGTCCAGCGTTGTACGTATGGTTTCATTTGAAAGTTGTGTCAGGTATTCATACAAAGTCATTCAAGTTCTTTTTTGTTTACCCCTTGACCTTTGCGTGTTTCTCTATCTCACTTGGGAGAGGCCATCTCGCAGAACCCAGGTTACCTAGAGCTGAGGAAGATTAGAGCTGCACAGAGCATTGCCAGAACGGTAAGAGACACATTAACCTATCCACCTACTTATTTTCCTCTGACAAATTTTATATAAAGTGGAAACATTTATAAACTTGTACTTATGTGTGTATGAGTCTAATTCATGGATGGCTGTGCATCTTGCCACTGTGTTGCTAGCAAATGCCTTTCTCACCCCTCCTTGGCTTTGAGACTGAAGAAGGGTTAATCTTACAACATTGCACCTGACCTGGGGGGGGGGGGTGCTTTTAATTCATTCATTTTGAACTTTGGTCCAGTTTGAGTTTTTCTCAAACTATATAAAGATAATAAGATGTGCACGTATGCTGCACATCTATAGAGATATTTGTAAGTTTTGCCACGGTGTACTGCACATGCATTGTATACATGTATTCTGGTTTTGTACAACATGTATGATATCACGACTCAGAATGCATTATGACCCTGCACCACAAAACACACAAAAAGTTGCCAAATATGGATTTTTAGTTAAGGGCAGATTCTGAAAGAGCAGACTCTGAGCTTTAAAATGATGTATAACTCAATTCAAATGGAATCTCCTAACATATATAAATATTGGAAAGAAAGCACGCACTTTGGAAAAGTTTGAACTGAGAAAAGAGAGTGTGAATACAGGGTCTATTCAAGTGCCTAATTTTTACTAAGCCGTGCTACATGTACTTTACCGAAAAAGGGGTTGTAGAAAAATTGTTGAAAACCCACTTTCCCATTCAATTTATGATCCCAAATTTAGGGAAAATGTAGCAGAGTAATAGTTCTTTCAGAAAATATGGAAAACTCAAAACTGACTCGGTTGACCCATTTCACCTTTCTTGAGTCCTCACATAAAATCAAGGGGTGCGACTTTTTGTTTGTTTTGATGCATGGTCACAGGTAAATCAAGAAGAGTTTAAACAGAGAGCTCTATTAACTCTTGCTTTTACATTTGCAAAGAGATGCTCATTTGATACATTACTTTGTGTCCCTTTTGTCTTTCCATCTGTATTTCTCTTGTTTGATCATTCTCGTGTCTGATTGTCTTTCCAATCTTGCAGATTGCAAACTCCCAGAACCGTGTGTACCTGAATGCCGGCTCGCTCATGCTCAACCTGACAGACAAGCAGTTCGGCATCGAGAACCTCGATACCAAGAAGAAGTGATGATGGTATCGTAATCGTCCCACCCGTGGGGGGAGGCGGCTGGAGGATGCCGGCAATCTCTCATCCAAAATCCATTGTCTGTTGCAACATTTGACAGCAAACATCACCAAGACCAATGTTTGCCACCCTTTTCATGAATTTTTCCCCATTAGGCAATGAGCATCCAAAAACTGGGTGCATTGTATTCAGCATACCAAAAGTATTTTCAAGATAAGAAACAACATTACTGTGCCTGCAAGGTGTAGGGTACGTGTATAAACCACAAGTTGGACAAGTCTATTCATGTAGTGGGGGTGGGGGAATGGGGAGGGGCTGAAATTGGTGATATTAGTACTGGTATATTAAAAGTACTTCCATCATATATGACAATTGCCCCATCATAATGGTGTGGTATTTGATGTAGAGTTCATGGTAGTTCCTAAATGTGCCAGGTTTTAGGATGGTTGAGGAAAAAAAAAAGGGGGGGGTAGAGTGGTTTCATTTTAGAAAGTTCAAATGCTTTAGGGTTATCTTCGCGACAACAGTTTGCATTAATGATATGACAGTTGGAAAGAGTGTTGAACTTTGATGTTGATTGGTGTGTATCTGTGCTCAGGATTTATGGAGACAATATAAAAAGCACATGCTGTTCCTCTGCCATGCAACTATATTCTCAGTTTTTGTTTCTGATTTTTTCCCGGAGTATTCCTATTCTATGGCAATTTCAGTTTCTAGAAGGGAAATCTCAGCTTTATTATATTTCATTTCAACCATGTTCTAAGGAAAATTCTTACCCAAACAAAAGAGAGAACACAAGCCTTATTCCTTTCTGTTGGATATTTTTGTATTTTTCATCTTCGAGGAATCCATTCTCGTTTGCTTGAAGTAAAATTGATAATTATGTCAACATATGAGGTGTTGAAGACTTACCAGATAATTTTTTTTTATCGTTGATCACTTCTTATTTTTGTTTTCATTAGCATCCACTCCAGAGCCTCTGATGTATATAAGTTCACATTTTAACTTTGACCAAATCATAGGACAAACATGTTCATTTGTATGTCAAAGTATTTCCTTTACTTACACAGAGGGAGAAATTGTGTAATGGAAGAGAAGATGAGAAATTATTCAAGTAGCGCGTGGCAAAGAATTTTTTGTTTGCTCTTTGACCTTTCTGTGGATATGCTTCAGAAGAAGAGAAGAAATGATAGGAGAGAGAAAAGATACATGTTAATAAATGAATATCATCATGTATTATGGAATGGTTTTTGGTTGTTTCTGCTATTCTTTTTGAGAGTGTTGGTGTTTTCATAGATAACCTAATTTATTTCTGTGGGTGTGATGTGTGTGCCATAAACTTTTTGAAAAGCATTCGGTGTCATTGTCCTAGAAAGTGACTGTACTGTGGCCTGTAAGTGATAAGTGTCAAGAAATGTGATCGTTCAGTGAAATATAACATTACAGTGCACTCCCATTACAACAAACTTGGTTATTACAAAATTGTGGTTACAATGGAGTAAAAATTCGGTTTCGACATTATTCACTCTATGTTTTATATTGTTCATTTGTTCAGAAAACTGCTGGTCCCAAGGACTTTGTTTTAATGGGAGTTCACTGTACATTCTAATTTTAGCTAGACTGTTAGAAAATTAACATGCCATTAAAGACAAATCTGCCTTTGAGAAAACAGTCTTTCTTTTTTTGTTTTTTCAGACAACTACAAATTTACTGACACCAGTGACGTAAAGAAAGTCTCTTATTACATTCTTTTCCAGTTTTGGCAATAGCTGTGTGGTATGCTTCCTAATACACTGTAATATACATGTATCCATTCTGTTCCAAATTAAAGATAATGGTAAGAGGCGAATGATGTATTGCGGCCTTACGAACCAGTCAAGACTGGGAAAATGCGACGAACATGATATGGTTTAAATCCTTTTTATTGACGGAAAGGGAATGTACTGAAGTAGTATTCATCCACAGACGGTCAAACACACCATGTATTACATTCATATCATATACAATGTATCACATTTCGATTATGCATGTAGTGTGCATTGTATTACATTGCGGCACATGATTATTTTAGTGAAGAAATACTTGGGAGAAGGATGCAACTAATACATGATAATGTATAATTTTTTCATAGACACATTTGAGACTGAATTTCCATCATTTTATAGCTTATTTGATGTCCTTTAATAAATGAAACTAGGCCTATACCATTTTCGCTATTTGTTTCTACTCTAATTAAATTGACAGGACTAAAAATTGGTGTTGTGCTCTGACAAGTTCCTCACAAAATTCTGACAACTTCGAAGAATCTGCTCAGGAAACTTCAATATCCTGTCTAGCCAATAAAGGGTATTGAGGTTAACTTTTTGTCTAGCACTCCTTGCATGTCCAGAGACCACCGTGGAGGGCGGGATCCAAGTTGCAGTCCTTGCTGGCGTTGGCAGGAGGCACAAAGCGGGTGCTGTTGTAGTAGTCCCACAGACGGCCAAGAAGATTGTCTACCACGTCGCCCATCGAGTCGGAGAGGTCGTTTTCCTCCAGTGGGTCGGCGGTGATGTTGAACAGCCAGACGGCTTTTCCCGCGGTGTCGTTGGCACTTACGTTGGACAGGCCGGATTCGGGCGGAGGAAACCACTCTGTTTTCGCTGACCATGCAAAAACACAAAACTGATGAAAATAAGGTATAGATCGAGTAACGGCTTGCAGTGAAATGGAAAGTTGGAGAGGAAAAACACAAAGGCGGATAAACAAACACATGAACAGACGGATATAGAGACAGTCATATGGATGGACATGTGGATGTAGGCCTATATAAAAAGACTGAAGTTGAGTTAACAACTTTTAGCATTTTGAATGAAGATGCGTCTTGACTCGCCTCTACAAGAAAGTACCACAAACTACATTGACGCTGTTACGAATTTTATGATTTGGCTATTTGTCTTTCTGATTTACACGTACTTGTATTCCAAGGAGTACGATTATGCTTAACTTTTCTTTCATGTCCTTTTATTTGTGTGATTTTTTTTTTTTTTGGTATTATGGTGGTCATAATCGCATTTCTTGTTGAGTTTTGTAGTTATGTTGAATATGAGATTACGTTTTGGTAATGAAAGACGCTTAGAAACTGTGTATTAAGAGCGATATATATGTTAATTATTATCATTTATCGCCATTTCTTCCTACTCTGGTATCCGGTGATGAGCTTCATGTCCCCCCGTCTGATGGCGGCTTGGGTGCCCACGTCAAAGATGAGAGACTAGTTGTCGTACTTGGAGTCGATCGAGCTCGGCCTCCGCATCAGCGGGTTGATATTGTAGACGATCTCGCGGTCATCACTACCCGACGTGCCACTCCTGAAAGAAGATTTCGTTACTAACCTAGTAGTTACGTACTAATCTAGACGGTGATCCTTTAAGAGTAAGTGAACTTCGAGGATAAGGTCATAGATAAGTATGGGGCGCCAAGTGTCCCATGGTCTCTTTCGTCATGAAATCAGTCATTTCGTCAAGGAATAACAATTTCGTTGAGGAAGTGACGAAAGAGAACCATGCGATACTTGGCACCTCATACATATCTATCCTCGAAGTTAAGGATCACCGTCTGAACGTAACTAATGTAAGCATGAGGTTTCCTTTGGATATGCAAATAGCATGAATAGCATAACAGAGAGTACCGAAGCGATGTTGTCACAGTCTTTTGTTAGACATACACCCCGTAGTTTGGGTTTTACAGTAGAACCAGATGCAATCATAAACACTGTGGCAAGGTGAGGCTGTTTAAGACCGTGTCACACCTTTCCGGGCAAGCCTTGCGTGCGACTTGCAAAGAACAATTTTTACTATCCGGAGGTCCCCGGAATGAGCCGCACATGACAATACCTAGCACGTATCTCACCCGTATTCACCCGGAGGTGTCCACGCAAATCTTTTTACCCGCAACCATGTTTAGGCCCTGTCACACCTTTCCGGACAAGCTACGCAGGCTTGTTGCGTGTAGGAATTTTCCAGCATACCGGCAATTTCTGAGGGCGAACAAGGATTTGGGCGAGTCAGTGCAAGTGTCTTACTTGCTGGTCTTACTTACTTCTCAGTTTTATTTGAATAAAAGTAAAATGGATGGCTCTGTTGTGCTGCTGCCATTTCTGCTTCCTGTGATTTGTTTGATTTTTGTGGGACATTGACTGTTTCCTTCCCCAAATCTTGTGTCAGATGGTTCTACATGGAACTGTCCACTGGCTGGATACTTAAAACATCATTTGGTCATTTGGTTGTGGAGTAACATTGGTATGATTTTCATACAGGTTTGGTCTGTCTGGCTACTGCTTTAAACACACTGTGTTACCACAGTGCAAGAAGCAGGGACAGTTGCTGTTTGCTACACACCATTGACAAGACCACTTACAATAGATGGGTTTCTTTTCAACTTTTCAACTTTTTTTCAAGCAGAAGGTAGTGAAATGCGTGAAACCCTTATTTCATCTGGTTCCTCATCAGCAAATTCGACATGTAGTGCTGGAGATTGCCAGTGGACTAACGTCAGGTGTTGCCGAGTTCTCTGAATTTGATGCTGTTTCTGCTGATACGGTGCGTAAACTTATCTCCTCATCTCCAAACAAATTTTGTTCACTTGACCCTATACTAGTGTGGATGCTGAAGGAGTGCATGGACACGTTTCTACCTTACATCGTGTCTATAGTCAGGTCGTCATTAGATTCTGGTGAATTCCCATCGTGTCTTAAGGAAGCGATTGTATTAAGAAGTCAAACCGGGATCGAGACGATCTAAACAACTATCGACCTGTATCGAACCTACCCTTCCTGTCAAAGATAATAGAAAAGGCAGCACTGGCCCAGGTTTCAGAGCACCTGGAACTGAATGACCTGAACAATGATTGCCAGTCAGCGTATCGACAACATCATAGCACAGAGACGGCACTGCTGAAGATGAAGAGTGACATCCTTGATCCTTCAAGCTTTGGACAGAAGACTTGTTGCTTCTGTTGTTTTGCTCGATCTTTCGGCCGCCTTTGACTCTGTGGATCATGCGCTCTTACTCCGTCGACTATCTGACTTGTTCTGCATCACAGGCACCGCACATTCTTCGTTTGCCTCTTACTTGTCAGGCCGTACCAGTAGATGCAGAGTTGCATGTGAATTGTCTTCTCCTGAGTCCTTGGAATACGGTGTTCCACAAGGGTCAGGGGTTGGCCCAAGACTCTTTTGCATGTACACTCATCCTTTCCCAGACGTAACTGAGCAGTATGATGGTGTGCATGTCCAGTCGTACGCGGATGATGTGACGCTGTATGCTTTTGCGGATCCTAAAACCCCCGAGTCTGTAAAACAAGCTCTTCTTTCACTGTCCGGTTGCATTGAACATTTGCAGAGGTGGATGAAAGACAATATGCTGAAGCTCAACTGTGACATGACTGAGTTCGTGGTAATTGCTAGTCCACAATCCCGTCATCGTTTAGAGAATGTCACGCTTACCATCTCAGACATCCCTATCAGAGCTAAGCTGTCAGCAACGAGTCGAGGCGTGCAGTTTGACTCTGCACTTAAGATGGACAAGCATGTTTCGAATCTCTGCCGCAGACTGCATTACCATCTGTCAAACATCGCTCGAATTAGACCATTCATTGTCAAGAAAGCATGTGAGGATGCCGTCAGAGCCATTTGTGCATCCAGATTGGATTACGCCAACTCGCTGCTTTATGGCATCAATTCCCAGCAGGTCCAGCGCCTTCAGAGGGTACAGAATCGTGCGGCAAAACTCATCTTCATGTGCCGTAGGCGTGATCGTGTCACCCCCTTGCTGAAGCAGCTACATTGGCTACCAGTCGCACAGCGCATTGCTTTCAAGATCTTGACAATTGTATACAAGTGTCTTCAAGGGAAAGCTCCTACTTATCTTAGATCTCTGATCATTCCATACTGTTCTGCTCGCCCTGGACTACGTTCAAGTGCAGATAGCACCTTACTCCATGTATCCAAAACAATCAGTTGAGCGGGGGACAATGCTTTTGTGACGGCTGCACCGCGATTGTGGAATGATCTACCTCGGTTCGTCCGCATTTCCCCATCCCTTGATGTCTTCAAGAAGAATCTGAAGACTTTCCTTTTTGATGCCAATCTGTAACTGAATGTTGTAAAGTGCTGTAAAACCAGTCATTGACTGTGTAAGGGTGCTATATAAATGACCTGATTGTATTGTATTGTATATTGTACCCATAAGTCGCTCGTAACAGAAAACGGATCGGTTTCAAAGCTTTCACGAAGGTCACACGGAATGCACGCAAGTAGAAGCTAAGTAGCACGCGTCTAGTAGGTAAGAAACAAGTGCGAAAATTGCAGACATTCTTGTTCGCCCGCGGAAAATCTTCTACTTGCTGGAAACTATACCTCCTCGCCACAAGCCCGCGTAGCTTGCCTGGAAAGGTGTGACACGGCCTAAACACTCTCCATGATGGTAAATGGCCACGACATCGCACATGGTACTCTATCGTTACATAAGATTGTGTTCATGATAACTAGAAATTGATACTCAAGACTTGTGTTTGTGTGTAGACTCTATTTCACGGAGCCGCTGTTAAAGGAAACATCTTAAAATGTACCGATACCCTGAATATCATGTTTGCTATATTTTGCAGAAAGCTGAATAATTATACTTCAGACATACCCTCTGCAAAATATTAGAATTTCTTTTCACTCCAATTTTTATTTATTGGAATGTAAATGTAAATGTAAATTTCAAATAAATTTCAAAGAGATTTGAATTAGACTAGTCAATCACCCAATCTTTCAATGGAACGATCGCGCTGTCGATATTTTTTCCCCAAATACATCTTGAACGATGGTGATGTGCATTGCGCGCATGTACTTTGATCGATACCTCGCTATAACCGATCGATATGGAATCCGATATCATTCATGAAAACGTACGCGTAGAGCTAGAACGCACGCACACCAGTACAGGCTCTTACGGAGCAGAACACAAACGCGCGGAGAGCAAGGGCCAAATTGTTACAGAGATAATTAATACAGTGGCGGATCCAGAGGGGGCGCAACCGGTGCACGCCCACTTTATTTTTCGTTAAAAACAAGAGAAATAAAAGGAAAAAATGAAATGAAACCCGGAAGTGGCACCAGAAGTATTAGTTGCCGCCCCCTTTTTTTTTACAGAATTCCTGGATCCGCCCGTGTAATACGATCTGATTTTTCGAAATACGTATAGGCCTACTTTCAGGCGCTTTCACAGGTGAATTTGGCTGTTTTGGTGTGCATTCTAGCTGTATACATAAGTTTGATTTCCAGGGTATTGGTACATTTCAAATGTCTATTAGCATGTTATAATTACGAGACTGACTTCTTATTTAAGTCGCACCCTCCGAGGCCGTAGGTAATGAAAATTTAGTGCCTTGTAAGTCATGAGCAGCCGGTGGTAGTCTTGGCGTCATGACAAAATTATATTCTTCCAAGTTTTATACATACGTGATGGTGTCCCACATATTGACGCCATCCAACTGCAGCTCTGTCTCATTTATGGTTGCCCCGGCGACTCCTTCGAGTAGTGTTGGAAACCAGTCGCTCACGTGCATCAGTGCAGTGCTAGTGGTGCCCCTTACGCTGGCAGGCAGCAAGGGACTAGTGATGAAGCCTACAGTGCGAATCCCTCCCTCGAAGTAGTTGCCCTTGCGGCCTCGCAGAGGCCAGTTGGTGCCTGCATTTCTGTCCGCTGCGCCCCCATTGTCTGGTCGAAATCGATGATGGGCAATGAAATGACAACGGAAGAATCGTCAAGGTCCCGGATGTCATTCTCAAATACGGAAACTCTTCCGCCTTTTGCATTAGCCTTTTGTCAAGACCCTCTCACTGAATGGTGAAGACAGCCCAGCCAAGTGGGTTTGCGCTCGGCTGGGCTCGCTTCTCTCGCCCGTTATATCAATCTTACAAGGAGAGGGCCTTGACAAAAGGCTACCCAAGTCTACGCTAGGATCCTGCTTGATTTAAAGCTATTCTTTTTATGGAACAATAACGCCTTGCCTAAAGTTGGTAGACCTTTATAAATCTTACCTTCTCTCTTCGTGTTTTGTTGAGTGTGTTTAGCAATGGAAGACAGACGGCTCACTCATTGCATTCAAAAATGGTGAAATTTATTGCCATGGGATATTGCATTGTCATTACATAGGACTGCATCGTGATGGTAAGGATGGTACAATATTCAATCGCAACAATATGAATGATTCTCTTGCCTATCTATCGGCCCGGGTTCTATCAGTTAAAGGGAAACGCTCGATTTCCCGGGAGAGGCCGTTATCTTGGAAAGTCGAGATAGAGCGTGGTATGACGTGATCGCCGAGGACTCCTACGCTGAGCGAGACTGTACAAATTGAATGGTAATGACTTTTCTGTCTTTGACATAGCCTTAGAAAAAGAAATCATAGTAAATAAACAACATTAAAGTTAATTTTCATATGCACATATATGAAAGAAAATTCCATTTCGCCTATATTCGAGGCAAGAAAATGCAATGCCTATTTGGATTTAAAAAAAAAAATGTCGAATGATAGCAGGTTTACCCTTCCCTTCAGTCGCGGCAGTTAGCACTCCCAGACGGTAGCACTTAAAAGTAGAGGACGATCGCTGCGACTGTGTGAGCTGCTGTTACGCTGCGCGTGCCGCGTACCTGAATTGTGCGTAGGGATTGTGTGCATGCGTATAGGTATATACAGTGTAGCGGGGTGGTGTAGGGTTCGAGCTGGCGCTCTGAAATGGGTAATAATAATGATGTGGAATGGCTACTTTGGGGGGATACGACATATTGCCCTCACTAGAATTGTATTGCCCGAGTCGAATACAATATTCTAGCTCGGGCAGTAAATGTCGTATCCCCCTCAAGGCCAGTCCATATAAAGTCGAATGCCCACTCTGCGACCTGAGCCTGGGAGGCAAGTACGAGCTGGTGCGAGCTGTATTGGGCGCCAATTGTCGCATGTAGAATGGTTACTTTGGGGAGGATACGACATACGTATTTGCCCTCACTAGAATTGTATTGCCCGAGTCGAATACAATTCTAGTTCGGGCAATAAATGTCGTATCCCCTCAAGGACAGTCCATATTGCCCTCACTAGAATTGTATTGTCGGAGTCGAATACAATTCTAGTTCGGGCAATAAAAGTCGTATCCCCTCAAGGCCAGTCCATATAAAGTCGAATGCCCACTCTGTGACCTGAGCCTGGGAGGCAAGTACTAGCTGGTGCGAGCTGTATGGGGCGCCAACTGTCGCATGGCCTATTTCGTTTTCGTCAACGAAATGATTTCGTTACGAAATAGTAGTAGGCCATGCGACACTTGGCGCCCCATACAGCTTGCACCAGCTCGCACTTGCCTGGTAGGCTCAGATCGCACAGTGGGCAATGGGCTTTACATTGATACACTCACACTTGCAACCGTGACTGCCAAGCCTAAGAGCATTTCTGAAAAAAAAAACAGCGGCTGAAAAGAAAACGCAAAGCAACGGTCACCGCGCTCTTCTACGCTTCGTTGAACGCATCGATCTCGCACTTCATGACTTGATCTCGGGAAGTCGAGAGTTTCCCTGACTGTCTATTAAAGATAAAATGAAGAATTGGTACCTTTAAAAAGTTTCCCTCAGTATGCTTTGTCTTTGTGTTTCCAGTTAAAGTACCTTTCATATATCTAACACAATGAGACTTACTCGCCCCAAATGCTCTTATGTCTTAGTAATCACGCAATGATATTCGACGTCGGTCCCATATCGAAAAGTAACGGCACGTCGTATTCTGGCTGGAAATTATGGTGGAGACAATTTCTGAATCTGGATCAATTCATTAGATCTGCACGAAGTTGGTTTCAAGTTCTTTTGAATTTCAATTTTAGGTAGAAACATGAAATTTGAGCTCATAATATTTTGCAAGATGTAAATCAAGCGATATAGAGGCATTTGGTATTTCCATGAATGTGCTAAACAGTGATGGCGTGATCAGCGAAAAAAGAGAAGAAGAAGAAAGAAATAGGCCTCAAGTTGAGAAAAGTTTTATTCTACTTCATCGGAAGCTTTAAATTTGATAGACAAATTTTCCCACAATATAATTACAGATCCAAATCATAGGAATGTGGTTCTTCCATTTAATGCGCTCCCAAGTAAGATTCTAGCACGTGATCTATTCTCACCTGACGTAAACACAAAGACGGTATCGTTCCACAGTCCCTCCGATACCAGGGTGTCCGTGAGATTTCCGATCGACTCGTCTAAGTACGTTATCATACCGGCGTAGTACCGGCGATCCGTATTCTCGATGATGCTTCGCGGGTATGCGTACGAGTCCGGTACCTGGATCGGTAAGTGCGGGGCTTGGTAGGCGAGATACAGGAACAAGGGCTTCGCGTCAAATGGCAACAGAGAAGATGAACCTTCATTCTTGAGTTTGTCTGTGTTTACCAATATCATTATCATCATCTTTATCATCATCTTCATCATCATCTTCATCATCATATATATTCGTCATCATCATCTTCGTCATCGTCATCATTTTCATCATGGTTATCATCTTCATCATCAATACAGTACCATCATCATCATTATATTCTTCGTCATCATCATTTTCATAATTATTATCATCTTCATCATCATCATCATCATCAACTTATAAAACTTTCCAGCTCTTAAGAATAGACAGATACATGTATGTATAATGAGAGAGATAGGTAGGTAGATAGATTGTATAGATAGATAGGTAGATAGATAGATAAATAAATAAACTAATTGATAATCAATAGATGGTCGATAGGCGTTGTCATTTCGCTTAGTTTTTTTCTCTCCCTCTCGCTCTCACACACACCCACACACACCCACTTCTCTGGCATGTCTGGGTCTTTTAAAATCTTTTGACCTCTCTTTTTTCTCTCTTCGCCATGCAGACATGGCCTCTCAGTCCCTCTTCATATTATGACTTTCATGCTCTCTTCCTCTATCTCTCGTATTCCTTTCTGTCGTCCTCTTCTTAATTATGTACCAATTATACATCTATCTCTTATAGCTTTCACACATTACACACAGGAAACCACAAACAGCGAGAGTGGTGTGTTATGTGTGTGTTCAACTCTTTCCATCTCTCTTTCTTCTCTCTTCCCCATTATTTCTCTTCTTCTTTTCTTCCCCTCTCTACCTCCTCCTCCCTTCCTTTCAGTCCATCTCCTCTTTATACATATAACTCTCTCTTATTCTTTTTTATGCCTCCGCCACGAAGTGGTGCCGGTGGCATTATGTTTTCGGGTTGTCCGTCCGTCCGTACATCCGTACGTCCGTCCGCTTTCGTTTACGCGATAACTTGAGTAATATTTGCTGGAATTTTACCAAACTTGGTCCAAGTATGAAGTATGATGGGGCAATTATTTCATTAGATTTTGGGTGAAATCGGCTAAAGGTTAAAGGTCAAAGGTCAAGGTCAAATCAGGAAATTGTATCCGTTTACGCGATAACTCAAGACTGGATGGAGCAAATTTCACCAAACTTTGTTGGAGGATGATGTATGATGGGACAATTACTTGATTAGTTTTTCGGTGAAATCGAACAGAGGTCAAAGGTCAAAGATCAAGGTCAAATCCTAAAATTTATCTGTTTACGTGATAACTCAAAACTGGATGAAGCAGCTTTCACCAAACTTGGTCCAAGGATGATGTATGATGGGAAAATTAGTTGAGTAGATTTTAGTGACATTGGCAAGAGGTCAAAGGTCAAAAGGTCAAGGTCAAATGTTACAAATGTTGCAATTTCCCCCATATCTATGCAATGCCCAAAGGTATTTTCTTGAAACTTGGTGTGGACATGTACCACTGCCTAAAGATTCTCCAGAGAGAGAGTTTCATGCCATAAGGTCAAAGGTCAAAGGTCAAAGGTTAGGTGAAAATGTTGCAATATCACTTTTCTCGCAAATGGTTCAATGTATTTTCATGGAACTTGGTACATACGCATGTACTGTCTGGCAGGGATTCTCTAGGGAATTTAGGGGTCATGGGTCAATAGTCAGGGGTCAAAGGTCAAGGTCAACTCCTCAAAATTTTACTATTTCCCTCATATACTAGTATATGCAATGATTGCATTATTAGTTTCAAAACTTAGTACATGCATTACCTAATGGAGATTCTCCAGGAAATTTCCAGCCAGAAGCTCAAAGGTCAAAGGTTAAGGGTCAAAGGCCAGGTTTCAATGCCCCCCCCCAAAAAAAAAAAAAAAATCTATTTTGTACCGTTATCACACTCTTTCTTCATACCATTGAAATTACTCAATGCACAAACTTCCCCCAAATTCCCCAAATATGTATACCTGCACTCTTAGAAAATTATAGCAAACCCAGTTCAAGACATTTCTGACAAACCTGTCATTTCAATATTTTTGCCAGTTATGTGAAAATTTCATGGATCACACATTGTGAAGACATTGTACTATATGCCTACTGGGAGAATCATGCATTATGGCGGAGGCATCAGTCGCCATAGCGACATTTCTAGTTTTTCATTGCTTGTTCCCTCTTACTCAAACTCTCACACACATAAATATCACACACACATTCCCTCACCGTATCGGCGTTGTGACTACGAATGATCTCCTGGGCCCTCCGTGAAGATCTTCGTGGAGTACTCGCCTTCATAGTCGGGCTGGACGTTGGTCTCGCCGTCGCGAAGATCCATGCCGGTTAAGTTGCGACCGCAGCTGTCTTTCTGGGTGATTTTATACGTGTCCTTGTGGGTAAAATGGTCACCTCTACCGAGCAGCAGCCCTGACATCATTATAAGTTTAAATTCATTCAACAATTCATCTGAATGTTCGTTAATGATACTAATCATTGAGTCGTATTGGGTCATTTCTACATTACTATGGGGCGCCAAGTTTCGCATGGTCTCGTTTGTTACGAAATTAGTCATTAATGAATAACGGAAAGACTCTTCTATACAAAGTGCTCATTCTATCTAAACAGATACTCATTTCGTCAACAAAATGATTATTTCGATACCAAATCAGTCATTTCGTGAATGAAATGGCATTTCGTAACGAAATGCGTTACGAAATATAGTCATTCGTCTACGAAATTACTGATTTCGTGACAAAAGAGACCTGCGACACTTGGCGCCCCATACATTATTCATCAAATTGATCCTTTTCTGTTCTCATTTTTGAAATACGTGATTTTACTTGCAACTGATTGACAAACTGCCTTACATCGACGTAAATAAGCACTGATATTGATCAGTGTTTTAGTAGTAGACATGATAAAAGAAATCATGGGCGTACGTACTAGAGCAGGATTTGAACCTACGACCGCCTGATCTCCGGACACGCGTCATTTCCACTAGACCACCGAGCTTCCGCCCGACACGCAGCAAGTGTTGGTTCTTATCCTTGTATATGGCATGCAGCGGGTACTGCGGAAAATATTCAAATTCATGAAATTATTCCGTCGAGATGTTTTTTATTGCAACTGAGTCGATGATAACAATAACGATGAACAGAATGTTCTGGGAGTTCGAAAAGGGGAGAAATGCAAAAGATAATGAGTACCCTCACCGAAAAATGACTGGAAACCCCTGTTCATCGGCCAGCATGCCTTCTTGTAAAAACCCAGATGCCATTTGCCAGCCATGTGGGTGGAATAGTTCGCCTCGGTCAATTTATTGGCCAATGTGGCATCGTCCAGCGGAAGGCACCTGGGCATGACCGGTTTGATCACGCGGTGCTGCAGACCATTATGAATCTAGCCGACGGAATAACAGAAGTTACTGTTAGCATTAAATTGTTGCCAAAGATTAAGTATGTTGAAATCATTGATATACTATACACTTCATCATAATATCTATCTCACTTGTAACGATACTCTGGTATTAAAAAGATACAGTATTACGTGATACTCCTGTATCATGGTTGCAGTTCGTCATTCCGAAGGTTCGTTAATCCGAAAATGTGATGTAGTTTGTTACTCCGAAGGTTCATTAATCCGAAAATGAAAAAAGGTCGTTATTCAGAAGTTTCGTTAATCCGAAAATGAAACAAAGCTCGCCATTCTGAAGGTTCGTTACGGACCCTTTTCCATTTCGGATCAACGAACCTTTTGAATAACGAACCCTATTTAATTTTCGGATTAACCGACCTTCGAAATATAACGCCACAAATGTTCGGATTACTTACGAAGCCTTTTTTCATTTCGGATTAACGAACCTCTAGGTATAGGGAATTTATGTGTTTCGGATTAATGAAACTTCGGAATAACGAACAGCACCCTGTACCAAATATCTGTTAAATTAATGGCGGCAATGTATACTTCGGCCCTATACATTTTTTAAATGTAGATGAGTAATGCTTGCGAAGTGTTTCTACATTTATTTATTTAAGGGTGACAGAAACAAGCGCTGTTAACCAAACTAACCAATGCCTTGTTTCCTGACTACAAAAGAAATAGATAGAACGCATGACGTAACAGTTGACCCCGGAACCATGTATGTCATGATTAGATAACACTGGAATATCTGTTTTATATGATAAAATTTCAGTTCGGCAGCTTCGAGACAGCTAACACTGACAGATTAATATACACCGGCTCATTATGTAGGCCTATACATGAAAGTTTTGCAGTTCTCGCGAAGTTTCGTGCTTTCTTAGTTACCAATCACGGGAAATGCAGCTTGGCAAACCAAATTAATATTGCTGAAAGAATGTCGCATGCTGTGATCAATTCTGCGGAGAGCGCCGACAAGCGCTGCCATACCGGTCCATGACATATGCCGTGCAAACAAACAAACAAGCAAAAGGCAAAAACGCATAGGCCTTTACAGATATTCCCGACAAACACATAAAGAAGCCTTTTGGTTACGTCATCAGCTTCCAAGTTCATTGGCCCAATCTGTAAAAAAAAAGATCAAAGATCCTCCCAAAATCCATAAAAAATCCCTAATCATTACCAAAATTGAGTCATCTGTTTTGTCCTCATCAGCTTTTCCTGCAAGTTTCATTTGAATCCGTTCACAACTTTTTGAGTTATTTTGTACACGGACAAACGAATCAACCTCTTCTTTTCTTCGCGGAAGTATAAACCTGAGATTTCGCTTATTTCTTACTATACTAGTACACCCATTGCTTTAATGAATTGGGCAGTTTTAGCCTACTTACACATCCCGACATGTCATAATATCTTGCTTCTCTTCAGCGATGGATGTGATATAGAATAGTGAGGAAGATGCTATACGAATTCAAGAGGCAATCACAGCACGCTTACGGTTATAAGACTCATTCATGGAACCAGCCCTCTCATGTCTACCACTGACACAAACATTATTCTCAGCGTTTACGAAGGTGGGTAGAGACTACAAGACTACACCTTTCATTACAATTATATATAACGTATATTGTCCTAATATGAAGGAGAAATATTTCCTCACCAAATATCGCCCGGTCAATAACATGCTACGTGTAGGGGTGCACACAGGGGCAACATAGTAGTTCTCAAGCTTCACTCCGCGACCGGCTAGATCGTCTAGGACGGGAGTCTCAATCTCTGACTCGTTGCTGTGGTAACCGACATCGTTGAATCCCACATCATCGACAGTCACGAACACGATGTGCGGCGAGGGCGGGGCGGAATCGGCGACGAAGCAGGCGATGGTAGCGACTGCAGCTACTCGAAAGCAGGTGGAAGTCGACATCGTCAGTAGCATCTTGCAGCCGACTGTGAACTAACTTCAGCGATTGGTAATACTAGAGTCTTTTTCAGGCCGTATCACTAAGACTGAAATGCAACATACATAGATATAAAACATGCAAACTCATCAGCGTGACGGACTACTGTGGTAAATAACGACTGGAATCTACGGACGAATTGAAATGGGACTAATAAAGTACACACGCAGATACTATGCCCTATTAAGAGTTTCCGCAAGTGAGTTTGAGATTTGCTTTGACATCCTCTGATTACGTTTTGTGTTGTTTGATAGTTAAAGGGATGGTATAGTATATTGGTGGGAATGAGGATTGACACGTAACTTTTTGCAAGATGCTGAGAAACCACTTATGAAGTTTTACAGAGTATTATTATCATTCTAAGAGGAATTTAAATTTCATTTGACGAAAATCAGTTTCGAAATGGCCGAGACATCAAAAAACGAAGTAGAACAAAGCGATCCTATGATAAATGGTGGGCCCCACCTTTAATTAGGATTGCTTGTTTTTTTATGTCTCATCCATTTCAAAACCAATATATTTTCATCAAATATACGTTTAAATCCTTTAAGAATTACATGCTCTTTCAGATGTCATAAGAGGTTTCGTATTTTCTCTCTCTCTCTCTCTCTCTCTCACACACACACAACCTGAAGCCAAGCCTCAACCAAAACCATTCCATTTCTTTCTTTTTTTTTAAGCCGATAGCGAGTCTACCAACACCGGTGACGTAATGAAAGTCTCTTATGTCATTCTTTTCCGATATCCGTTTCGACGTGCCTCGATACATGCAATACACTGCCGAATTAGAGATACGGCAAGAGGCGAACGCAGTGTATGGCGACCTTGCAAACCAGTCAAGAGCATTGGAAAATGCAACGAAAATGATATGATATTAATCCTCTTTATCAACGAAAAGGGAACGTACTTAAGTATTCGTTCACAGACGGGCAAACAAGCCTTATATTACACTCATTGTAGACATCACATTTCGATTATGCATGTTGCGTGCAGTGTATTACATTTTAGCACATGATTATACAATGTTGTACTAGTAGAGAAATACTTTGAGAAGGTTGCAACAATATAAATTTTTCATAGGCACATGTGGGACTGAATTTCAATACCTTATTCCATGTCCCCTTTTAAATAGAACTAGGGTTTTACCATCTTCTCTATCATTATAAATTGACAAGACCAAAGATTGATAGCGTGCTGTGACAAAATTGTGACGACTTCGAAGAACCTGCACAGGAAATATCAGTATCCTGTATAGGCAATTAAACAGGTGGTATTGAGGTTAGAGGGGCATTCCAGACGATGTTCATAATCAACATCATGTAGTACATAAATTGACAGATCCATGTATAGATTTGTGGAATTTATTGCGGTCCTTGAGCATAGACATAATACTCTGAAAAATCTTAAACAAATTAAACTGGACAGTGTTGATGACATAGGAGCCTCACATATTTCAGAAATGTAACGCTGTAATTCCATTACAATACCACTTGCTTTTAACATATTTACCTGTGTAGAATGTATGCATGCCATCTTCTTTTGTACTGCTTCCTTGAGCCCCAACTCATGCATTTTTATGGTGAGGCTGCCATGTCATCATCCTTGTTCATTGCAATCTGTGGTAAATTTTGAAAACATTTCCTATTTCTCAACCCAATCACTTTCAGTTCTGAAACTCTGTACTCGGCATAACTAATCTATAGTTGTTCAAACAACACTGTCAAATGTTAAAGTCTGAAAATCATCCACAGGACTTCTTTAACTTTTTTGTCTAGCACTCCCAACATGTCCAGAGGTCACCGTGGAGGACGGGGTCCGAGTCGCAGTCCTTGCGCTCGTTGACGGGAGGCACAAAGCGGGTGCTGTTGTAGTAGTCCCACAGACGGCCGAGAAGATCGTCTACCACGTCGCCCATCGAGTCGGAGAGGTCGTTCTCCTCCAGTGGGTCGGCGGTGATGTTGAAGAGCCAGACGGCTTTTCCCGCGGTGTCGTTGGCACTTACGTTGGACAGGCCGGATTCGGGCGGAGGAAACCACTCTGGTTTCGCTGACCATGCAAAAACACAAAACTGATGATGAAAAGAAGGTATAGATCGAGTAACGGCTTGCAGTGAAATGGAAAGTTGGAGAGGAAAAAACACAAAGGCAGATAAACAAACACATGAACAGACGGATATAGTGACAGTCATATGGATGGGCAGATGGATGTAGGCCTATTTCAAAAACACGGAAGTTGAGTTAACAACTTTTAGCATTCTGGACGAAGATGCGTCTTGACTCTCCACAGCCAGAAAATACCACAAACTACTTTGACGCTTTTACGAATTTTACGATTTGGCTGTTTGTTTGTCTTTCTGATTTACACGTATTCCAAAAGGAGATTATGCTTGACTGTTCTTTCGTGTCCTTTTAATATATATATGTGTTATTGTTTGTATTTTGGTGGTTTTCATCGCATTTCTTCCTACCTTGGTACCCGGTGATGAGCTTCATGTCCCCCCGTCTGATGGCGGCTTGAATGCCCACGTCAAAGATGTGAGACTGGTTGTCGTACTTGGATTCGATCGAGCTCGGCCTCTGCATCAGCGGGTTGATATTGTAGACGATCTCACGGTCATTACTACCCGATGACCCATTCCTGAAAGAAGATTTCGAAAACACTTAGTACAATGTACTTATGTTCAGATCTAGACGGTGATCCTAAACTTCGAGAATAAGTTAATTTCGAGGATAAGCTCGTTGGTAGGTATATGGGGCGCCAAGTATCGCATGGTCACTTTCGTCATCGGTAATTTCGCCATGGAATGACAATTTCGCTAACGAAATAACAATTTCGTCCACAGAATGACAATTTTGTCGATTTAGTGACGAAAGAGAACCATGCGACACGTGACGCCCCATTTATATCTACAAGCTTATCCTCGAAGTTATAGAATTAAGGCGTGCACATTGATTTAGATAGTCATCAAGACATAGGCCTAGTCTTGGCGTCAGGGCAACATTGTATTCTTCCAAGTTTTATACATACGTGATGGTGTCCCACATGTTGACGCCATCCAACTGCAGCTCTGTCTCATTTATGGTTGCCCCGGCAACGCCTTCGAGTAGTGTTGGAAACCAGTCACTCACGTGCATCAGTGCAGTGCTAGTGGTGCCCCTTACGCTGGCAGGCAGCAAGGGACTGGTGATGAAGCCTACAGTGCGAATCCCTCCTTCGAAGTAGTTGCCCTTGCGGCCTCGCAGAGGCCAGTTGGTACCTGCATTTCTGTCCGGGACGCCCCCATTGTCTGGTCGAAATCGATGATGGGCAATGAAATGACAACGGAAGAATCATCAAGATCCCGGATGTCATTCTCAATAATACGGAAATTCTTCCGCCTTTTGCATTAGCCTTTTGTCAAGGCCCTCTCACTGAATGGTGAAGACAGCCCAGCCAAGTGGGTTTGCGCTCGGCTGGGCTCGCTTCGCCCTCGTTATAGCCATCTTACAGCGAGAGGGCCTTGATAAAAGGCTACTTTAGTCTATGCTAGGATCCTGCTTGATTTAAAGATAATATAAAGTTTTGGTACCTCAAAAGTTTCCCTGAGTTTCCTTGTCTTAGTTTGTGTTTCAGGTTAAAGTACCTTTCATATAACTAACACTGTGGGAATTACTCGCCCCAAAGTGCTCTCATGTCTTAGTAATCATGCAATAATGGTTCGTACCAGAGCAGAGCGGGCTCTGAAAAAATTCGAACGAGCCGTTAGTTTGACTCGACGCTGTACCGCGACAATCAATATACACGTATTGTACGAAACCATTATTGCATGATTATTGCAAGATTTAAATCAAGCGATATAGAGGCATTTTGGGGTAATTCCGTGAATGTGATAAACAGTGATGGCGTGATCAGCGAAAAGAAGAAGAAGAAAAAAAATAGGTCTCGACTTGAAAAAAGTTTTATTCTACTTCATCGCAAACTTTATATTTGATATACAAATATCATTACAATATAATCACAGATCCAAATCATAGGAATGTGGTTCTTCCATTTAGTGCGCTCCCAAGTAAGATTCTAGCACGTGATCTATTCTCACCTGATGTAAACACAAAGACGGTATCGTTCCACAGTCCCTCCGATACCAGGGTGTTCGTGAGATTCCCGATCGACTCGTCTAAGTACGTTATCATACCGGCGTAGTACCGGCGATCCTTATTCTCGATGATGCTTCGCGGGTATGCGTAGGAGTCTGGTACCTGGATCGGTAAGTGCGGAGCTTGGTAGGCGAGATACAGGAACATGGGCTGCGCGTCAATTGACAGCAGAGAAGATGAACCTTCATTTTCGAGTTTGTCTGTGTTTACCAATATCATGATCGTCATCTTTATCATCATCTCCATCATCATCTTCATCATTATATATTTGCATCATCATCACCACCATCATTATCTTCATCATCATCATCATCTTCATCATTACTTTCATCATCATCAGCATCATCAACACCATCATCATCATCATCATTATATTCTTCATCATCATCATCATTTTCATTTTCATCATCATTATCATCTTCAACATCATCATCAACAACTTATAAAATTTTCCGGCTCTTAAAAATAGATACATTGTACGTAGATATAATGAGAGAGAGATAGGTAGGTAAGTAGATAGATGTATAGATAGATAGATAGATAAATAAACTATTGAATTAATCAATAAATGATCGATAGGCGTTGTCATTTCGCGTAGTTTTTTTTTTTTGTCTCTCCCTCTCGCTTTCACAAACACACACCCACACACACACACACACACACACACTTCCCTGGGTCTTTTAAACTCTTTCTACCTCTATTTTTCTCTCTTCGCGACGGCCTCTCTGTCCATCTTCATATTTCAACTTTCATACTCTCTTCCTGTATCTCTCGTATTCCTTTATGTCGTCCTTCTCTTCTTGATTATATACTACATGTATATATATATATATATATATATTTATATAATTATATATATGTATATATATATATACATATATATATATATATATAAAAAAGGAGGAACAGTAAGAGGAATAATGATGTCGAAGCTACGCACCGATTTCTCCTTCCTTTATATGTTCTCATATCTCACATAATATATATATATATATATATATATATATATATATATATATATGTATATAATATATGTATATTATATATCTTATAGCTCACACACATTACACACAGAAAACCACACACAGCGAGCGGGGTGTGTTATGTGTGTGTGTTAAACACTTTCCATCTCTCTTTCTTCTCTCTTCCCCATTATTTCTGTTTCTCTTCTTCTTTCCTTCCCCTCTCTACCTCCTCCTCCTCCCTTCCTTTCAGTCTTATATCTCCTCTAATTATACATATAACTCTCTCTTATTCTTTTTTCATTGCTCGTTCTCTCTTATTCAAACTCTCACACACATAAATATCACACACACATTCCCTCACCTTATCGGCGTTGTGACTTCGAATGATCTCCTGGGCCCTCTCCGTGAAGATCTTCGTGGAGTACTCGCCTTCGTAGTCGGGCTGGACGTTGGTCTCGCCGTCGCGAAGATCCATGCCGGTTAAGTCGCGACCGCAGCTGTCTGCCGCGGTGATTTCATACGTCACGTTGTGGGAAAAATGGTTGCCTCTACCGAGCAGCAGCCCTGACATCATTGTAAGTTTTAATTCATTCAACAATAATTCATCTGAACGTCTGATAATAATAATAATAATAATAAACATTTGGTCTATGGGGCGCCAAATGTCACATTGTCTTTTTCTTTATGAAATCCGTCATTAATAAAAAATAGAGAGACTCTTATAAAGCGCTTATTCTACCTAAAAAAGATACTCATTTCGTAACGAGATCCGTTACGAAATGCAGTTGTTATTTTCGTCGACGCAATGACTGATTTCGAAACAAAAGAGACCATGCGACACTTGGAGCCCCATACATTATTTATGAAATCGACCCTTTTCTGCTCTCATTTTGAAATACATATTTTCACTTGCAACTGATTGACATATTTCCTTACATCGACGTAAATAAGCACTGATTTGATCAGTGTTTTAGTAGTAGACATGACAAAAGAAATCATGGGCGTACGTAATAGAGCAGGGATTGAACCTACTACCGCTGATCTCCGGACAGGCGTCATTTCCACTAGACCATCGAGCTTCCGCTCGACATGCAGCAAGTGTTGATTCTAAACCTTATGGCGTGCAGCGGGTACTGCGAAAAATATTCAAATTCATGAAATTATTCCGTCGAGATGTTTTTTATTGCAACTGAGTCGATGATAACAATAACGATGGACAAAAATGTTCTGGGAGTTCGAAAAGGGAGAAATATAAAGAATAATGAGTACCCTCACCGAAAAATGACTGGAAACCCCTGTTCATCGGTCAGCACGCCTTCTTGTAAAAACCCAGGTGCCATTTGCCCACCATGTGGGTAGAATAGTTCGCCTCGGTCAATTTCTCGGCCAATGTGGCATCGTCCAGCGGAAGGCACTTGGGCATGACCGGTTTGATCACGCCGTGCTGCTGACCATTATGAATCTAGCCGACGGAATGACATTAAAGGGATCGTACAGTTCTGGTTGAGACCTAATTTCAGGTTTCTAACATTTTTAGATGAGATAATGAGAAATCTCATATGAAATATGAAAGAGCATGCAATTTTATGAGGAATTCAACGTTTATTTGATAAAAATTGGTTTTGAAATGGCTGAGATATCCAAAAAAGAACGATTCTAATAAAGTGTGGGACCCACACTTTGTAACGATCGCTTTGTTTTACTTTGTTTTTGGAAGTTTCAGTTATTCCAAACCCGATTTTCATCAAATAAACTTTGAATTCCTCTTAAAATGGTATGCTCTGTGCTATATCATAAGTGTTTTCTTGGTATCTTACAAAAATTCGAAAGCCTATTTCTCATCTCAACCAAAACTGTACTATCCCTTTAAAAACGAGTCACCGTTAACATTAAATCCTTGCCAATGTTGGATCTTCAACCTGTATTCATTAGCTTTAAGGTATATTGAAATCATTGATATACTGTACACTTCATCATAATCGCTATCTCATGATAATGTAACGATACACTGATACAAGATGTTACGTAGGCTCTACGTAACAATGTAATTGTCATGATATCTGTTGAAATGGCGGGAAGGTACTTCGGCCCTATATGCACATTTTCAAATTTACATGAGTAATGCTTGCGAAGTGTTTCTACATTTATTGGAAGGAAGGGTGACAGAAATAAGCGCTGTTAATCAAACTAACCAATGCTTTGTTTCCTGACTACAAAAGAAATAGAACGCATGACGTACAGTTGACCCCGGAACTAGATGTCATGATTAGATAACACTGGGGAATATCTGTTTTATATGATAAAATATCAGTTCAGCAGCTTCGAGGCAGCTAACACTGACAGAATATACACTGCCTTCTTACGTGTACATGAAAGTTTTGCACTTCTCGCGAACTTTCTTGCTGTATAATAGCCGAAGAAGATCTAGTTACCATGCAATCACGGGCAATGCAGCTCGGGAAACTAAATTTACTGAAACGATGTCGCATGCTGTGATCAATTTCTGCGGAGAGTGCTGGCAAGCGCTGCCGTACCGGCCCATGGCATATGCCGTGCAAACAAACAAACAAACAAGCAAAAGACAAAAATTTATAGGCCTTTACAGACATTCCCGATATAGAAGCTTTTTGTTTACGTCATCAGCCTCCAAGTTCATTGGCCCAATCTGTAAAAAGATCAGAGGTCCTCCCAAAATCCACAGAAAAATTCCCTGATCACTACCAAAATTGAGTCATCTGTTTTGTCCTCATCAGCTTTTCCTGCTAGTTTTATTTGAATCCGTTCATAACTTTTTTAGTTATTTTGTACACGGACAAACCAATTAACCTCCTTCTTCGCTGAAGTAACAACCTGAGATTTCACTTATTTGTTACTATACTATTACACCCCTTGCTTTAATGATATACCGGTTTTGGCCTACTTACACATCCCGACATGTCATTATGATTAAATCCCGACATGTCATATCTTGCTTCTCTTCAGCGATGGATGTGATATAGAATAGTGAGGAAGATGGTATACGAATTCAAGCGGCATCACAGCACGCTTACGGTTATAAGACTCATTCATGGAACCAGTCCTCTGATATTTATCTACACAAACATTATTCTCAGCGTTTACGAAGGTGAGTAGAGACTATACACCTTTCATTACAATTATATACAACGTAGATTGTCCTAATATGAAGGAGAATCATTTCCTCACCAAATATCGCCCAGTCAATAACATGCTTCGTGTAGGAGTGCACAAAGGGGCAACATAGTAATTCTCCAGCCTCACTCCTCGACCGGCTAGATCGTCTAGTACGGGCGTCTCAATCTCCGACTCGTTGCTATGGTAACCGACATCGTTGAATCCCATATCATCGACAATCACAAACACGATGTGCGGGGAGGGCGGGGAGGCATCGGCGACGAAGCAGGTGATGGTAGCGACTACGGCTACTCGAAAGCAGATGGAAGTCGACATCGTCAGTAGCATCTTGCAGCCGACTGTGGACTAACTTCAGTGACTGGCAACTTCAGCAACTTTAGCGACTGGTAATACGAGTATCACTAAGACTTAAATGCAACATACATATAGACATAGAACATGCAAACCCGTCCGCGCAACGGACTACTATGGGAAATAACGGCTGGAATCTGGCGGACAAATAATTGATTCGGGATTAATAAAGTACACACGCAGATACTATACCCTATCAAGAGTTTCCGCAGGTGAGTTTGAGATTTGCTTTGACATCCTCTGATTATGTTTTGTTTTGGTTGACAGTTGAAGGGATGGTAGGCCTACATAGGCGTACCCAGGATTTTTTAGAGGGGGGTGTTCAGTGGCGTACCGTGGGTCAAGACATTGGGGGGGGGGGGGGCGCACCTCATGGCCGGAATCAACATCAGAATTGCATAATTGTACAATTAAATGCGAGCGAGCGGAGCGAGCGAGCTTGAAAATTTTGATATTTTACAGTCCCCAAACTGCCGTTTGTAGCTATGTATAATAATATATGTATATATATATATATATATATGTATATATATATATATATATATATATTTGCTTTGGAAATTAAGGGGGTTGCACCGGGTGCAACTGCTGGCAGTTGCTGGCAGTAACATCAGGAGAATGGCATAACGATTAAATGCGAGCGAGCGAAGCGAGCGAGCTTGAAAATTTTGACATTTTAAGTCCCCAAACTGCCGTTGGCAGCTATATTTTTTTGCTTTAGAAATTAAGGGGAGGGGGCGCACCGGGCGCAACTGCTGGTAATTACTGACAGCAACATCAGGAGAATTGCATATGCGAGCGAGCGAAGCGAGCGAGCTTGAAAATTTTGACATTTTACAGTCCCAAAACTGCCGTTTGTAGCTATATTTTTTCGCCTTATAGAAATTAAGGGGAGGGGAAGCACCGGGCGCAACTGCTGGCAATTACTGACAGCAACATCAGGAGAATTGCATAACGATAAAATGCGAGCGAGCGAAGCGAGCGAGCTTAAAAATCTTGACATTTTACAGTCCCAAAACTGCCGTTTGTAGCTATATTTTTTCGCTTTGGAAATTAAGGGGAGGGGGCGCACCGGGCGCAACTGCTGGCAATTGCTGACAGCAACATCAGGAGAATTGCATAACGATTAAATGCGAGCGAACGAAGCGAGCGAGCTTGAAAATTTTGACATTTTACAGTCCTCAAACTGCCGTTTGTAGCTATATTTTTTCGCTTTAGAAATTAATGGAAGGGGCGCACCGGTCGCAACTGCTGGCAATTACTGACAGCAACATCAGGAGAATTGCATAACGATTAAATGCGACCGAGCGAAGCAAGCGAGCTTGAAAATTTTGATATTTTACAGTCCCAAAACTGCCGTTTGTAGCTATGTATAATAATATATGTATATAATTATATATATATATATATATATATATATATATATATTTGCTTTGGAAATTAAGGGGGTTGCACCGGGTGGAACTGCTGGCAGTTGCTGGCAGTAACATCAGGAGAATGGCATAACGATTAAATGCGAGCGAGCGAAGCGAGCGAGCTTGAAAATTTTGACATTTTAAGTCCCCAAACTGCCGTTGGCAGCTATATTTTTTCGCTTTAGAAATTAAGGGGAGGGGGCGCACCGGGCGCAACTGCTGGTAATTACTGACAGCAACATCAGGAGAATTGCATAACGATTAAATGCGAGCGAGCGAAGCGAGCGAGCTTGAAAATTTTGACATTTTACAGTCCCAAAACTGCCGTTTGTAGCTATATTTTTTTCGCCTTAGAAATTAAGGGGAGGGGGCGCACCGGGCGCAATTGCTGGCAATTTGACAGCAACATCAGGAGAATTGCATAACGATAAAATGCGAGCGAGCGAAGCGTGCGAGCTTGAAAATTTTGACATTTTACATTCCCAAAACTGCCGTTTGTAACTATATTTTTTCGCTTTTTAAATTAAGGGGAGGGGGCGCACCGGGCGCAACTGCTGGCAATTACTGACAGCAACATCAGGAGAATTGCATAACGATTAAATGCGAGCGAGCGAAGCGAGCGAGCTTGAAAATTTTGACATTTTTACAGTCCCCAAACTGCCGTTTGTAGCTATATTTTTTCGCTTTGGAAATTCGGGGGGGGGGGCGCACCGGGCGCAACTGCTGGCAATTACTGGCAGTAACATCAGGAGAATGGAATATAACGGTTAAATGCGAGCGAGGGAAGCGAGCGAGCTTGAAAATTTTGACATTTTACCGTCCAAAAACTGTCGTTTGTGGCTACATGTATATATATATTTTTTCGCATTGGAGGGAGGGGGCGCCCGGTGCGCCCCCTGGATCCGCCACTGGTCGTCAAGGGTGTCGGTTTATGTTCATGATTGGGGGAGGTATGACCAGCGAGCTTGAAAATTTTGACATTTTACAGTCCCCAAACTGCCGTTTGTAGCTATGTATAATAATATATGTATATATATATATATATATATATATATATATATTTGCTTTGGAAATTAAGGGGGTTGCACCGGGTGCAACTGCTGGCAGTTGCTGGCAGTAACATTAGGAGAATGGCATAACGATTAAATGCGAGCGAGCGAAGCGAGCGAGCTTGAAAATTTTGACATTTTAAGTCCCCAAACTGCCGTTGGCAGCTATATTTTTTCGCTTTAGAAATTAAGGGGAGGGGGCGCACCGGGTGCAACTGCTAGCAGTTGCTGGCAGTAACATCAGGAGAATGGCATAACGATTAAATGCGAGCGAAAGTCCACTTTATATGCTTTTTCGAGCACTTAAAAGGTTTTTCTTTTTGAGGGTGATATAAAATCTGATAAATTTAAGAGGGGTCTTTTGAGGGTGATTTAAATGTATAAATAGGCAACCCTAAATTTTGATATATTTTGGCGAGCGAGCGCAGCAAGCGAGCCGAAAATTTTTATATTTTAGCTTTATACATAACATGGAATTCTTGTCATTTTTGGTTATTAAATCTTCAAATTACAATTCTAATCATAGTGACGGCCTTATAGATAACGATTTGTTCCAACAGTGTCCAACCCCATCCCGGTAGGGACTTAAAAAAAGTCCACATGATGTGCTTTTTCAAGTACGTATAGAAGGGGTCTTTTTGAGGGTGTTTTAAATGTAATAGATATTGAAGAATTTTGGCGAGCGAGTGCAGCGAGCGAGCCGAAAATTTTTGTATTTCAGCTTACAAAACATGGAATTCTTGTCATTTTTGGTTATTAAATCTTCGAATGACAATTCTAATCAAGATATAGTGACGGTCTTATAGATAACGATTTATACCAACAGTGTTCAACCCCAATCCCATCCCGGTAGGGACTTTAAAAAAGTCCACTTGATGTGCTTTTTCGAGCACTTAAAAGGTTTTTTTTTTTGAGGGTGATATAAAATCTGATAAATTTGATAAATTTTGGCGAGCGAGCGCAGCGAGCGAGCCGACAATTTTTGTATTTCACCTTACAAAACATGGAATTCTTGTCATTTTTTGGTTATTAAATCTTACAATTCTAATCAAGATGGGATAGTGACGGCTTCATAGATAACGATTTATGCCAACAAACTAAGGACTTGGAAAAATACTCTAAATTACTACGAGTGAGTGACCCGAAATTTTTATATTTCCACGTCATCATTACGTTTTGTTCTTCTTTTTTTTTGGATAAATTTTGGCGAGCGGGCGCAGCGAGCGAGCCGAAAATTTGTATATTTCAGCGTTACAAAACATGGAATTCATGTTTTGTTTTTATCTTGTTTGATTTGGTTTTCTGTTTGCGCGTCAGCTTCGCGCGCGGTGCAGTAACGTAGTATTAACACGTACTGTACACGAGTTCTTTAGTGCGTATGATATTATGTAACTCCATAATGTATCATCATCCACCCCTCTTGCCCAAGGGGGGTGTTTGAACACCTTAAACACCCCCCTTTTGGCAAAGGGGGGTGTTTGAACACCCAAAACACCCCCCCCCCCTCGGTACGCCCTTGTAGGCCTATATAGTATATTGGTGGGAATGATGATTGACACGTATTTTTTTTCTTTGCAAGATGCTGAGAAACCACTTGTGAAATTTTACCAGAGTATAATCATTATTCTAAGAGGAATTTAAACTTCATTTGACGAAAATCAGTTTCGAAATGGCCGAGACATCCAAAAACTAAGTAAAGCAAAGCGAACCTATAATAAAAGGTGGGCCAGAAACTTTGATAAGGATTGCTTGTTTTTGATACTCATCCATTTCAAAAACAATTTTCATCAAAATATACGTTTTAATCTTTTTGGAATTACATGCTCTTTCAGATATCATAAAAGGTTTCTCATTATCACACACACACACACACACACACACACACACACACGCACAACCTGAAGCCAGGCCTTAACCAAAACCATACCATTTTCTTTCTTTCTTTCTTTTTTAAGCCAATCGCGAGTCTACCAACACCAGTGACGTAATGAAAGTCTCTTATGTCATTCTTTTCCAGTCTTGCCGATGTTATATCCGTTTCGGTCTGCCTCATAATGATATTATGTCCAATACACTTCCGAATTAGAGAAATGTATAGCAAGAGGCGAACGCAATATGGCGGCAGCCTTGCGTACCAATCAAGAGCATGGGAAAATAATCCGCATACAACAAAAAATGATACGATGTACATCTTTTTTTATTATTAAACGGAAAGGGAATGAACTCGTTCACAGACACAGACGGGAAAACACGTCCATTTATTACTTTCATTGTATACATCACATTTCCATTAATATGCATGTACAATGTAGTGTGCACTGTGTTCCATTTCAACACATGGTTCAGTGTACTAAAGAAGAAATACTTGGAGAAGGATGCAACTAATGTCAATCTTTGATAGACACATGTGACACTGAATTTTCACAGCTGATTTGATGTCCTGTTTTATAAATAGAACTAGGCCTATAGCATTTTCTCTATGATCTTCTATAAAATTGACAGGACTAAAGATTGATAACGTGCTGTGACAAAATTGTGACGACTTCGAAGAATCTGCACAGGAAATATTAATATCCTGTATAGGCGATTAAAAAGAGGGAATTGAGGTTACAGGGGCATTCCAGACGATTTTCATAATTTCACATCATGTAGTACATAAATTGACAGCTCCATGTATAGATTTGTGGAATTTATTGTGGTCCTTGAGCAGAGACACAATACTCTGACAAATCTTAAACAATTACACTGAACAGTGTTGATGACATAAATATAGGAGTCTCACATATTTCAAAATGTCACACTGTGATTCCATTACAATACCACTTGCTTAACATATTCACCTGTGTAGAATGTATGCATGTCATGTTCTTTTGTTCTGCTTCCTTGAGCTCCTCAATTCATGGATTCTTTTGGTGAGGCTGCCATGTCATTATCCTTGTTCATTGCAATTTGTGGTAGATTTTGAAAACATTTTCCTATACCTCAACCCAATCACTCAAGCTGCACTTTAAGTTCTGAAACTCTGTACTCGGTATAACTAATCTATAGTTGTTCAAATTAATGTAGAAGTCTGAAAATCATCCGGAGGACTTCTTTAACTTTTTTTTGTCTAGCACTCCCAACATGTCCAGAGGTCACCGTGGAGGGCGGGGTCCGAGTCGCAGTCCTTGCGCTCGTTGACGGGAGGCACAAAGCGGGTGCTGTTGTAGTAGTCCCACAGACGGCCGAGAAGATCGTCTACCACGTCGCCCATCGAGTCGGAGAGGTCGTTCTCCTCCAGTGGGTCGGCGGTGATGTTGAAGAGCCAGACGGCTTTCCCCGCAGGGTCGTTGGCACTTACGTCAGACAGACCAGATTCGAACGTTGGAAACCAGTCCGTGTCCGCTGAACACGTAAAAACACAAAACTGATGATGAAAATACTCTTTGTACAATACAGATCAAGTAACGGCTTGCATTGACACGGAGAGCTGGAGAGGCAAAAAAAAAAACAACAAAACAAAAACAAAACAAACAAAACAAAGAGAAGGAAGAAAACCCCCGAGTAGATATTTAAACCGTATCCGGGCAATTATCCCCAGAGGGCAATTACACCCGGCTAAATACTAGTTAGTGATAAGGTTAGAGTTAAGGTTAGGAGTCCAGGGTTATGTTTAGGGTTAGGAGTTTGGATTAGGGTTAGGATTAGGTTCAGGATTAGGATTAGGGCCAGGGGAAGGGTCCAGGGTAATTGCCCAGGGGGTACTTTAGTAATTGCCCTAGACCAATTTAAACACATGAATAGATAGATAGAGAGACAGTCATGTTGACGGACAGATAGATCGAAACAAAATGACGGAAAGTTGAATTGATAGCTTTTATCATAGTCAGTGAAGATACGTCTGGTCTATCCTTAACCAGAAAATACTACAGACTACACGATTTTTACGACTTGGTTGGTTGTTTGTCTTTCTAATTGACACGTATTCCAAAAGGAATACACTTGAATGTTCTTTCATGTCCTTTTACTTGTGTTATTGTTTGTATTTTGGTGGTTTTCGGCGCATTTCTTCCTACCCTGGTATCCGGTGATGAGCTTCATGTCCCCCCGTCTGATGGCGGCTTGGATGCCCACGTCAAAGATGAGAGACTGGTTGTCGTACTTGGGGTCGATCGAGCTCGGCCTCCGCATCAGCGGGTCGATATTGTAGACGATCTCACGGTCATCACTACCCGACGTACCATTCCTGAACGAAGATTTCGTCAACATTTTGATTGGTGTAGTCGCAGTGGTTCACTCATATCACATGACCGATAGATTGCTCTGCTGAAGGTCTTCAAATTTCATCCACTTATATAGTTACTGTTATCAAAGATAGTGTCATCAAAGTCATATCTAAATCTCACCGATGACTTGTTCATGTATGCCCCAATATTATGTTTGAAATCGTTTTACTCTGTTCTAAGAGGCCAATTTTAAAAGAAGCGCTTAATATCCATGAGAAAGCTATACGTGGGAATGATGGGACAAAAGGCTTTAGGTCGGACCCTTAAATGGATAGGTAACGAGGATGAAATGGCTTTCATTTGTGTATAACAGGGGCACACCCACTAAAGGTTGCGGACTCAAACCAGCGACCTGACAATATAAATTCAAATAAAATTATGTTACCCACAGAGTCACAGTATTGTTGTTCCTGACATAAAATTGATGCCTTTTAATCAATAAAATTTAGCCATTGAGACCTAATCATGATGAAGTTATGACAAAATAAATCAAACAAACAAACAAACAAACAAACAAACAATCACATTCTTCCGTTTTTATTTTTTTTTTTAGCTGTTCACATACGTGATGGTGTCCCACATATTGACTCCATCCAACTGCAGCTCTGTCTCATTTATGGTTGCCCCGGCGACGCCTTCGAGTAGTGTTGGAAACCAGTCGCTCACATGCATCAGTGCAGTGCTGGTGGTGCCCCTCACGCTGGCAGGCAGCAAGGGACTGGTGATGAAGCCTACAGTGCGAATCCCTCCCTCGAAGTAGTTGCCCTTTGCGCCCCGCAGAGGCCAATTGCTACCTGCATTTTTGCCCCCGACGCCTCCATTGTCTGAGCGAGATCATTTGGCAATGACATATGTGACAACGGAAGAATCATCAAGGCCCCGGATGTCATTCTCATTAATGCGGAAATTCTTTTACGCTTGTAATTGGATCCTGCTTGATTTACAGCCAAACATATTTTACCCATAAATCAAACTTTTACGGAACAGGAATATTGCTTCGCCTAAAGTTGGGTGTAGGCGTCTATCTATAACTATGACTACCTGTCTTCGTGTTTTGTAAGTTAGCAATGGAAGACAGTCGGCTAAATCATTGCATTCAAAAAGGGTTAAATTATTGTCATCGGACACATTGTCATTATAGGACTGCAAGCTGGCATCTATGATACGATGTTTAGTCTCACCACGAATGATTCTCTGGAAAGTGTGGTGGAGACAATTACACGAAACTGGATCAATTCACCAAATAGATCTATAAACGAGGTTGGTTTCAAATTCTTTTGAATATCAAGTTCATGTAAAACATGAACTTCATAGCCAAAACAATGTAGTTACAATGTTAATTACAGCTCCAAATCAGAGAAATGTGGCTTTTCAACTAGGACTGGTTCATGCGTAAGATTCCAGCACGTGATCTATTCTCACCTGACGTAAACACAAAGACGGTATCGTTCCACAGTCCCCACCATTCCAGGGTGTCGATGAGATTTCCGATCGACTCGTCCAAGTACGAAATCATACCGGCGTAGTACCGGCGATCCTTATTCTTGATGATGTTTCGCGGGTATGCGTACGAGTCCGGTACCTGGATCGGTAAGTGTGGGGCTTGGTAGGCAAGATACAGGAACAAGGACTGCGTGCATAATCAAAATGGAAACAGAAAAGATGAACCTTCATAATTATATCCGGAATATCATCATCATCATCATCATCATCATCATCATCAACTTCCAAGATTTCGCAGCTCGTAAAAATAAATGAATAGATAATATAGATAGATAGATAGATGGATAGATAGATAGATAGATAGATGGGTAGGTAGATAGATAGATTGATAAATAGATAGATAGATATATTGATAGATAAATAGATAGATAGATAGATAGATAGATAGAAACGTAGATAGATCTAGATAGGTAGAAAGTTCCATAGAAAGATAAACAGACAGATAGACTGATAGATAAATGAATAGATAGATAAAATTAATATCGTGGATGGATAGATGAATATATATTGATAAATATATGAGTGAATAAATCAGTTAATAAATAGGTCGATAAAATAAATCAAAAAGTAGGCGTGTACTGTTCAAAATCCTTTAAGTCTAGTTTCACAGTCTATTCGTCATTTCGCGCATTTTTTCTCTTTCTCTCTGTCGTCACTATGTCTTCTGGTTTTATAACTTTTTAAATAAATTTTTGTATTGGAATTCCGTTTGATGTCACCATAGTTTTCACAATGAAACAAATCCAAACATTCAACTGAATCAACGTAATCAAACTAAAGAGAGAGAAAAAAAAAAACTTCTGCTTCATCGTACAAAACATGCAAATGAAAAGAAAAAAAACCCAGCATAACATGCAAGCCTGCTTAACTCTTTATGTGCCATGGTGGAAACCCCCTGTGTGCCACATTATTCTGATACACTACAGTTGTCATGCTTTGAGAAAATATTCTGTTTTTCAAATCTATGGAACTACTTATATAGATTTCCGTTAAGCTGAACATGTGATGAGCAAAGTTGTAGAGAAAATGCCAAGCTTTGCTCTGATGAAGATTGTCAGACAAGGATGATTGTTTTTCTTTGAAATGACCAGTAACTACATTCATTGCGAAGGTATGACTTTTACACACAAAACAGTGACAGAAACCTAGAATTTCCACGCAAATCTATTAGGGAACACCGCTTGATAATCAATCACTGATAACATGCAAGCTATATATGAGGCAAACGGAAGCTTTCATTGTACTGCTGCATTATTTGGCCACTTATCGATCAGTTTGGGCGGGTTTGTGGGTTTGAGCAGAATATGCGAAGTTGGCACGTCGTCGACTAAGTCGCACGTCCGAACGCGGCACATAAAGAGTTAATGAAAGGATAGCATGGCATAAGAGCCTCAATAAACTAAAATCTCATAAAACATTCTTGCATTAATCAAACGAAATCCTTGTTTATCATTACATCAAAATGATAACCCATATCCCCAAATCCACCCTAACCACCAGTCCCCCTCTCCTCACTCTTCCTACCTAAAACAATTTACTCATCCCTGTCAACACTTGTCACACCCATACTTTTTTTTTTAACACACATTATTAAATTCTCGCAAAATGCCCTCAAAACGAGAACATGATAGTTTGCTCAAAACAAACGAGGCATATTCCATTGCTTCTCAAATTAAAAAGAAAAAAAAATCGAGGCCACCGCCCGCCCCTATGCCTTCAGCCCTCAGGTTTTATTCACACTTGAATAACTCTGACTGACGTGTAAATCACCATCTTTCCCCGTACAATAAAAAAATCCTAATCATAATGTGGAAGTGATATGGAAGTGGTAGAAGTATGGGAGACGAAAAAAAAAAACAACACGACAGCAATGTGAAAATAACTCGTAGATACGGCAAAATCAAGACAGAAAAAGAAAATCACATCTCATCCTCGGCATACATCATAATATATTCCCACTTTGACAAATGCATCCAACTGTTCCCCTTTTAATCGCTATCTTATTTTCTTCTTCTTTACACATCCTAAAATACTTCATAACATCATTAAACTTTGGTTCCTCCCCTTCTAATCATCAATATAATTGTATTCAATCCTTTGATTTAAACGAGTTTCCCGATATACCTGTATATATAACAACTTCCCAGTTCATATTTCCCAGTTCTTCTGACAGTCTGAATTCAATTTCTGAATTGAAACACACACACACACACACACACACACACACACACACACACACACGAACACACACACACCCAGAAACTCCCTCACCTCATCGGCGTTGTGACTACGAATGATTTTCTGGGCCCACTCCGTGAAGATCTCCGTGGAGTACACGCCTTCGTAGTCGGGCTGGACGTTGGTCTCGCCGTCGCGAAGGTCCATGCCGGTGAAGTCGTGACCGCACCTGCCTCCCGCGTTGTTTTTGTGCGTCACGTTGTGGGAAAAATGGTCGCCACTGCCGAGCAGCTTTCCTGAGTTATTTCGGTAATAATGTAAGTTCAAATTCACTCAACAATCATCTTACCATCTGAAAATAATGTCGTTGATGTATCATTTATTATCTCCATCTTCTCCAGGTAATTTATACATACACACCAATAGCTATTAAACCAATCACTGCTCATTTCAAAACTACATGTACACAAGGGACTCTACAGTACTGGTTGAGATGGGGATTCATGTTTTGAACATTCCTAAGTGAGATAACGAGAAACCTCTTATGAAATATGAAAGAGCATGTAATTCTAAGGAAGATTTAACGCTTATTTGATGAAATTGGTTTTCAAATGGCTGAGATATCAAAAAAAAAAATGATAGTAATAAAAGGCGACAGGCCACGCCTTTTAATAGGATCTCTTTGTTTCACCTTGTTTTTTGACATCTCAGCTATTTCAAAACCGATTTTCATCAAAAAAAAAACTTTTGATATCCCTTATAGAAATGAACGCTCTTTGATATTTCATTGAGTGGTTTCTGAATATCTCGCAAAACGTTAAAAGCTAAATCCTCACCTCAACAAGAACTGTACACACCCTTTAATATACAGGGTGGCCCAGAAAGAACGGAACACCTAAGATCTTTAATTTCAGCAGTATTGTTGCAAATATGTCATTATTTTGCATACTATTGGAAAGGCCATTCTTTTTCCAATAGAATGACACGAAGTTCTTTGATTCTGGTTATTGCGTTATGATTTTAAGACCATTTTGTCAACCCTTGCAATTTTCAAAATGTGATTATTTTGCACTCTCAGAGATGCCGAAACCAGCGAGAATTTGGCTTGCCATTGAACCAGTTACGTTAACAATAATTATGTGGAATGTGGTTGTTATTGTTCGTTACCATTGTGAATGAGACGACCTGATGACAATAACACCGTTCGCCCCACATTCCGCACATTAAAACGGTAAGCACTATTTGGGCACCCGTCCCGCTTCATCATGAATATTCATCAGGCAGTAAGATACTGTATTATAAAATGGGTTCAAGAATGTAGCCAATTGGAAGCGCTGAAATGAGTCACGTGTGCGTGCATTAATTTTTACTATCATGCACGGCCTTGCAAAAAAGCGTAAAGTCACTGACGTCACAATGTTTACACTAGCAGTGCGCACTTAATCAGTTGTTACAAGTGCGTCGCGCGCTACCATACGCGCTGTCAATCCTGTAAACAACTTCTCGTTCGGGCTGCCAGCCGGCCTTTCTTGTGCACAACAATCATGTGGCGTACGTATACGCTTATACGTACAGTACTTACATGTGCGGGATTTCCGAGTGCGACGTGCGTAAATGTTTGGGACGAACATCCTCGGACGTCTTGACCCACAAAGGTACGTGAAAAACGCTGACAAATGCTGTTAGTTTTCGAATTTTCGACCCATTTTATAAAACAAATGATGCACAGGATTATTTCGTGGCGTTAGTGGAGGCGTAGCTCACTCTCGGGTATTTACAATGTAGTGCAACATGCACTCGGCTTCGCCTCGTGCATGTTTCACAGTTGTAAATACCCTCGAGTGCACTATACGCCTACACTAACACACTCTATCCTGTGCATCATTTGTATATTATAAAATGGGTTCAAGAATGTAGCCAATTGGAAGCGCTGAAATGAGTCACGTGTGCGTGCATTAATTTTTACTATCATGCACGGCCTTGCAAAAAAGCGTAAAGTCACTGACGTCACAATGTTTACCTAGTCGAATTTTCGACCCATTTTATAAAACAAATGATGCACAGGATTATTTCGTGGCGTTAGTGGAGGCGTAGCTCACTCTCGGGTATTTACAATGTAGTGCAACATGCACTCGGCTTCGCTCGTGCATGTTTCACAATTGTAAATACCCTCGAGTACACTATACGCCTACACTAACACACTCTATCCTGTGCATCATTTGTATACTAGTAAATGGCAGAACGCTGGATACGTGGCATAGAATGTAAAAACGTACCGCCGGGAAATATGAAAATCTCAAAAAATTGCATCAACGGGGAATGTTAAAACGTCTCTCCGGGAGATGGAAAAATGTTCAGTTTTGCCGGGAAATGTAAAAACGCTGCCGGGAAATACATGTAGATGATGAATATTCATGATGAAGCGGAACGGGTGCCCAAATAGTGCTTACCACATTGTGAACGCTACTGGTTCTATGGCAAGCCGAATTCTCGCTGGTTTCGGTGTCTCTGAGAGTGCAAAATGATCACATTTTGAAAACTGCAAGGGTTGACAAAAATGGTCCTTAAATCATAACGCATTGACCAGAATTAAAGAACTTGGTGTCATTCTATTGGAAAAAGAATGGCCTTTCCAACAGTATGCAAAATAGTGACATATTAGCAAGAATATTGCTAGAATTAAAGATCTTAGGTGTTCCGTTCTTTTTGGGCCACCCTGTATTATGATTATTTTACGTCTCTTTGTGGATGCCCAAGGTCTCTGCCGTTGCTTATTCGATGTGAACATTTTTTCCTTCTTTTTTTTTTCAGTCTCTCTACGAAGGTGCTGTCGGACATCATGAGCCCCCAGCATATTTTTCATTTGTTTATCTATTTATTTATTTATCTATTCATTTTATCTACTATTTATTTATTAATCTATTCTATTTATTTTTTGGATTTTGTTTGTTTATTCATTTATTCATCCATTTATATATTCATCATTTTATTATTCATTGAATGTCTTTGACGATTGTAAGTTGTACTTGCATAGTGTCACTGTCCTTATAAAGTGCTACCACCGCCAAGGATCGTCCAGGGAGGTCACCTCGATCTCTGATTAAGTATCCGTAAGGAATGAATGCACTTTAAACAATAACGACGACACAAATTTCCTTCTCTATACATTATTTTTGTGTGTTGAACGCCCCGGGGTTGAAAGTACATCCGTGTTTAGATTGTTGTATAGGTGACATCCCTTATTAACCTTGATACGTCAATCGTATCAATGATGAAAAGCCTGTAAGTGTGTATTGACTTCTGAATAAGGGTACCGTCACTTTGTTCTCTTTCCAATTCTTCTCCTTATTTTCTTGACATTATTAAACTACGTAGGGGTCAATCCTAATAATGAATATACAAGCCATGCACGCCGCCACAAAATTTCAAGAGCAGGGTGACAAAAAATAATGGACAAAAAAGAGTCATATATCGTGATGTGATGTTGACAACTCACTATTAAAGGGAGAATGTTGAAAAGGATAAAATGTATATAATTATAGTATGATTGATGATGATGATGATGGGGGTGATGATGGTATTGATAATAACGGTTGTACAGTATACAGTGTATTTAAAATCATAGTACTAAAATCACTACTAGTCATAATTGAAAAAAAAAATCTAGAAGTTGAGTGGAGTAATGTCAAAATACTGTACTGGCCCAAATTAATGAGCGCCCTCACCGAAAAATGACTGGAAACCCCGGTTCATTGGCCAGCATGCCTTCTTGTAAAAACCCAGATGCCATTTACCCACCATGTGGGTGGAATAGTTCGCCTCGGTCAATTTATCGGCCAATGTGGCATCGTCCAGAGGAAGGCACCGGGGCTTGACCGGGTCGATCACGAGGTGCTGCTGACCATTATGAATCTAGGCGACGGAATATATAACATATAACGAGTCACCGTTAGCATTAATAATTGGATTGTAGCCAAAGTTGGATCTTCAGCCTGTATTCATTATGATTTATGTTGCAACACCTCATCATAATCTGCTATAGAATGGCGGCAAGGAATGCTTGTAGATTCTGAAATTTAAATGAGTAATGCTTGCAATGTGTTTCTACATAGACTGATTGTGCAAGGAAGGGTGGCAGAAAAAAAAAAAAACATAAACGCTTTTAGCATTCGATTGAAGGCTTTGTTTGATGACTACAGAAGAAACGGAAAATGCATGACGTCAGTAATTAACCCGGAAACCTGACGTCAATTATGGTTAGATACACTCCGGAATATCTGTTATGATAAAAATGTCAGTTCGGCAGTAATTTCAAGTATAACTCTGACAGAGCATAGGCCTATTTCATAGTGTATCATTATGAAGCATGCGAGAAAGTTTTGAAGTTTTCGTAAGCTTTCTAGCTGTATACTAGCTAAAGAAGATTTCATAAGTTACCAATTACGGGCAATGACCAAATAACCAAATTTACCGATACAGTGCATGCTATAATATTCTGCGAAGTGCGTTAACAAACATTATACCCATACACCATCCCATTGCATATGCCGTGCATATTACGAAAAATGCATAGGCTTATACAGACGTTCCATTTATAGGATGCCACAAATTGACTGGTCTCATTTACTCACAGTACTGAAATAAATTGAAATCTCACTTATGTACTTTTAATACAAGATTTGCCGCCTAAATGAATAACCGGTTCACTCACATGTTTTATTATAAAATGTAGGCTACTATAACAACACGCAAAATCTTGTTTCTTTTCGGCGAGGAAGATGCATTTAGAACTCACAAGTCCTCTGATAATTATTATATACCTATACACAAGACTTAATTCTCAGCGTTTGCGAAGATGAGTATAACTATAGACTAAGCCTTTTACCATAATACCCTGCATCAAAAAATGAACACAAAGTCGCAAGATATAGATTTTAGTTGAGGGTAGATTCTTAAAGAGCAGACTCTAAGCTTTACAATGATGTATAACTCAATTCAAATGGACTCCTCTAACCTATCTAAATAGGGAGAGAGCAATGCGTTTCTTTTAAAGGCAAGAGATCCGAATTTCTCCCCGTTCAAACAGGAGTTCCACAGGGTTCAATACTAGGGCCATTGCTCTTTTGTATGTTCATCAATGATGTTCCTAACTTAAACTTTAGTACTTCGACTAAAGTATCTCTCTATGCAGACGACACGGCAATATTTCACCCAGGACGTGATGCTTATAAAGTACAGGAACAACTCCAAGCAGACACTCTACTCCTCAGTAAATGGTTTTTAGACAATGGTATGATTGTTAATTTAGACAAAACGAAAGTTATGTTATTCAGACCTCGCCGAGGAAAACAGAGACATTCTCTTCAAATTTGTATGAATGACAGGCCTTTGGAAACTGTCACGAGAATCAAACACCTTGGGGTAATCTTTGAACAAACTCTTGACTGGTCTCCCCACATCGATGAAGTAGTCACGAAAATGTCTCGTTCTATTGTATGTATACGAAGAATCAAATCGTGTTTGACACGTAAAATCATGAATCAGTTGTATTTTTCTTTCATACTTCCACATATTGATTACTGTTGTGCTGTATGGGGGTCATTAACAAAGACAAATTTAAATAGATTGCAACGCTGTCAAAACAAGTATGCTCGTGTGGTGAATGGAGGTTATTACATGTCAGCGCAAGCTCTTACTCATATTCTCAAATGGCAGTCAGTTGAACAAAGAATTCAATATCATTACTGTGTCCTGGTGTACAAATTATTACACAATTTAGCCCCAACGTACATAGCCAAACTTGTGACCAAACGCCCTACTACTTATACCACTCGTTATGCCCTTTCTTGCCAATTACATATACCCAAACCTAGAACTGAATATAAGAAATGCTCCTTCACATATGCTGCAAGCAAATCTTTTAATGAGTTAACCATTTTTATTCAAACAGCCTCCTCATTGCAAACATTTAAGAATCGTGTACGCCAACACCAGTCTCTCATTTGATATAAACCCTTTACACTAGCTACGAATTATTCAGATATCTATTTTCTCTGCTCGTTTTATGTTCTTTCTTATGTGTTTTATGTTCTTTCGAACCGATTGTTCTTTAGCTGTATCATATCTATGTTTGTTTTGTTCTTGTTTTTTTTTTTAATTGTGCGCACATGCAATGTAATTTATATCAACGCAGGGCTCCCTTGTAAAGCAGGCCTTCGTGGCACTGAATGGGACTACCCTGCTTTTAAAGAAGACTTAATAAATAAGTAAATAAATAAATAAATAAATAAATAAATGAATACTATAGAAAGAAAGCACACACTCTGGAAAAGTGTGAACTGAGAAAATAGGCTCTGAAGTGCAGGGTCTATTCAAGCGCCTAATCTTTACCAATCTGTGCGAGCTGTGTAATGAAAGGGGCAAAAACAGGAAGTAAATCACCAGAGCAACAACAATGAAGAGATTACCAGATTTAAGCTGAAATTGAGCATGTTCTATATTAACATACTATTTTGTGCATGATTAATGCTAACTTTCAAAGCAGCAGAGTTATCCTTTCAAGAGTTATTAGATTTGAAAGTGAAGAGTGTGTAAAGGATTTCAAGAAATGAAAGGGGGACTCTAATACATACCTGATTATTCTATATTCCCCCCCCAAAAAAAAAAAAAAAAAAAATGGGTTGCAGAAAACCTGCTGAAAACATACTTTCCCTTTCATGTCATGATCCTAAACTTAAGAATGTTGTAGAAGAAGGGTAGCTCTTTCGGAAAATATGAAAAACTCAAGATTGACTTGGTTGACCCATTTCCACCTTTTTTTGAGTCCTCACATAAAATCCAGGGGTGGAACTTTTCGTTCGTTTTGTGATGCACGGTCACATAATTTATTATTCAACTCGTATAATGAAGGAGAATCATTTGCTCACCAAATATCGCCCGGTCAATAACATGCTTCGTGTAGGGGTGCACAAAGGGGCAACATAGTAATTCTCAAGCTTCACTCCGCGACCGGCTAGATCGTCTAGTACGGGAGTCTCAATCTCCGAATCGTTGCTATGGTAACCGACATCGTTGAATCCCATATCATCGACAATCACGAACACGATGTGCGGGGAGGGCGGAGAGGCATCGGCGACGAAGCAGACGATGGTAGCGACTACGGCTACTCGAAAGCAGGTGGAAATCGGCAGCGTCAGTAGCACCATTTTTGCAGCGGGCTATTGACTAACTTCAGCTACTGGCAATACGAAATTCTTTGTACGTCCGTCCCTTAGTTGACTTCAATGCAACAAACATAAATGTACTTATCCCGTTAGCGTGACTGAGTACTCGGGGAAATAGTGACCGGACTCACTGGTGGAGGCATTGATATAGGACAGGCAAAGTACTCAATCATGGAGAAACTATTCCCGCTTGAGCGTTTCCGCAAAGTGAGTTTACGCCTTGTTTTGTTTTGCTCTTTTGTTGCTTTGACATCCTATGATTATTTTTGTTGTTGTTGTTGTTGTTGTTGTCGTTGTTGCTGTTTTGGGGTTAACCTGGTAACATGACGCACAGCTAGATTTCCCGCTTCAAGGTTTGTGGGATAAGCTTTCATCAATCAGTGCATATTATACACTTGAAATTCAGTGATATCGATACCGTCCTGTCCCTTTACGAGGTCACCGCTCTACATAACAATATCGCGTCTATCGATTAGTCACAACGAGGAAACACAAAACACATCATTATTAAAGCTATCTACTTTTGTTTCGCTGCTTTTCTTTCATCGAGCTTTAATTCATTGTTGCAAACAGAAACGAATAAATAAGTAAAACATCCATGTAGACCGTTATAAGCGACAAAGCACGCAATAATTTTCAAGAGGAATTTAATGTTTATTTTAAGAAAATCGGTTTTAAAATGGCTGAGATATCAAAAACAAAGAAAAAGAAAGCAATCCTAATAACAGGTGTGTCCCACCTTTTATTAGGATTTCTTTGTTTATAGATTTAGGCCTATCAGCCATTTCAAAACCAGTTTTCATCAAATAAACTTTGAATTCCTCTAAGAATTCATGGTCTTTCATATTTCATGAGAGTTTTTATCAGAAAAATGATTAATATACTATATATATATATATATATGTATATATATATATATATATATATATATGTATATATATATAATACACATAATATATAATATAGCTTATGATTAAAAAAAACCTGATAGAAATCTCCAAACCCATCTCAATCGAAACTATACTTCCCCTTTAAAGTAAGTCTTATTGTTTTAACAGAATAATACAATGTGTACTTTTCCAGTCGTTTAAATTCATTTTCACCAATACATTAATCATTGTTATAATCTTATCTTTATCTTCAAAGCGAGGACCGTAACTTTGGAGTGTAGAACCGGTGATAACCCCGTCCGTTACTTCCGGTGAACTGGAAAGAGGTTATCACTATCATGACTATACCCTTAATCGGGGTCATAGTGTGAGTAATATTCGTTGACTTATGCTGAGTGTCCATGTGCTAGTGAGTATGTATGTCAAATTAATGAAATAAATTCGTCTTACTGAAGTATGTATAATCACTTAAACTTGTGCATACAGGAATACCATGTACACGTGTACATGCATATAAATATTTGGGGGGTTGTCTTGAAAATGCAAGAAGTCCACGGGATCTTGATTTCAGGTCTCCTTGTATTTTATTCCTTCGCAAAAAAAAAAAACATTTCGCAGCAAAAAGAAGTGACGTAGAATGGGTCAAGTTCTTGTTTGAAAGAAAAATATTTCAATGCAGAACAACTTGATCACATCTTGGACACAACTTAGAACGAGACATATTATTACACCGGTCCGGGCAATACACTTGTAGTGGAAAATAGATATTTTATGATCCTTTATTAATCATAATTTTCAGTAGGCATAGACATGGCGAGTATAAACGGTGTAAATGCAGTGATCTTTTATAAACGTCTTCTTCAACAAGTACTATCAGTGATAGTGTTTAACTACTGGTATATCCAACAATGCTCGGTCATGTTACCCTGCACTTCATTGATTAGATCACACACCACACTGCTAAATACATGGGGTAAAGTTTGCAAACCTCCAAGAACAAGCTCAAAATTATTCATTTTCGTGCTTCCACCAGGAGAAATTCATTACAACACACTACACTCGATAAAAAAATCCAGTTGGTTGTGTTTGTCACGTTTGTGTAACTTGCTACGACAGAGAAAACACATGACAACCCAGCACGTATACATTTTACACAATATGCCGTACTAAGTACATCTACGTGTGCTTATACTTGTAACGTACTATAATGTACTGATAATGTAATAATGTTTTATTGGTACCCTGTACCATTTCGCACATTCCTGTAAACAGGGGAAAAGTAAAATATTTTGATTTAATCAATCGATGTAATAACGCGCATAGTTCGAGAATTCCATAGAATTAAACTAGGACGAATAAAATCTCTCTGAAAAAAGAATTGCACGTTTGAATGCCAAATAAAAGTACTTTCATCCCTCATATACTGCTACCATAAGTGTGATTAGCAGGAACAATAAATCTTGTATTTCTCATTACCCCTGGCAGCCATGCTCGTACACTCTTCCAACATTAACGTGGTTTAAATTAAAAAAAAAAAAGACTGATAGACAAAAACTGAACAAAATCGAGCAAATTGGGACAATCAATTCATGAGGTATGATTTTACGGAATCTTCATTAAATTAATTTCTAAATGACATCTCAGGCACTCCTTTTACGCCATCAAAAGAAGAATATTACATTGCATTTTTTCATACACAAAATACAAGTTTTGTTCCATTTCCTGAGATGAATTGCTGATAGTCTGGCATTCTTCAGTCATACACGACAAACATCAAAGTCATCTTATCCCTGATACAGGAGTTACATTAGAATAAAGAAAAAGCAATCGTGTAAAACGACAAATTTGTGATTTCTTTTTCTCAGTACATGTATCATGAGAACATTGAATTACGCGATGACAATCAATACTGCAGCATAATCACCTAAGAGGGCAGCACATACGAATTTAATCAGAGGTCGGGAAAAAAAATACTGGCAACTTTTGATTTAATTCCAACTCATTGCATGAGTTTTTCTTTCACATTTTCCCTTCATTCTCTAAATCTGTACAGTAATGTCACAAACAGCCTTTTGCAAAGGCAGCTCGCTATAATTTCAGCACACGCACACACAGCGCGCAACCAGGGAGTTCGCTCCCATCCACCCGCCGTATGCCACCGTAAGGCTAACCCTCATGCAACTCGTCACCGGCACTGTATTGTCGGAGGCCAACCAACTCCTCGCCTCCCCCTTTCCCCCCCCCCCCCCACCTTCCCCCGCCCCCGAGAAAAAAAAAAATCCTGAAACAAGCATAAGCCGAGAATGGCTCAATCATAATCATAACTGCAGGACAACAGGATCCGTGTCGCAAGGAGGTATGTAATCATTATGAGATACTGCAGTTACCATGCCTGCAATCAAAATGGTAATGTTTGTATGGTAATGTTTGTATGGTTAAGTTTGTACCACTGTTATACAGCCATATTATAAAAGAAAACTAGAAATGTCGCTATGGCGACTGGTATGCCTCCACTATAATGCATGATTCTCCTAATAGGTGTATAATACAATGTCATCACAATGTGTGATGACAGTTTTACATAACTAGCAAAATATTGAAATGACAGGTTTGTCAGAAATATCTTGAATGTTCACTTTCTTGAACTGGGTTTGCTATAATTGTCTAAGAGTGCAGGTACACATATATGGGGAATTGAGGATTTTTACTTGACTTTTGACCGACCCTTTTTATAAGTTTATGCATTGAGTAATTTTCAAGGTATGAAGAAAATGTGTAATTACAGTATAAAATAAAGAGTGAAATTTTGAGGAGTTGACCTTGGCCTTTGACCTGTGACTACTGACCCATGACCCCTAAATTCCCTAGATAATCCCTGCCAGTCAGTGCATGCGTATGTAACCAAGTTCCATGAAGATACATTGAACCATTTGCGAGAAAAGTGAAATTGTAACATTTTCACCTGACCTTTGACCTTTTGACTTCTGACCTTATGGCATGAAGTTCTCTCTGGAGAATCTTAACGCAGTATTACATGTCTACACTTAGTTTCAAGAAAATATCTTTGGGCATTGCATAGATATGGGGGAAATAGCAACATCTTAGCATTTGACCTTGACCTTTGACCTTTGACCTCTTGCCAATTTCACTAAAAAACTACTCAACTAATTGCCCCATCATACTTCATCCTTGGACCAAGTTTGGTGAAAGTTGCTTCATCCAGTTTTGAGTTATGGCGTCAACAGATAAATTTTAGGATTTGACCTTGATCTTTGACCTTTGACCTCTGTCCGATTTCACTCAAAAACTAATCAAGTAATTGTCCCATCATACATCATCCTCGGACAAAGTTTAGTGAAATTTGCTTGATCCAGTCTTGAGTTATCGCGTAAAGAGATACAATTTCATGATTTGACCCTGACCTTTGACCTCAGCCTTTAGCCAATTTCACCCAAAATTTAATCAGGTAATTGCCCTATCATACTTTATACTTGGACCAAGTTTGGTAAAATTCCAGTCAATATTACTCAAGTTATAACGTAAACGAATGCGGACGGACGTACCAGACGTACGTACGGACGGACGGACAACCCGAAAACATAATGCCTCCGGCACCACTTCGTGGCGGAGGCATAAAAAATGCAGTTGCTGCTTAATGAAATGCTTACTGAAATGCTGTAGGCAATGATAGTAGTGTTTATTGACCAGTTGAGTTCGATAAAATGGGTCTTTCCAGACCAGTGATATTAGTCGCAGTGACATAAATATGCAAATTACATGACAAATGGCGTCATCGCCTTGAAATAACGAAATATTATGTAATCTAGGCCACCAATGCATTTTTGGGGGAAACCCCTAACGCTGATCTGAGCCAAAAGCGTCATAAAAATATACACACGCAGCAAAGAAAAATATCGCATATTGCATACACGGAGCTCAACTCGAACGTAACTCAGTAGCCGTGGGGTGTACGCTGGTGGCTCAAACATCATTTGATTAAACACACAAATTGGCAAAATAGTTACAGATTAGAATGGTTTGATAGAAGTATTTGTTTCCATGCAAAAGAAAGTTAATTTCTCAATAAAACGTATAATATTGTCCCCTTCCATAGACCCTTTATGCGCACATATTCAATGCAGAATTAGATAATAAACAACAAATCATAAACAGTCTTTTAAGGTACACAAAATGCTGAAAATACAAAGTAGACATATTACTCTGGGCATAAATATGAATCCATTGGATATGTGTATCTAGGGAATCCAATGCAAAGATCAAAGCTTGCAGCGAGAAAAGAAACAACAAATTTAAACCAAATTCACAATTTTTAATCCAGATTGCATAAACTGACCACCCCGTGGAGTGAATCCTTGAATAGCCCTCTACAAGTCTCCAACTTACTGGGCATCATCATAGGTAATTCATGTAAAGACTGTAAAAACACATAGAGTGTAAAAAGAACCCCATCACCCCTCACGCGCCATTTACAAAAATCAAAACATAAAAAAAAATAATAATAATAATCGCGTTTTGACGCAGGTACATGTACATTTATTCCTGGCAAGCGCATCATAAGAGAAAAAGTATATAATATACCAAAAAAAAAAAAGATTATGATAATAATAATTGTGCTGGAAGAATACGCTAAGTGTTTGTGGATGGATAGGTTCTATGACCTCCCACAAATCCTGTATGGATCCGAATTGTACAGCTTCTTCGGGAATAAATCGAGGTAGTAGGTTGACCCGTTGTACGTGATGGCGGTAAACAGGATCAGAATAAAGATGAGGTGCGCGATCCAGAAGTGGATAAGTAACCAGGACACTGATATTGACAAGGATCCGTATGCTAGCTGCAAGGCGAGATAGACCACAAGTTTCCACCTTTAGAGAAGATAATGATAATAAAATAGACAAAAGACACGATCATCGCATGCTTTGCTAGGAAATATAATGAAATATCAACATCTGAAATATCACGCGACAAAATAATTCGTTCATTCGTAATCACTTTCTCAAAAATACCGACGTCCGCTGGACCGGTAAGAATAATAATATTTTATGGAATAACGTGGTATGTAGCTGAGCTCACCGACAGGTGGCGCTATTGCAAAGAGGAAGCAGGCACGTTGACTTGACGGAGCCAGTAGCCGTATTACAGTAAAATCTTTGAGTGCCGTGACTTGTAAGGGTACAGCACTGGTCCACAAGCGTGCTGCCTTGGGCATCACACGGAGAAGCTAGTGACGTTCACTGTATCATGGCTGGAATACTCCCTGGAATAAAATGTATGGCAGTGGTGGATCCAGGGGGAGCGCATGGGGCGCCCCCATTTATAATTTTGTTTTTGTTAAAACAATAAATAAAAAGAAAAAATGGGGAGGGGATACGTGCACGCCCCTGTAATCTGGTAAAGGCGCCCCCTCTTTATGGAAATCCTGGATCCGCCCTTGTATTATATGTCTATACAAAAAGCACTGTGTTCAGGAGCCTGGACTTTTTACCCATGAGTGTGCCCCTCCTAGCCTACAATCAAGGCAATTTAACATTGTACTTACTTTCCCCCTTTCTTCACTGTCTTGGAAACGCATCCGTCAGCATGCTTCACGAGATAGGAGTAGTTGTTGAGATACTCCTTGGAACTATGTTGTGAAATCGTACAAAAAAAAAAAAAAAAGATGAATAAAGTAATGCGTCGGGGAACAAAGATCTGCTCTTTCATTTGTATAAATTGGAATAACTATGGGATTTACTTACAGGAAAAATTTACCCCACAAACAAATAGCTGATTCAGTGAGTGTGGGAACATGGACCACATCAGTGAAAGTAGAGAACTACCGGACAATCCATTCAAAAGTTTATGATTATCAAAGTTTTGACAAACTCATGTGAAGTCATCGTTGTGGATAAGAAAGCTCCGACAATTCGTGATGTCACAGTAGTAGAACGTAAATTCCACAAAATTCAATTTTTTAAAATAAAAAGTACACATTCCATCCGAGTCAATTTATTACCAACGTGATATTCTGTTAAGGTAACAATATCAATCCGATTGAGTTTTGAAGGAGGCAAGTCAAGAGCTCTTGCATTATACTGGAGAAATAGATATATAATATGTCAAATTATACATCGAGCTGCGATGGACTTCCAAAGTCCAGAGTTACAAAGCCATTTTCTCGATAAAACCTGAGATTTCTGCATAGCACTTACTCTATAATACCGACGAACACGGCGATATAAACGGCCTGAAGAGAGAGAGAGAGAGGGAGACAGAGAGGTAAAGAAATATAAAAAAGAGAAAAAATCAACAACAACAACAACAACAACAACAACAACAACTCACTACGACCTGTACTTGACCACTGACACAAAACCGGAACACGACATGCCAACATTTCATTTGCGAACTTTTACTCATAAAAATTATACAGTGGTATGTAGTTGTAGTTATGGTACGTGTGCATGCAGCCTATGTATGTACTTTGGCTACATTGTACATGGATGCATGTGTATGAATACGTATGTAAATATGTGTACTTTGTTTGAAATATTTTGCACCCGAGTTCACCTGAAGTGCTTTCTACTTATAATTTTGATGTTGTTGTTTTTCGTCTTTTTCGTTGATGTTCAGCCTGAAATGTACGACAGATAAAGTATAACAATTATGTACATCAAATATCGAATTCATCGAACTAAGGAGGCCCTAGGCGAGCCTAGTAGACCTATCTCCTTTAATGAACTCGCAGATTTTCAGGTGAGATCTTGAGCGGAGTGGACTGTTCTTTAGCGTGTCAAATCTTATATCAACTGGTGACAAAATTGTCCATTCATTCTTTACAAAATAGTGTAACTGCCAACTTTTACCTATTGAGGGTAAAGGAAGCTCAATATTTGGCAAGGAAATTTGACATATCACATTTCTGACATATCACATTTCTCACATCAATCCGTCATTTTTTTTTCAAGTATTAAAGACGTACTTGTCTGTAATTTTTAGCCATTATTACCACCAGCTAAATGAGATTTGAGTCATCATTCAAACAGTCACCATCTTATCAACATTCTTGTATAGAAAATATGTCACTTCTGATAACAGTTAACTCATAACCATAATATTTTAGATTGAAAAACACAAACAAGTCCCCCCAAACTCGGATGGAGTCCGAACCCACGACAGCAAATTGCAAGAATAAAAGAATTGAAGAAATATGCAACACAATAATGTGTGTTAATTTACGTCGATGAAGGGCAGCTGGTGGTTATTCAGTTCCATTTACTCATGGGAGTAAGAACAATTCCATGCATAAGGAATTAAAACACTCAACAAAATAGGGAGCTGTAGACATTCGTCATGGGGACGTTCAAAGGAGAAAACTTGTTCTGAGCAAGCGCAAAATCGCCTATCAAAAGCGATCTACATGTATTTATAGCTCTCGTCGTCTGAGTTTACATTACGCGTTCTGGGCTGTTTTTACGTCCGCTCAATTCACGACACAAAGAGCTACTTGACGCACTGATCATAATACAAATATGAAGGCGCCATTTTACTTTTTATAGGTTGCGTCCTCGTGTAATCTTAATCTACTTTTCAGCACGACGCATGAGGGAGAGAGGAGAACGTCCAGAGCACTCGTCGTCTCAAACGTCCGTGCCACAAATCTAAAGCTCTTTAATGTCTCGTCAGAAAAGGAGTCCACCCCCTCACTTACCACGTGCAGCATGTAGCAGCCTAGGGGAACCAGGACCACCCATACGAGCTCCTGCGCGACGCTAACATCACCTAGGGATAGGACGGCGAAATCTCTGTACCAGGACGCCGAGACTTTGGCGGGGTGCCATCGGATCACGAACGTGACTAGCGCGGGAAAGAAGTGAACTATGAGGCAGGTCATGCGTTCGATGCTGTGTGGGACCAGGCAGTTTCGGAACAGAACGGTCGACCAGGCTACCGGACCGTTGGCGAGGGCGAAGACGACGGTGAAGAAGAAGGAGCTGGACGGTACAGCCCTGGGGTTAGGAAAACAGTATCCAAGCCAGGCTTTTGCTAGTGAACATCTTTGGAATCACATTTAGGGCAAAAATAACTAGGCCCCGTTGTTACAAACTTTGCATAATAGACGCAACTCGAAAAATCAAACGTCATAGTCCACAAAATTGTACACAAGTTGGATTTAAACACAAGAGCGTTGTTGAAAGGACTTGTGTTTCATCAAGAACACAAATATCAAACGCAACTTTGCATTAGATTCATTGTTGGACTCATGATCAAACGGTAACAGAATGCAAATGGCAATAACAAAGGTTGTTCTACAAGCTACTAATGTAATAGGAATTGGTGGCTGTCGATGCCTTATAAAATATCATGCCTCCGGCATCCTGGGGGGGGGGGGGGGGGGGGGATGCGTGCGTGCGTGCGTGCTTGTGCTGTTTGTGTGCGTGAATGGAAATAATTCCATTAAGAAGTTTCCGAAATTAAGTTGAAGATAGGTAGCAGTTGGAATGATGATTTCGACAATTGGACCAAACAAGATAACAAATGTGCTGAGGTCTAGTCAAGTAAATCGCTTTTTAACCATGAATTTCCTCCCTAATTTAAAGTCAGGGTGGAATGAACTCCTACAATCATACATAAGGCAGAAATAAACCGACGGTACCAAACTGACAAAGAGAATAATATACCCTTTCTGTAATGTATAATAATCATTCATGTACGTTTCTTCTCCTATAGCCTATAGTAACAAAGCGTTTCATTCATCTGCTCCGTAGGCATGCAGAAATTCACTTATAGGTATAATAAGGCAAGGCTCCAGCAAGCTTTGGCAACTTTTGCCATAAAATCTGAATACATGACAAAACAGGTGTATTACTAGGAGTGTCCGTAAATGGAATATTGTACATTTGGACGTACCATATATAGACAAGGAAGACAGCGCTTGCGCAGTAGCACCAGTCGCACATGAAACACACCCATTTGATGGTCACATACTTCCAGATCCGAATGGGCACAACGATCGAGAGGTAACCGGTGTAAAGATAGGGGAGGAGCCACTGGTGTGATGTCATCGTCCACGTCACCAGTACGACGGTCAAAACAGCGAGTATATAAATAGTTTTCTCCGGACAACTGTTGCTATTAATCTGCAGATAGGATTAGTAATTACGTTTTGTTCGTGCGATTAAAGGGGCATTCCAGACAATTTATGTAATTCCACATCATGTGCAAGGTATACAAGGATATGACATACTTTAAGAGGCTCACGCACACAAATGAATGAATGTAGCGAAGGATTCGACTACAATACCACTTGCTTAACCGTTTATTGAAACATGGTCTGATATCAGAAATGGTCTACTTCCCAGTTTTTCTAACACCACTGCGACTATACTCATTGGTCTACCACAAATTTCGTCTAATGCCCGTTTGGTCTAATCTTCTGGTCTAATGCCCAGTTTGGCTAATCATCGTTTCGTCCATTTTTGGCACCTCCCTGAATAAACTGTGGGTATTAGACGAAATAGGCATAGCCCAATTGGAAGTAGACCAACTGGTAATGAGGCTTTGTAAGTGGCAATTGGACTAGATCGATGGTTAAAAGACGAACTGGTTGTAGAAGGAATGGGATTAGACCATGTGGGTTGAGAGTAAATGGCTATTAGACGAAATGGGAGCAGCCCAAGCAATATCAGCTGCTTAGCATGTCCTACTGCGTATATAGAGTTTACGCATGCCTTTTCATTTGTTCTGCCTCCCTGAGCACCACATCATACATTATGTGAAGCTGCTATAATAATACATGTATAATATCATCATCCTTGTTCATTACGATTTGATATGGATTTTGAAAACATTCCCATTCTCTGACGATTGGGGAACAAATTAATCACTTGTCTCGCGAAGAAAATCGTAGTAAAATAGTAGTAGAAAATCGTACTACAATTTTCTTCGCGAGACAAGTGCTTAATTTGTTCCCCAATCGTCATAGTATTCATCGCGATGGTCAACATCTTCACAAGAATTCCTATTCTCATTAAAAATCACTATAAATTCTGCAACTCTGTACCCAATAGGCTATCAACTATTATAGATGATCGAATGCAAAAGTCTAAGAAAATCTGGAACGTAAGCACACCTTGGAACACCAGACGATGGCTGATGTGTTAATCGTGTACCTTCTTTCCTCCTCCCCCCACCCTGCCCCCCTCCTTCTCTCTCTCTCTCTCTCTCGCTTTCATGAAAATAGATAGCAAGATAATTTAGTCATCAAATTGGGATTCGCACGAATTTGTCAGTCTGCTTTAGGCCAGATAAGTGCGACCACTTGAATGTATTGATAATTACCATCGGTTGAAAGTTCAAGTACCTGCTGCGAGTGTACACAAAATCGAAAGATTAACTCACTGAATGTCGACAGTACTGACAAGATTGTTTCCATATAAGATTGAAAATGCATCCCACGATTTGCTTTTGAGTATAGAAAATGATATACGCACACTCTTAGGAGTATTTTGTGTTATTCTCGTTGTCTTTGTCTTGGAGCTACAGTCTCATACTTCAGTGGTTCCCGATGAAATTTGCTCCTGCGACAATATTGCTCCCATGAAATACCTGAACGGTAAGCCAGACATAAATTTTACCCTCAAACATATCCCTAATCCTAATCCTACTAAATACTATAAGAACATTGAAGTTTGCTTCCATCAAAAATGTGACAATTTTTGAAAAACATATATTTTTGAAGACGGAAAAATTGAACTGGAAATGCAATTTCTTAGTTGAGATTTTTTGGAAGATTTAATGAATTAATCCCATTCCATCTGATCATTTTCCAAAGTATGATATATGCAGGAAAACAAAAACAAATGAAAAAAAAAAACATCCCCCAGAACTTAATGGAGGCAAACTACAGTAGGCCTATATTAACCTTTTCCATGATCCCTTATACAGGTTGTTAGAGGAAGGATTCCATTTTAAGATATTGCTAGTTAAGTAGGCCCAAAGTGTAGAGGCAAATCATGTCTCAGTGGAATCCTTTTGTGCTCTCACCTTGTCTCGAAAACTCTCTTTTTCCTCCTCCATCTTCGCGTCATCGGCTCCCTGCGCGAGTTCGATCAGATGGTGGTCGCTGGCATTGACGTCATGGGAGCCCATGTTCGACGTCGATGTTGCCGCCCACTTTGTGGCGTCGGTTGCCGTCTCGGGCGAATACGTTTCCGTGTCCACAGCCTTGGACATAGTCTCTATAGATCCGTTCATTGTAGCACGTGTCCGCAAATCGATAAATCTATCAAAACAGGGATAGAAATCATTAAAAAGTTGAAAATGTCGGACCAAAGTGTAGAGGCAAATCATATGTCTACATTGATTGAACATAAAAGATTATCAATCTTAGAAGTCTTAAGAGCGGGATAGGCCAAAATGTCCCATGTGACAAAATGAAAGTTAGAAAGTCTGGAATCAATTGGAAAGATAGGCAAATGTGATCCGTGGCAGCATCCTTCCAATATTAGAAATCAGCATGAAATATGACGTCACACTAATAGTCGTTTCGCCGACTATAAGTAACGTTGAGGGTATCATGAATTATTACCTATACAAGGGAGTTTTGCGAGGCAATTCCGGTTGTTATTTTGCAGGGTTAAAGGTCAGGAGTTGTTATTTTGCAGGGTTAAAGGTCAGCAGTCAATATGCTTTTCGCCACGTCGCTGCGTAACAATAATAGTATGAGCAAACAGTGCAATCTTCCGGTTTGGGGAGGTGGGAGGAGAAAGAGTGAAATCTCTCTCCCCACCTGCCTGCTCTAAACGTAGTTACATTCCGATCGACCACGAAAAGAAAACATTCCAGGACGTCCAGGGTGTCAGTTACACGCACCGCAGAAGAACGCTGATAAATCAACTCATACAAGGTCGACCACTTACAGAAGCACTAGGCAATGACTAGTCCATTTGTGATCAGTAATTGCACAGTGACCATCAGTTTTACAACTCTCAAACTTTAGACAGAGAAGTAAAAATAAAGTGTAAGAACTTTCAGAAGTTTGAAGTTTGCCTGTTACAACTACATGTATCTTTGAAGTTGGAGTTGAATGATATACACTGATGAACAATTCTGCAATTATTCAACATGTTGATGGTCTACAGGTAGTCAAATGTGGCTTGATCTGTATCATATATAGTGTATAGCCGTATTTACATATTTTCTTAATTTACCTAGGGGGATAGGTAATAATTATGATATTGACTGGCCTTTCTTTCGGGAGGTGCCACATAAATATTGCCCGCACTGAAAACATATTGCCCTCGTCTTCGACTCGGGCAATATGCTTTCAGTTTGGGCAATATTTTCTGGTACCTCCCTCAGGGCCAGTCAATATTATATAATTATCCGGCAAATCAACATGCATTTGTACTGCACTGGTCCTTTTTGTGCCTCTTCTAGCTAAAGGCCTCATTCCACCACTGACCATCGAAGACTAATCTGATCCCAGAAATGGAAAACTTTTCGGCGTTTTAATGAGTTCCGATGGAATCTGATCCGACAAGCTTGAGACTCGCACCAAGGCCCACCAAGGGTAAATCAATGCCGGAAAAGTTCCCCAGATCCAGTTCAGTGGTGTATCCAGTACACAGCATTGCCCAGTCACTGTGCAGGTGCTATATTATAGACAACAGTCCATTTTGTGCTGCACCTTGGTCTCATGACACATGCGCCTGGTAGACTTGCATTCTTTGCGATTACTTATTGCATTTTTGGATGAAAACTTATTCTCTAATGGTTTAGTTGCGGAACCTCATTTCATTGTCATTAACAACTATTTCCAAATGTTGGCTAAGACATTTTTTGACACTCCATCTGATATAGCCTATTTGTGAAATGACGTCACCAAGCAATTGCAACAATGCGCGCCACTACTAGATGGTCACATTGTGAATGTCATACAGTAATTGTGACGTCACAAAAAGCAATTATGACATCACGCCCTCTGAACTCTCCTATACTTCAGTGCATCGCGTCCTGATGTGTACGATCACCGAGGACCCCCCCCCCCCCCACACACACACACACAATATCGCATTTAGGCCTACTACACGCATTCAGCGACATAATTTTGATCCGACGTATGAAACATACACATCTCACCTCCTTACTGTTCAAAACTATGGGCCTTGATGGCTCTAATGCTGGCGCTAGAAAAAAAGTCTTCAGCGCAACTTTTGGTGTCACTTCTGGGTTTCTTCAGCTGACAAGCCCCGCCCCCCCCCCCTCCCCCCCAAAAAAAAAACAGAACAAAAACAAACACACACACACACACACAAATAAGGAAAACAAAAACAAACAGGTCTTCAGCGCAAAAGCAAAGGCCTTACCGGACTCAAAGGTTTCATAATATTTATTGTTCTCTTCCTGCCACTCGGGGGGGGGGGGGGGGGGGGGGGGGGTGGGGCAAAGTGGTTCCCTCTGTCCATATAGTGAGAGTATGATATCATAATGTAATAGGTGTATCATGTTACGCTGTTCAAAACCTACTCGTTTTACAATACCTATGGGCTTAGTCGGCCATTTTATAACTGGGGCTTCTATAATACCGAAACAGTGATTCTATGGATGACCGCAGAATTTGCGAAATCTTCCTCGATCGTCATGTGTGCAGACGACAATAAGCCAGTTCGTAAGTACCTCATGTGTACATTAGTACAAAGATCTTTTTGTTGTTGTTGTTGTCGTTGTTGTTATTGTTATCGTTAATAATGTTGTTGTTGTTGTTGTCCAGGCACTCCCCTTGTTCCGAAAGCAGCATTTAAATGCATCAGCTTGCCAAATGTAACATTGATGGACCTCATGCAACTTCAGACAAAGAAAGAAAAACGTGCGCAGAGCAGGTGACCAGAATGATCAGTCGGTATGTGTTTACCTGACGAAGCAAAAAATTTCATTGTTTTTCCCCCAAATTAATGTTCAGACACTAATGCTAGAGTCACACACGGCCGGTCACACTTCTAACGGATTTGATCCGGGTAAAAATGAGCCGGATTAGTCCCGGAATGGAGGGTAATTGATTTCATGCTACATCCACACACAGCCGGATTTCAAATCGGGTCCATAAGCAATTAAAACCGTATTGACCTGTATCAATTCCTTATCAACCCAGTTTGACCCGTATTGACCGGTATCGAACCGTATAAAAATGTGCTTTAAATCCTTAAAATGAAAAAGGAGGTAAAAATTTTGCCTTTGTTTCCAGCGAACATCATTATCAAAATGATCAAAGTGCAAGATTTTCTATGTGCTAAGCTTCAGCGAACATCGCAAATACGATTATCAATAACGTCACTGTGTTACGGTAAAAACTGATGTTTTTAGATGTTTGAAACTTACAAACATAAAAGGGTTTTTGTTTTTTTTTTGATAGCCCAAATCATGACCACATGTAGCTACCATAATAAATACAAGTACTTAAATGATGGTAACTCATTTTTTTTTTAATTAACTAAAGCTGATTAAAATGTGTCACGGTGTGACTATAACACCGTGACTTGCATTGCACCAACACAGGACACATACCGGATTACACATGATAATTAACTGTTGAAGTGACCATCTGATTTCTCTGTCACATTTACTCAAAAGATAGAGGTTTTTCAAAGATTGTTCATAACAGATGGGTCAAGCTATATCCACAAAGATTATCAACTGTACTTGTTGCCAGCATCATGCAATCGTAACCATTTCTGAGCCAAAAATCTAGAACTGTGTTTACAATGCAGTGGGGTTTGATATGCCAATCAACACTCAGGAGCACATGGTGGGTTAAAATGGAAGCAGTCCACTCACAGTGTGCCATCTACATCAGATTCATAACTATTCAGAGCAAACATTTCTGAAGGTATGAACTTTTGATGACGGTAAAGGCAACAGTTTCAGTTGAGTTAATAACCTTTGGTTAATATTTTTATCATAATTGACCATCACATGGTTTGACTCTTCTTTTGTAGATTCAATAATGTGTTCCTAACATTATAAACAGTCTGAAGTCTTGCTGCAGCTTCTCTGGTATCCTAAAGAATTACTTGGGGCACACTGAAGCTAGATCGATGTGTCCACCATAAGTTAATCTCACTGGAATAATACTTTCTGTGCATGGTGCTGTGTGCAATCTTACAAGCTTCATCATTAAAAGAGCCTAACTCACTAGGATATACGTATGAATGAGAATTTGCATTGTAATCATTTTTATGTACATGTTCATTTTCCAGTACATCTTTAAAAAAAGAATAATGATTATGGAACATTTGTACCATACAAATTGTTTGAATAATTCTTTTCATTGCTCCTGAAACTGCTAAGTGGGTTCACCTAGCTTTGTGACCAAAGTTATGAAAATCAAAGTTTAAAATTTGTATGTCATCTTTAAATATCCAAATTGGACTTTTAAAGAGTATAGTTGTAAACACTAAAAGTTCACTCGGAAATATTGAACAAGCTTTCAATGATAATAGAGTGAATTATGTCTCAAAGCATAAAGTATATTTTACTGAAAGAGCAGTGTTCCTGACTGTAAGGTGTACAAACGTATATGACATGTCACAGCGTTACAGTGCAAAGTTTTTCTTTACTTTGTTGTTTTTGTTAATCTGTTACGATTTCAATAATTTTGTGTTTTATCTGGAAGTGTTATACTGTGATGTCAAACATTCATCATGAATCATCATTTCATTCTACCTAATGGAGAAACACCATGAGCTGAAAGTAAGACAACAGGATTCTCCATAGTTTTTCTATACACATTTCAGAGGTCACGGTGTTACAGTCACGGTGTTACGGTGCACTTACCTAAAATCTTTGTCATAGTTTTCCTGTCAATTGATTCTTTAATCAAATTTTACTTCATTATTATCATTGAGTCTCCTATGAACAGATCCACTTATCGAAATGTTCATTAACTTCACAGAGTTTGGTCAGTAAACAAAGTGCACAAAAACCCATGTCCATTTTTGCGTCACGGTGTTACTGTGGTAATTAATCGTGCATAACTCATTTACCACAGCAATTTTTCTTCCTTTCTTTTGTTTTCAAAATTGCTTATGACGATATGCTATCGATACAGAAAAAAAAAAATCTAAAGTGTTACATTTTGATTATTATTTACATTTGATGAGTGAAATTATACTCAAAAGTGTCACGGTGTTATCGTGGAATTGCCCAACTACAAATACTAGGTGTTACAAAAAAAAAAAAAAATCTCAAAAACTATACAGTATGTCCCCCCCCCCCCAAAAAAAAAAAAAAATTACAACGGGGCCCTCCGCAATGATATCTTTAAAAATAGTGAATCAATCTAAATACAAATTCAGGGTATGAAACTATAACACATTGCCCACACCCTACAGAAAACCCCATTCGATTTGCTTCAGTGGTCAAAGAGAAATGAGGAATTTTGTAGAGGATGTCGGGAATCTCTTCTGTCCAAATTCTGTCTATTATTCACACACAAGAGCATAGAATTACTAGAATTGGAAGAATCAGACTCATGACATGCTTTACAACAATCAACATTTCTCTGTGACCGTTTAACCAAATTGAATGGGGTTTTCTGCAAAATAGAGCTAAGATGTTATATTTTAAGACCCTGAAGTAGCCCTTAGTCAGGTCGATCATATTGCGTATTATCAATTCGAAAATCTAATTGTAATTTTTGGGGCGACTTACTGCAGTAGGTCCCCCAAAAATTACAATCAGATTTTCGCATTGATAACACCCAATATGATTGATTCTTTTAAATGCTACTTCAGGGTCTTAAAATATAACATTTTTAGCTCTATTTTGCAGAAAACCCCATTAAATTAAGTCACAGAGAAATGTGGATTGTTGTAAAGCATGTCATGAGTCTCATGAGTTTTAGCAATTCAATGCTCTTGTGTGTGAATAATAGACAGAACATAAACGGAAGAGCTTCCCGACATCCCCTACAAAATTCCGTATTTCTCTTAGACCACTGAAGCACATCGAATGCGCTTTTTTTTTGTTTTTTGTTTTTTTAAGATGTGGGCAATGAGTTACAGTTTCATGCCCTGAATTTGTACTTAGATTGATGTAACATATTTAAAGATATCATTGCGGAGGGCATCGTTGTAATTTTTTTGGGACATACATTGTATTGTACATCCGATAAAACTGTCATTGATGAGATTAATAGCTGAATAGTGTACAATTTAGTTGGAGGGGATTTGAATATGAAAGCCTATATCAGTTTTATGAAATCAATGATTTATTTCAATGTTAGGTTCCAGATTTTGAGCAAATTTTAATCCTCTGTATCAAAATTGAACTTTACACAGGAACCAGTAATGTGTAGGCCCCTATATGACTGTGTGCTTACAATGACCCTGAACAATGGACATGGCTACCCCTTGTTCAGAGCTCTGCTGCTTGCAAGGCACGTGGATGCTTGCAAGGCACGTGGATGCTTTTTTGATTATTCATGTGGATTGCCCTGAGCACTGCTAGTCTGAGTTCATGACAGTCACACAGAGTGAATTCCTCATTATGGAATAGAGCATTCCAATCCCGACCATTGTTCATTACCATTGTCTGAATGGGTATCAACAACACACTCCTATACACACCAATAACCACTGTGCAAAGTTGAAGTTTTGTACAGGGTTGAAAATAAAGCAAAATCTGAAACCTAACTGAAAATTAATGTTGAATTTAACGAAACTGAATGATGCTTTCATTTTCAAATTACCTCCAACAAAATTGTACACTATTCATCTATTTCTCGTACATTGAATCAATGTTTAATAGTGTTTAGTTTTTGAACTATAAAGGATCAAAAGTGGGAAATGTTTTTGTAACACCTATAATTATAGTACAATCATAACAGATCAGATCAAGTATATGGACCCAAGTAAACAGTGCACTAGGCTACTGCATTTGTTGTATACATACATTAGTTTGTATAACCAAGGAGGTACTAGGCGCACCTCCTTGGTATAACTAACAAAAGGGAGGTGTAACACTTACAAGTGCAACGGTACCAAATACGGACAGGTATCACAGAAAGGGAGCCTTATCAACAACGGCGTTTTTAGGGCTGTTGTGAATTGTGTAAGGTCTATATTGCAATAACGTGTGTGGTATTTAACTATTAGGACACGAATTTAATGGACTGAATTACTGAGCTACAGGGATCGGAGCATAGTGTGGATTGAACGAAAGATCGGTCTGTTATCTTGCCGGGGATAATTATGTTCCGCGGAGACTGCGCCTGGCTTCACGGAATACACGAAAGAGAGCGGTAAAGGCAAGGCGTCCGGAAAGGACACTAACTAGCCCCGAGTCGTAAAATTAAAGTAAAAAAAAATGACAAAAGACTCCTCCGAACTGATGGATATTTTTTCTGTCTATCCCATCAGCAGTCTAGACTAAAGCACGGTCGCTCATCATTTCTCGCGCCTGTGTGCATACAGGCACACCATCGAGACATCAGTCATTATATTGTAAATACAGAACGTGCGCATAGTAAATATCTATACTTGTATACATGTAGTTACTAGCCCATAACATGGAGCTACTGTAGCTCCATGCCCGTAACAAGGCTCAGTGCTTGCACGGCGTGTATATCGCGTTGGCCCTATATGTTATAGATTTACCTGTATTCGGATTCTCACCACAGAATGTCCACTCCTTTGCTTTAAGGCTCGTAGTCAATACTCAATGTCCAGTATACCAATACACGCCATATTCACAGCATTGAGTGACTAAAGTGACGTGTAGCAGTATCGCGTCGCTGGCGTCTTGTATTACATATACATGTACAAAACAAACCCTTGCCTGCAGGTCTCTCTTTTATCCACCTCCCTGCCCTTACTGTACATGGCCAGTTTGACCGAAAGATCGGTCTGTATCTGTCCGTCGGGGAATGTTCCGCGGAGACTGCGTCTGGCTTCACGGATCCCCTCCATATACAGACCGAAGTCAATGATTGCGGCTCCTGTGTGGAGCAGTCGCGCACAGATCAAACGTTACGATAAACTAAATTTCAGACAGCTTTTTTACATTCAAACAAGTATGACATGACATGACACATTATGCAGCAATATTTGGGATAAATTTCTCACATTGTGCGATCGAAATACTCACATAACCTCGGTTATAATGCAGAAATTTTATCGATATCGCAACATCGCCGTTCGCGAGCAGTAAGTCGCCATTTTGAATCTGTAACAATTGCTAAGCCAATCACATGCGAGGTACGTGTTTTAGTAAAACAAACATGTAGAAACTACCTCGCAGGTGATTGGCTAATAGATTCATAGTGTATGTTTCTGCAGTTTGAATGTGACGACGCGACAGGCTGTGTTTTACGTTGAAAATTCTCCTAAAATGTTGGATTATTCATTAATCTGGTGAGTGTAACGTATTCTTAAAAAAATAAATTCACCATACAAGCTTAAATTTGCCGACCTAGGGCCATGAATTAGACGCAATCGAGAAGGGTGAGGTACCTCACCCAATTTTCCATAGAGACAGTGGTTAAGAACATCCACACAGCAATGGGTACTGCAACCTTCCGTCTGTCTACGGAGGACAGCGTTAATGGCAAAATATAAAAGAGTCCTCCGGACAGACGGATCTTTCTGTCTAATGGCCAGTGGATGATACTGGGCATCCGGCGGCAATAATGCAACTGTGTGAATAGGTGCATGATATGTACGTACTGTACATGTAGTCTTTTTGGAGCAGACCCCTAATTACGAATTAGAAGGGTTGATAATTATAGATGCAAACTAGCTGCCGTGATGTGGGTTGCTCATTCAGATGACTGGATGTTGTATGGAGGGCTACAGCATGGATGGATGTCCCGCGTTTAGGTTAAAGCAAATAGCTTAACGGGGAAATCCAGTCCAAATATAAGTTAGTCTGATAAAACAGAGTAATATCTTTCGAGTTCAAAGTTAAAAATTTGTCTTGAATCCGAAAGAAAATAAGGAAGTTATGAAATTTTGAAGTTTTGCTGATTTCAGTTCTTGTACAGAGGATATGAATATTAAAATGAGTGAGCTGACCATGTCATCATTTTTCCATTGATTGTGTACGAAAAAAAAATGAAAATTTAATATTTCTGTCATTGAAGTCTGAAACATGATATTCCTGGTTGCATAACTTCAGAATAGTGATCAGTTGTATGTACCAGGATTTGAGCCTCGGGCATATAATTGCGTGTGAATGAAAAACTGGAAATTGCAAAATTATGTGTATAAACTATGTTATGGCAAGCTGTGAGGAGATGACATGCTCACTTTATTATTTGCATATTCATATTGACTGTTCAAGAACTATTTCCGGAAAAATTAGCCAAAGTTCAAAATGTCATAACTTTTCACCCAATTTTCACCCAATCTCTAACAAAATCCACCCATTGAACTCGCAATGTTTTACTCGTTCTTATCAGACTCACTTATATCTGGACTATATTTCCACTTTGAAGGGAGCCACGTACCCAAGCCTTTTTCAAAACGCAGAAAATCGCCAATGAGCAAGCGAGCGGAACTGCCAGATAGAGCCGAGTTCTTGCTGGCCTTTGCCCCTTTTAATCTGGTATTTTTTCTCGCGAGACAACCCTCTGCCATGCAATCGCTCCTCTTTTTCTATTCAAAATGTATCTTTCCAGCTCGTTTTTTTTTTCATATTCAACCTGCCCATTTATTACTGCTTGTTCAATGAAAAAAAAAAAATCTATGTATTATTCAATTGTCGATTTTGTTTAACGTCTTCCTGTTTATGTTTCTGCGATATATTCCATCAGCATATTCTGAAACATGGTCTGCTCTCTCTCTCTCCCCCAGTGCGTGTTTGGTGATGTACGTGTTTATATGATTCTGAATAATATAAAGAATAAAATAGTAGTTCATGTCATGGCCAAATGATATCATCAATAACAGAGCAGAACTCCAGAAATTGGCATGAATCATCACAAACTTTCGGGCTCCATCCCTGCCCTTTATCAAGTGATTATTACAATACCATCCAGCTCAAAACCCACAAAAAATTAGGCGAACATGAATTTCTACTTTTCTCGAAGCTTTGATATAAAAATAATGTGATATAACCGTCTTTAAATTGCCCATTGATTAAAAAAGAGAGTGAAATAAAGAGAGAGAATTGGGAGGTGTAGTTGTTTAGAAAGGGTATAGAAAAGAGGTTCAAGATAACCTGGGTCACTAACACTAAAGGTACAATGTTGTGCAATATCGATAGGGAAAACAATAGTCGGGGAAAAAAATGTTTTAAATTTCGGCTTAGTTTTAAACTGTCACATTTTGAAAGCAGGTAGAGAAAAATATTTCCGATATCTTAGATAAGAGAAGATGATATCCAAATAATCGTATTTGAGTTGGTCGACCCAAAGAGACATTTTTTTTTTCATATATAAACACAGAGAATCCTAATCTGCGACTTTTTGTATGTTTTCATTACAAGGGTAGATATTAGGGGTGGCGAGGCGCGGGGCCATGCTCCAGAAATCATGTCGAGCACCACTTTCACTGACTTTTTGAGAAATTATGATATTCTGGTTGCTTAGAAACATGTCTTTTCTATAAAGTAGAGGTGACCAGGTATATTTGAAGAGTTTAACGAGCGAACTCCGTGCTTGTTAGATATCATGTAATTAAAGCTGAAGAAAAATAATGAAGAAAATAACAATTAAATACAGGATGAAGGAAATAAAGCTGATCTTTTGTCCTAAGAAGCGAGGTGAACACGAAAAAATAAATACGACGTTTCGGCCGCGAAATCTGCGAAATCTTCGTCTGGCAAAGTATACATACCGAGCGCTGCAGTGCGTGCCTATTCATATTGCTAGTGGAAGGGAGCATTGTGCTAAGAAAAAAATGTTGAAAAATGGCACTTGGATTATTTTGCAATCAAACTCTTCATCTATACCCCTAATTTATAATTATTATTATTTATTATTTATTTATGATTAATCTAATGGATACGGTGTCAAAGAAAATTATGTTTATGCATCAATATTGAACAAAATGTTTGTAGACTTAGTAAACATTATACACATCGCATGATTGCAGTGCTACAAGCCCTTCATCATACCGAGCCAATTTTCTCATAGAGTAAATCATAATCATCGTTGTTTGTAATCATTATTTCAACGTCTGATAAAAATTATCTAATATATTATCTTTTTCACTCTATAGTCACAGAACTTGGTATTCAATTCAAAACTCTTTGTGATACCTGCCAAGTTGCACATAATTATTATATCTTATTGCATTATTTTAATCTTTTATTGAATGATTCTGTTTTGTTATGTTTCTCTCTTTTCTTTTCCTGATTTTCTCGGACCACCCCCCCCCCCAAAAAAAAAAAAATCAAATGTGACAATTTTGGTTACCCAAACAGATCACCAAAGAAAGAGTTTTGATATGTATAATTATATAATACGATGAATATAATAGATTATGTGTGAAAACACTGTAGGCAACTATGATTATGCATTTCAAATGTGTATGTGGAGAGTTTGTTCGCAAAAACCGATAAGTCCATTCTTGAAAATTTTGAAGTACGGCCTCTGTCATAAAGTACAAAATAATACCGTTTAAATGATATGTTGGTCACTACATATTAAGGTACATTTTTGAAGTTATGGTCAAAAGAAACAGAAATTTTCTTATTATTCTATTTATTTTTCTTGAACTTTAATCGCAAATATCTCCATTATGACAAATATTGACTTATCGGTTTTTGCGAACAAACTCTTCATGTGTGTATTTTTGAGTGTCTGTGTGGAAATAGATGCATAAATTTCATGCGAACGTTGTATATCGTGTAAAAGTGCCTAATGGTAGGTGATAAGATGACAATGCACGCAGAAATAGAACTGAGAATCATAGTAATAATTCGTAATCATTGAGATGAAAAAATTGTGTAATGCAATACATCATCATCATCATCAGGCGCAAAACGACAGGCTACAAATATCTACGCATGTAGCATCGCAGCGATGATCGTTTAGTGTTTAGTTATTCTGCTGTAAATACAAACTAGCGTTCCAAGAAATTTTCGCAAGATTTGATTGAAACGACAAAATCTTTTCCGCATGAAAGTTAGTAAAATTATGCTGAATGAATCATTTTTTTTTTTCTCTAATGATATCTATGGATCAAAAACAGAAAATTCATTAAAAAAGGAAAGAATTTACACAATTTCTTTTTCTAGGACAAAGAAAGAGTGAAATAAAATAAAAAAATATTAATGTGCACTTCTTCTTTACCAAAGTTACTATTAGAGATGCATGGAGGCATGAAGACGTCCCGACTTATCACGATACATAACCGTAGGATTGTGTGGTATTTATTACATATTTCATATATAATATAAAGTATTATATATAACATACATACATATGAAGAGTTTGTTTGCAAAAACCGATAAGTCCATATTTGCCAAATGGAGATATTTGCGATTAAAGGTCAAGAAAAATAAAGAGAATAATAAGAATTTCTTTGCTTCTTTAGACCATAACTTCAAAAATGTACCTTTATATGCAGTAACCAATATATCATTTAAAAGGTATTATTTTGTACCTTATGACAGAGATCTTACTTCAAAATCTTCAAAAATGGACTTATCGGTCTTTGCAAACAAACTCTTCATATATATATATATATATATTTATATATATATATACAAATATCTATATAATTATATAGATATAATATATAAATATATATTATATACATATTCTGCAAGGGCTATCAATCCGGACGACCATTTATCGTTGTCTTTTTGTGGCGCTGTGCCCCCCCCCCCCCAAAAAAAGGAGGGGATCAACAGGATGATAAAAGAATTTATAACAAAACCTATGACTTCCCCACGGTTCTGTCAGGAAATTCTTCTCGTGGAAGCAAAATAATGACATGCACATTAGCAATCATGATGGTGAATGATAATCTCTTATGACAAATCTATGTAAAATTAAATCACGTGTTTCGTGATAATCTGAAATTCAGATGTAAATACATTCGCTCTATTGCACAATGATACCATCACTTACTTATAAAGGAAAATACAAACAAAAAGCACACTCTTCGATAGATATTAACGTTTGTTTTGTTTATAGAAATAACTATAAACGCGTACACATGATACATGTTTAATATTGTGGTGCATGTGTTTTTACATGTGACATCGACAACATTTATTACAGTTGTACAGTATACAATGGCTGCCGTGGCGAACCTGCCTGCAACGGTCATCTGCCTCTAACGACCATATTTCGTGGTTCTCGTTTACACGCGGTTGGTCGTCATAGACGAGTTTGACTGCATGGTTTGATTGCATGTACCCTGTGAGATGTCCATAATCGTGCTGCTGCAACCTGAATATTCTTGACAAGTTCTAGTCCAGAGAGGGCGCTACACCTGTTGACGAAAACTTGAAACACGCATCACTCTATGGTCACTGGTACATGCATTGTGTGGCGAGTCCCATTTCATAAGTAGGCATACTCGACGTTTCACTCATATTCTGCATTTACTGAATCCATGAAGAATACGTGTACATGTATGGGGGAAATGTCACTTTTTACGACTCCGACAGAGAACATGAAGACAGAACCATCTTCTTTTATAACATTTTACCGCACTTTTTAAGGCAACCTGCATTCTGCCTTCCTAGCACCCTGAGTCATTTACATACCTTAACATTACTATCCTCAAAGAGGTGATCATACGACTGTTCAATTAGCATAATACACTGTATATACGGAAACATCATCCGATGCCTACACATGATCATACACAAACATCTTCTAAAGTATTCAGCAAACACGTATTATCGAAAGATTTTGCAGTGTTGATACACGGCGTCAATTGGAAGCATGATCCCACGAACTTTTTTTTTTTTTGGAGGGGGGGGGGGGCACTGAACTTTACTCATTGCCAAGGGCAGGAGAATTGGGTATTTCTTGTGCCCTTATCACAGACCTAAGACACTATTGGCACGTGTCACACATGTATCAGCAAGTAAATAAAGATGCGATAATGAATAAACATAAGGTAAACGAACTACTGCACATACATAGATCAGGCCAGAAGAAAAGGCCAAAGACTACTAGTAAACGGCAGCATATCATTGCGCCAATTCACAATCAAAGTGCAGTATAAAGAGATAATCAGCTGCGAACAGTTCGAGAAGCTGCTATTTTTAAGCATACGTACAAAACTGCACGTGAAGGTCACACTGTCGTTTCTTACTACTGTCATTCTTGTGAGTGATAGAGGGAGAAAACATTTTAAATTAATCACAGGGGACCCATTATTCATACTGGTCACGCATATCACCACTATTCTTAATTTCCAGTTCTCCAAGGCATGTTCGGGAGGGTAAAAGTTTCTGGTCTGTGTAACCGTATTACTTTGTAGTGTTTGCTTTTGTTTGTTTGTGTTGTAGTGTTTATGTGTTTATGAATGCAGCGACTTTGGGAGTACACTGAGTATACATTGAAGGGAAGACCTGCCTCAATTTATCAAACAGGTTAAAAGAATACTGAAAGAAAATGGACGTAATTTCTCTCTTTTGAATATAGGATCAGCAATCAGCTCCAATAAGATTTCCTTCAACCCTGAATCGTGGGTGCAATCTACAAGCGTTGTGCAGCGTATCCTTTACATATCGTCGAAGGCTGAGGCACTTTCAAGCACTTCAAGTCACGGACTATCACATTACATTGCATGTATTTAGGCATTACACGTCGATTGCACGGGCTACTGGTTATCCATCTCACATCACACTAGTAACAGGGTAAAGATGTATGGCAGACACAGTCACGAAACTTTAAAGACAACGTTAACGGTGCGATATGCATTCGCCATCAATACAATGTACTCTGAACAAAGTTCAAACGTTGTAATGGAGATACTCCGAACAAAGTTCAAACGTTTTAATGGAGGGATGCACATCTCGTTACAGGTGGGAACTATGGAACATTGGTTACACACAAGGTATCTACACATTCGCACCAAGTGTCAGGTTCGAGTAGAAAATAGATTTTGTTTTGGAAGAGCAATCCGCAAGAAGAAATCTCTCTCTATAAACCGGCTGTGTTCTACGACTTGGTGCACAACCTGTATGGGTCGGCTTCGAGTTTCTTCTTGGGGTAAAGATCGAGGTAGAAGGTAGACCCGTTGTACGTGGCAATGGTGAACAAGAGCAATAGAAAGACGACGTGCGCGACCCGGAAGTGAAAGAAGAGCCACGTTATCGATATCGTGACAAAGGCGTAGGACAGCTGCAAGGCGGTGAACACCACATATTCACATCTGAAAGAGAATTGGTATTAATACGATAAAGGCATCAATAATGCAAGTCGTGTGTGATAGAAATAATATTGACAATATTTACTTTCTTGTGAACACAAAAGCACACCTTTTATAGAAGACATAGTGAGTATCAATTCAATGTGATATCTTCCACTTCTCTCCTCTCTCCCTATTTCCCTCTCCCTTGTTTTTCTTCTTTCTTTCTTCATCATTTCTTCCTTTGTAAAGATCACCCATGAATATCTAAAATTCTGCATGCACTAAATCGTGATTTAGTTCGAGTAGGTACCATCCTCTTTTTCTCTCGGATAAGAACACAACGTTCCTACAGATACATTGTAGGCCTACATTGTAGTCGATTTTTTTTTTTCGTGACGACGTTGTTTTCTTTTTCCTCTGCAGCAGTAACATTCTGCTTCACCTTCAGCTTTGCACCTTTGTAAAGAAAATAGGTATTCATTGAATAATAACTTCAGAAGCATTCTATTAATGGGAATAACAATTCATTATATGATCCTGACCCGTTGAGGACTGGCAGATCTTGCTACAACACGCATTTCCCATAGACACTTGCCCGAGTGTACACGGGACTCGTCCTCAGCGCGTTAAAACACAAAGAATCACACCGCACTAAGTGTATTTTTGTGCATTTTACTTACTTTCCACCCTTCTTCACCGTTTTCGATATGCATCCAGCGCTATCGTTGACGAGATAGGAGTAATTGTTTGGGTACTCCGCACTGTATGTGTATGGGGAACAAGGTCGAAAAAAAGGAGATCAATGTCAAAGACAATGTTACCGAGCTTGTTCACATAATGACGTGTATGGGGGGGGGGGATTAAATAGTAATTAAGGGACAACATTTTTATTACTCAAACCTGACTTTGCATTTGTAATTGAGACTGATTGCGCTTTTATAACCAGTGGTTATTTAGTGATCAGTCTTCCTTGACAATGATAGTTGAAAATATCTCCACCATTTCCTGTTCATGGATTATGCCTCAGATCTTCCTGATTTTTACTTTGTAGGACATTTTGTGCCAGGAAGGACTAAAATTCATCAGGAAACTTGTGTGGTACGCAGAGCAGGGCTCATTCCTGGCCCTGGTTGTTTCATTCGAACTTGAACTTGAACTTCATTTCAATAACATGTCATGTATTCTTCGCAGAAGCAGCAGGTGGCAGTAAGATCAGGGTGGTTTACAAGCGTGATGAATAGCCACACTAGGCGTTTTCACATCAGCCCGATAAAAGTCCAAGCTCGAGATATTTGTTTACTTCCCAAGTCAGAAAACAGCGCGCTATTTTGAAACATCGGGCTGATGTGAAAACGCCTACTGTCTGATGTTCGAGGGTTAACTAGAGAATTTATCGTCGCGTCCTCAATGAATGGATAGCTCTGAATTCTACTGCATAATATCCAGAATTATCTTCTTCTTTTTTAATGAAAGGTGCGCAATCCCTCGACTTGTTACTGGCAAATTGATTACGTCACAAGTGACATTACCACCCCACCCCCTGCCTTCTGAAGGAAGTATAGATCAAGCACTCTTTCATTATAGAAAATGAACATACATGTATGTGGAAATCTCTTTATATTTTCTTTACATCGTTCCACTACTATGACGTCACGAATTGTTGTAGCCTTCTTTTCTAGCCAAAGCGGCACCAAAATTTCAAAAACTCATTCCTTTTTTAATGGATTGGCAGAATTTACTCAAACTTCACTGATGTGTTTTGCATAACATGGGGAAAATACTGCTTGAACTTTGCACGGCGGGGACCAAGCCTTGCAAAAAGTTGTATTGCCTTTATCAGTTATGACCGCGTAGTTTAAATTAGAGCAAATTAAAGTTTATGAACTCACCCTATATAACAGACGAACACTGCCAAATACAGCACCTGCGAGAGAAATAAGAGAAAGTGTGAGTGAGTGGGTGAGTGTGTGTGTGTGCATGTGTGCATAAATGAGACAGTGTGCACTGTAAAAACATCGGTGTTAGATTTAACACCACGGGTGTTAAATCTAACACCGATCAAACTTCAATAAAGGACCACACCCACAGGTGTTAAAAATGCACTGTGATGGTGTTGAAAAGTGTTCACCTGACACTTCGTGGTGTTAATTTGACACTGTACCTGGTGTTATTTTGACACTGTACTGGTGTTAATTCAAAAATGACACCACATGGTGTTGATTTGATATTTGTTGGTGTTAATATCAATGGTTTAACACCCGTCCAGCTTCAATAAGAGACCACACCAGCTGGTGTTACTTTGGTGTAAATTTATTTTCACATTTTTTCAAAAATCTAGTATTTTAATGTAAAATTCTTGATCGTCTTGTTTAAATTAAAAATCAACAAGAAGTGCAGTTACTAAGAAACTCTTCAAAAAACAGTTTAAAATTTGGAAATGATACCCGGAGGTGTTAATTTAACACCATAAATGAACACCGAAAATTTAACACCAGCTCGGTGTTCACTATTTAATACCGGACTTTTTGCAGTGTGTGTAATATAGACTGAGAGAAATGGAGTAAACATCATAATCATCTGCAAACATGCCATATAGAAATCAATGCCAAGCGTTAAATGTCAAAATAAGAGTCGTTACGTGTGTTAGTGTGGATTCCAAATTAGAAAATACACCGCTAACATCTACAAAAGAATGTAAGTACATGTATGCAATACTTGTGTCACTTGTATCATAATACTCATGCGTCTTGCTGCGTCTGTATACGAGTGGTCCGGGGAGGGGAAAAAGAAAGTACGGCTGAACTCACCGCGTGCAGCATGTAGATGGCAATGGGAACCAGGATGAGCCACACGCACTCCCATTCGAAGGGGAGATCGACCAGCGACGGGACGCCGAAATCGCGGTACCAGCCGGTCGATGCCTCCTCGGTCTGCCATCGGATGGTGTGGGTGACCAGCGGAGGGAGCATGTGGATGAAGAAATTGGTCATTCGATCGATGCTGTGGGGCACCAGGCAATTTCGGAACAGGACCACGGACCAGGCCACGGGGCCGTTGGAAAGGGCGAAGACGATTGTGAGGTACGTGGAGTTGGAAGGTGCGGCCCTGTGGACAAAGAGACAGACAGAGTTCGCTAGCTATCTACCATGGTTGCCGTTGTGTGTGTGTGTGTGTGTGTGTGTGTGTGTGTGTGTGTGTTTTGGATTAAATTTAATCAATTTAAATTAAATTGAATTGAATAAAATCAAATTCTAAAGAATACATGTCCAGTTCGTTCTGCAGATGTGGTAACATTCGAGCTGTGAAATCCGATATCCTAGTGGTATTGGCATGGATCTAAAAAAAACAACAACAACACGCTAACAAAAACAAAGTTAAATCCTTTGTGGTAAAGAAGTCGATAGAGGGCAGTAGAGTTAAGTTTAACAGATCAATGCGTAAAAGACAAGGAAAAAAATAACAACACACACATTGACACCACACACATACACACGCGCAAACACCCTACACAAATACATACACATACACAAACACCCTACACAAAATTCTATATACACAAACACACGCACAAACCGGCATTATACCGAACACTGTGTAGAGTGTACGTATACCAGAGAAACATTAGCAGAACGACGTTTGCGTGGTAGCACCAATCACAGAGAAAACACATCCATTTCAGCTTGGCATACTTCCAGACGCGAATGGGAACCAAGAGTACGAAGTAGCCGGTGTAGAGGTAAGGGAGGAGCCATTGTTGTGACGCCATCGTCCACGTCACAAGCACAACTGTCATGACTGCCAGCACGTAGGTTGCCTTTTCCGGTATGTTGGCATTATTTAGCTGCAAGTACACAGTTAAATGAAATAATTAAAGAAGGAATTCAAACCCTTGCATACAACTCTATCCAGATGAAACCTAGCGAAATTGAGCTTTCATGTCAAAATCATTTAGCGGAATGTCTTGAGAACATTGTGTGTGTGTTTTTTTGTTTGTTTGTTTGTTTGTTTGTTGTTGTTGTTTTGTTTTGTTTTGTTTTGTTTTTTTTTTTGGGGGGGGGGGTAAATTTGCCGCACATTATTTCATTGATCATTGTTATTATTTTTTGTTATTGTTTTTCGAGGCACTGCAAAGCAGTCTCGTAATAACTCGAGACACAAAAATGGCACCCTAGAAAAGGATTTCACAACCTCATTGTATGATTTTTTTTTTATGCCTTCGGGGTCTCATTCCAAATCACATACATACCGAATTATTCCTATATACCCTTACTTCTGTTGGAATACTCGTCACTCCTTTCAATACATACCCAATAGTGACAACTAAAATTACCATTTCTGTTCATAACCTATAAATTATTACGTAAAATAGTTCAAACAGATGTAACTTTTGAACTCAAAAAGCACTTGACACGAATCTACGCGGACCCCGGAAGATTTGTTGTTTGTTTGTTTGTGTTCCTTTCTCTCTCTTTTCCGCTTACACCCCCCCCCCCCCCACACACACCCCACCCCCCCCCCCCACACACACACACGCACACCACCACCTGATGGGCACCCTGTCTCCATGACAACGAGGTTCACTCAGTCCAACCCACCTTATCGAGAAGGTCCGTCGTGTCTTCCTCCTCGTTCGTGGCCGAGCAATCTTTCGGTATTTCAACGAGGTGGTGATCGCTTGCCGTGGTATCCGGGGAGGTGTTGCCTCGCGGCGAAATCGCCCACTTGTCGGAGTCGGTCACCAGGTCGACGTCGTGCCCTTTCATCGTGTAACTCCTCAAATCCCCATCATTCGCCATTGCACACTCGTCAGCTTCAGCCACCATTTTGGAATGTCTGTCATGTTTAACACAGCGATGAAAAGGAAGATTAAAGGACATAAGGTAAACATTTCAATACAGAGTAAAAAGCAAGTGTATGTGTTGCTTGTCAAATACAAGTGTTATTAGCCCATCTAGAAGCCCTCTGTGTCTTCTTGCATGCTCTGTCGTACATTCTCACTGTAGCAGCAAATACCACTAGAAGTCTATACCAGTTATGTAGTTTTACCAAGGAGGTCCTTGACGAGCTCGCCTGGTAGGCCTATACAGGGGATCTGCCTGGAGAGTTTTCTGTCAGAACTATTTACTGAAGGGCGCGGCTCCAAAGCGAACAGCTCTTTTGGAGGCACCGAGGCCTATAGTTTGAACAAGAAGCTCGAAATCAGGCAAAGCATGTTTTATATGTTTTGGATCAATTAAAAAAAAAAGCGAAATTGGGGGAAATGCAAAGCGAGAAGTCGTGTGGTGGAGGCGATGTTGTGAAGGGATCCTACATTGACCATGTGAAGTAGCACACGATGTCAGAAGTGCTTTGTGAATGTGATATTTATTAAAATTGTTTACATTTTTAGAGCGAAGCAAATCAAATGCGCAATGTCAGAATTGCTCTTTGTGACATCACAATTGTTTTGTTAGAAATTATACATTTCACAGGAGAGTGATGGTAGGAGCTCGCGTGAAATGTCAAAATTGCCTTGTGTCACAATTCGTCGGTGAAAACATGAACCGACGTTTCCGACCCGCAAGTGCACAAATGTGAATCGGAGAAAAACGCGTTTGAAAATATGGACTTTTTCAACGGATGAAATCACGTAGTTATCGACTGTTAATCTAGACAAACGTTACACCACAAGAACGCCCAAGACCTGTTCTTTTTAACCATTGTAAATTTATAACATGATTATCTGCATGCAGTGAGTATTGACGTGGGGAAAATTAGGTTGACATTTCGGACAGTGCTTTTCTGCCCGTTACAGCGCGCGAGGAGGTTTGCGTCGGTTCATGCCATCAAGTCTACTGCGCGTCTGGTTGTAAACAGACGTATACGCTTAGATACGTCGCTTCATCCGCGCACAGTAGGTGAACGCGTAGCGCAAGCACCGTCTCATATGGGTATGCTTACACAGGCGCTCAATATGGGTCAACGAACTTTTCTGCAGACTCGAATGCACACGTTGGTTGGGTTTTTGCGTATTACAATATTTACTGTTTTCTAACTGAAAAATTCAACATGTTTGTGATTTGAATGTACGGTGTATATACCTATGACTTTTCATATTTTATTACAGTTCACTTAGTGCCAAACAAATTACACTAAGAATTTGACAGATTGCTCTGGCAAGCGAATGTAAATAGTGACATCGCTAAATGAAGCAAACGATTACTTTTACTTTTTATATGCAATATTGATCTTTATTTTTAAAGTGCTTATGTGAGGTGACTTGTACCAGTGTGTACTGGAATTGTGTCAACATTGTAAAGAAAATTATGCATCTCTTATTTCTTGCTGCTATCAACCTTGTAAAGTAGTGCCAAATTACGCCAATTTCGGGATTTTACATCGCCGGTGCCAAGCTCCCCCCCCAAAAAAAAAAATAAATAAATAAACAAATAAATAAATAAAAAATAAAAAATAATGACAATGAAATAAAAAAGGGGACACTTTATTCTTTTGTTGCCACTTCCGTGTTACATCAACTAACATGCAAAAAAAAAATAATAGTAATAATCAAAAGGCCTTCAGCGGGGGAAAAAAAGACTTATCACGCTCATACTTTGGGTTTCATCTTTTTTCTAGTTCCACTACCGTGGTAAAAAGAAAAAGAAAAAAGTAGGGGCATAGTTGTGACACCCTATGTACATGTATTCCTATGCATCGTCGAAATAAAAAAATAATAATGATGATAAAAGTGGAGTGACATTTTTTTTTCTTAAACAACAATTAGAAAATTTTCTAAAATTAGAAAAAACAAAACACGTATAATACTTACAAGTTATGGTGAGCATTCAGTTGCCACACCATTTACTTCATTTTTTTAAGTGATCTCTTGTACGTTATCACTGCTAACAGTATGGAAAAATTGATAGAGACAACATAAAAGCAAACTCACTTTTTTTTTACATTCAAAATCAATTCACATTAAACATGTATAGTGGTCAAGATATGTATTACTTGATCTCATCTTTAAAACAAGATTGTGCCTCTGACAAATCAAGATTTACAACCAGTTTGCAATACTAAAACTGTCTTATTGTTTATCTAGCAATCTGGATATTAGTGAATCAAAATGAGAATAAAATCTCCACATGACAACATGTGCGCTCATCCATCACACACATCTTTACACATGAAACACTGTACAATTTTTATCTATTTTTTTTTTATGAACACTTTTATTAACAGTAGCCGGTAGATACTAATACAAAGTTGTATACATAGTACAAATTGTGTGTCAACAATATTACTTAGGACTTACTATCATCAGAACATACAATACAGAAACATGACTGACCTTCAATTGAAATTAAAATATAAGTGGGTAGATGAAGTACATGTATAAACAGAATTTTGTTAGAGGACACTACTATGAGCTTACAGCACAAATACATGACAAATTAATTTGTACAAACAAGAGTGATGATATAACGTGATTATGTTCCTAATCTAAAAACATTACCATTAACATGGGATAGCAATAGTGTGAGCAGCATGTATCTACTGTTACAGTAGCTAAAACGAATACAGTAGCAAAGAGTATGACAAGCAGAGTAGAAAAATGGAGAAAATCACAACTGCATTTAAAATAAGAAAAATGTGCAATAAGTCTGTCAAGCAGTAGAAATCCAGCAAATGCAGCATCATTGCATTGCAAAAGCAAGTCTTAGCCACAGTACAACAGCATGTCACAACAAAAGCATGCAGTAGAGTCAAATAGAAGTGTCTATTTCAGCATGTGGTATCATGGCATATTTTGACTAAAAAAATAAAAAGGCAAATGCCAAGCAACATCTCACCTGCATGCTGCAGTTTGTGAGTTGACTACATTTCAACATAGGTTTATGGACCTTTGACCTTTAATGAGTTGACGACGATGACAACAACTACAGTGACACCTATGTCTTGCTTCCGCTACGCAGGCAAGACAAAAACAACAACAACAATCACCACCACTTCTGGGCCCCATTGCATAAAAGTTACTATTATGGTAACTTTGCCATCCAGTGGAAACTCCCATGGAATTCTTGATTTTGATTGGCTGTTGAGTATTGTTGCCATGGTAGTTACCATTGGATGGCAAAGTTACCACAATAGTAACTTTTATGCAACGGGCCCCTGGTAATTAGTACATTCATGTCCAGGGAGCAAAAACACACTAGCTTCCCTTCCAGAATTAATTTGATAACACACAAATCTTTCAAGAGAACATAATGCACTCAACTGAAATCCACCAGTGGAACGTATTCCTTGATGGCCACAGAGTCACGAGAAATGAATTACTAAAGCTTCTAATTCCTACATGGATTTCTTAGAAATTTTTACAGTACTAAGCTGCAATGCATTTTACGTGTGTTCTTAGCCTTACTAGTATTTGGCTGTGTGCATGTGGGGAATAGGGCAATTTCACACACACACACACACAAAATGAATTTAAAAAAAACATGACGAGCCACAATAAGTTCAACAAGGCAAGGGTAGGGAAAGGAAAAGAAAGCAAGAATGTTGGGTTATATTGTATCTTAGCAACATTGACATTTGTACAATAGCACAGCCGTCAACATGAACCAATCAAAACAACACTGTACCAAATTCTAGGTAGAAATTCACTTGTACACTTTCAATTACAACGTACATTTCCTATTTAAAACAACATTATGATATTTACAGTAAAGGAGAACCAGAATTATGTTTCCAGGCTCAACACTACTAATTAAAGAAAATTCTGGAAAGCTGGCAGCTATGCAGCAAATGAGAAATTAAAAGCATGGATGAAATTTTGGGGAAAAAGTCAGGTGTGTTATGCTGAAATGGTAAATTGACAGGCATGGAATAGATGAAGATGAGAATCATTAAAGACAACTCAAGGGCTGGTTTGATATTCTCAACTTATTTTTTGGTTTCTGAGATTTATGGCAGATAAACAAAATGCTTATGCTGTGAGGGAAATACAAAATACAAAAATTTGAATGAAGAATAAGGCTAATAAAAAATATCACTGCATTGATCATAAGAATATTGACATGGATTCATGATGAGTGCATTCTTGTGAATTTGCCAATTAAGCCCTGCTGTTCACGTCTGCTACACATCATATCTTGGCAATGTCATATTTGTCCATTCTCACTATAATTGCAATTGACCTATAACATGAAAAAAAAGTGAATGCAGGAACAGATGACACCTGACAATGTGGTATCCTTGGGTAGAGTGGTACCCTTGCAGTTCCTTTGGAGGGACAATTACATCCACTTTATTAACATTGGGAGCAGTGATCAAAAAGAAATGCTCATTTTTTTATTATTATTATCGCACATGTATGGTTTATTTGTGTCACGAAACACCTTAGCAACAAAAATTTTGCAACAAAACCACAAACAGGAGATAGTACTAATTTTCTCATTAAACTGTCACAGTGACGGTTTATTCAACTATTGTTAACTGTTTGTTTATCTTACAATACCCTGTACTTAACACTGATTGAATAGAGATTAATATTTTCATGTTGGCGATTTTTTATCCCTAACTCATAGTTAGAAACTACTTTGAAGCACGACAACAGTTTGTTTTCTTCATCTGCAAATGTTAGCAAGGTGTTTTAAGTGTTGCTGTAAGTGCCATTGAAGAGGTGCTCTGCACTTGAAAAAACAGTACCTGGGTGGATACCAAGTGGTACTGTTCCTGCCATTGAAGGGGTGCTCTGCCCTTGCAGACCAGTGCCGTGGTGGGGACCAAGTGGTGCTGTAGCTGCCATTGAAGGGGTTCTCTCCACATGAAGACCAGTACCTTGAGTGGGACAATTAAAGTCACTTTTTAACATTGGGCGCAGTGATTAAAAATATGCTAAAATCATCACATTTGATGCACATGTATGCTTCAGTTGCATTGCAAAACACCCTAGCATTTAAATAGTTTGCAATATTGTCCCAGTGATGGTTTATTCTAGTAACAATTTTGATAAAACTATTGTCCACATTTTTTACATTTTACAATACCCAATACTTACCATGAAATAAATACAGATAAACATTTAATGTTAATGATTTTCATCCCTAGCTCACATTTAAGAATTCTTTTGAAGCACTAAACCATTTTTTTTTTCTTATCTGCAGTTGTTGCCATAGAATCTGGGTGGATACCTTTTGTGGTACTATTCCTGAAATTGAAGGGGTGCTCTGCCCTTGTAGACCAGTGCCATAGTAGAAATTACATGATGATGCTGTTGCTGTCATTGAAGGGGTGCTCTGCCTTTGAAGACTAATTGCTTGGGAACAAGTGGCATTGTCACTGCCAGTGGAGGGGTGCTGTGCCCTTGCAGAGTACCATGGTAGGGAGCAAGTGGCACTGTTCCTGCCATTGACGGGGTGCTGTGCCCTTGCAGACAAGTATCACGGTGGGGACCAAGTGTTGGTATTGAAGGAGCACTGTGGTCTTGAAAACCAGTGCCATGGCAGTTGCCGATTGGTGCTGTTGTTGCCTCTGACTGGCTGCTCTGCCCCTGGAGTCTGTTCGGCTTGCACAAGCTGTACAAATAGTATAATCCCATGCAGAAGAGCCTGAATGTTATACATGTACATGTAATTTATGATGTGCGTGGATAACAATATCAAGAAAATATAAAGGGATTACTACAAAAAATCATTTAAAAAATGAAAATAACACATTCCATCAACTTGACTGACATATGTTATGGGTAGCAATTATTCCCCCTGCTTTCTGAAAGTGGTTAGTCAAGTGGTCTTTCATTTTGATAGAAAAGTTGATTTTTGGCTCTAAGGCCCAAATTCACTAAGGTGGTTTAAATTTAGACCATGGTACAAAATAAGTGTAAAATGGGTGTACCTTTGACAAGTGCTGATCAACGAATGATTGTTAATGTTATTGAGCATCTGCCAGTGTATGCAAGCTGTCACATGCATTTACGCAGAGGGAATTGCATAAACCATGGTCTAAATTTAAACCACCTTCGTGAATTCATGCCTAAGAGTACAAGTTTTGTAATAATCTATATCCATTTATGTAAGTATACTGACACTAGAACAGCTCAAGATATCTAAAGATAAATACCTAACATCATCATTAAGATAAAACTCATTACTAAATCAAATTCTGATCGTTGATATTTGCTTCCTACATAATTATTTGACTGTATGAACTACAATGACACTGAAGTTGTAATCTACATATTTCTTATTCAAATGGACCTCTGTATTAAAAAAAAAAATGTATGATCTTGAATGCAAACAAGTTAAATGACAATACCCTGATTGATTTTAAGGTCCAACCAGACCATCTATCTTTTCATACAACTTGATAACTCTAGAATCTGAACAATCTCTAGTCATGGTGAGTGGTTTTTTGCAATAACCACTCACCATGACTAGAGATACATTTCTTTTACACGCACTGTTCTCTCTCTCTCTCTCTCTCTCTCTCCCTCTCTTGTTAGTATAGTAATGCACACACCAGATATCAGCTTCGCAAAAATCACTCTACCATAGACTTTGCACGTTTTCAAATGCCTCCATCAGATTTCCACGTGACAGCGAACAGCATTTCTTTGTATTGCTTGTTGAGGCAAGGTCCCAAGAAGAGCCATTTCATTTCTAAAATCTGATTAATATGAGTGGATTTTTTTCCTTTTTTTTTTGGGGGGGGGGGCTTGGACTTGGAGGAAAAAAAAACAAAAAAAAACATAGCCATAACATAGGCGTAGTACAAGTACTAGGCTCCTACCAACCTAGTAGAACTACTGCTACTACAACTAGCCTAGGCTAGGCTGGACAGTGTTTTGATATCTAGAGTAGACGCCTATAAATCCTGCATTGATACAAATAGAAAGTACAATATGTGTCTTTTGTAGATATCTACATGAACGGAAAATTTCTCTAACGCAATTAAAAGGGGAGTTTTAGGGAATTCTGAAGCGAAAATAAGTTTTTAGTGAGAGGTGTTCAGATACAGAATCTTTTAGATAAAGGCTACAATGAACACAAAGAATTAAACTCTTGCTGATTGTTCTTACACGGTTACTAATGAATGATGGGACTACAATAATTGAGACGGCAACTAGGTTACATAAAACTATGAAAATTACAAACTTAGTTATATTTCCACGACATAGGCCTCCAAAAACAAATGTGAATGTGAAATAGGCTGTGATATACACCTCATGAGTGAATTTTAACAGAAATGTATTCTTCTTTACCTGTTTATCATCTTGATCACTGACAATACGCCACTTCATCCATTCACTGAGGATTCGATGAAGAGCAGAGGACCGGCGTTTCACCCCGAAGTTACAACGTGCGATCCTATGCGATGCGTCGGTTCATTCACGCGCATGCAAAATACGCGCTAGATCATGAACAGACGCATGCGGATGCGTCACTTCATGCAGTCAGTGCGACAACAGCAGTGACAAAATAATGTACGGCGTGTCCGTAAATCATAGCTTTTGGCTGTAATTTGAAGTCCACAACTTGCTACGATGATAGATGCAAGTGAGAACAGTGGAATAAGGCAAAAATCTAATTTTCGATAAGACTGAAAAAATTTCTCAGATACGTCGGTTCATCTTTTCACCGACGAATTGTTTTGTCAGAAAATTGTTACCGTACTTCACAAAGTGACAGTACGCGCAGTGCGGGACGCGATGGCAAAAATTGCTTTGTGATGTCACAATTGTTTGCTAAAAAATGTCGCATTTCACAGTGACGGGTACAAACATGCAAAGCTACATACAATTTCAGAATTACTTTGTGACATCATTTTGAATATAGTATACTGAGTAGGCTACTATTTGCAAAATGTCATAGAAGTGACGTCATTTTGCAAATAGTACTAGTACATGTACTATCATTATGGAGTGTCAAACATACCAACTTTCTGACAAAACTGAAAATACCTATAATCACGTGAAGCTCTTTTCAGCCACTCACGTAAGGAAGTAATGTTTGATCCAAAATATACTATCTCCTAAGTGGTTTTACAGTCAATGTGTGTGGGTGTAATGTTTCTTTTTGCAATCACAGTAATAATATGACGAGCATGCGCAATGGCAGTTTGAATCTACATTCGCTGGCCTCTAGTAATGTTATGTATCGTCAATGAGTGATATCACTCAACGCTATTAAGTAAAGGCTATTCCCTGTATTTGATAAGTTCAGATGAAACAAAAATTGATATTAAAAGACAAGATAGTGCCTGCCCCATTATTTGCAAGGAAATTCGCGAACGTTGTAATGATCGACATGGTTAGGACTGGCAAAACTATGCACAGCCCTACTATCCACATCCCCTTGCTCCATGGTGGATATTTGAATTGAAGAACAATAAATATAGTCTGAAGCACAGACTAGTTGTATAAGGGCCAGGGTGAAAAGGACGTAATGATGAATGGACAGCCGATCAGTTGAACTGCTCGTGTCTATCACGTGCAAAGTGGTGATTGGTAGTCTTTATTTCTAGACCCCAAAATCATGAATTATGAAAGTTTATTGAGCAAAATATAAACAAAAATGTAGACGCAACTCTAGAAATTAACAGTGGGAGAGAGAAAAAAAAACCAACATTCATGAGGTACTGCTTCTACTGTACAAAAAGTAAAACGATTATGAGGTTCAGGGATGATTTTTTTTTTTTTCAGATCGAGACGGTGTGTGTTGGTGTAGGGATTCGTTTCAAGGGTTGATTTACGACGCGATCGCTGTGACATGTGAACTATCAGTGGGGTCCACGTGGCTTTGTTTGTTTATCTACCAGTTTACTACTCTATTCCGTGGAACACGCGCAGCATCAAGGAGTATGTACATCACAGAGGAACAATAAAGCATTTTGATTATGTCCCTCCCCCTCCATTTTCCTTCGGGGTGTCCCTCCTCGATTTATTTTTCTGCTTCGGTAGTATCCTTGAAAAAATTTAGATTTCTTAATTGTTTAAAAGTTTTGAAAAAAATGACAATTTTTAAACTATTCCCCTCACTCGGATACTGCAGCCAGACACTGTGTTCTCAGATTATCCCACCCCTAGCTCCCAAGGCATCGTGGTGAAAATCGCGATGTTCATGGTGATGATCGAAGCAGTGTGATTTGTATAGTATTTATAACTCAATTCAATTCAATTCAATAGAACATTTTATTTCCAGATCAATTCGTGTAACAACAGTAACAATACAGTAATGACAAACTGGAGGTGACAACTCAGCAAGCAAGCACAGCTTGAAGTGAGTGCACCTTTAACATTTGATAATGTAGTTGAATCTGATTGAAACATAGCTAAAAAGACATTCAAGACGAAGTACAGATACACAAGAGACTAAAGCTAGGGATGCAGGAGGGAAAACAGATAGGAAGAAGGAAAAAGAGAAAGAAAAGAAAAGAGAAGAAAGAAAAAATACATGAAGGAGAGGTAAAGAGAACCTAAAAATATATACACTTCTAATACTAAAACAAACAAGGCAACATTGTACATAGATGTACATGTATTTCATTTTAGTATAATCAAGAGAAATTTAGCAGCCCTCACTATAAACTACCTTATATGGATGAATACAACTTTTTCTTGAGTCTTATCTTAAAACAATTTTGAGATGGTGCATTTCTTATGTCTTTAGACAAATTGTTCCATTTTTGGGGGCCCATAAAACGAATATTATGTTGGTAAGACAAGGTTCTGGGTCTGGGCAAATGCATTAATGACGAGGAGCGTGTATTGTAATTATGCACATTCTGATGATATCAAACAATTGAACAAAATGGTCAGGCATAAGTTTGTTGACACACTGATATACAAAAATACATTGCTGATAGGTGGTGATATTTTTCAAAGTAAGCAATTTTGGTTTTGAGTATACAATGGGCCTGCTTTAGATTTCGGGTTCGCTCCATGTATAACTCTTACTATTTTATTTTGCTTTGAAGTCAATTTCTTTAGACTGGACTGAAAAGTACTTCCCCACACCATGTTGCAGTAAGACAAATAGGGCAAAACAAGAGTGGAGTATAACATCCGTAATACATCAGTAGGTAACATGTAGCTTAGTCTGGATATAATACCAATGCTCTTTGATATTTTTTTCTCGGTCTCTTGTATATGAGGCTTCCATGTTAATTTTGAATCTAAAATAACACCAAGAAATTTCGTTTTCTCTACCCTGGGAATTTGAACATCATTCAATTCCACTTTAACAAAATCAGTGTCGTATGATTTGTTACGATTACTAAAAACAATAAAGTTACAATTGAGGGGGTTAACAGATAATCGATTTGCCTGAAACCATGTACACAATTTGAAATGCTACTAGTTACTTGATCTTGCAAAGAAGGAAGATCCTTACCACTGAACAATATATTAGTGTCATCAGCATATAATATGTACGATGAGGTATCAGAATTAGAAGCATTTACAATGTCATTTATGTATAATATGAACAACAGTGGTCCTAATAAAGACCCTTGTGGAACTCCACATAATATTTTCTTGAAATCTGATGTACAACTGTTATATTTTGTACATTGATATCGATTGGAGAGGTAGCTTTTAAACCAACTGTATGCTACACCTCTAAAACCATAGTGGTTTAATTTAGCTAACATAATATGATTAATTGTGTCAAAGGCCTTTGACAAGTCAACAAAAACACCAATAAGAAAGGAATTTTCCTCAAACGTATCAACAATCTTAAATTCGCAATGTCAGTTAGGGCCATGGCAGTTGAATAATTGCTGCGAAAGCCGTATACTGATAAATACCCACAATATTATTAACTATCGTTATACTCAACGCGATGTTATTTTAATTCACACGGTTGCTCACGTATCACTACCAGCAGAAGTCGAGAGTCAAGAGTGCTTCATTAATATCACTGTCTGACAATAATAATACATCACCAGTGATTACCATGGTCTAGAGCCCTATACAAAACTTCCCAGAAGGTTAGAATGAGCCCTCGAGGTTAGAAACACCGGGTAAAACATTTTTACAGACCATTCTGCATGAGCAACAAATAGGACCCTACAATTTGTTGTACCGTCTACCATACGTTACTATACAGTAGAGTATTTAGGGGTTCAGAGTTGTAATTTGATAATACTAACTGACAGCTCGATAGAAGAACTTATAATAAGTAATAATGATAATAATAATGATAATAATAATAATAATAATAATAATAATAATAATAATAAAATAATAGTAATAATAACAATAATAATAATAATAATGATAATGATAATAATAATAATAATAATAATAATAATAATAATAATAATAGTGGCTATAGTTTCGATAGCGCACAGGTCCACCTTTTGGTGCTCATTCATGGCGCTCCAAACAATGAAAAGACAGATATATGAATACATGTTCAAACATGACAACAGAGAAGAAAATGGCAAACAACAAACAAACACAAAATGATCAATGATAGAGTCCAACCTCATAACAATGAAAAGAAACCCGGTGAGACCGGAGACAGTGTAGAGCATCCTCTAATTAATATGCATGCATGCAGGTCTATTTAGACCCACCCTCTAATGTTAGTTTAAGATAACTCAACTGTAAAGAACAATAACTGTATTAAAAGTTAGGTAGTGTAAACTTAATACACTCTCTGCCATGCCAGAGGTGAACATAGAATCTATATTGATAATGTTATTGGAATACTGAGTCACTTAAAAAACATAGAACAAACGAGAACAGAGTCTATTCTTTCAGTGAGAAGAAAGATGCGAGAAGAATGATCAAAATCAGGGGTCGCACTTAACTTTTTTTTTAACTAGCCAGGCGGACTACTTAGAATCAATTTTGACACTGAAGCAATATTTTGGCTAGCCAGACGGACTAGTTACTTCAGAATTTTATGATTTTTAGCTAGTCCGACATGATTTTGGGTGGCCAATGGCCAGCGGACCATCGCCAATTTCGAACCCTGAAAATGCTACTCACATTGTTTGAAAGGATTGTTAATCGCGATGATAATTGATTTGATCGTCCCCTAGATCCCACCACCTGTTCTGATCTCAATCGCCGTGCAGAGTCGTTGCCTACATACAGAGACACTTTCACCAGAATGAGAGCGAAACACAAGCCGGGACCGCGGGACGAGCCGGATGGAGACGGACTTCAGAGGATGACGTTCGCCAGCGGCTCCCGAGTTCTCGCTGAGCCTGATGCGATGGGTTCTCGATGAATCAGCTGTGAGCTCACACACGCTCTCGCTTGCTCTTTTGAACACTGCCACGGTGAGTGAGTGAGCTATTACAGTAACCTGTCCTTTGTATCGCGCGGACCTAGCTACGAGTGACCTTCACAGGATTTTACTTCACTTGCGTGAGCAGTCGGACATGGGGTGTTTGAGAAATTATATGAAGATGCGCTCCTCTTTTGGCGACTTAAAATGCAGATCAGCACGTGTACATTGTTATCTCCGCTTCTTAAGAAACTGTCCACTTAGCCATAATTCACTGATAGGTAGTGGCTCTTCGCTGGTCTGATCAATGACCTTGGTCGTTACAGTTTTACTCGACTTTAGTATGTATGTTTACTATACAACATGTACAGTATTATACATTCATAAACGCGCGCGGCGATCGTTTGTGTCGTATTGACTGTGTGCAGTCGTGCGGATCGTCCGCACACACAATCAATAAGCCACTGTGCGCTTCATGCCACAGCTTCGCAATGGGATGCGTCGATGAATGTCTATCACATGTGCAGGAGATGGTGCATACATGAGTACGAGTGTGCATACATAACAGAAAAGTTCTCTGCGTTCTGTGAAATCAAGGAGGTAATACCTCCTTGGTGAAATCGATAGCTATTTAAACAAGAACCACTGCATGTGGGAAGAGGCGATTGGTTTCTCTTTAATCCTGTCAAACATGAAATGCATTCAGCGCGATAGGAGGATGCGAGTGGATATACTAATAGTAGTCGCCCACGAAGACAGTAATTACTCTCAATGCATTTTTTTTTTACTATACTACTCAGAAGTAGCATGGAGGTAGTTCTACCTCCATGGTAGTAGGCCTACATAAACCTGCAGTGATGTTGCCGATTTATACAGTAATGTGTAATCTTACAAGATTAATCAACTGTCACAGCACCGATAAACCTCATGTAATAGTCAATAATGAAGGGAGAGATTTATGTTGTATTCTGCCACCTCATGTAATCATACATGACCTGCAACTCTCATAAGGCCGATACTGATATCACACCGATGGTTATAGGGACTAGTATTGGTAGAGATGGGGATTTCGCTTGTAACTATTTGCGAGATGGTACAAACCTCTATATGAATGTTAAAGATTATACCATTCAGATCTAAAGAGGAATTCAAAGTTTGTTTTATGAAACTGGTTTTTAAATGGCTGGGGTGTCCAAAACAAAGTAAAACAAAGCGATACTAGTATCCGAACAACGGTGGATCCCACCTTTTATTTTGGATACCTCAGTCATATAAAAACCAATCTTCATCTAATATACAACTGTACTTTGAATTCCTCTTCGTTAATCCGAATATCTATATAGGGCCTATGGCGGTATTCCGAATTTTTAAGGTTCGTTATATTCTGAAGGTTCGTCCGAAAATGAAATAGTTAATTTACGTAATGTTAAATGTTTGTTAATCCGAAAATGAAATAATAAACATAAAAGGCTGGTTATTCCGAAGTGTCGTTTATCCAAATATAAAACAAGGTTTGTTACTCCGAATTAAGGTTCGTCGATCCGAAAATGGACCAAAAATAAATAAATAAGAAAAATTGCATGAAATTTATACTATAAGAAACCTTCGGAATTATATTAAACCACATTTTATTTCGTTTTCGAAATACAACTAATACCTTCCTTCATTATGGGATTAACAAACAAAGCTCTGAATAATATAAGTGAACCTTATATTTCACTTCGGACTAACGAACCTTCAGAGTAACGATCCTTATTTCATTTTTCATTACAAACCTTCAGAATATGACGAACTTTCGGAATAACGAACTGTATTATTAAACCTATTCGGTGCTGTTCCTCGGGGCATTCCATGCAGTCAAACTATCATGTGATCTTAAATTCATGGCTCGATGTACAAACATGACGTAATGGGAGCGCAATGACGGCAAAGATAATAATGTTGAAAAATTATAATAACAAAATATCAAGACTAACATATAATTGTAAAATGATGGGAATATGATCATATATCGTGATTATCATTATAGAAATATTGAGAGTTATAACGATAATAACAGTATAGTAAAGAATGATTATGACAATGGGAATGACAACAAAAACAGTCTTAAAGGTAATGATAATGTTTTCAGTGACAACGATGGACCTATGTTATAGTTTGTGTTTTTTATTATCTTTCCTTTAAAAGTTTTGCTTTTTTCGCCCTCAATTTGATTCTTTTTACATGTGTGCATCTGCATTTTCTGCGGTTTATATTTTCTTATGAAATCATTGTAACCCTCATTCATCTTGTTTTTATGAAAAGATATTATCAAGATTTTTTTAATGAGACGCCGAATTTCGATCGACGTGACTGATGTTGTGTGTACGAAAATCATGGACTGACGAGGGGGCATTGCACGAATCGTTTCGTATACGACAAAATGCTTTGTCGGACAAATATCTGTTTTGCTCTCAGCCAATCAGATGCAAGGATTTCAGTAGTTTATAAAAATTTGTCAGAAAGAATATCTGACAACTCTTCAGGAAATGCACCTGAACGTATTAAGTATATACAACAAGATATTTTCTTTAAAAAAATGAAAAATAGTCATTTTTATGGAATGACGTAACCTACAAGATACCAATATAACAGCTCGTATGCCTTCTTATTTCTTTCTTGCTTACTCCCTCTGCTCCAATCTCCTCTTTGAAGTTTGATATGATTATGACGCCATTTGTGTTGATTGTTCAAGCATCGAATGACACAGCGCAATCGTTTACCCGAGACGAACGGTATAGATAACAATTAAAGGTCAAAGCTCGCGAGAGGCTTATGCCATACCAATTAAGAAGACGGTAATGATATTAAGTGAAAAATAAAACAACAGGTGCATTTGCAGAGACCCAAATATCCGGAAATTATACCACATGAAATCCACGTGCACGGGTTGCGTATTTTACTGGTTGGAAGCCACAGGAAACGAAAAGCAAACAAACACAGTAATTAGCAACGATATCAAGACTGTGGTATCGATGTAGAAATATCTATTTTGAGCATGCGCACCATGGTATAGAATAACCATAACAAGGGTAAGGACTTTAAAGGGATCGTATAGTTTTTGTTGAGACTTAACTTCAGGTTTTTATCTTTTTTTTTGGTGAGATAGTGAGAAACCTCTTATGAAATATGAAAGAGCATGTAATTCCATGAGGATTTCAACGTTTATTTGATGAAAATTGATTTGAAATGGCTGAGATATCCAACACAGAGCCATCCAAATAAAGTGTGGGACACACATTTTATTACGATGGTTTTGTTTTACTTTGTTTTTGGATGTTTCAGCTACTAGTATTCCAAACCCGATTTTCATCAAATAAACTTTGAATTCTTCTTAAAATGGTATGCTCTGTACTATTTCATAAGTGTATCCTTGGTATCTCGCAAAAAAAAAAAAAGTTAAAGCCCAATTTTCATCTACACCAATACTGTGCCATCCCTTTAATGAAAAATAATCACTATTATTGATTTACTATCGTTATGATAACGATGGTTTGGGGATAATTTATGCAGGAAGTATATCAGTCGTTAGTGGTGACAAGAGCATGATAGACAGCGTATATTGTTGCATGCCTATAATATGGACTGTTCAGCACATGGCACTGTGTTTATGTTTCTTAAATGGAGTGAATTTATAAGTCCGTTTATTACAATTCAAAAAGTACGATGATTTTGAGTATAGTCTTGCTTTATACAAACCAATTCAAGGGACTCCCCTGACTGTTTCTATTCAGTAACTATACAGGTTAAGTTAGATAAGCTGCATTCACTTTGCACGCGACCATGGCGTTATAGCCAAAGATGATTGAATTCTGTAAATCTCTGTGTGCCTGCACAGGATTGGAAAACGAAACAACTTTCTGTGTATAGAACAACGAAACAGAAACTGGTGCATGCATTATTCTCAGTCACTTTGTTATGCATAATGATGGTTTGCTCATTGCAGTTCCGGAATCTCAGCTCGAGGGACTCGAATTGATCCCAGATCAGTTGGCATGCGTGTATCACCCAAAACAATATCTGAACACAATGTAACTGCAGTTCTCCATAGTCTTTATTGGTTGCCGATACGGGCTGGTATCGAATTTGATTTTCATATTATTTACAGTACCTTGTATTTAAATGTTTTCATCGAAATGCCCGTATACGGTATGCGTATCTCAGTGAACTCTTTAAACCCTAGTTGTAATCTACGTGCCAAGAATCTCATGTATTCAATAAGCGTGAACTCCAAGACATGTCGTGATAAGGACTTTAAGACAATTGGCATCGTCATTATAAAACGAATTCCCCTTTTACAAACACGTTTTAGATTTTAGATAGAAATATGGATTCGTTTGAATGCATACAAACAGCTTCTTAAATCCTCTTACATTTTGTTTTTAAGATATGGTGTATATTTTAGAAGTGTAAGAAGCATGCTCTTGTTTTAGAGGCTTTGAGTACTGGTAAGAAGCATATGTTATTCTTATAGATTATGTGAATAAGTACGCATTCAAGAACGTTTTGAATAAAACGTATCCAGACAACTGCATATCATATTTTCACATCTCTCTTCATGCAGATGTATACTCTTGCCGAGAAGGTTAACTGTTTGATAGATATAGTGCTCACCTTATTGAAAAGGTAATTGGGTACATTTTTGGTTTCAGTATATTATTCAAACACAACTAAGTTAACTTTTACATTAACATTTACACAACTCACAAATTCCACACGCACACACATTTCATGATTCACAAGATCCAAGTTACACTAATCCTATTTACTTTGCAGAGTGCAACAACAACATAAGTTATATACTGAGCAAATAGGCTTACATCAGTTCGCACTATTCAAGGTTTAGAGTAGTTAAGGAACTAAATCGTACCCGATTTTGTGATGCTAAGTTACACCCTGAGATGATGGGCAATATTGCCCCTATAAAGGAGCAGGCAGTGACACTGACTTGCTCCTTTAAAGGAGCAATTATGCAGCAGTCATGGAGCAAATAGGCACCACATAGGTGCAACATCATACCAATAAGGCACAAGATTGCATGCACCCTCCAGAGAGGGTACATTCTTGCATCCTTCGGGCATAAAGTTGCACCTAAAGGTACGAGGTTGAACCTTTTTCAAGGGGGCAAAGTTGCTCCCGAGGGTGTAACTTTCACCATTTCTTGCGGGTACAAAGCAGCACCCAAAGTTCCAAGATTGCACCCTCAAAACAAGGCACATTCTTGGAACTTTGGGTGTTTCTTTGCACCCTCACGAAAGGACGTAAAGTTGCACCAAGATGTAAAGGCTACACGGGGTGCAAAGGTACGCCGAAAGGTAAAGGGTGCAAGATCGCACCCTCAAGAAAGGTGCAACTTAGCACCACTTATTGTGGGTGGAAAGATGCACCCTCAAGAAGAGGTGCAATCTAGCACCACTTAGTGTGGGTGGAAAGATGTACCCAAGGGAACATTTTCTCACCCTCAATAAAGGGTTCAACTTTGCACCCTCTCTGCAGTATTATTTTATACACACGTGAAGTCCTTGTTCCTGTGAGCTACGTTAAATATGAGCGTGACCCAGTATTAGACACGTGTCAAGCCTTTGCAGACACAGAATTTTTTTCTTCATATTGTTTAAAGGTAATTTAAAACAAATTTAAATATATATTTAATTAAGTTAAGAGGAGCAAATGTGGAGATCATGACCTGTGATACATGTTACGGGAAGTCTATATTTTTATGTGTACTCGGTTTTTTTTTTCAACTACAACTTTACCTATGAGCTAATTGGATAAAGAAGCTGAGCATTCCTTTTTTTTTATCAGTTAATGTCAGTGCTTGAGTATTATTCTTGAAAAGTTGGCATCTAAATGTCCTCCAAACCAAGTACTTACTGTATAAAATTATATTCCTGTGAGTTACGTTTCTTATGAGCATGACAGATCTGTAGACACGTGTCATAGTGGTTACAAACACTAAGTTTCCTTTGCTTTCATCGTTATCAAGAAGCGATTTTGAACAATTTCAGATGTTCTGGGGTTTTTTTTCAATTTCGTTACGAGAGGGCAATAATGATTTCACGTAAAACATGTTAATGAAAGTTGATAGTTTGGTTATTTTATCATTACTCATCTTCGTCTTCTCAACAAGAAGATGATACACATGAGCTCATTTGCTAAAGGAGTTGAAGGATGTTTAATTGCTGGTAGCCACGTAGGGGCTTTTGTCATAACATTTTGCATCTTAATCCCTCGAAACTAAGTACATGCAGTATTAGTTTATAGATAACATAATATTTTTGTTGTTGCTGTGAGCTTATTCATATGAATTTTAGACATGTTTCTCATATGTTTCTGTCATATGCTTTACTGAAGAACAGCAAATGTTGAGTTTATTGGCAAGAGAGGTTGATCATTACTTTACATTTAAGTTCATTGAAGTGCAGGAGCATAAACTTGTCTTGAAATATTAGCATCAAAAACCCTCCAAACCAAAAACGTGCAATACTAGACACGACAGGAATTCCTTGTTGTTGTGAGTTATGTTTCTTAAAAAACCCTGAATTTGTCTGCTTTTGTATTGTACTATGTTCAAAAACACTCTTGAACAATTTTCATATTTCGTTTCTTTCTTAAGAGAAGAAAACGGTGAGGTCATGTGAAGCATGTTCCTATAAGTTTTATTTCGTTAGTAATTTTTCTTTACCCATCTCCTCAACCGTGTAAGGTGATACGGTACCTAAAAAGTCATAGGCCAAAGGTGTTGAGCTTTACTTCCCCTTTTTAAAGTAAATTTAAGAGCTGGGGCATTATTTTTAAAAAGTTGGCATTTTAAGCTATGTACACCGAGGATGAGTCTTACTGATTGTATTTCTTATGAGCTTGATGGAGTATTAGACAATTGTATAAAGTGTTTGCAAAAACTGTTAATGTATTCCCTTTTGCTAATGTCCAAAGAGTTCATTTGCCAAGTTTTGATTGTCTTTTGTTTTAATCATCAGGGGTTTGTTTTATCATGGTCATAGAGGAAAGAAACTTAATTATTAAAAAAAAGCCTTCATATAAGAAGAGATACTGTAGGACACAATTTCATCAAAAGTTGTGATTTTCAACATTTCCAAAATGCAATTGATGAATATTTCTTCCCAGGGCATAGAAAGAAAGTAGTTTTTGGTCTTGTTTTTTTTTTGTTTTTTTTTGTTCACGTCAGTATGTTATAATACCCGCGGGTTTACGCCCATCCCACCAATTTCCATCCGGATACTGTACCCGGCCCTATTTTTTTGTTTTTTGTTTTTTATTTTTGTTTTACACTGCAAAGAATATGAGAACACTGATGTTTGAGAATTATCCCGACATGTTTGATTGGGCAATTCTTTTTTGATGTCTATTATTCTTTCCAAATAAGTTTTTTGGTTATCACTGAGGACAAATACAGATACCCTATTTCTTCTACCAAAACCACAGCACTGTATATTCTCATATTTCTACAGTATTTCGTCTCAACACTTGCCCTATTGATATTTCAAAGCATGTTTCCCTGTGCGCTCAAGAAACTCCCCCATTAAAGGAGACCTCAGGGTGATACTCAGATTTTTACATTTGTACAACTATGAATTAGTTATACTGAGGACAGAGTTTCAGAATTTGTGATAATTGGGATGAAGAATAAGAATATTTTCAAAAAAATAGAACAAATTGCAATGAACAAGGATGATGGCATGGGAGAGTCACCATAAGAATGCATGAGTTGGGGCTCAAGGAAGCAGAACAAAAGAATAAGGCATGCATAGATTATAGACAGGTGAACTCGCAAGCAAGCGGTATTGTTATGGAATTACACTGCTATCATTTCTGAAATATGTGAACCTTATAGCTGGTAAAATTGGATCTTTGAGAGCGTCTGGGGGCTACGCCCCACCACTTAAAGCGTCTGGCAACGGTCATGCATTTATTCTGTAAGTGTAAGAACAAGTTCCAGTGGGTTTCATGGGGTTACTTTCCTAATTTTCAGCTAGGCTAGCCTAGCTGGTAAGAGTTTGGTCTTTGGGGCGTCTGGCGCCTATTGTCTGCCAACAATCATTCAATTATCCTTTGAGTGTATCACAAGAACAAGTTCCAGTGGGTTTCAGGAGGTTATTTTTCCAGCTATATACAGGCTAGTCTAGCTGGAAAAAGTTTGGTCTTTAAGGGCGTCTGGCGGCTACCCCCCCCCCCCCCCACCACTTAAAACGTCTGGCAATGGTCATTCATTTATCCCGAGTGTAACGAACAAGTTCCAGTGGGTTTCATTAGGTTACTTTTTCAGCTAGGCTAGCCTAGCTGGAAAAAGTTGGGTCTTCAAGGGCGTCTGGCGGCTACCCTCCACCACTTAAAACGTCTGGCAATGGTCATTCATTTATCCTGTAAGTGTAACGAACAAGTTCCAGTGGGTTTCATGAGGTTACTTTTTCAGCTAGGCTAGCCTAGCTGGAAAAAATCGGGTCTTTAAGGGCGTCTGGCGGCTACCCCCCCCCCCCCCCCAACCACTTAAAACGTCTGGCAATGGTCATTCATTTATCCTGTAAGTGTAACGAACAAGTTCCAGTGGGTTTCGTGAGGTTACTTTTTTAGCTAGGCTAGCCTAGCTGGAAAAATTTGGGTCTTTAAGGGCGTCTGGCGGCTACCCCCCACCACTTAAAACGTCTGGCAATGGTCATTCATTTATCCTGTAAGTGTAACGAACAAGTTCCAGTGGTTTTCATGAGGTTACTTTTTCAGCTAGGCTAGCCTAGCTGGAGTTGGGCCTTTAAGAGCGTCTGGCGGCTACCCCCCACCACTTAAAACGTCTGGCAATGGCCATTCATTTATCCTGTAAGTGTAACGAACAAGTTCCAGTTGTTTTCAAAGGGTTACTTTTCCAGCTAGGCTAGCCTAATTTTGGGGGGTCCTTTTTGTGGCCCTCCTGGCCACACCCACCACCGATGACCAGCCAGACGTGCATTTCCATACTCAGGGGCGTATGTACTAAATTGCTATACACATAAAAATTGGTAACCTTTTCAGCTAGGCTGACCCCCGCTGGCTCCCGGACTAATACCTTTGTGTCACAGTTTTTGTAGGAAACTGTTATCAACATCAAGGTCGTCCAACTTCCCGTTAACAAAATTAATCCTGTAGGCCTATGTAGTCTTGTCTCACTGAAACTCAATTATCAATCATAACAATGCCACATGGGCATTTATCAACCCCATAACGAATCTTATCAAACAAAGATGATACATATGGATTGAGCCAAACTTTCAAACAATCATAACTTTTAAACATAAAAAATGCCTGACTTTTTTTTCAGACCTTACTGATGTGTACTATCCACGTGATGATGCATCTTTTCATATCCATACAATAAATAAACTCCCCCTTTGAATGTTGTTGCTGTGTCTATAATAACAATACCATGTACAGCGCTGTTGTGGTGTATGGCAGAGAGATCCCCCCCGGATACGGGGATGACATTGTGTAGTACTGTACTTGTCCTCAATTACGATGTCATTCAAGCGACAGCGGTCTTTGTTTTGGATCGTACGATTCTGAAGTGTTTAGTGCCCCCGAGTGGCGTGCATCGAGTGATAAGCAGAATCTTTACTATCTCGGCATGCGGGATCCAAACTATAATAGCATCAGCAAACACGTCACGAATTATTAACACATTTCTGCTGCACGGGGAGTCCACGTTACGCGTCTAACAGGCATGTCGAACCAAAAGGAACAAGAAGGAAGAAAAATATTCATTTCAGTTTAAGACTCATGCCCGATGACCAGGGGCCCGATGCTTAATTGTTTCCATGCCTGCGGTATAATGGCCTATTATTATGATGTCCTATATGGCGACCTATATGGCGACCTATATGGCGACCTATATAGACTCCATCATTTTTAGCGTCCATTCTGCTCCATGAGCAGGTTGGTTCATACAGGAGGAAACGGAATGAAAATAATTACAAAAGTTTCATCAAACTCAGACATTGTTGTGAATTATGCTGGCGTAGCGTGATTTCATATCTCCGGTCACGTGTTTTCATCCAACATTGATGTTGGTTGCAGCTATTGCGATGCAAATTACATGATGTCATCACATGCCGTGTTTGATCTGTATGCATGTGTTGTACGAATGTCTGGATCGTGAATTTGATTGACACGGTGCCTGCTGTTATACCATGAAGCTGAGGAGGCATGGGTCAAAACCTGTGTCAATTCCTGTTTTTCCAGATTTTCATCATCTCTGCGTTTTATTGCTGTCAGCAATTGACATTGCTGGCGGAAAGAATGCACGGATTTTGATTAGCGTATAATAGACATTTTCAGGAAAATGTCCTTTGTGATGAGATAAACAGGTGCATGCATGTATTGTGTAGCACCTATTAATTGGTTGTCTGGAGAATGATCAGCCTCCAGAATCAATATCAATAGGTATATACCATGGTGGTGGTGATGATGATGATGATGATGATTATCATTCTTATTATTATCATCGTCATCATCGTTTTCTGAAAGGATGCGTGAGAAACGGCGTTAGTGACCCTTATCGTCAGCTGAGAACCAGAAGGGCGCTAGTACGTTTTAAAATTTGAGCGTATAAATGCAAAAAAGAAACAACCAATTCTAATGAAATAAAAAGTTTATCTAATCAAAAGTGGATATATTTATAGGCATTGTTCCAAGTATCGGATAAAATAGTGCCCTTGTGATTTTAATTGTTAATAATTTACTAAAAATGAAAATAATTTAAAAGACAAGTCCACCTTCATATACATGTGGATTGACTGAATGCAGCAATATTGGTAGAACACATCGGTGAAAGTTTGGGGATAATTGGACAATCCATTCAAAAGCTGTGAATTGCTGGATGAGAAGACTACTACAGTGTATATTATGATGTCACATATGTAGAACAATATAAGGAAAATATAAAGAGAATTTCACAAAATTCTATTTTTTTTTAAAGTGCACATTTTTGGAGTGACAAGAACTCGTAGTCTGGCTTTCCTGACCCTTGGACAGAATTTGAGCAGAAGAACCCACCCTGAAAATTTGATGAATGAAAGGGTATATCTCACTTATCCAGGTTAGTGAAGCTGAAACACCTCATTTCTCCCAGCTATTTTACAGATTTTTTTGAAATTTGAATTTTAACACACGTCTCTGTGGGGAATTATCTACCCGTGTGAGCCCTATAAAGATTGCACGCAATGCACACAAGTCTATATGGGAATTATTAATCCCATAAAAGCTCTGCTGGTCTATGTTGATCTATTGTGTCAGATCTCTTCCCCCTCCCCCCCCCCTTCTCCTTCCTACCTCCCCCCCCCCCCTCTACCCCTCTCCTCTACCCCCCCCCCCCCCCCCACTCTGCTTGGCTACAATTTGTTTTCTTATTATGTTGTTGTGGTACTAGATCTTTGTACATAGCAGCCATCAGTATCTCACAACTTTGAATGACTGGTTATTTTAATGTATTTCTTTGTTTTAGCTACCACTGAAACAGCTCAAAATACATAAAGTTAGTCTGTTTGACAAAACAAAGTCTTTTAAAGTGCTTTGTAGGCAATATGGTGATGATGACACCCCCATAATCAAGGATAACTGCCTGCATCTATGTATTCATCTTATGAAGAACTGATCAACACTGCAAGATTTATTTTTGAAAAAAAACCCCAAAGGGCATGATTTTCAAAAGTGTCCCTTTGAGAAGCTTTATAACCCTTGAATGTGTAATTTCCCATATGATGTAGGGGCAAATATCATCAAAATCACATTTATGATGTTAAAAAGTCAAATGAGAAATATGGCCTCCACCATAGGGCTCACACCTGTAAATAAAATGGACTGTCCCAGACCCCTCACAAATTCGTACCAAAGATACCAAAATAAATGAAGAAAAAAATTTATTAAAAATCAATGATGCAGTTTGGCAAAAAAAAAATGAATAGCTGTAGATATTGAGTATGAATTCCTCTACAAACTGCATTTTGGTTGGAAGATGAAAGCTTTTCTGATGGAATGTGAGGGGACTATATTTCATTGGGTACGTGTACGGAAAGTAGGTGATTTTTGAGTGACAAGAACTCGTAGTCTGGCTTTGCGGACCCTTGAACAGAATTCATTTTGAGCAGAAGAACCCACCCTGAAAATTTGAAGGATGAAAGGGTATATCTCACTTATCCAGGTTAGTGAAGCTGAAACACCTCATTTCTCCCAGCTATTTTACAGAATTTTTTTGAAATTTGAATTTTAACACACGTCTCTATGGGGATTTACCCGTGTGAGCCCTGCAAAGATGATTACTAGTAATATCTACTGTTGGTACCGTAGATGGCGGTATTCACCAGTCCATCTCAGGGCTCTGGTCCATCTGCTGTACAGAAATTCGTGCCCACCTGAATCATCATTGATTGTGAGTAAATTTTTTTAAATCTTATTCAGTGTAAATACACCTTTACATATTGATGTCAATGTAACAAGAAATTTCTTAAAACGACAGAGGATTACCTTGAAATGAGAATTGCAGAGTTCTAAAAAAAAAAACAACAACAACAAAACTTTTTGCTGCCCTGGGCTATCTTTCGATAAGAAGATGTCATTGTATCCGTTTCATTATTTAGTCGTTTTTCCCTGGTGTAGTTTTGAAATCAATTCTTTGGTAAATCTGTAATCCCTAGTCAGAGACATTTATCAAATTGTGAATGTCATCGACATAAAGGCCACAATTTAATACCATTCTGTGTCGAGAAAGATGGATAAATCGAAACACGTAGATAGATATAGATAGATAGATAGATAGATAGATAGATAGATAGATAGATAGATAGAAAGAAAGATAGATAGATAGATAGATAGATAGATAGATAGATAGAGATAGATAGATAAATAGATACATAGATACATAGATAGACAGAAAGAAAGAAAGATAGATAGATTGATTGATTGATTGATTGATTGAGAGATCGATAGATAGATTGAAAGATAGATAGATAATAGATAGATAGATAGATTGAAAGATAGATAATAGATAGATAGATAGATAGATAGATAGATAGATAGATTGATTGATTGATTGATTGATTGATCGATAGAAATAATATAGACAGGTGTGATTTATAGATACTTGATTTGCATGGGTCTGCGTACATGCATACTGTTTTTGAAACATATCGTTTTCTCTGTCAACAGTAAAAAAAAGACGAAAAAAAAAGAAATGAGTATTTTAGGAGAAACAAGAATAGTATCCAAATGAGTACCCTCCCTTGTTATCTCGAAAAGACAGAGGTGATTGGGAAAAATTATCAAAATGAACATGAAACTCGCTCTAAAGTTTAAATCTAACATAGTGCACCAGATCAATGCAATGCTTTTGATAATACTATTAATTACACTATCTAAAATTATCACATTTACTTCTAAATGTATTTTGATTATTTTCTTTATTTTTCACCAGATTCTTTTCAAGTTGAAAAAAAAAAAGATGGATATAAGTCTATTGGTTTGTTTATATAAACTCTTCATATATATCTTGGACTTTCACTTTTGGTTGGTTTTTTTTTCTCTTTCTCTCATCTCTCCTCTCCCTTCTCTCCCCTCTTTCTTTCTTTCTTTCTGTCTTTCTATCCCTCTCCCTCTCCCTCTCTCTCTCTCTCTCTCTCTCTCTCTATATATATATATATATATATATATATATATATAGACTGCGAGAAGGGGTCTCGACCATTTACAGCACCAGTGTAGCTCCTTCATTATTTATATTCAGTGCGAAAAGAAGAGCAATCGTGGACGTAGCTATACAAGTGTCAACGTGCGTGTTTATTGCCGAGCTTTCGGTCCCGTTAGGACCTTCATCAGGGCTTATTAATGGCGGATATAAAGGCTTGCGGTGGTGTCTGTGTGGGTTGAGTGTGTCTGTTCGTGATTATATATATATATATATATATATATATATATATATATATATATATATATATATATATATATATATATATACAAGATTATACCTTTCTGTTTTTCATGTTTTCTAAAGGTATCTGACACAGCGTGAGAAAACAACAATCTTTTCCTGAATGATTGCATTTCTACATGTTCTTTATTGAAAGGCTCTTGTACGAAGTGTTGCATAACAGTTATAATAATAACAAGTTTACCAATGTACATCCGGTTTACAAAAATATATCATACATTATAAGATTAAAGACATATATAAAATATATCATATCTTTTGAAATCCACATTAAATAGTGTAACTGAAATAGCACAAGAAAGATCTCATTTGAATGAACAAACCGAAAGGTATATGAACTAGATACGCGCTTCTCAAACCCATCCCAACCTATAGCTGCTCTCACGCAGTCCAGCACCCGGTCCCGATATATAACACGTGCTCGAGATTCTGAGTAGTAAGGAAGTAATGTTGATACTTAATGTAATCTATTCCTACTTTCTAACACTGCAGCCCTTAAATTGACCCCAAATAAAGCAATAGCTGCTAACGCATCATGGATTCATACAGAAAGATCTCATGATCTCAAACTCTGACACCCTTTTGCACGATAGAAAGGGGATCCAATAACTTAAAGTAAGAATCAAACACTACTGCATGGAGTCGTCAAGATAAAATTATATTAACGTAGTTAACAATCAAGTACGCAATGTTATTGACATCGATATTGACATGATAAAAGTGCGCCGCCAGCGGGCATAAATAATCATTTGTTGAGACATGATGACCTATCTCTACTACACACTCTGAGGCAGTCATGTTTCATGTATTGTCTTTGCCGCTATCACAGTCGTGTGTACAAATCGTCATTAAACAATGTCAAATTTCTGTGTACGATTGAATAGTCTTTTACCGGTCGTCGTGTGTTCTGATTCTGACCTCGATAATCTAAAGGACTTCGTCTCTTTCTTTACGCTCGAGGTATAGGAAGGACATTCGAGATCCTGATTACAACATATGTATAAATAGAACATTTACTATTATGTTATAAAGCAAGCTTTCTTTTTGCAATTCATACAATCACTTAATTATTTAGTATAGTCTCATTTCAAGTGAAAAGAAATGATACCTAGCAAAATAAATCCAAGTCTCTATCTGCCAGAAAGAGACATTATAGTATAGAATCATTGTTGGTAAAGTTCCATTCACTTGTAATTCTGCTTTGAAATTGCTTGCACTATCACATTATTGCTCAGAAATTTGGCAGCCGACACCATGAATCGATTACTGTATTAAAGTACACTGAACATAGCACCAAAACAGAAACACAAAAAGTAGTAATCATGTAAATCAAGAATGCTTGATAAAGATAAAGTTTGTGCTCACTTTCTGATTTTGCAATGGACCGGAGATGTATAATTAAAATTGCCTGTTTTGAGTTGTGAATCACCAATGGCTTCTTACGTGCGATGTCCATTATATCAAGAACACCTTGACCGTCAGAACATTTACACGAGTATCCCCAGAAGTGGTGTTTGACAAAGACAAAACGATACAAGTCTTTGTAGTTTGAGTTGTCATAATCATACTTTATAGCTGGGCCTTTGTTTTTCCAAGACCTCAGTCCAAGATGTCAGTTATTTAGTAAACTTAACCTCAAGAGCACAATTTGAAGGTCTATGAAGGACAAGGATATTTGTTTCAAGACCATCATAAATTTCCGCAGTACCAGTAACGTGTGCGTTGTATCCTCAGAAAACAACGAAACGCCACTTGAACCTAAGACAGTAATTGTGAATCAAATTGACAATGACGTTTGTCTTCGGACAGTTTCAAAATAAAGCTTTAATCTTAACACAAAGACCGTGTAACTAAAGAAAAGGTAGAAAAAATAATTAGTAAGGTACGAATTCCAAAGCTTAAACCACAGTTACTTTTTTGTTATCACGCGAATTCTGATTATTAATTGCAACATAGTATCCCTACAACCAAATGGCCTACAAAGGCAGCTGTTAAAGCTCAAATCAGCGTCGCTCCTATTTCAGACGTTACCGTTAACATGATTAAAGCGATCAAATAAAACACTGTTCGACCACTGGAGACAGGATTTTCCTGCAGAAAAAAAGCGTCAATATGTTCATTACAGACCTACGATTGAACCAGGATATCATACAAAAAAAGAAGAAGAAGGAAATCAAATGCCGTATTCTGGTATCCAGTCGAACAAACTCAACTTCCTCGGTACAGCATGATGCTCTTGGCAAGTATGTTTGTCATGTTAATGTAATCGCCTCAAGTTTTTCCTTTGACGAAGCGTGCACATCAACACGCACTTGATATTCCATCCTTACTGTTCCACGCGTTCGCTAAACAAGATGTACCACTCTCAAACTACATTTAATCTCATAGTGGATCCTGATGAGAGACTAAATTAATATAATATGAAGAAACATCACAACTTTAGAAATTGAGGTATAAGACTACCCGGTACGTTGTAGATGTATATATTTTGCATGACACATCACGAATTTCACAACGTTTATTGCATGCAGTTCATCTTAAATAGAGCACCATGAATGTTACAAAGTACACGGATGTACACTTAATGATCGTGTGCTGGCAATGGCGTCGCAACCAGTCAATTGAGCGTTTGTAGCACGGGGATAAATTCCTCTTTCATGGAGTTTGAGTAAGGACTTATGCTTGTACAATATCATTGCTAATACAACTCAACAAGAGAAGATATTTCACAAGAAGTGGATGTTTGAAAACGTAGGTAAATGAGCCTCCGAAACTTTGCATCATCTTAGAAATAAATTGAATACGAATACAATTACTGTTTGTTTGGCTGTTTTTAAGTTGGAGAATAACTCGAGCTAGATAAAAGAAAGACGAGATATATTCAGACTTGGGAACAATCATTGACAGTAACCAATCCAGCGACGACGACGATAAGTTCAAAGTAAACGTAAAATTTTCCGTGATCCTTTCATCTATTCATTTCACAAGTGTGTGATCGAATGTCATCCATCGCCCGTTGCCTGTTGTCACGTGGATTCTTCATCAGAGAGCACGCTGTCACTCCCTTCTTTCAGTCGATGGTAAACAGGGACTGAGAACCAAGTTCTGCAGACCCTCCCTGAAGTCCACAAGCGCAGAGTTGTTCTTCACACCATACACATAGCGTCTGCTGCTAGGCAGTAACATAAATTAATACGCAAAACAGCCAACAAGGGCATGTGCCAGGTTAAAAATGCACGGTTTGCTGTTCACGAGTTGCACTGTCCACTGTGTCCAGTTTGATTTTGTTTCTCTCGCTTTAGGCTCTCGCCTCAGACGTCCCAGCTTGCTTGTTCCAAAGCCCGCTGCGCGATCCTTTCAAATAACTGTTTGGAAACGAAGGGACAGAGAAGGACAAAAATTGTCATTGTACTCAGTCGTCACGACATACGCCGTCACTACATATTTCGGTTAAAAAAAAGAATAAACCGTGCGGCGACATGATTTGCCAAAATAAACTTTTGAGGAATTAGAAACAAGAATTTGTCAGTATGACCAAAGAGGTTGTCGAATACCACGAAAAAGAGTTTAGAGCGCAACTTAAAAACGACAACCGAAAATAGGTTTGATTAAAATTTGTCTCATCAAATCTTCTCTTGTGTAATCGAATCTTTATTCAGTTGAAAGATTTCCAAGCCAAACTACATCGTTCGAAAACGAACGAGAAAGGTGGCAACTGATCCGCTTTTCAGTGATGAAGACAGAGGCTATTCGATTACTGAGTCACTGCACTCTCATTCGTTGTAAGTATAATTATTTCGATCTCCTTTTATTGTTTGTGAAGGTCTCAAAACAAACGAGAGATCTCAACCTACAGATTATCGACCACAGTCTCTGACAGAGCCAAGGGTTACAGTTAAAGAGAGCCAACGTACTTCTAAAGTCGATTTGATTAGCTTATAAATCTTTGTGTTGCAAATGTTAAATTGTGTTTCAGTACCGTAAATCCCTTTCTCTCGTTGATTGTGTGTCAATGTCGTGAAGTGGTGTATAATAGCTTCCCGACCTTTCCTCTTTCTCCTCCCATAGTATCCCACCTGGTTAATCACCCTCTAAAGATCACCCATATCACCCTAAAAACTCAAGACTAAATCCATTGTGGAAACGTCACAAACTATAGACAAATATAGTGGAGAAAAGGCGTATTGATTGAAGGTGTATTGATGGACACTGGCATAGAAAAGAGTACGTACCTCAATGTCCCGTAAGACGTCTTCGCTGACCTCTGTTCTGATCGCTTTCAGTCTTTGGCCAGTCTCAACGGATACCATGGTGTTGTGATTTCCATCCGGCGACGAAAGCTCGCCCTCTACGTTCGCATAGCCATTGGTCGTAAGGGTCAACGACTTGTTCGAGTTAATGTCCACCTCGTCGGCTATGCCGGAATCGAACGACTTTGACTTGTCACGGGTCTCCGGGTCCAGCATACTGTCCGTCTCGGTCAGAGACAGCCCCTTGGAGAAATCGTGACGTCCAACGACGGGACTGTCTAGGCTCGATGATGAGTCCGTGCTGCTACCCGCGGTGCTTCTACTCAGCTTGGGTGCATGGAGCGCGCGGGGTAGGGGCGCGGTGGAATCCTCCGCAGACAGTTTCACAGTGGCGGGAATTTCGCCCATTGGCTGGGTGGACTCTGATGTGGATGTGCTATCCGCTGCGGACACCTTCCTGGTGTCGCTGCACAGGCTCCCGAGGCTGTCGCTGCCCACGGAGCTGACGAGCGACAGTTTTCTCTCTTCCTCCTCGTCTTCGGCCTCTTCCGAGATCAAGTCGAATCTCGGTTTGCTGCCACCTATCGGAGGAGTTATGGATGAGATGCCTTTGACAATCTGCTGCAGGGCTTGTTGCGCGGCCTTTCGATGCTTCTGCAGCTTGCGCTCCTGTTCCAAGATCTTCAACTCCACTTCCTTCTTTTTCTTGATCGATTGGAGGCGCTCTTCCTGCTTCAGACTCCTCTCCTGTGATTCCTTCTTGACGTCCTCCAGGCGCGCCCTCAGTTGTTCAAGCTGCTCCTCCAGGATAGCCTCTTCTTCGTCCTTCTGGTCTGTGTAATGATAGGAGTATAAAGAACAATCTTTCTTGTGTTTGTCTCAGAGTGAAGACAAGGTTTCTTTGTGATAATGGTGTATTGCCCCATGGTGTAATGGTGTAAATGCCCTATCGAGCTTTGACTGTCAAGACCGAAAAGTCTTTATCAGATACTACTGTACATGCCATGCTGGCTAGTATTGCAGGGGTAGATTGCTTTCAAGGAAATAGAATGTCAAGAAGTAATATACTAGTATTTGTAAAGATATTTTAATGACAAAACTGACAAAGTGATTTAACATGGCATTCAAAATCAACCAAAAAACTTGTATTTTGTTTTAACACATCTTCATTATCATTTGGTTGCATGACATCAAGTATAGAAAGAGACTTACAACATAATAATAAGCTAATCAAAGCTACGTCTGAACAAGAAGAAAAGTTAGGCTTGGTTCAAGCCGCTGTGCAGCAGAGTGAATAGGCGGACACCCTTGCTTACCTGCGACCCCCTTCCTCCGTTTTCGCTGCTTCCGCTGCTGCAGCAGTTTGCGCTCCACGGCGTTGATCTTGACGTCCGCGGACATCCTGCGCTGATTGAGGATGGTGTTCACCCGGAGCATCTCCATAGCCTCGGCTTCTTCTACCCGCTCGTACTTGTCTGCAATGATCTGTTTCCGACGCTCCATGATCGGCGACGCGTCCGAAACGTCTGACGAGGACTGCAGTGGGAGAATTGTGGAGAATGACAATGACATTAACTTCAGAGCTAAGTAATCATAAGTGAACGGAAACCGCCTAAGTCACTGGAAAAGTGATAAATCAATGAGCGTGGATGGAACCCATGCAACCCTCTAACTCACTGAAAAATTATTACTATTGGACCGTCATCATTGTAGATTTGAAAACAAATGGATGACGATGGGATATGCAACAACAATAATCACGGGTGAATGGGACTCGGGTTGCTTCATCACAAGAGGGGGAAAGCCCCACAAACATCATTCACAAAGGTCATCGAATGTAAATGGAACACACCTAACGCATGGGGGGGGGGATGATCAGGTGATCATCATCATGATTATTGTTATCATGAATAAAGGTTAGATGGAAGGAGTGGAGACCGAAGGATAAACTGGATCGTCAAGAACTGAAACAATCCAAAACTTGCACAAAGTTTCAGAAAGGGACATGAGAACCGATGGAAGGAAGGTAACACAACTATTTAGCATGTTCGATTCAGCGTAGACTCTGCATTTTACGGATGTATGAAAACGCATAAATTGATGTCAGATGGAGAATGACGAAGCCTTGGAGTAGGACATAGCGTCCTTCCACCCTCAATGATAGTTGGTAGAGAAAATGGTGGAAAGCAAAGTCACTTCATTATGTGCTATTGGGCAAATTCCTTGCTAGTGAGAGATCCGCGCATTTCCCTTCTAACTTCAAAGCCACCTTATACTAAAGCTCATCTTCCATTGTTCAACGATACGCAATAAAACACGAGCACTCACAAAACCCAAGAAGTTTCACACTGACGAGGGGTAGAAGTTAAAGCTGCTAGCAAAAGCACTGAAAGGAGCCATTGAAAACATATTTGTAACTACTCCAGGGCAGCAAATTTGTCGAATGCTGAAAAAAAAAATACAAAAGCATCCAATCTTCAAGTTCTTTAAAGGTCCTCGTCTGCGTCTTCATCTGACGATGTTCTGGACACGTACGGTACAAAATCCTTTCAAAGTGATCGCGGTGAAAGCTTTGCAATACACTATGGCACACCTGCCAAATCAGAAGAGTTGCTAATTTACCTGAAGCTGAAGATTGTAGTTTACAGAAGAAAAACAAAATCTCCCCGCAAGAGCAAAGTGTATTAATTCCGCAAGAGAGAGGGAGAGCATCCACTTGACCGTTCGATTTTGCTGCTTGCAAAGCAGTCTGCGACACATCCAGTTTGCTTGTGAAAATAATCACTGAGCCCTCGTGCCTTCGCTCCGATTTTCCTTCGAGCGACGTGCTGTGAATTCGCCAGGGTTTTGCAAAGTGGCTGATCACACCGCTTCACGGGCTTCCGATTCGTCAATTATGATTTTATCCTGTACGCGAGTCCTGTGATTCATATCATTCGTGGAATCGAAAAAATTCAGAGTTCGTGCGTCCATGTCACGAACGGACATTTCTCCACCTGCCATCCTTGACGCATGATCGGCACGCGCGCACTCGTAGCAGGATGTTGACGGCAAATTTCGCCGAAGTACAGGGCGCCCCCATTTTGTCGTCTGATATCATAACTTTTGCGCGGAAAATGTTGCGTGTGACGTGTTAATTAGGGTTGTCAAGGATGATGAAAGATCGTGCGCATCAAAACATTCAAACCTCAGCGAAGTTTATCAAGCAGAATACAACAAAACAACAGAGATCACAGGCGCGTCGACTGCTAGGTACTGAATCACTGCATTCTCGAACCCTTCAAGGAACTCGATGCAGCCTTGATTAGTTTTATCCTGGCACCACAGCGGACACTCCTATTTCTGCTTATAGAACTATCGAGAGGAATGCGGCCCGAACAATCGGAAGACTTCTAATAATAGCGAATTTAAACGGAACTACACATCGGGCAAACAGCGCAGGAATGGAGAGCGAAAGAGAGCAAGATAGGAAGAGAGAGAGAGAGAGAGAGTGCGTGTGTGTGTGTGTGTGTGTGTGCGTGGGAGGGGGAGGGATGGGAGGGTAACAGTGTACGTGTGTACACTGTGTTTACCCCCTTCCCTGCAGATCAATCTTCCGTCATTCGGGTAGAATGGTTGATCACCTGGGATTGTGACGTCATCAGCGGTTGTCCCACGTTGAATTTCAGGGGTTCAAAGGAAGTGATGGTTATTTGAAATTGTATTTCTTTAGGAAGTCAGCGTGACACATTAAAGGGGACAGGAGGATACTGGGAAAGGCGATACAGGTAAATCATGAGTTTGTTTACAGGAAATTATCTTTTTTTAATCGCTTTATACACCGCCATAATTTATGACAGTGTAGCAAAGCCAAGAATAGTTTAATGTGGACATGGCAGTTGACGACGTCAGTTATGTTGGGCATACATGTTAACCCTGCATCACAAAACCATCAAAACCACCATACGAGGATTTTTAGTTAAAGTTTAGTTAACAGAGCAGACTCTAAGCTTTGACATAATTATAATCCTATCCAAGCGCTGAAATTTAGAGACAGATTATGCAATCATGTAGCTCTCCTTAACCATGTCGACACGAACTCAGACGTTTGATAAAACCTTCGAAACTTGATGCAGTTGAATGTCTGCGTCTTGCGATCTAAACGCCATCATACCGTTTCACGATATCTTTAACCCTAAAAGGGCCGGGGGGGGGGGGCGGAATCCGCCCCCCCCCCCCTCGACGTTTCGCGCTATAATTCTGTAACGCGAGAAGGCCTCGTCGCGAGGCTTCTTGACTTTGTTCGTTTGCGAAGCCACGCCCATTTTTGTAACGGAATGTCACCCCAAAACGGGCACAATTTTGTGATTTTGTGTACATTTCCTATGGAAAACAGTGCTCTGTCATGAAAGTCATAGAAACCTGATTATTTTTATAATTAATCACTTTCATTGATTAGTTTTGTGCTAATTATGGTAGAAAAGTGGTCAGTGACAATTTCCAATGAAAAAACAAAGAAAAAAGGAAACTTGAAAAACAAAGAACATAAGAAATAAAACAATAAAATACATAAGAATTGAAATGAGTTTTGGAAGTTTTTGTGGTGTACAATTGTTGAATATGCTAAAACAGATTTACAGATCGACTCTCAATGCTTTTAATTAGGCTAAAATATGATCTTGAGCTTAATTTGCATAATTAATTAAAATTAGTTGTTTCTCTTATGACACAATCTTGTAGATTATGACCGACTCTCATCCATCGCGATCGCACCACCGATAGATCTGGGGGGGGGGGCGGAATCCACCCCCCCCCCCCCCCCCCCCCCCCCCCCCCGAGCATAGCCAAAAAAGCCCGGCCCCTTTAGGGTCGCCGTGTGAGTTAGAAGAGAGAACGCCCACAACTTGTTAACCTAGCACGATACATATATCGTGCAGGGTGAATAACCCATCTGTATGTTGAAAGAGGCAAGGGGGGGGGGGGGGGCTATGGGATAACCTACTCAGATATCCCGGTCACGAGGCTCATACAAACTGTTTGCAAAACTTTTCCAGGACGGGAGCAGTTTGATATTAGTTCCCCCTCCCCCATCCCCCCCCCCCCCCCCCACAACTAGGTTATTCCTATTGGCAACCTGTCGATACACAATATTGTCACCCCGATTTGTCCGGCATTTTGACACGGTAGACCTGAGATGATTAAAGTAGTATACCAGGACCCCTAACTCACCCCGGATGCTCTGTTCCCATCGCTGAGTTGTCCTTGTGGGTCAGACGGATCCATCTCGATTGAGGGCGTCGTCGAAAGTTTCTCATCTGTCCAAACAAAATAATAAACAAAGAAAATGAAGAAAAAAACACACACATGATTATTTGCATCATATCTTAGCTTATTTTCAGACGGGTGTATCCACAAAATACACATTGAAAGTTCTATAAAAAAACATGCAGATATACGTAAGTTAGGTTATGATGATAAATCCATAGTAATGAGAGTTATTACTCTGTATCCTCATCCTACCATTTGCTTATTTACAACATAGTCAAAGTCTCATTACCCTTTCTTACGTGGTTAAATGTAAGATATTAACTAGTCCAGAGTGCTGATCCTTGACTGCACATGCTGTATTTCGTTCATGGTCGTCTCCTCTCGGCGGATTTGCTATTTTACGAACACTATACGTCTACAATAATGCAATTTCGAGGAATAAGACCAAATCGACTGAAACAAGTCAAATCTTCTCAAATAAAATCACATAAAATCAACTATTTAATTTTGAATTATATCAAAACCAGTTATGGTGTAAGTTCTCATTCATCAAGGTAACGTTCAATAAATCAGACGAGCTGATGAAGCGTCCAGGATCGGACGTGAAACCGTTCTCGGAATTAAAACGGTAAGTCCAGATGAATTGATTTAAAGGGGCATTCCGGACGATTTTCATAATTTCACATCATGTAGTGCATAAATCGACAGCTCCATGTATAGATTTTTGGAATTTATTGTGGTCCTTGAGCAGAGAAACCAATAAATTGAAAATCTTAAACAAATTACACTGAACAGTGTTGATGACATCAGAGCCTCATATATTTCAGAAATGTAGCAGTGTAATTCCATTACAATACCACTTGCTCAACAAGTTCACCTGTGAAAAATCTATGCACGCCTTCTTCTTTTGTTCTGCTTCCTTGAGCCCCAACTCATGCATTCTTATGGTGAGGCTGCTATGTCATCATCCTTGTTCATTGTAATTTGTTATAGATTTTGAAAACATTCTCATTCTTCATCCCAATCACTAAAAATTCTGAAACTCTATACTCAGTTTAACTGATTTATAATTGTTCAAATGTAAAAGTCTAAAAGTCATCCGGAGATCCCCTTTAAATCCGAACCACTTACTGCTCGAGTTGAGGTCCGACGTTCCATTCCTCGACGCTTTCTTGCAGCTTTCCGTGATTGCTGCCATCCAGGCTATTCTCTCCTCAAGGCTCTCGCACAAAAACTGCGTCGAAATAATCCGCTATAAGGAAGGAAGCAAGCAAAATAAACAACATGTCGATTAAATCTCCCGAATAGCCGAAAAGGTAAGGTGATGAAAAACTATGTATTAAATGCAAATATTAGCTGTGTGTCATATTTCTGTCAGTACTCAATGTCAGGGGTGTACTTTTTAATGTGTTTTCGTATTTCTCTACTTTGTCTTTTGGTATAGGATGAGGTAAATTTCTACTGCATGTCGTGAGTTTTATGTAAAGCGTAACCTTTGCGAAGGCAAATAATGAGAGCGCTAACCGCAGAATACTGCAATGTTTACGCGAAAGAGAAGTGTTTCTATTTTACAATCAGTACTGCAGTCACTATACCTGCATGGCTTATAGTGACGCTGTACAAAAATGAGACACACTAGTGCGCTGCCGCTTTGAGCAGCTGAGTATGCGTGTACCATGCACACGAAAGTGTCAATCCCTTTTATGAAGGTACTGAAAGGTCCGGTCTTAAACCTAGACTAAGTGAGAATGGTTTTATCGTTTGGGAACAGAGGGGGACCCTACCGAGGAGTGGACATCGCTCTATCTTTGTAAGATATGACAGTGTTACTCTTCATCATTGCTAGGGATGTGATATAGTATACCCCCGTGACCAATGTTTATTAGTAGACATTAGGTAACCCCGACCTTGCGAAGGCAATACCGTCATGTGCATAGACATTGCTACTCTAACACAATGATGTCGAGGGGGTTAAATTCCTTCAATAAGAATAATATTCATCGCTCATCAGGGCCCTCTTAAAAATGGAAGAAGCCGGCAGAGAACGCGAATGCTTAGGCCTCTCATAGTAATATCTGGTCAGCGAGAGTTGTCAAATTGTGTCATCTTGCAGCCCGCGCGCGTCGCAAACGCAAACAAAGTACGATTGGCTATATGTATGTAAATTATGCATACAAATTACCAAGGACATGAATTGTACTATTGTCATGCGAAAGAGACCACCCTAGCAAGTCATAATAGTCATTCCCAATACACAGAGTTTCAGTTTCCCACTAGTGTTTGTCCCATAGGACAAACTGATGTTTCGCTCAGTAACGATTAGTGTTGACGCTGTCTTGTGGCCAAGTCAAATACCCCGGCAATCAAATCGAAAACCAGATAATCGCCATATCGTAAAAGAAGACAAGGACACGTGGATTGCACGGACCAAGGCATGCGGCCTTCGTCAGTCATAATCGCAAGCACGGAGAATGTTGAATGCGCGTGCGTTATTTCCTGTGTCCGATAATCGGGTTCGTTCTGTCGGCCATTGAGGGTTCAATGTCACTCCATTCAAAAGTGTACGGTCATACGGACATGGCGATTGATCGCAACAAAAAGACACATAAGGATTGAGTTGGGTTTTTTTTTGTCACATGATTCGTGTGGAATCTGTTGTCCTACAATGGCGTGAGTCATCCGTGAAATTGATTTGTTCTTGCTCACTGCAGGGAACAATGCAAATCTGAACACTTGACGCGATAATACAGAGGCAGCATATATGGCTTGATGTGATAAGGCTTAATTACACTGGGAAAATTTTCCAAAAGAGGCTCATACACCTTCTAAAGAACAAACAAAAGGCGGAGGGGATCCGATGAACTACACAGTGATATCTATCAGAAAAGGTGTCAACACGCCCAATTGACAAAAATGCAAACAAACAACGTAAAAAAGAGCTTGGCAACAAAGCAGGATCTCTGGACATGATGCATGTAACAATGAGGAAATACCGAGTCCTTCAGCTATGTCATCAGCGTCACCATCATAAAAAAAAAAAAAATGCTTTTATGAATTAATTTACTACCCTGCTAAAAATTGCAGAGAGGTGTGGTTGGTGATCTGGCAGTGAGGAAAACGGAGACAAACGACACCATAATAGCAAGGGAAAAGCGAGACAGGGATATAGAAAAAAAGAGAGGAAAAGATGAACATTGACCTACTGATCAAAGTAGCAGCAGGCAATGTAAATGAATTATTGCCGTATATGTCTCTCTTCCTCTTTTAACCCGCTTCATTCGGGAACCAGATGCACGACCTGCGTACAGGCCTACTGGGATTATCATAGCTCGGCGAAAAGAAAAAGGGGGTTAACCCGTTGAGGACGAGTCCCGAGTATACTAGGGCAGCGGTCTATGGGAAATGCGTGTTGTAGCAAAATCAGTCTGTCCTCAACGGATCCCTTTGGGACAGCCACCCAAAAATTGTTATCTATACAAGGAAGCTCTATAAGCCAATAAGTCTAAATAAGGGCGACTTTTTTGATAGGGGTTGAATAAAAAAATGAAGCCTGGACTCATTTTACAGCGAATAATTTGATAATTCTTCTCATATTAAGCCTTACAAAAAGTTTGAAGAGAAATCAAAATTGTATGTGTTCCTTTATCTCCGTTCCATTCCATTTTCCTTCATCCCGTAACCCTAATCTTATAACCCCGGGTTAGGTTTAGGGTTAAGTGTCCCCGTTTTTAGGGTCCCCGGAGGACTCAGTAGTTCACTGGAAGTACTAGTAGTCATCGAAAAACTTTTATGTGACATAAAAATATTAAAGGAAAATCCATATTTTCCCGAATGTCATTCTAATTATACTCAAAGATATATTGGAATCTACTGAAATATGATTACTTTGGGTGGCTGTCCCAATAGGAAATTGAAAGAGTTGCAGGAAGGCAAAGAAATGGTATAATTAGAAAGGCAACCTGCTCGTATCTTACCACCTTACACGAATGACTGGACAATCCAAATCGTCAGTCCCTCGTGAACTTGGAATGTCGTTGTTGATAAACAGACAAAGTCACCATCACATTGCACATTGCCTTGGACTTGGAGACCTGATGGACTGCAGAAACTGTTGGCTATTAAACACAATAAACCCGGTTGTCAAACCGTCAAGCTTGAAAGAAGTGTTACGTTGCAGCAGAGCAAAGTTGGGATAACCTGTCAGTTTCCTCGAATCTTGTAGCGAACCGACGGAGTCTACACTCAAAATGTATGGTCACGAGCGGGATCGCCACACAACCAGTTTACTGATACTGTATAGACGGTCTACAGAATGATAGCATCTATTATGTTTTCTTATATCCAACACACAGTCGCGTCTATACGCAGGTAGGCAAGCTCGAAACGTCATAAAAGAGAAGAGAATTTCCCCACTGTTTCAAAGTCCGGGTTGGGAAGGAAGAAGTAGCGGTTCCTTGGCTAAAGCAGTAAACAAATCGTAAACCACAACCGAAAAACCAACTCTGAAGTGACTTCCTTCACGAAGAGTGTGTGAATTCATTTGCAAAGCAACACATGTATGCAGCGCCGCCGAGTGAAGTATAAAGAATCTAGAACAGAACGACAGCAACATCAACACCAACAACAATACTTCACGCCTCAGTTTTGTCACGCCTCGATAACCTCCAACTGTGTCGTTTTCGCCTCATGTCTATCGACATAAACTTGTTTTTCTCTCCTAAATTTCTACTTTTTCTCAGGCGTTCTACATTTTTCGTGTCCCCTCTACAACAATGGAAGTGTTTGCCGACCGTGTAAGAATCAACTTGTATGTGGGTTTATTTTTTTGTTTTCTTTCATTTTTTGCGTTTTAGGCAAACAATGCCATTTTCACAGGTGTAACCTTGACATCGATTTCTTTTGCGCTCGTTGGGGTTGAGTCAAAGTAGGTTTACTGCTTACTTACCACAACCACTATCATTAAAAGAAAAATCTCATGATAATGCTGAGAGTCTTATGATAGAGTTTTAAAGATACTACGAGATTAAAGGGACAGTACAGTATTGGTGGAGATGAAAATTGGCTTTAACTTTTTATACCAAGAAAACACTTATGATAAAGTACAGAGCATACCATTTCAAAAGGAATTCAAAGTTTATTTTGATGAAAATCGGGTTTGGAATGACTGAAACATCCAAAAACAAAGTAAAACAAAGCGATCGTGATAAAGTGTGGGTCCCACACTTTATAAGAATCACTCTTTTTTTTGATATCTCAGCCATTTTAAAACCAATTTTTATCAAATAAACGTTGAATTCCTCGTAGAATTACATGCTCTTTCATATTTCATAGGAGGTTTCTCATTATCTCACCAAAAAAGTTAGAAACTTGAAATTAGGTCTCAACCAAAACTGTGCGATCCGCCATTGATTTTGTTTATCGCATATTACACGGGTGATCAGTACTGATAGAAAAAAAAAGTGAAAGTAAGTTGATAACGCCATGATGACGAATTCTTGAGACTTTTTTTTTCAAAATTGCAGTTAGACAAAATAATTTAACGTTCACTATGCAATTTCTCTTATCTCCCCTGTAAGGTGCTAGCCAACAGACAAGGTTTTTATATGATTGTGCAACTGTCTAAACAGGAACGATGTATACACTGATACGAAAACAGGTAGCACGGGTGGGTTGCTTATAATAATGTGGGGCATAACAACGTTTACAAGCTCCTGAAAGTGCAAAGTCCTATAAACAGAAAAGGAATGCATTCTTAAGGAGTAGAAAAAAAGAGAAGCAAAACAGACATATAATAATTTGACATGTTTGGGGTATAAAGACAAGTGAAAGTTACTGTGTCCCCATCCCTTGCTTCAACCCTTAATTTAACCATTAAAATAATTATTGCTCACAAGTGTCGCAGCAGTTTATCAGCCGGGCAGCCGGGAACCCGGGGAGAGTTCTTAAGTTACTATTTTGAATTCAAAATTTCAACGATCAGAGGTCTAAGGATTATAAGTAAGGAATTTAATTTGAATATTGTATAGTTTTCACTTATGCTTGATGTGTGTTTAGTCCAAACACATTATCATATACGTATAATCATTTAAACGAAATAATAATCATGATAATGATTGAAATGATACAATAATAACAGCAATGGCTATAAAACAACAGTCATTAACATTACTAAAATCATTATGATAGCAGAAATGGATCTTCTGTTCATTTCTCTGTAATCTATATAGATTAGGCTTATAAGGAGGCACTGACTCAAAGTCTGTAACAGAACAATGAGAAAAATTTTACAAAAAGACCCTTATTGTTCGAAATTCTATAATGAATGCAACCACGCCACAGGCAAACATCCAAATAGTCCGCATAAAAAAACAACAACACTAAACCAAACAGAAGTGCATGGTACCACCCACATTATTGTCATTTAAGGCAAACGTACCAGGGAGTGTACAGGTGAGAATGGTTCATTAATCAAGTGCAAATGTCATCTGTGCAAGCACTGATCTTTACATGAAGTTCCTCTCTCACCCTTAAATTGGTATATAGATGATAACTCGTAAATAACTTTGTGCTGTTTCGACTGGACAGATATGGTACTCTTGCAATAGGAACAATGTTCTAACATAACTTGTAAACAATTTCACCGCCCACAAATTACATGTGTATATCAAACATAAAAGCCATAAATCCGGGAGAACCATATAGCTCTCATGTCATCTTACTTGTTATTATAGACTGAAAAAAAAGAGTGAGAGAGAGAAAGGAAGGGAGAAAATAAATTTTTACAGATTTTTCTACTCACTGGATGCTGTAACTCGAAGCCGAATTTCCCGCTCGTTTTCCCCGACGTCGCGGACCGGGCCGAGCCCGTGAGCACACCGTATCCTTCCAGCGCGATCATGTCTACGGTTTGCGAGTCCGTCGGCTTGCGGTAGAGATACAGACGCTCGTCGCTCAGCACGGTCCAGTATCTGCAAAGAGAGATATTGAAAATAATACAAGCACAAATCATTTGATTGAATTGAGTAACTAACAACCAGTGATATTACACAATCATGATGGTATACAGACTGACAGATAGGACTTAGACAGACAGAATAGAAAGACAGAATGAGAGCTATAAATAATTAGATAGATAGATAGATAGACAGATAGATAGATGGAAAGATATATATATATATATATATATATATATATATATATATATATATATAGATAGATAAATAGATATATAGGCAGATAAATAGATAGACGAACACATATATGAAGTATAGTTGTCAGGAGACGGTCAAACAGCAATATTACGAGGAACGACTCAAATAAGCGAGAATCTTCAACAGTAGTTTCCGACCAGTCCATTATGACAATGGCAATAATGTCTGTCACAAAGCTTGGTGTCATGAGTATTCCGATATAACAATGGTAGGCAGGTGGAGTACTACGAGTAAAAGATACTGATGGATATTCAGAGGTAATATACATACCTAAATCTGTTGAGAGAACGTTTTTCTTTACACGTAGCATTCAGAATTAATACAAGACTACAGACAGCAAGATATTAGCAGATAAAGTATAGCAGATCCACGTTCACGTGGAGTAGGGCCTACTTCAGACTCTTGGGTACACTATCCACGGTTTGGATAGAGCACAATATCATTTTTGAGAGTGATAATTCGCCCTGTCGTCTTCATGTACCGAAAACTTGCGGTCGTGACAGAAAGTTAAACTCCGAGAAAGAGCGGTGTCAAGGTCCGTTGCTATGATAGGAAGTGGTAAAAATCAAGACTCATCGATTGCGTTATCTGCAGATAGACAGAATGAATAGTCTGCCCAACAGTCGATCATAGGCCCTCTTAAAGTAATTGCTGTTATTTTGACACTAGAACACGTGTTATAATGTCTAACACCTTGATGGCAAATCTACAAGACGATCATTTTCGACATAATTCTGAATAATCATTCTCTTGAGACATAATAGCGTCCCGCATTATTTGATACATGCTTATGACGCATGACAGCCAATCGGCTACTTGGTTTAGTTATGAATGGATTAGGCATTACAGGACATATTATAAGGAAATGAAGAATATCAGAAAGGCATTAGATCGTTGCCAAGGTGACGGGTAATCGAATCACTCCTTTTTTCCCCTTTACTTCCCGCGACCAACAACACTGCCCAACCATGCCAAGACTGGCCGGACGTCGGGTAACGTATAAGCAGGTGGTAAGGTTACCACAACAACAAAACTATTCCTCCTTGTTTTCTGCGCGTGTTTGTGAGTGAGTGTATGTATGTGTGTCTTCGTGTGTGTTTTTCTCTTACACTGTCTTACGCGTTATGATCCGTAACTCATATCATAATGATACTTGCAAACAGGTAGTGTTTCTAAGCATCTAAGTAGGTCAGCGAAAAAGGAGGAGAAGCCTGTCCCGGAAATTAGCGAGGACAGTTCAATGACTCGACTGCGATACACTCACACCTCAATTTCTCGTATAACCTCTGCGCGATACGCATTATCCATCACGTTTTACTTAGGAATTTAGTAAAGTTAAAAAAACAACAACAATAACAACTATGTGGTTGCCAGCAAACATTCCAAGACTTAAGAACGATGCACTGCATTAATGCGTAATAATGTTCCCAATGCAACTGGAATTAGTTTCCTATGGTAGTTTGAATCAGTCTTACTTTCTTTCATCCGGGACTTCAGAAGTGCAAATGACGTCATAACCACAGGGATACAATACTGTGTTAAATTATATTATATCATATTATATTACATTGATTTATATCACATGATATTATATTATAAAGCGATATAAGACAATACCCAATCTCAATACTGAAGTATACGTGGATACTGATTACTTTTCTTGTGCGCTATTAACACTTCACAGAAAACATATTGGCATCATCAGAACATGGCAAGAGTTCTTTATTTTTCTTTTCTTCTTTTTTTTTAAGGGGGGGGGGCGATCAGAAAATCACGCGGGTCCACAGGAAATATTGTGTGAGTTTATTCCCTCTATTGCGATCTCGATCCACTTGCCCAAACAGGATGACAATGAAACATGAATAAAGCCTATCCCGCGCCAATTTTCCTTCAAGAAGGCGGAAGTTAGGCAAGTATCGCGGGGGATATGATAGTGCCTAATATGGGGGTTGAATGGCCTACGACCGCTGTTTCTGTAATAACAATCGTAACTCGACTACCTTATATCACTAGAGTATTATGCCAAACCAAACCAGCAAAAAGCGAAATTCGATAGATTGGGGAAAATAAAAACAAAGACCAATACTCTTCACACCTTTGCCACCTTGGCGCTGCCTGTTTTTTTCCCATACGTAATGACTCAAATTGTCAGATTATATTTTGTTTTGACAATTTTACATCTGGAGCGTTACTGCTAAAAAGCAGTGTCACCTAGTGACCTCGAACCATCGAAATCATTTCAGTTATGATCCTCTGCTCTAGACATTAACTGGTCCTGTTGGTGATAATACTCTTTCATCTTTGGTTATGGCAGGAACTGTTAGAACTGTTAAAGTTAAGCAATAACAATTTATAGGGAGCATGGAGATGAATTCAACGATTTGTGCACTCACTTTCAAAGAAGCAAAGGAAAAGCAATATCTGTATGAACTTGGCGTTGTCATTATGTCAACACGGTCAAGCTGGAAATATCTATTTTTTCATCACTAATATAAAGACAAGAGTTTAAACAAAATCTGGGGCAGATGAAATCCTCTTTGACGAAAGAGAAGAGCCTTCAGACAATCTATGTTCTTTGTGTATGTTCATTTGCATTGTTTTCCCCCAGTTAAGTTAATGCACTTCCTTGTGTTTCGCTTGTCTAAATAATGTACTTAATGTGCTTAATAATGTGCGAATGTGCCTTCCAAAGAAGGCCGTTCGAGTTTGCAAACGCTGATAATAAGCTTGTAAACTGACACTTTGTATCCATGAATACACTTCGACCTTAATGGTTTTAATTAAGTCACAATCTCTATTTTCACTGGCTGCTGTTCCTCATAGAAACAGTTAAATCAAGAAATATTCCAGTCTCAGAACGATGAATGAATGAATGAATGAATGAATGAATAAGTGATGAATGAATTAATGAATGAATAAATAAATAAATGAATGAAGGAATGAATAGATAAATAAATAAATGAAGAATGAATGAATAAATAATGAATTATCAATTCGTTATTCTTTAAATGAATAAACAAATAAATGAACAATATATTGCACTCATTGTTTCATGACATTGTTCAGTGAATAATGAATGGTTAGATAGATAAATAAGTAGAACAATAGATAAATGATAAACAGACAAACAAACAAAGATATAAACATCTGAATGAATGAATAGAAGGGTAATACTTGTTAAACAAAAAGGATGAACGAATGAAATGGATGCATTCATAGACATGTGAACAACTGATACACCCTGCATATCCCTACGTAGTTTCTCTGCAGGCTTATCTTATAATCTAGGCAGTCCCACTAAAAACAATTTAAATCGAGATAATGACCGGTATCGCATACAGTAGATAACGCATTTTCACCCTTGACCCCTCGGGCAGTCAGTGGTCAAAGAGAAGACATTGATCTATTCAGTTTTCTGGTTGACGGAAGAGGACCACATTAATTCACCGTCTCTTGCTTTTGTCTGTGTTATTTCTCCATCACACAAATATGTGGGGTTAAACGTCCAAGGCTTGACATATATTCCTAGACAGTATAATAATACAGAAGTGATGTATAACATATCACCTACATCAACGCGAGTTCATAATCCTTAATCTTATTTGCATCACAAAAAAGTGAGATCGGTCTGCGATTGGTGACTATACATTAATTTACGGATATTTCTGTCCAATTTGTGGAACATAGTATCGCCTTCTCACCGAAGATAATTTGTTTTCCTTGTGAAGGAAAGGAAGTATTAACGATAGTCGTCTGCAATGACATTACATTCGCAGCTTATCGGGATCTTCCTGCATGTCTTCGGAGTTATTTACTTATTTATTTATTTGAGCTGTAATGAGATTAACTCGTAAGAATGACTTTTCTTTTTTGCAGATACATGTACCTTGGATTTTCGCAGTTTTTCCGTCAAGTACTATACATCCATTCCTTGATTGAGTGAAAGAGCTAACCGACTATTTAATGCACTTAATTTAGCGTTACCAACTCCAAGACCGAGTAGTGCACGCATGTAATAATACTATAACATTTACACGGTGCAGGTTCTTTGGGTTGTCGTTTAGAAGTGCATTTCGGTCTTCAAGAGTTACAGCGCCACCTGTAGTTCAATACGGGTTAATCATCCATCGTGTTTCACAAGATAACCATAATATGCCCAGAATGCTTTTGTTCATCCAGGCAATAATAGCAATGATAATATAGACCATTATCATTAATCTAGCGAAATTCGTTTCTCGGCAGAGCAAGTTATCGAGCACAAGCCTTAATATCTGCAAAGATTATTACTTGGCAAGTTTTCACCTCTCTCTGAAATGTATGTATTATTATGTGTGTACTATACAACCATGAACGTTTTGATGTCGCACTAGGAGCTTGCGTTTGAAGATTGAATAGCTGGTAAAATTTATGAAATTTTGCGAAGCATATGCATCTTTACATTACGTGAGCGTGTTTTTTGGTTCTTTTCATTGGTTCAGACACCACGTTAAAGACATAGTACAGGACTGGAGGAAGCACAGCGTAAAATCTTTTTGCTTTGATATCAAAATAAATACTTTATCGGTCGAATATTCCTAAAGCTCTAAAAGGATTTGATTCGCCCAAGGTCTGGGGGAGGGTTTATGCAGGACTATTCCTTACTGACAGGAGGCTCTAGAAATGTGTATTTAGGGATGTATGAAACTTCAAGAAAGGAAGGTGGCAAGGGAAAAGAAAGTAGGTCATACATCTTTCAGCAAGCCTGGGATGTGTTGGTATCCTCGATGATATCATAAACTCAAAACTCATCCTTGAGCTCTTCAGCGGCATACATCAAAGTCAACCCATGGAATAGGGAGACACCCCCCCCCCCTCAAGGTCCATTAAAAGGGAACCTCCATATTTCTTATAGACCGATCCATATGCATGATATCCCCCTCGACTGGCTCGCGCCCGCCGCAAAATATCATTATAATGTATCATGCATTTAGCATACGCGTGCGCTTAGGACACCAACGGTATATGGCGGATATTGCTGCCAACTGGTTTGGATCGGTCTGTATAACGGTTATACATTTGACTACACCTTCGGGGATTATATTATAATGCATGATAATTACTCAGAATAAAAACCTCTTTATCGTACTGAAGCTGATTATTAAGTCTCGATGTTATTCTCCAGCTATAGTTTCGAAACGAATCTCGTGAGAGGCACTGAATCAAACCGTAAATTTTTGGTTTTAAATTGAGGCTGCTACTATGAAGTGATGGTGATGATCTGTAGAAGAAAGGCTTTCTATTTCTAAACTGGTCATGCTGTGTTGTTTTTATGCCCATCTTCCCTTTTTCACCTCCGCTGTGTATTTTCTAACCGTTCTGCGTTCTCCACAGTGTCCTGAAGAACTGCGGGATTATACTCAAGACAGAATAATCGAAAAAACGAATTAAAAAAAGAAAAGAATGTCCCGACATTGCCATTCATATTCATCACAGATTAGGACTTAGATAAAGTGATTTCATCGGGTGAAAAGACTTCAAAGAGTTGCAAATTTACTTTCCTGGCATCTTTGATTTTTACACGTCCGTTCTAAAGTGTACTTTCATTATAACAAAATAATATCTTTTTAGCGACCTGCAATTTCCTATTTTTCAACTATTGAAGTTTATTGCCTACTTAATTGAAAACGCAAGTATTTCATCAGCATTTCTTGAAGTTGAGCATGGACAGACGAACTATTTAGGACTTGCCAGGATATCAGAAAGTATATCATTAGTTTGACTTCTCACCTTCGCCAGGAGCCACTCTTCTTCACGTCGAGATAACCCGACCGGACTGGGCTGAATACTTCACTGGCCGGCACAGGTACCGTTCGCTTGTGGCGCTTGGTTTTGGAGGGAGGCGTGGTACGTCCACCAAGCAGAGTTTTGCGAGTTCCCGTCGACGCCCCGATATCGTCCAGCGACCGGCTGAGCGACCGAGCTGCCATGTCCTTCTGCGTTGAGGCAAGTGAAAATGAGAGAAACGGTAACATAGAGTTTGGCTGTCCGTAGATGGGTTCTCAAAGAATAAATACGGGTGGCGTTGGTGCTTTGTAGTGTACAGTGTATGCAGAACAATCGTGAAAGGTGTTTAGTTTAACCAAGGAGGTATCTCATATCTCCTTGGTTAAACAAGTCTTTATACGTGCAACTGGTAACTTTCCAACATAAAAATACCCACAATCATCACATGTTGACACATTAAGTAGCAGCTGGAACCAGAACTTTTTCTATTTCCGTGCGTCGTTTCGCGCGAGAGTGCGGATGTTACTCGCACGTGCTAATGACGTCATGCGCAGACAATGACAACTTCGAATTATGCGCGCGTCCCATTTGTGTGTAGGGTTCCGCTTATAGGTATGCACATGATAAGAGAATTCCTTCCTGGACCTTTGTTCTTTGTACGTACTTCTCATCGATTTCACCACACTAGAAATTACAAAAAAGATATCACCAAAAATAAAATCCATGCACTGTCAAAAGGCTCCGTACGAAGAGGAGAATTTTGCCCCCCCCCCCCCATTAGAACGTCTTGTAACATGAAAACAAGAATGCGAGAGAAAGCAACGGGGTAGCAAAGATTCTTGGATCTATACCATCTGCGCCTATGTCCCAAGATGATGATATTCACTTCATTTTCCAGTATTTTGGCAGAGAAGAAGAAATATTTTTACTTGTCGTCATCGAATATAAAGAGAGAAAGAAAAAAAATGAAAACAGAATGGAGGAAGAGACCATACGACGAGTTCAAAACTTAAAATACCCTCGTCATTTATGATTCATGATCCTGTACCTATTCTCAGAAGGGAGCACCTATACCTATGCAGTCTTGCTCTTAGTCGTGTTGATATAATGTCGGTCATGTTCTCAGGATATTTTTTTTTTTTGCATGTCCGTCAGTGTATCGTACCAGTTCCACCAGCGCGCTACACCTTATGGTAAAAAAAAACATGTAATTCAATTCAATTCAATTCAAAGTTTATTTCATTTTCCGACAAAACATAAGTTACACTTCTTTTGACAACAGAGAATAAGGTAAACAGAACATTATGTATTGAAAAGAATGTATAACATTGAGGACCTTATAGTAATTATACATTGTTGTGAAAAAAGAAACAGAAGTGATCGAAATGAGGTACATGTATAACTTTGCTTAAAGTGCGAAAAATGGAGAGACCCACTAAAAAGACAGAGCTTGTAGAATGTGGGCCCCTCTGGAAAAATAACATCAGTGGGAAGATTAATTGAAGCATCATAAATACAAAAGGAAAAAGAAAAGAAAAGAAGAAGAAGAAGTCTGGAAGCCCACTGAGAATTAGATTCACAGATAGATACATTTACTTTTATAGACGCGAACGAACATAGAAAACGACTAGACAACGAAACAACTACTGAAGAAAAGGTTGTACGGGACAAAACGGAATGGACAAGACTAACAAACAGAAGACAAAATAGCAAACGAAAATGCACAACAGAGACAGCGATCTCCGACAGAAGCATGTCAAGAGAAACAGATGATAGTTGTGGAGAAAAAAAAGTGATATTGTAACGCCTGAAAGGAGAAAAGCAAGGAAATGAGGGGACGTATGAACTGGAGTAAGACAGAAATTCAAGTCTTTGATGCTTTGGGCGATAGCGTAGATGGCAGCAGACATCCACTAAAAAGAATACAATTTATTCTTCAAAGAGGAAAAAAGGTAATTAAGTCAGTATGTGAGAAAGAAGGCCAAACGGCTAGTTCAGTACTGTAGAGTCATACGATTGCAATAGAAAGGACTTCAGTCTCCTCTTGAAAGAATATATAGATGGGGCGTTTTTTATATCATGATTCAAAGAATTCCAATAATTTGGGCCTATATATATAAGTGTATTTTTAGCAAGGATCGTGCGTAAAAGGGGTAAATGAAATTCATTGGAACGCCGAGTGGGATATTCATGAAATGATTGGTTTTTGAGGAACATAGAATCAAAAATAGATGGAAGCAAATTGTTGCAATAATTGTACATAAATTGGCCTAAATTATACAAAAACAGATCTTTAATTTTCAAGAGCTTGCTAGAGGCAAACAACGTGTTTGTATGACAACGTACAGGGGAATGGCAGATAACGCGGAGGGCTTTCTTTTGCAAGAGGGACACTCTTTCAAGTAAATTCTGATGCGTGTTGCCCCAAACTAAAACTCCATAATTCAAATGAGGCAATATTAACGACGAATATAACATAAGTAATACTTTTTGTGGAATATAAAATTTCAATCTATTTATAACACCTGTATTACGCGATATTATGTTACAAATATTATCAACATGTGATTTCCAGGAAAGTTTATCATCCACAATGACCCCCAAGAATTTGATATTTGATACTCTTTGTAGATGAGAATCATCTAAAACTATATTTGTGTTTAAATTATCAACAGTATTACTAAAAATCATATATTTTGTTTTTTGAGCATTGAGTGATAACTTGTTAGCTCTGACCCAGTTTGTCACTTTTTGCAATTCAATATTGATTTTGTGAACGAGAAAATCAATATCGTTATGGGCGAAAAATACATTTGTATCATCTGCGAAATGAATAAAAGAGAGATCACCAGATACGCGACAAAAATCATTTATATTGATAATGAACAATAACGGCCCTAAAATACTTCCCTGTGGGACGCCACATTTAACTTCTCTGATAACTGAATCATTATTATTAATTGTAACAAATTGTTTTCTATCGACTAAATAACTCTTGAACCACTCCAAGGCCTTCCCACGTACTCCATAATGCGATAACTTATAAAGTAAAATGTCATGATTGATGGTGTCGAAGGCCTTGGAGAAGTCCAAGAAAATACTAACTAAATGAGAATGATTATCAATGGCATGAACTACTCTATCAACGAAATATAAAAGAGCATGCGAAGTGCTATGTTTTTCACGAAAACCAAACTGAGAGTTCGTAAAAACTTCATGTACCTTCAAAAAATTGATCATTCTCTTATAAATAAGTTTTTCTAAAACCTTAGACAGTGAGGACAATAATGAAATTGGGCGATAATTGCTGACTACAAGTTTATCGCCTTTCTTAAATATTGGTATTACTTTAGCCAATTTCATTTTATCGGGAAACACACCGTTAAAAATTGACAAATTAAATATATGAACAAGTGGATCAGCAATCGAGGAAATAACACCCTTAAGTATAAAATTATCTATCTCATCATAACCAGAACTTCGTTTGTTCTCAAAACAGGAAACTATATCAATAATTTCAAATCTATTAGTCGGTGTAAAAAATATGGAATCAGAGTTGCGCTGGCCTAAAAATTCAGTAAAATGAGTTTCTGTTGCAGGAATAGTTTGAGCATAGTTTTCACCTATTTCTGAAAAATAGGAATTAAAAATATTTGCAATATGAAGAGAATCATTAATCAATTCATCATTCATTTTAATTTTGTCAATGTCAGAGTTTTTACTCGGAACATTCATGGCCTGTTTTAGAACTTTCCAAGTATTTTTCATATCAAACCTATATCTCGAGAATTGCTTAAAGTAATATCTTTTCTTTTCAGAACGTAAAATCATTGTCAAAGTATTTTTGTATGATGTATATCTATTCTTCGATCGCTCAGTTTTTTCCAACTTATATTTATAATACAAACGATTTTTTCTATTAATTGAACGAAGGATTGATTTTGAGATCCAAGGTAACCTGGGTGTTTTTTTGTAATCTGTTCTATTTTTTTGTTTTGGAATTACATCATCTAAATGATGATTGAATATTTCCATAAAATTATGAAAAGATATATTGATATCATCGCTGCCAAACACTCCTGACCAGTCAGCATTCTCGAGAGCCACATCAAAACTAGCTAACTTTTCGGGTGAAACTCTACGACTAAACAAAGGAAATGAGGGAGGTTTAATATTAGATGAAGTTTTAAGAGTAAAATAAGTCATTATTGGAAAATGATCGGTCATATCTGAAATAATTATGAAAGAATCGGGGAGGGGTAGAATATTACAAAAAATGTTATCAATGAGGGTGGCAGAACGATCTGTAATACGTGTGGGTTTGGAAATGAGCGGAAGAAAGGATGAGGATAGAAGTGTGTGAAGAAAATCACTAGAGATATTATCATGCTCAGATTTCAGCAAATCAATATTGAAATCACCGAGTAAGAAGCAATCCTTATTTCGGAAAACGTGTGAATTTGCCAAATCTGAATAATAGGTTAAAAAATCATTAGCGTTTGAATTAGGAGGTCTGTATACAATGCCTAACATAAGATTTTTACATCCTGGGATGAGAATTTCTATAAACAAAGATTCAACCGTTTCGTCCATTCTAGAAATATCTTGATGGACAATAGTTTCAAAGGAACCTGATATGTACAATGCAACACCCCCACCATTCTTATCAGGCCTATTATTAACAAATAAATCGTAACCATCAATTGCAAAAGAATTTTCTGCATTAGAAGTTAACCATGTTTCACTTAATCCAATAACCGATAACGATTGACTTTCATCAGATTCAAATAAGTACTTTAAATCATCAAAATGTTTATTTAAACTCCTAATATTTAAGTGTAACAAAGAAAACGTATCCTCAGAGAAGTTATGAATCATATCTTTGTATTGATTTACTGTAATATAATTGCATAACATATTTTGAGTGAAATCATTACTAAAATCATGAGGCAATTCATTTGTTCCTGTATTCAGGGTATCGGTAACAAAATCATCATAAGGGGTGGTTCCTGTACTGGTTAGCCCACTAACTGGGTCAGAGTCTAACCTAGTGTTCCTAAACAATTCAAAAATAGGATCCTATGTACGAGACAACATCCAACTAAAAGAGCAAGTTCACATGCAGAAAAAGATATATGTTGTTTTGGAAGTCTATAACAAGACAATAATGTGGCACACTGACGGAGTGAAATTTACCCCCGGAAACGAAATCGCGTATTTGTACTATTGTCATGCCTTGTGACAAAATGTAATCCTGGAAATAATATCATTATGAGAATGATTCCGCCGTATATACACATGGACGTCATGCTCCGGGGATTTCGAATGGTCGTGCAGTCACGGGGAAATAGTGAAATGACTTGATGACTCACTGACATTGACCGCATGTCATTTTGATTCACACCCCATTAAGTAATATTTACATTCTGACTTATTCTAAAGAATATCTATATCCAACGGATAAACGGCGAACGGATGAAGGTATACATAGAAAGTCGAAAGAGTGCATTTCCCTTGTGCAACTAATGCCAGCTGAATGCGGAGCTCAGTCGCGCTGTACACGGCGTCTGGTCGGGCTAGCGCGAAGCCAGTTTGATCTGTTCGATCTCGAGGTTACGATGCGCGATGCCAGCAAAATGCAACTAGAAAAGTAAGTCTAATAAAAGAACATTTCGTGGCAATGAGGTAGGCTTATTGACCATGCGGGCCAGAAAAGAAAGAATAAAGGTGACTCCGTTCTGTGCTTTGAGGGGCCGCTTATCTCAGAGCCATAGGCCTTGGACAGGTTTATTCAGCTCGGCAACAGCCATTTTTAGCATCTCGCACCTGTGGTATCTACGCACGTTCACTGCTATGATTCTATATTCACGACACATACACCTACTCATCCCCCACCTCACACACACACACACATACACACACACAAACACACACACACACACACACACACACACACACACACACACACATAACATTTCCTACTAAAACATGACATGCCTCCTTCGTGTACGAAGATGACCATGGATTTAAATCACACTTTTGTTCCTGTAGAGCTAAGTAGGGAGATGAAGGAATAGATAAATGAATACATGAAAAAAAAAGATGTAGATATAGATGAACAGATGGATGGTGAGATTGATGAATATCCCATTATTGATAGTCAGGCAGATAGATAGATAACTTTTACTAAAAAAAAAAAACACCGTACGTGATATTCAGTTCATTTTCGTATCATCGATATTCCCTCCTCGGTCGGAAAATTATCAACTTCCATCTTTCAAGATCTCGTATAGCCAATATCCAATCGATGAGTGACTCCGTTGGAAAACAATATGACGTGATTAAAGAATGATGAAATTAGAATATTTGTGTCTCTTTTTGTATCATTTTCCAATAATTTCCAATGACGATCACAAACATATGCGATTACAACGTTATAGGTAGGCTGAATGTGATTTTATTCTATTGTTATTGCTGGTTATTTTTTACCCCGTTCCTTTTCATGATACGGACAGTCCAGAATTACTGCAGGATACAGGCTGCGGTCACTAAAATGATGTAGGTCGGGGCTAAGCTTTTTGGAATACAGGGGTGTCATGGCCGCGCGCACCTTATTGATAGATCTACTCCTCGTCCCCAATTTATCCCATTAATATAATTCGGAAGTGACCCCTCGTATTGTCTTTCCTTAATTTGATTTAATTTCCTAAATGTGACGCTTGATCATTAAAGAAACCCCATGGCCTAGCAATTTTTGAAATGTAGGGGATGTTGACTTGAAGGTGCGGATCTTGAAAATAGCAGATTACATCTTTGGGTTATCTTGTTGTTTTTTTTCTTTATTTTCTCTCTTCCCCTCTCTTTTTCTCATTTTATGACGTCTCGATTGGCCAAGTATAAATTATCATTGTCATCTTGGGGATGTGCAACAAGGAAGTTTAGTTCCATACATGTCTTTTTTGCCTCTTAAAGGACAAGTCCATCTCCATAAACGTGTGAAATGAGAGAATGCAGCAATATTAGTTGAACACACGCGAATGTTTGAGTAAAATGGGACAATGCAAAAGTAATGAACTTTTGAAGTTTCAGTTAGATTTTCGCTAGATGTGAAGACTACGACAGCTTGCAATGTCATTATGTGTAGAACAATAAAGAAAATAATAAAGAAAATTCAACATATTTTCACTTTCCTTGCATAATAAAAGAGCACATGCTTTGCCTCTTTCAGAAGGCATGGGGAGTAATATTATCCTAACATAATAGATATCAGTTACAAGTTGAGGAATGTGTACTCCCCCTCCCCCCCCCCCCCCCCAAAAAAAAATGAAATTATGTGGAATTCTCTTTATAATTTTCCTTATGTTGTTCTACTCACGGGACATCATACGCTGCAATAGTCTTCTCATCCAGCAGTAACTGCACGGAAGCTTTAAAAATTATAACTTTTGAATGGATTGTCCAATTTTCTTCAAGCTGTCACTAATGTGTTCCATCTATATTGCTGCATTATCTCAATCCACATGTATATGAAGGTGAACTGTGTCCTTTAAATGCAGGCTGTACTAAGGAGCTTGTGTTTGAAGCTCCTGACTGTTACAACGAGTGCTGTTCGTTATTCCGAAGATTCGATATTCCAAAGGTTCGTTATGCCGAAGGTTCGTTAATCCGAAACACACAAATTCCCTACACCTAGAGGTTTGTTAATCCGAAAATGAAAAAAGGGTTCGTTAATCCGAACATTTGTGTCGTTATTCCGAAGGTTCGTTATTCCGAAGATTTGTTAATCCGAAAATGAAATTCGGAAAAACGAACCTTTGGAATAACGAATCTTCGGACTGAAGAGCCTTCGGATTAACGAACCTTCGGAATAACGAGCTGTAACCGTTATAACTACAGGAGACGACGTGATCCCACACAACACTGCTCAACTAGACTCACTTTCGAACGGGCCTAGCCATTAAGATGTTAATTATTTAAAAAGCAGACGCGCTATTATGATCGACTGATCTGCATCACCATCCTTATGATGTAAAACGAAAAGATGTGTGCGCAGGATGTGTAGTAGTTGAAACTAAAGCGTCAATGTGTGTTATTAGGACTGTATCAGTCTTATAGGACTAATCCCACGTTTGTTTGTTTTTGTGTGTGTGTGTTTTTGTGTTTTTTTTTTTTGTCTCAGGCGCGCATGGAACTAAACTTAAGGAGTGATGCCTCAAATAGATGAATTAAAGGAGGCATTTTTAACGATCTTCTTTGCTTTCGGTATGGGAAGAGGAGAAACGCCTTGAAAGAAGACTGTGTGTGTGTGTGTGTGTGTGTGTGTGTGTGTGCGTGCGTGCGTGAGAAACGAGAGAACAAGGTTCACAAAAACAGCTTGGCATCCTCCCCCATACCTTCTGCCAGTATGGATGAAAACACGTGCATTCATGACCGATTCCTCGTCAAATTTCGAATGAAAAATGACAGGCGAAATCACCCCTGTCCATTACTGATACTATGCTAGCCATCAACCTATTTTCTTCTCCCCCCCCCCCCCAGCATTTTTATTTGTTTGATTGTTTGTTTGTGTGTGTGTGTGTGTGTGTGTGTGTGTGTGTGTTAGGGTAAAAATACTGAATCTGGCAAAGTGTGATTTTTCCCTTCTTCACTGACCAGGGGTCCATGTTAGTGTCTTGTAATGAAATCACGCGTCACATTCCATATTTTCGATGGATATGACAATATCAGACTGGATCTCGTGCTGCTGGTAAAGCCCTTCAGCAGAATCTGCTTAAAAGATCAAGTTAGTCTTGCCTATCCCTGGGATAGATATTATAAAGGATGAGGAGTCGGTAATCAATGGCAAAGTAAAAATAAGTCTCTTGTATACTGCCTGTGGAGAGAATATATCATAATTATTATCACATTCATGGGGGGGGGGGGCATTTCATGAAGCATTTTGGTCGGATATCTTTCTGACAAACTGTTACAAGCTACTGAAATCCTTGCATCTGATTGGTTGAGAGCAATTTTGTCCGACAAAGTTGTTGGACAAAATGCTTCATGAAATGCCCCTAGGTGTGAGTTTCGTTAACATATACATTGTTCAGCGATACTATCGTTTCATCTGTGATATCTTTAAAGGGGAAGGCTAGTAACTGATCAGTGGGAATCAGTGGAAATGCTGGGAGATGATTGTTCCAATCCTTATGGGATTCATTCAAGAGTTCATTGTATATCTATTGTTGTGTGAAAATGATTTGCTTCAGAACGGTCTCATATTCAAGTACTGTGCAGATTAATGCTCCGTCACTGACCAGGGACGCTAACCTGGAAGCATTAAACTGCACATTACTTGAATATGAGACCATTCTGAAGCAAATCATTTTCACACAACAATAGATATATAATGTACTCTTGAATGAATCCCATAAGGATTGGAACAATCATCTCCCAGCATTTCCACTGATTCCCACTAATCAGTTACTAGCCTTCCCCTTTAAAGCTCTGTTTATAATCTAAAATCATACATTGGAAGTCATACTTTGGAAGTGGTCAAGGATTAGGATTAGGGTTAGGGTTGTTATAACAATAAGAAAAGCCTGCATTCAATTCATGATAACTGCTTAAAATAAAAACAAAGGAAAATATGCCGTAAGTCATGGAGCTACTGTTGTAAATAGCTCCAAAGCAACAAGAAATGCACAACGAGTCAAACAGGAGATTTCAAACCAGACAACAAGAATTACTCTTACCGCCACACCAAGGAGGTATAATCACAAGAGCTAGGTCCCCAAGAAACTCTTGCAGAGTGAGTACCAAGAATCAACACCCACCGTTCGGGGGATCAGTGCAGGCGAGTTGTTTCCACGGAATATCCAGTCTATGGTCATACGACGTGCATGTCTGCCGTTTTTATTAACCACACCTCATTCGCGACTAAACAGCGATAGCGGATACGTTGGACTCGGTTATAGTCTCGATAACGCTAAAAATAAACCCACAATACAAAGTCGAGGAAAATCGAATCAAATAGCTAAAATAATACAGATATCCGTTGATGATTTGTCAAACAGTCCCAACGAAATTCATTGTTCACCTGTAAACAATACGCGAACAAATCGCTAAAAAAATGTCACTGAGGGAAATTTTGAGTTTTCGTGCAAAATCATTTCCTCCGTCCGTCAGGGTGCACGACCGCCAGCAAAATACGGCTGAACCTCTTCCCCTTAGCCAGGCGCTGGGCACCTCACTTCGGTCGCTACCAGGTCGTTTAAAAGTCTTCGACCTTCCCCTGGTAGATACTAGAGACTTCAGTGCAGTGAAGTTCATGTCGCCTGCTGACTGATGTGTGTTTAAAGGGGCTGAGTAGTCCTTCCAAATGGAAATGGGATCATTGAATTCTAATAATGTTTATGCCTTGGAAGGGAACGGAGAAACGAATACTGGAAAAGGCCTTGGACATCCCACATCATACCATTGTATACAGATTGGGTCATCAAAATTAATAGAATTCCTCCTAAAATAATGTGCTTTGTAATATTTCAAGTGGCTTCTACTTATCTCGCAAAAAGTTAAAATCTGAATCCCCATCTCAACCAAAAACCAGACCATCCCTTTAAGGCATGATTGTGATCTTCTTCTCATCTAATCCATGTTCTAAAATTGTCATTGATATCAGCGCATTGTATATAAACGTTCATTCTTTAACATTGATTCATCACTTTCTTCATCTTTCGCTCCTTTCAGTAAAGGCAAAATAAAATCAACAATGGAATAGGCTTTTAGTGGTGTACACGTCTGCCAATCAGCTGGCTGGATTTCCTGGAATGTCTATATGATACATTAGTATTTTGTTGCAGTCCCCTTGAGATGTCACTGCTGTCATATACACTGTATACTTATTGTCTTGATGTCTGCGAGTTTGAAGTTATGACAATAAAGATAAAAAAAATGCTGATAATTACATTCCAGCTTGACCAATGATAAACAAGGACGAGCGTTGTCACTCTATCATACATGCAGCGAAATGTTACGCAACAGCAAATGTCAATCAATTTCATCAAGCGTGTGACATTGCGCGGGCCAGAGGGGATAATCTTCTCCTGATGGGTTTATGATTTGTATGACTGCATGGCATACATATCTATTATATACTTCTCCACTGGAAGGACTAACTACATCAGGACATTCTATTGGGACGGATCCCAGCCGGGGCCACGGCGGTCAGCTTCTGTCCGTCTTGGCTTGAAGCAATTATAGGCGATCAGGGGGTCATCCTAAGAATAGTCTTATTTACCAGCACGAAAAAAAAACCACACAAACTTTGAACTTCTTTACAAGTCCATTTTAATAACTTCTGCCCCTGATGTAACTGATATTTGAAATCCATGCAACTCAATAAATTGAAAAATAAAGGAATAATGATGAAAAGTACAGACACATTGTATACTAACTGATAGGCAAATTCAACGAGTACTCGAACACGTACACCATGAAATTGAATTAATAAATGGACAAATAACTAGATAAGTAAACATAAAAGGTATGTAGGTGAATTAATCTGATATACTTTACAGCATCAGGGAATTTGTAAAGTATACTTTGAATTACTTTGTATATTTTCAAATACCTAGCAACGTGTCCTTTATCTCCCCTTATAGGTTTGACGGAGAGTGTTTCGAGGTGTATATGAAATGTCTCACTTCGTGTGTGCGCGTGCCCGTAAATGTTCGTTTTTATGTTTCTATATGTAATTATATGAAGAGATATTCTAAAATAAGTCAATCCTCGGATAAAGAGCAAAATAAAACCTTTCCAATGGCATAACTCACTTGTTAAATGGCTAGATATATTCTTGAAGCTTTGATTTAAGAAAATCCACATTTTATTTTCCTTGTTTTTAGCAGGTTCATTTACAAGTACCTCAAATTACGAACAAAAGAAGATAATTCGTTTTGCGATCAAACTATTAATATAATTATGTCTGCATGTAGGCATGACAACTGTGTATACGTAAGGCCTATCTTTACATCACCACCACCCCCCCCCCCCACACACACACACAGAGTCACATATGGGAAGTTATACATCAAGATATAAATGTCGTTGGAGGAAATAAAATGCTTGTGAGAATAAAATGTAATGTTTTACAATTTTCCCCTCGTTGGAAGCATGTCGCGTAGGGTTTGATATTTCATATCGCATCAAAACATGACATACAATACGTTCTTTTTACATTTTATGAAGTAAAATAATAAAATCAATGTCAAATTGTGAAATGATATGATGACGTAGTGAAAGTGAGATGCGCTTGAGTTTCCTGAATATGTACACCACCTAACTGGTGCGACATGTAATATGAAATAAACATCCTCATGATAATGATATCACGCTGTATGCTTCCGTGTGTGAGTGTTTGTAAATGAAGAGTACATTCACTGCATTCGTCCGAATACCAGGAAAATTAAACACTGCTTCGGCATGCACTGCATGTAGAGTATAGTTTTCCCCTGAATGAACACATAAAACAAACAAAAAACAAAACAAAAACAAAAACAAAACAAAACAAAAATAGAAAAAAAATCACAGAGGAAATGATAACATAATAATGATAACAAAGTAAAGTGAAACGAAAGAGAATGACGTTCGTGAAAACTGCTTTGTCTTTCTTCCGTACATTGATGGCAGGCGAAGAGAAAAATTCATCATTTCCCGTAAATGGAAATCCTCATCAACAAACAATTGAAAATCTGGAATAAAAAATGTACCCATCCTGTACAAGAGAGTCACCAAACCGGTTACAGTTATAATTTTAGTTATAGTACTTAACTTGATGCACCGTCGACCTATGATGTCAATTAAACCGTAGTGTTTACCTTTCATGTTTAGCTTTGAAAACACTTTTAGACGTTGAATTGATGTTTGCCTCTGTTGACTCAGTTTCGATTGCAAATGCCGGAAAATGTATACAGCATTGACCTTGCGCATTATTTCATAATCATGTTTAAACCACGGAGTACGGGAATGTGTATAAAAGTGTACATTTTATTAGGATTGGAGAATCGCGCAGATAACTGGTTAATTTGATTGTCACTCCCGTAACGTTCAACGAGATAAATAATGAGCGTAATAATGTGCCATGTCATTATTCCACTGCTATATGTAATGTAGTTTAACTCTGCCGCTGTTGTTTGTTTATTAATTGTGCCCTCATCCAAACCGCAAAAGATGAGGTTAATTGTACATTGTCCTACAGTAGATTCAACGTTTGAACAGAGAAGAAAGACTGGACAATAGCTTACCTGGAATAAGTTAATCTGATTGTTTGCTTGCTTGCTTTCCTGTTTTAATATGTCCGCACATTGTTTTTTTTTTTTATTTGTTGTTTGTCTTTTTGATCGCTTGTTTGAAAATTGTTTTGGTTTTGTTTTGTGTCCCATATCTCTGAATAGGCCTTCGTGACCGTCGCATGGTCCATCTCGAGCCAGGATATAGAATACAGTCGACAGAGTTGGGGGTCGCGATGTCACGCTCTGTTGCTATGACGACCCGGCAAGACCATTGGGCGTGTCAGCACGGGAGGGCTAGTCTCATCTTAAGCCGTACGGAAGGATGGGGGGGGGGGGGAGGGGTGGAAACAATCAACAATCGCGCACAGAGTAAAAAGTGAAGCTCAGAACTGAATTAAAGATCAATAAATCTCCGTCCATATCTCACTCCTCATTTTTTTCTTTATAAGATTCATTTGCGCTGCATCATAATCTTTAAATAACTTGCACTTCTAACGACCACGAGTAAACATACAAAGATAGCATCTGTCATTACAGTCTATGTCCACGAAACATTCGTTTTTTGACGTCAGCAAATACTTTTTTGTTTTCAATAGCATCCACCGATGTAAGAAATTATTCTCCTTTCTCAATGAATTGCTGTTATGACGACACAGGTCATCATACGTCATATGGAGTCAAATATCAAAAGGTTGCTATCATTGTTTTGGGGAAGTCGAGGTGCCATGGGGCGAGACCCGCGGTGGATTACACCCAATGTATCCTTCAACTGCCGACACTCCTCTATTCTAAATTGGAATTCAACTCATGGTGATAATGGCCGAGTCTCGGGAATAAGAAGTTTACAACTTCAGACTAGAGGGCGCCGTTTAGTGTTCAATAAAATCATTAGGGAAAGAAAGTCATCGTTTTTATTATCCATTTAGTTATTCTTTTCGTTTCTGCGATAGGGGTGGTCGAAAAAATTATAGTTTGGTTCGCCTTGTTCTCTTTTGTGGAAATTGTTTCAACGATTTGGAAGTTTTTGTTTGTTTGTTTATTTGTTTGTTCGTTCGTTTTGTTTGTTTGTCTGTCTGCCTGTCTTTGGGGAGGTGGGGGTTGAGAGTAAGAGGACTTGTCACAAATAGGCCGTAATATCTCGATGTAAAGCATAGCTATACTTATTCCACTTTGAGAACCACAACACATTTTTGAAGTTCAGCACTCACTTGCAGATCGACATACGAATTATGTACCGAACAGTTGGCAACGAAAGCAAGCAAGAAAACAAGACGAAATGACAAAACAAATAAAGACACTTCTAAGAGGAGATAACAGGAAATAAAATATGAAAAGAGATTAATATAAAAGGGTGCACGTGGAGAAGTAACGGTATGTATCAATATCCTCCCCTTCGTTATATGATATATATCATATAACACATATCTTTTCAGATGTATGTTCCCCCTATTCGAACATTCTATGTGAATCATAATTATACTAAAAAACGCGCCATATCAACGGCACTAAAACTGAACGTGAAAAAAAGAAAGAAATAGAAGTGGAACACAGGGTCAACCATGTATGATGAGCGACAGTCAAGGAAATTCAGAACATGCACCTCGCATGATGACAAGCACACAAAACAGAACGAGAGAGGGCGCTACAGGAAATTCGCCCAAGTTCTCTATCAAGCATGATCAAGGACGCATTGTTGTTGTAGGTGATCACAGAATGCAGAATGCACCAACCCAGTCAGCTTTGTCAAAAGCACGATTCACGATGATATTTTCATGTTCATATTCAGGAGCACTGATTTTCCTTTGAGGACTCAGTCGCAAGCTTTTTTGAAATAATTGTTTTGTTTTTCTAATAGATATTCCGATTGTTGAAATTCAGTTTGTATGCAAGCAGTAATTGTAGCTTTTGGGCTAGTCTCTGGCAAACTTCCTGGATTATTAAAAATATATAATATACATCTGCATATCCGTGTAAGGTTATACCTTTAGAAGTATTGCTATCCGGAAGGTATTATGCAATCGGAACTATCATTATCATTCTCATGGAGCTATATAGCTCCGCGATATTCTTACGGTTATGTAGAAAATGTCTGCAAAATGCAAGTTTATAATTGAAGAGTTTGTTTGCAAAAACCGATAAGTCCATTTTTGAAGATTTTGAAGTACGGTCTCTGTCATAAAGTACAAAATAATACCTTTTAAATGATATATTGGTCACTACATATGAAGGTATATTTTGGAAGTTATGGTCAAAAGAAGCAAACATTTTCTTATTATTCTCTTTATTTTTCTTGACCTTTATTCGCAAATATCTCCATTTGACAAATATGGACTTATCGGTTTTTGCAAACAAACTCTTCAATTGAAGATTAGCTGGCACTTATATTATGCTTTGTTTTACGTGACTGCTCTAAGTAAACAATATACATGCAAGTAAGTAATGATGGGACCGAAGACTATAAGTCTCCTCCGAGGGACTAGTCAATGAGAATAAACTTGCTTGCCTAGGGATACCACCATCTCAGACAGGTGCAGGGGACTCGAACTACGGACCTCGCTGAGTAAATGTCCGTTGTTTTATCTACTGAACCACTAGAACTCTTTACGCAGGGAAGTGAAAAAAAAAAAAAAACCACCAGCAATAATCCTGCCTGAGGTGTACTAGTTTATTTTTTTCCAGCAAAATTCCAGTTTACTTACAATCTATTATTGAAATTTCAAAAGTTTAGCGAATATAGTTTCTTACTGACGATTAGAAAAAGTTTTCCCGATAAACAATGTAGCATGATAACCAGTGCATACAAACCGAATTGTAAATACAGTTGAAATGTATTAAGCAGAAGGTAATGCATTTTACAGCTTGCTACTGGATTCTGAGAAATATAAAATATCCTTACATTATGAGCAGGGAGGTTTAACCTCCCTGATTTGAGTACAGTTTGATTAACTGACTCTTGGCTGTACGACCGTCCATGTGGATAGTAACCATACGCAGCTTAAAGGGATCGTACAGTTTTGGTTGAGACCTAATTTCAGGTTTCTAACATATTTTGGTGAGATAATGAGAAACCTCTTATGAAACATAAAAGAGCATGCGGGCCTAATTCTATAAGGAATTCAACGTTTATTTGATGAAAATTGGTTTTGAAATGGCTGAGATATCCCAAAATGAGCGATTCCAATAAAGTGTGGGACCCACACTTTATTACGATTGCTTTGTTTTACTTTGTTTCTGGATGTTTCAGTCATTCCAAACCCGATTTTCATCAAATAAACTTTGAATTCCTCTTAAAATGGTATGCTCTGTGCTAAATTATCATAAGTGTTTTCTTGGTATCTTGCAAAAAGGTCAAAAGCCCAATTCTCCTCTCCACCAATACTGTACCATACCTTTAACTCTACAGCTACCATTGATAATGCTATACATTCACTGGCAACAATATAATTGAAGTGGCAGTCCTGCATCGGGTCAATCGACATACCTTGGCTAACTTTGGCGACGGCTGCGAGGGGCCGATAGTGACACTGCGACGCAGCGGCATGGCGGCGGCGACGAATCGGGTCGAAAACCGGAGCACACGTCTTTCGCAGAATGATCACGAAAATACAGGTGGTTTCCACAGTTTGTAACCTAGGTTCAGCTATGATTACGGATGCAAAACATTGACTGTTCTCTGTGGACGCTTGCGTTGTCTTTATAGCTGCAGGGGGAAAAGGCTGCATACAGCCTATTTCATTGTCACGAATGCATTAAGAGGGTTAAGACAAGACATTCAAGAAGCTCAGGATATATCTCTGTCGGAGCGATGTTCAGTGGAAAGTGAATTGTTTATTCGATCCGCGGCTCAACTTATATGGTTTTCCTTCTTCAAGCGATAGGTTACAAGGATTCTGCGCTCAGACGAGCAGTTTGAGTTACATTCTGTTTTTTCCTGAGATTTTTTTGTTGTCGTTTTTTTTTTCCTTTTATTCTCTTTTTCTGGACTCGGATTCGCGATTATATCATGTCGGTGTGCGCAATGTTTACCTTCAAACAGTTTGGAAAGTTAAAACGGGCTAATAAGAACACCTTTGTCTGATGGCCTTCGGTGACAGGTAAAAGGACACGTAGTCAATCAAAGATGTAAAATGCTTCCATGGAGCAGCAAAAATCAGGCTTTTCAATCAGACCAGGTCATGTCATTGTTTCTTTGAAGGGCGTGGTGTGACTGCCTGCCTACAGGAGCCTAAAAAGCAAAGCAAGGCATTGCCTAGCTGACGACAATAGGTAGAATTCTCTTTATTCGCACCATCCTTTCGTTTGTGTGAAGATTTTCTGCACCTTCCCTAGTCACTTCAAAATATAGAGCAGCAGTGCCCCACTTTCAACTTCATTGTGACATCAGCAGACATCTAAATAAAGTTCCAAGATCAAATAAGATAATTACATCACACAAACTATCCTTGACATGCCTGCGAGGTTGCTGCAATATGAATCTAATCTTTGTTTTACATCATATCGGTTTAGTATCGTTGTACCTGTGTAATTACCGTTTGTTTAAATAATCTTCACTACTTTTGTAATTTACTGTTTATGACACGCCTTAAAAAGCTTGAATATATAACACGCAAGGTATAACTCAACAGTCTCAATAGTGCTGAAATCATTTATAGATTGCTGGCCTCGGTTTTGGTCTTTTCCTTTCATATCGTCAAGAACCCGTATTTAACTTCGCAAAGACTCTCGACTTCGCGATGCGTTCACCGCGACGATTAAAATTACGAATGAACTACGCTTTCACTACAATGTATTATTCCACTTCGAGATAACGCGCTATCAAACTAAGATTGTCATGGTAACGACAAGAATCCAGCTTCCTGATTGGCTGTTGCAATCGGAAGTTGCCATTCCAGCAAGAGTTGCTATCATATCAACTTTTATGAAATGGGGCCCTTAGGACGGTCCTTTTTGCTCAAACCGAGCGTAGACTGGCCTCACTGTAAAACATCCGCGCTGAGAGGGCACTATTTAACTTATATTCGGAAGTCGAAAATAGAAGCAGCTGCTCACGAGAGGGCCGCTATGCAACAGCAACTCACAGATCTTTGAATAGAGGTGAAACAAGGACAAACTTACAAGTACTTTCAATGCACCACGGCGGCAATGAGAGGAACTCACTGATGCACCTCCCTGGATGCACACTCTATTTTGAATGTTCATACAATAATGGGGATTTAATCTTCTTAATTGCCTTCTGTACATCGAAGAGACATCGAAGAATATTTTCAGACAAGCCAATGCGTATGTCTGCACGGTTTGGTGGCGGCGCCATGCTTGTGAGTGACCTCAAAAGAGACTTCAGTGATTTTTTTTTTCTGTGGATCAGTAGAATTTGTAGAAAATGCCTAGGATTTGGAATTCAACGAATATCAACAAAAACTGACCTCATAAGGATAATGTGAGAGAAGGAATCTATGTAAAGTGTTTGCATGGATGCGTAAGCATTAAACCTGCAAGGTTTTCGTTTAGAATACCAATAATAATGGAATATTACCAGTTACCAGAAGAAGTATGGATTTACATGAAAAATAAAGAAAATCAAGAGATAGATAGATAGATAGATAGATAGATACATACATACATAGATATGTTATGCACTTTAATACTTATCAGCCTGACAATAAAAGTCACGATAACGATAGTGATGGTATTATTATTATTATTATTATTATTATTATTATTATTATTATTATTATTATTATTGTTATTATTATCATTATCATTATTATTATCAAATGTCTATATCGTCACAAGATATCTCTTGGAGATCAATATCACGTCAAGTTCCGTCCTGTAACCTCAGACTCCAGTACGTTTCTCAGGATTCTCGCCGTCCCCAGCAGTGCTGCTTTTTGGAGAGTTTGCACTCGATCGGGCACACCCAAATCGTCCAAGTGACGTCGCAGCTGCTTTGGCGTTGTTCTGAGTGAAATTATTATTATTATTATTATTATTATCATTATTATTATTGCTATTACTATTACTATTATTTATAATGGTATTACTGATGATAATTAACATAATGATATCAATAATAACAATGATAATTTTGATAAGGATATTTAAAACAGAGAAACACAATAGCAATCACAAGAAAACGTGAGGAGAAGATGGGATGATCAAGAAGAACAAAGAACGAAAAGTAAGGAAGAATCAAAAGATTCACCTATATGGAACTGAAATTATGAAAAAGCATTTAGAAACGGAGAAAGTGTTTTAGGATATTTGCTGCGAGAAGCTATTTGCGATGCGTTGATCGCAAACTTTCGGCGAACATTCGATTATAAATCATTCCAAAAATGTCTGTAATCTCGGATGTCAAGTTAGATTAACACTTTCCACTACAACGTCACGTGGACCGTGACGCTCTGCGGTTAGTTCTTTTTCCAGACCCCTTCTGGTTCACGTCAATCGGTTCAAAGTATTACAGTACATTGCGCGGCAACAACGTTCTATGTGTCTGTTCATAAATTCATAGACTCCCACTTTTTAAACCAAATTATGCAAGCAGACTGATAACAGAGCTTAAGCGGAAAATGAAGTTTGTATACAGAAGAGAACACAAAGTATCATAGCAGGAAGGGCGTTTTTAATTCTCCTCCCTTTGTGACGTTCAAACGATGTTACGCAGGAAATTGAGGTAATATTCTACGGAAGTTATGAAATGATGACAAACACGAGACATTATCAGTGATAATTCGCTCATCCTAATTATCTATTTCTGAACACCATCCATGTCACCCCAGCTAATAGCATCAGCATAATTATTACCGACTACTAAGAATCTATTCATTATCGCATTCTACAAAAAATGTCAGTGTTTCCACTACTTTGCTTTGGCAGGTGCAGATTCGGTTATGCTCATGGCAATGTTCCATGTGATTGTATGGAGTAGCTTGTGCCAGAGTAGGAAAATAAACGATTTTATTCCAATCGTCCTTCCCCAATTTTGGTTTTAGATTTTGAAAACAGAAACGACCCGTGCAACCATGACAGTTGTGAAATCATCAACAACGTTTGCTACAAAGGGTAGTAGACGAGGACATTTATGGCAATCCCAAAGGTGTAAATCAAAGAGAACCGACTTTGAACTACTGTGCTATAGGGTCTGCAATAATCAAGACTAGAGGTACGAGCGTCAACGAAGATAACCGAACCCAGTAATCGAGAATGATTAATACGTCAGGGGCCGCTTCCTCTTCTTCGATACTTCTCGGCTATTAGAAAGTTGATTGAACTTGGAGAGTTAACTCGTTCAGGACGCTTTCGATTTTTTTTCCAGCGCACCTCACGCCAAATGCCGTCAAATATCTGGTTAATCTCCTCCACATTAAGTTCCAATCCATCAGAGTAAAACTGAAGAAGGAATATACGTAAATGCCCCTATGTTTGATCATAGTATGGCAGTTCTTCTGACATAAGCTCTTTGAGGTTAAGAAAGAAAATGATATCAAAAATATGACGAAACCTCACTCATCCCTTTAATCGGTGCAATGAAACCTTAAATCCTTGTTACGTAATCATGGAAAAGGAAGACTTTATTTAAAGTTAATCTTTGCCGTGGGGCACTTGACTTACCGTGATTAAAGGTGTGTGAAAAAAGTAAGCTCCTTCGAGCTCTCCTTTGACTTAGATACGTTGAAACTGTTGGTTCAGACATTTCTGACATGAGCAAATATCTTTGGCCGCATTACAGATGTTTAGAGTCAGTGTATAACAGTTGTTTAGAATACTCAGAATGCTCATCATGTGACCGAATAACAAATTTATGATAGGTAATCAGAAAATGAGAATATGAGCGGCAATGTTGTAAAAGTGATGATAATCGTTACACAAATAGACTGCGCATCAAGGCTGTCTAAAAACGATTGTCAGGATGATAAGTGTTATCAGCCTTATTACCAACACATTTTAAACGATTAACATTCCTGTTTCTCTCTCAGAGTGGTAAATTTTGGTCAATTTCTTGGTAAATCTAATTGGGGTTTAACAAATTGATCAATGTTCAATTCGTCTCTCTCTAATGACTATTGTAAGATATGTAGTGTACTCACTATAGTCGTTAGATGATATCAGTTTTTGATGCAAAAACGGATTCACTTGTACCTGCGCATATAAATCACGCTTGAGTTTTATAGGCAAAAATAGATCATAAACGTAAGAAGTACTTGGAAGCGACAAGCTATGAATCATAAAAAAAGAAAAAAAGATGGATGATTGTCATTGTTCCTCGATTTTTCCGGAAGACAATTCTGAAAATTACTCGAACAAGAATAAGAACAGTTAAAAAAAAATACAAATTTGAACGACACTTTTCCGTTTATACATCCAGGATAGATACCCCTATCCTGCTATGACGGAAACAAACCACCCACTCCGAGGAGGCGGTTGACGGATGATACCTCTTGTGTACGTGAACCTTGTAGGAAAAACTTAGGACCCTCTTGGTAGGATATTCCTATACCAGCGCCGCCTACTTTATTGTGACGTATACTTACGCTTACAAGGGGAATTCCCCCATTCTTGTTTCTTTGTTGTTGTTTTTATTTGTTCTGTGAGCTGCGCATTAATATGGACGGCATTTAAAGGATGGAATCAACATCTGCTCTTCCCATCAGTGGCAGTTGATGGGGGTGCTTGATGGATATATGGTGGTGAAATTGTATCTCGCAAAAGATTTGTGAGTGGAAATGACTTGTAATCAGTAACATGTCCTTGAACCCACTCAGCCGATATTTAGGCCACGGCGTTGACATTTATGCACACTTTCATAACCTGTCCTAACCTTGCGACGGTAATCCATGGGTTCCTCTACTTTTGATTGGGGGGGGGGGGGGGGGGTTCGGATGTGAAATCATGGCAATATTAAAGAAATACTGCGCACATATCCGTTCAGGTTCGGTGATTTTCAAGTTTGCAATCGAACCCAATATACTACTCAATATGTATAATATTTGGCCTAGAATTGGACAAATCAGTTTTTCGATTGCATCCGGTGTAACTGCCTAAAAGTTCCCCTTTCCCAGCTGTTTCGTCTAGAAATGGAGCAATAAGGGTGTTTTAGTAAAACTGCTGACCGTGTAGGCCTATACGCATGAAAACAAAGAAAAAAAAGTCTCATATTTGTCGTGTTAGTGTCACCCTTTTTACTTTTTATTTCATTTTAGGACTGTTGTGAAATTTCACTTGAAAATGAAAATGCAATAATATTAGAACACAACATTCCTATACTCTTCTTTCAGCAGTGATGTCGGGAAAAAAAAAATCGTTATTCCGTCAAGTGAGCGTTGGGTTACATGAATTAACCCGATGCCCCTTGAAATATTTACACTAGGCGTTTTCACATCAGCCCGATGTTTCGAAATAGCGCGCTATTTTCTGACATGGGAAGTTAAAAAATATCTCGAGCTTAGATTTTTATCGGGCTGATGTGAAAACGCCTACTGTTACCACCTCCCCCAACACACAAAGAGACAGACGGGCAGACAGACAGACAGACAGACAGACACACACACACACACACACACACACACACACACACACACACACATACAGTGTACATCCCTATACACAGCGCAGTATAGTGCAAATGAGGAAGACATTCTTTAACATGTTTAGTTCGTACAGTATGACAAACTGCATTTAGCCGGCTGAAGTTCAAATTGATTCTGGCGTTCTTCGCTCGCAGGAATGACTCGCTGGATGGAAACGATACAAAACTGTTTTATCAACTGAGATCTTATCACTTTTGGCTCACGGATAGCCAGCTATCTGCACTATGCGTCCATTTATCTTCTTCCTCTCTGCTCTTATCTCGGCATGGTAACTGGGCAAAACGGTATCACGCCTCAACGAACGTGAAGTCTAACAAACAATATTATTATCTCACTCCATGCGCGTATATTAACTGGAGGACATTCGAATCAAATGAATAATCGCGTTACTTATGACACTCACTTTAACTTTCTATCTTGCTGTCTTTAATGATATTACGATTTTGTTTAATTTGGCTAGAATTCGATTGAAACAAAAATGTAGAGTACATATCACTTTTTGACCCAACGGTATTCAAAGCCCCCCCCCCCCCCCCCAAAAAAAAATGAATAAATAAAAACTTTAATGTGAAACATCGTCACGCAAATAATTGTTTAACGCACTCAGCAAAATTTTGTTATATCACGTCAAATGATGCATTGAGCATTACAAAATGACGGAGCATGATTGTTTTAACAATGTCTATTACTCACTTTAACATAACACACTATAGTGAAATTCATGGCTGTTTTATTATGATGAGAGGAAATTACACTGAACAGCTTGGGATACCTATATTAAACTTTTGGTAACCCAAACAATGTAAAGCAAGATAACGGAATATGATTGTTCAATGCCAAAAGGAGAAACAACTGATCAAAAAATAAGTTAACTTTTATGTAGGCGCGATAAACACGTACAATCTGTAGGTCATACAGAAGTATATCATACAGGACAGGTGTATAATAGTAATAATTGTTATGTCCTTTACAACTCAGTCTGAGTGCTCAACGGGCATGAAGAATCTCTCAAGCAGCATAACAGAGAGAAAGAAATATAGGAAAGAAGGAAAGTATGTATTCCCTTCTCATTTTTTTTTTTGGGGGGGGGCAGTTGATAAGAAAAAATTGTAGTGTGTAGTTGAATTCAGGAAAATGTAGTAAATGTAGTAAATGCAGGAAATGTAAAAGTGATACAGTGATACAGTGATACCATGCTTTTATATCATATAAACACAGTATACGTAAAGGAGATAAATAGATTCTTAACTCACTTGAGACCGCATAACATCATCCATGCTGATCTGTATGAACTCCTCTCCTTGTTCATTGTCGTCTGCGTAGACGGCTTCTCCAATCTTCCCGTCGTCGACTGCGTCCTCGTGTGACGACTTACGCTGTCGGCTCGTCTCCTCGACGTAGCCGTAGGCGTCTTCGAAGCTTCCTCGCGACATGCGAGCGGCAAACGAGCCCCTCTTCTCGTCATCGGCCTTGACGAGTCGCTTGAACGTGCCGCCCCTCGCCTTCGCTTTCGTCTTCGGATACTGGTTTAACATTGGCTCTGATCCGCGAAGGTCCGGCACGGATCCTCGTGTGATCGGTCTCTCCTGGCCGATAAAGTTCTTCAAAATGTCCTCGAGATGCCCGTACCATACCCGCGCCTGATCCAAACTTTTCGCGATGAAGACGAATTCCTTTGGGCCTGTTTGGGACGTCAGTACGAAGGCGCAGTCGAGCTCTTTCGATTCCGACGTCGCAGCTGTGAGTTTCGAGAGCTTATACTTGGTGATATCGATGGTTAATTCCGATACATCATCCGAGTCCTTCGATTTGTACGAATAGAGAATGGTTCCACTGAGCACGCAAAAGCAGGGGAGCAATTTAGTCTTGTGTTTCCGGAGGAGATCCCCTTCAATAGTGATGCACACTATATCTGAACGAGCAATGGGTGATTTGGTTCTCTGAGATCGAAAATGGGCTACGCGTCCGACGAACTTGGAAGCCTTCACCGTCATCCGCGACCCGATAGTTTTACGGGCGGGGTCGCTGTAGCTGGTTTGGGGCACCGTCCGCCGATTGGAAGGGGTGTGAGAGGTTGGAGAAATTGCCTCTTCGCTCCCCCCGACGTTCCGATCAAATGCGAAACTAAACACATCGAGGTCATCGCCCTCTGACGCGATTCGCTTACGACTCGGCGATCGCATCGGGAGAGAATACGTCTTCGTTAGCATTCCGTCCTCCTCCCAGAAGGAGAATTCCCTAGAAAGGTCGCTTGGAAGATCCCCGAGGAGTGGAGCGCTAAGGCGTGATTCATTCGCCCTCGAGCGCCGGAGCAGATGGGCGTTGGGTCGGAGTCGGGGTACCTCGTCACCGTGTTCGGACTCTGGAGTAGTACCTTGGCTTTGTCCCGAGTCTGACAGAGAGTCGCTCGAATTCGATTGTACGTTTATCGGCGGCAGAGTAATGCGAATATCCACTTTCCCATTCTTGAGCGAGTCACCGTTAGATTCTGACTCCTCGATGGAACCGAAGCTACTTTTGTAGCCTCCTGCGCCGCTTCCGCGTCCGTCGCGCGAGCCACTGAGTATCCGCTCTGTGCCAATGTCATCCCCAAGTCCGCTATCAGTGCGGCGCGCGCTGGCGTGTGCGTCCTGCTCGCAGCCGGTTGGTGGAGGAGGAGTCAGCGGAGAGGCTCGACCCGTCGGCTCGGTCGGTAAACGCGGTTCCTCGCCCGTGAGAGTGCGGTACCAGGTCTTAAAGTCCTCCTCCGTCTCAGTCCCATACGTGTAAAAAACGCCGGGGTCCTTTCTGGACTCGAACTTGACGCTGTAGTAGTCGTCGAGGTAAGGGAACTTGCGCGAAGCTCGCTGGACGAGCTCCCAGAGCGGCTTCACGGCAAAGTCGGTGAGAGTGAGGACGAGGCTGGCACTGTCGGCCTCCGGATCCCGAAAGACCCCCATGAGCCCTGCCGTGATGATGCACCACTCCAGTTCGTGGGTCTTGCGATTCCGAACCCACCCCTTCCATTCCCTAGTCGATTTCGCCGTCTCCATAGCGACAGCCGGCAAGCTCTGATCTTTTCACTTGATTATTGCCGAGTTACTTCTGTGAATACTGTGATGAAAATTGCCCACAGATCAGACGGTTCCAGAGATTGGTGACCTACTCTGAGCTCGTAGTCAGCAATAAGGCCTACATCATTTGTTGGTACCTGTAAAGCAGGACAAGAAATGAAAATGAAAAATAACATGTGAATTCGTCATGATTTTAACAAGAACACTCAAGTTTATTACTTCTATTGTTAAGATTTATATGAAATAATTATCTCAAACTCAAAATCTCAATTAGCAGTTATTATTTGGCCTATTTGTTTTAAACGGGATAAATTGCTGTTTATCTGTTAAGGGAAAGAAAGATCAGTGCACAAAATTCTATCTGGCGAAAAACTCTGAAGCACATTACAAGTTGTAATGAGCTCATTCTGGGCAAAATTTTGACGTAATGAATGAATAAGACAAAACGTAAGACAAAATATATTGTTCAATGAATGCTGAAATGTTTATACAATGTATTTCATATTCATGTTTGACCACTTGGTACAGGACGGCGGTCCCACCTACATCAAGAAACGAAATATTCTATGGCCTCCATTGACGACCTTGATAACTGATACCATCTACACCAACAATCATGTCTATTTCTAAAAACAAAACGCAACATTTTAGAGAACAACATAAAACAGTCGTTGGGGGTGTGTTCAAGTAGGCCCACGCTGCATGCTCCCTTAACCGTACATTGTTATTATTATTATTATCATTATTTAATGCGCATGATGACCCCCTGAAAAATACAACACCTGAAGCCTTTCTCGAAGAGTTATTTAATTTTTCTTCGCATAATTTAGTTTGATACGACATTTTGGAAAACACGTTTGCCACAGTGTGATAACAGCATAAGACTGACGACATTCGGAATGCAACAACGACACTCTTCAATCAAATCACCCAGTGTTTCAAAAAGAAGTTGCGTAAAACTAACTTTACTTAACCGATCACAGGGAAGGGGTGGCATAAAAGCTAGAAATGAGAGAGATGAGGTATAAAGCAGAGGATTTTAAAAGTATTAGCTGGCGGAGTTAGGAAATTATTTACAAGTGTTTTCGACACTTCGTGATAAGAAGTACCCTGCAGTCCTATAAATAATTCTGTTGAAATTGGCAACCGCTGTGGCAGCGAGTGAAAAGGTGACGCTAAATACCGATGACTCCATACGTCACTCCGCAAATACCAGAAATCCGAAAACTTCCGAAAATAGGTTGGAAAAAAAATCTCTCATAAAGGTCGGGAAAAATAAGTGAACTCAGGCGTCCATCCCGATAATAACGAAAAAGAACATGGCTCGTGCGAGGTAACTTAATAGTTTCCTAGCATTACCTTGGTGGTTTCATTCCTGATCTAATTGGGAAGAACTTTATTTTCTGCATTCACTGACAATTTTTTTTTCGCAACAATTTCTAACAAAACAACTTTTTATAATGAAACTCTCCAACGTTCGCTTCGTGTAGAGCCTGACTAAAAATGAAAATAGCACGGATTGTAGGTAGACCGCTAAGTGATGTAATTATTACACAATCGTTGTTTATTGTGCTCTGCAAAATACCATGCAGTAAGCATAATAAGCACACGTGAGGCAGTTGTATTTCCATTGCAAATCACATCAAAGATATCCTGAAGAAATATGGCAAAAGTGTAAGTGTACCCTATATATACACCTGTATGTGGCAGAGAATCGTTTTACAGTCACCAAAGCCATGACTGCAGTTTTACCAGTTTGCGTGCAAGTCCTTCACAACCACGGAATCTTCTTGAAAAACTACCTTTATAGTTTCCACTCACGATCGTAGACAACATTTTGTGGAAAAGCAGGGCATCTTACCGCAAACTTGCGCTTCACAAGAGCACGGATACTTATTATACTGACCATACAAAAACTTCACTTCAGAAACGGTTCAGGTGGCAATTGAAAAGGGGGCAGTTTGGTCACTTTGATCAGTACTGGGTGAAACAAGAAGTTCGTTGTTCATCTGACAACATGCAAGGTGATGAATGCACTTAATCTGGAAATTTGTGGCCCGCAATGGCGCACCAAACGATGCGTCACTGTTTGATAAGTGTTTCCCAGCTGATTTTATCGCATTGGTATTTCGCATGTATTTGCCTGGTCAGATGACACTGACTGTGCAATCCCGGGAATAAGATGTATTAAACGCAATGGATTCAAATCGTGACTTGCGCCATTTCAATCGACCACCCCGTTTGGGATTATTTTAAAGCAGGATGGTATTGTAACAAGGTGTAGATTTCCACCTCCGCAATATGCGACTTGTAATATCATGGCTGAGATTTTAATGAGAACGGATATCCCATGTCCCATTTTGCTCGTTTCTGTTTTGTTAACCAATTTTCCGACGTAATATAATGTATTGATGTCGGAAATATTGCCAACCGCCTTCAATCATTCTGCGGTAAACTTATTAAGAAGAGTTATTTCCGAGTTCAGTGACTTTCTGTTTATTACTCCCCGTTTATCACCGAACATCGCAAAACTCCTGTCATTGTCATTTCAGAGATTTTGAGAAACAATAACTTGTTATTTTCAACATTACAGAGAGATCTACAATGATGAAATGATAATAAATATTCCAAACAAAATGTTTTAATTCGCCTGTGAATCATCCACGAGTAATTTGAGACCGCATTTCATGCATGGTTGAAGTTGTGGTATGCACTGTATATAGTGAAACGAAAGTCCATCTCCAAGTCAACTTCAACAGACAAAAGAAAAATAGGATCAATAATACAGATCTCGTTGCAGTAATGATTGAATGAAATATCAACCCCTTTGCTGACAACATATGAAAAGACAAAATCAAACTATACCTTCTTACATTTTGTTTCCCAGTTTAACGAAACAATCTACAATTCTACTGGTTTGAATCTTGTATCCGTTTCAAACTGACACTTTTGTCATCAGAATATAAGTTCGAAAAAAAAAGACAAACCCACGATGATGACTAGCAGAACCTGAGCAGCGTAAACCAGGGAGTTATGAGGATAATTGCGTTTGCGTTGACAACTCTTCACACCGCGTCGATGCTTGCAATAAACTTCTTATTTGCACAAGAGCGTAATGTTGGCCTTATTTCGAAGCCGTTTTCGATTTCATGTCATTTAATGGTCTATACTCATTACTTCAATTTGAAGAACCGCATTATACACAACACTATGTATTACGCGTAATTTCTGCTGTGAAGTCCTGTGCCCCATTTCATAAAAGATGTTAAGATATCACCAACTCTTGCTGGAATGGCAACTTTCAATGGCAACAGCCAATCAGGAATCTGCGTTCTTGTCGTTACCATGACAATTGCCATTCCAGCAAGAGTTGCTATCGTATCGTATCAACTTTTTATGAAATGGGACCTGATCCATTTCACACAAGAACTAAAAAAAGAACAAAAAATACAGATACCAAACAAATGGGAGAAGCTGAAACCACTTTACTCTCAGCAGCCAGCAATCCCTTATCATCTTTTAAAAAAATCTATAGACTCACTTGTTTCATTAATAATACCACTGCAATAAACATTTGAACATGTATGGTATATGGAAAATATGCTATAAATATATATCATTATTTTTGTGATTATCGTGAATGTTACATTTCACGTATTGATAGCTGATTCTTTGCGATCCGTTTACTACATAAAATATAGGCCTGCATGGATACTATGAATAAAGTAACTGTATGGTTGCCAAGCACTTTTAGAAGGATGAACCTCTATAAGTACATTGGTTCGAATTGAAAAACGAGTGGAAACGAAATCAAACGAGCATTGATATCCTGAGGGGCCATCCATTTGCTATGACCCCATGTAGTTTATCTTAAGAGTCGTCCATTTCCTTACGATGATTACGTAGTGTCAAGGGCAGGAGCATATATATGGAAAGATATAGGGTGAAGGAGTTAGCACGTGCTTTGCGAGGGAATCTTATTTTTTTTTTCGGCGGGCGGAAGTTAAGGAGGCCACACATCCAGTCGTGCGGTTTCTGACTAATGTAGCCCTATCTGTTTACGGGGTTATCGGGGACGTACGAACGTCTTCCATGTGATTTCTTTTTTCCTCTTGTAGTATTATGTAAGCCTTCTTAGTCATGCGAAGACGCATCGGAGGTGAGATTCACAAACGTAACCACACTTTTGGCAATCTTCATCCGTTAATCGCCTTTAAAGACATAATTTACCATTTGCAGATGAAGCAAAAACCCAGCATTAGTGCTTTAAAATAGTTCTAAAATGTGAGTTAGGGATAGCAACAACCACTGTAAAAATTTGAATCCGTATAATCGATGTTAAGTATTGATAAATATACAAAATGTGAACAATAGTTATAATAAAACTGTTTCCAGACTAAACCGTATACAGTTATGGTTTATTGAGAAAAATAATGATATCTCCTTCTATTTTAGGCTTTATTGCAAAACTTTTATATGGTAGGATGTTTTGTGATACAACAGACCTACACATATGCATCAAATCTGATATCTTGATTTTTTTTAAATCACTGCCCCCAAAGGTAAACAGGACCTTTAACCCTGATACAGTACATCTAGTTTACATAGACACGAGAATGCCCGTACCTATACCGTTTAATCTATTTTCTTTTACATAACACAATGTGTTCGATTGTCATCAAAGATTTACCGAAAAAAAAGAAATGTTGACATTATGACAGAGATCAAACAAATAAAAGTAACAATAGAAATTTAGTTGTATATCATGATAGTTGTTGTAATAGTATAGAAGTAGTACTGATAATGACAACTTACAATCATTATGGCTATTGTCATCATTTAATCTTACGTTCATGTACATTCATCACATTTCTGCTATCAGTTGGTGGCGCTCAGAGAGTTAACCACTTGTTCTTACCCACGCCGCTGGAATCGAATCTCTCGTGCTCCATTTTAATTTGGACACGTACTTCATTAAAACATCCTATAGCCAGTGCATACAACGAGTAATGTGCTGTGTATTATGTTAGATCTAACAATCTACATCATCATCAATGGGTTTGTATAGCTACAGATAATATGATAAATCCCTTGCATTGTGTCCGAATAAATTTTCCATTGAAACGTTATCTTTAAAGCGTTTGTCTGTAATGTTTGCTCAAGAAAATAGGGCGTGGGGCATATTGGACAAATTGGTCAAGTTGGTTAAAAGACACCGCTGAATGAAGGCTTCACCGAATTCAACACTGTATTGATATATGTCAGAATCGCCAGGGTTGCGTTGTTGCTGACTTGATTGTGATTGAAGCTTCGTCGAAATTGAGTTTCGAGTCCATTGCAATTTTGTTTTGTTTTTGGGTGTGTGTTTGTTTGTTTGTTTGTTTGTTTGTTTTTTTTTTTGGGGGGGGGGTGTTCAGCTTTTCTTCCCATTTCTAACAAACCACGGACTGAATAAGGTGCCGAAAGAAACTTGTCTTGGCGACTTCACTTAAGATTACTGGACCATATTTTTTTCTTGTACTTGGACCTAGCAGTCAAGTCAGATATCGAATTTGTTTTGATAATTTCTCGTTCGTCCTATGTTTTTTAAAACATCAATAACATAGCAATTCATTGGACACCTTTGCCTTACACCTCAACGAGCTATTACTGCCCTACTTTGGCAAAAGGAAGCAAGTGACAAAAGTGACATTTCTCGTAAAAGAGTAAAATGTGTCTGTCATTTACACTGACGTCAATGGACTATCATGATGTCTTATCTAACATATCTCTTAGTAGGATGAGTGTTTCTTTATGAAATTTGGCCTGGAAGAAGAACTCATTATGTGAAATATGAAAACATCAATAATTCAAGTTCGGATGGTATGTCAATTGCTTCCTTTTGCCAAAGTAGGGAGGTACAGTCATTACATCTTCCATTCAGTCCGTTAGAAGTTTTCGTCTCTGTCGGTAATATGGTTACAGCTCGTTATTCCGAAGGTTCGTTATTCCGAAGGCTCTTTTGTCCGAAGATTCGTTATTCCGTTCGTTATTCCGAATCTCCGGAATAACGAACCTTCGGAATAACGCCACAAATGTTCGGATTAACGAACCCTTTTTCATTTTCGGACTAACGAACCTCTAGGTATAGGGAATTTGTGTGTTTCGAATTAACGAATCTTCGGAATTGTGAACCTTCGGAATAACGAACAGCACCCGGTAATACAACTTACGCTGACACATATATAATTTGCAAACATTTTTATATGTATCTATTCAGTCGATGGAGATCTGATCGAAATTAGCAAAGCAGTCTTCAAACTGAAGATTAAAATTCTTTAAAAAATAGTTGCTTTGTTAACGACTACATTGAGTTTTTAGTTCTCCCTCTTACTAGAATATTACAACGTATTCATTTTCGGTGCCCTCCCCCCCCCCCCCCCCCCCCCCCACCCACCCACCCCCCCAAAAAAAAGAAATTAGAAAAGATATGCATAAAAACAACAAACATTTTTGTCGAAGGAGTTTACATCACCTTGTTTCACACAAGAAAGTATAATCACGTCATGGGTTTCACAGAGACACTTTGAAAAGTTGTACTGGGCTCACACACGTACCAGATTTGTCTCAAGAAATAGTGACAACATCATTGTGACACACGGACGTGACATATATGAACTGTTGCGGAAAAACGATTCGTCAAGACTGGCGAGTATGTATGACATATACAGTGACTATCTCCATGTAGCGGCAAAATCTATAAAGCTCACTGGTCAGAATTTCGCAAAGCGAAACACCTCACTCACAGACCTAATCCAGCTTGATTTAACCAAAAGCAATCCAACGTAGAAGTGATTACGGCAGACACTTTTACCTTGATGTGGAGAGAGACGTTTCTGTTGTCTCCTTATTCCATGAAATCAAGAAATATCATACAAAGAAGGAGCCGGAGAAGAGGAGCCTGTTTTCCTTCTCAATTGGTCGTTGGGAGTTGGGAAGACTAAACTTAGGAGATGAAATATTTCTAAAAGGCAAAGTACAAACATATTAATGGGTTCATTTGTTTGTGTCGAGTAACGGCAAGCGACTTTTTTTTTTCTATCTCGATAAATATAAAAAGGTGATATGTCATTATATTGCCAAGGTCTCGAGACATGATTTGACCGCGTGTGCATCATTTACTTACCTGGGATGAATAAGCAAGGAATCGAATTTCAGCGACTATAAAACAGTGCAAATATAAAACACGATGAATATTACCAGTATTACGAGACGTAATAATGAGCAACCTTCGTTCTATTTGCGGAACGTGTAGTATACTGGTTGAAGATTAATCATAAAGCATGATAAATGGGGAAACACTCGCAGGGTACGTCTTGCTTACAAATACTATACAAGTAAAAATGTGATCGTTTGCGTTAGCTGAATATACACAAGGCATACAGCAATTATGTATTGATCTAAGTTATGCATACGATTGAAACGAGTTCTAAGTATCTCTCATCTGTATCCATGCATGAGATTGCTCTGACCTGAATGTTGTTCTAATTAGAAGGCAAATGGGATCTCCTATATACATGGAGTGTATTTACCGTAAAACAGAGGTCAAAATAATGAAATAGTAAATACTTTATAAGGCTTTAGATAAGCTATTCATTCCGTAAATATACAGTGAATTTTATACAATAGCCGTTCCTATATAGATCCACTAAAGCAAGGCTTAGGTCTAGTTTCAGATAGATGCTTACCAACTGCTTACTATTGATTGATTATATCATGGCTATTTCTACGTAGACATCAATGCTTATACGTTTTATATATTACATATTTAATGATGTAATTCGCTTTTGGGGGGATGGGTATATATAGGTAAACAATAATCTATTTTCCCCTATTCTTAACATCAGTCATCTCTTTTGTTTCATCTGTTTTTTTAGTTATTGAGATATTTTGGTCATTCGTCCATCTATACTTACTTTCTAGTCAAGTATTCATCAATTAGTGATTAATAATGTATCATTAAGCCTTACATGTTCGTATATATTTCCCGTCCACCTTACCATATCTTCAAATCTGAATTCTGTCTCGAGGCTATGGCGGTCTTTTTCTGTAATGGTGACTCCACAATATGTGCGGAAAAGAAGTCCAAGGCCGATACAACCTGTTATCAAAATGAGGTGTAGGGCCTAGGACGGCTTGAAAGACGTTATGTTGCAACATAGGCCCTACTAAGAGATGAAAATAATCTCCCCTATTGTAGTGACTTCATATATAGGCGGAAAAGAAGTCCAAGGCCGATATAACCTGTTATCAAAGTGAGGAATACGACGGTTTGGCAGACACTATTGCAACATCCAGACTCTACTGAGAGATATTATAAAGAGATGTAATGTATTATACTGGATAGGACTAAATCTATATCGGGCCTTATCGCTAGACCAGTTCCTGGGCCTCGAACGGACCTGGATGGTAACCGGTCTAGGAAATCGAGTCATTCTATCATTCCGAGAAATCTACATTTTGCAATCAGACACTCATAATTATCACGCTCGGACCCAATCTTTGATTTCGCTGCGGCAAGCGCGGTCAGATAAAATAATGTGATAGTCATGACATCATACTATGATATAAAGATTATGCAGCAGACGTAATTTGTGTGTATTGATAATAATATACTCACAGACATGGCTCTGTAATGAATTAAGTGTGAGTTTGGAAAAGAGGAGCACTGAATCACTAAAATCGTGGCAGAGCTATCGTACCAACCAAGGCCAGAATGAAAGTTATATGATATGTCTTACTTTCAAAGATTTTTTTTTTAAACACATAGCGTAACATCTATATTTTCCACATTATTATAAATATACGATGCGTTGTCGATTGTTCCTGGTTGAAAACGGTGATGAAAACTCAAGGACATGTTTTGATAATTTTACCTTTCATGGAGTTGTCATGATAATCACGTAACAAAGGGAAAGCTTGATCTCCCAGTGCGATCTTGAGAAATGCATCGTAGGGAACTTTAGATAGATTTGTAACGCGGACGTTTAGACGACGATTGCCTCTCTCTGCGTCAAATTGGAAAGTAACTTTAGATTACGCGGGGACGTAAATTATAAAAAAAATAAAGTGGCCCCCCCCCCCCCCCCCCCATGTTACGACGAGAGACATAAATAGATCGATTTTTGTACAGGCGCAGAACTTTTTTTTTTTCTCTCTCTCTCTCTCTGAACGTCCGCGTCGCAAAAATCTAAAGCTTCCAAATGTTGTCATCACGACGGAGGGGCGAAAAAAGACATATTTTACCAATCCACTGTCTTTTAGACCTCAGATGCCTCAGACAGAGTGACAGACAGCTAGACAGGGGACGTCATTACGTAATTGGTATACATATAACACTGGTGAGTGAGTCCTTGTGCTCTTGTGCGTTATACAGCAATTGCTTGCATCCTGCGAAAATTTCAAACTGTCGCTCATGAATAAATAAGATATTGCATGCTGAAAACAAACAACAAATGCAATTTCCTATGTCACAAACAACACGTGCCTTCATCGTGATTAATGTTTCTTATCTAAGAGCAAAGTGTTTGATTACTTTTTTTAACCCTTGTCAAACCAGAATCCAGATAAACGTATTAGGTCAATTAAACTGTATGTAGCCAGATTCATTTGGATTAACTAAATCTATTCTCGCTGGTAAAATGACATTTGCTCCTGCGACAATTGCTTCGGTCTTATTTTCTACAAGGACTTAGGGTTAGGATTAGGATTGTGATAGGGTTAGGGTTGTGATAGGGTTTTAGGTTTAGTTTGATGTGAGGAGTAGGGTTGGGATTAGGGTTATGTTTGTGGGTAGAATTCATGTTTGGCTTAGCGTGCAGATATTTTTATAAGAGCAACACTGTCGCAGGAGCACCTGTCATGATGGAACCCTCTCGCTTGATTGTACAATTAGAAAGAGGTTAAATTTGAAGAAATCTCCCTATGGTGTAAACTTTGCTTATTGCTGCATGAATTAAAATAATTACAGTTTACATTATATGATGAGACAATTTGAGGTTTAAAGAAAATCCGAGGAAATCCGACTTTCCTAAACCTTCACTATACGTGTTTCACGAATCTTCCTCCATTCACCAAGTCTACGTACATGTTTTGTTTTGTTTTGGTTTGGTTTGGTTTTCTTTCTTTTTCTTTCTTTTTCTTTTTTTTGGGGGGGGGGGGTGGGTGTCGGACTTTAGTGGTGATCTCGTCCAGAACAGGTCATCCGCTTTCACACCAAACATAATGGTAATACTGTGGTGCAAATTCCAATGTTTGAATATCAATGCCGGTAACTCACACTCACAAAATTACCAAGTTCCCACATGGTTATATATATATCGACGAAGGTATTTCTTTTAACACAAAATCGTGCAGCCTGTGAGATCAAAACAAATTTACACCTGCCTATATTATGACCAGCGATCACTGTTTTTAATGCAGTCAACCATTAAAAAAAAAAACGCCTAAAAGTTTTCTGAAAATGAAAATACATTGTAACTTCTCTAGGATATGATGTCCCGTTGATACATGAGGAAACGTTTACTCTATCACACCATAATATTCTTACACACACATAGAAACGTTTTTGTTTCTCGTTTCTTCCCAAAAACGTAGACAGCATGGTTAACAATTCAGATCTCATTTTGACATTTAAGTATTGGGTTTTTATTTTTAGCATTCACTTGCTGTAGTTCATAGACGGCAACATTTTTTTTTTCAAAAAAGTAATTTAACTATTCTCAAATGTCATCGGCGCACGACAAGGGTATTGAATGTCGAACCAATGTGGGCGAAGATATTCTGATATATCATACTAAAACAGTACAAAAACCATAGAGTTTATCGCGGGCAACATAAACAGAGTGATATATCTCTTCCCCCAAGGAAAAAATGAGATAAACATGAACTTCCTCCAAGACGTGTCCGATATGAGCGTGTTTTGTGAGTGAAATGGGAATCTTAAACAAGAGTAAATTCAATTCAATGAAGTGAGTAAATTCAAACAAACAGGACGGTAGAGGTTCAGTTCATTCACGATATAGATATAAAATTATGGAAGTTATGTGATTGTAAATTTACTTTTTTTTCACTAAACAGCAACCATGGTAACGATAGTGAAATTCACATCTGCACTTTAATTGAGATAATGACGCAATTTTCCCAAAACGCTTCCACTAACAGACTAACTTACATACATTTAATCTTGACTGAATTACGGCTCTATTAATATCGAGTTGAAAATAATTACATCTTTCGTGGTCGCCATATTCTTCCTGAAATGTAATATCTTTGCACTGACAACTTTCGCGGTAAAAGATATTGCTGTTGTTGCGAACAATGAACAAAGTCATATTTTTCGTGATTGTTATTATACAACCCAGGTGAATTGTTGTTAGGTGATGTCATTACTACCCCATCTGCTGCATTATGACAAAAAAATGATAATTCATCATCTTCAAATCGTTCTTTGCTGGGAATTTTCAGGACTATTCTAACTCTTTCACTCCATTAAAGAAGATTTCAAGAGGTTACAGATCTTTCTATATAGCAATAAGTTTGAAGGTTGCTGCCCCCTCTCCCAAAAATAGGCTAAATAAGCACTTCTACTTGATATCTATGGATATTTTCTGGAAGTAGCCCTCAAATTCCAGTAACTGTTTTTTTTCCCCCTGTTGTTGTTTTCCTCTCTCTCTCTGAAAATTGGCAACATGATTACATGATGTCGACAAATATCCATCCATTCAGAGTGTCAAGCCATGTATATCACATTGTTCATCTCACTTTTGTAATATTCTTATTTTCCCTCAAAGAGAAATTCCTGCCGCATTCATAATATTTTGCGGTAATGGCATTTATAAGCCTCTCATATTACGTTTGTACCGTCGGACAAAACATATCTTTAACATCCTTCCTTCGTAAACAGAGAAAACAGAGAATATACCGAGAAATGAACAAACAAAAATAGTTATCAAATATTGCTTATTTACGCACTATTGTCTTCTAAAACAGGCCCTGTTGATGTACTGATAAAGCTTCTCAGAAATACAAACGTATTCTTCGACTTTCTGAAAACACTGGCCAAGCTTAAATTTACCGGATTTATGGCATGGATGGCCACTTATATACCTTTATGCATCTGCCGCACCACGTGAGTAAATCGTCAAAACTTCTCACAGGAACAAAATTCATCCAAGATAATTGGATGGCTCTTTCGAATTTTGTATGAATGTATGCACACAATAATCACAAGGGAGGTGGTCCGTGTTGCAGAAACGTTTTTTTGCGGTTAAAAATCGCAGAATCGCGTTCAGGATAGGAAGCACATTCCAAGTTTACAGTTTACTCTTCGTGATTTTTGTTTCTTTTTCTTTTCGCAGTTCGACAAGCAAAAGAACCTCTTGATGACGAATCCCATTAAAGACTAATTGTTTCCTCTAATCACCTTTGATCTTGTCGGCATTTACGACACCTCTCTACCGCCCTCATTAGTCGTTGCCGGGCTGTTTCAGCTGATTGCGTTTTGTTACTCAGGAGTTAGTCACTCCTGAGTGTTAGCAGTAAACTGCGGGAAACCAGCAGATCTTTAACTATTTGAATACCATTGGTTAATCATATGTTATATAATTAAAAATGTGTATGTGTATACCTGTGTGCGTGTGCGTGTGTGTGTGAGTGTGTGTGCGTGGGTATTTGAGGGGTGAAAATTGTGTAGACCTATAGCAACGCTATTAAAGCATATAAGAAGAAAAATCCTTGCTGTTGTTGTGTTTTGGCCTTGTTCTTCTCATTGTATTTATCTACTTCTAATTTTAGTTGGGGTTGTTTTAGTACAGAAAAATTAGCAAAAGGCAAACAATTCCAATTCACCAAGACTAAGTAATAGTCATAATAGGCATGATGGGCATCCAACGAGGAGCATTCAGAGACAACTGCATCTCAACCTGAGAACATAAATGCTCCCAAGTAAAGCAACTTCAGAAAAGTTTGTGCTCATGGTAGATGTCATGCTCAGTCTTCTGGGGAAAAAAATATTATCAATAACAACGGTGACATGAAAATGAACTGAAATTTTCTCTTATTTGTTTCTCTCTTCATTGCCTGACAAAAGCTTCTAGGAATATCAGCGTAATACCTTTAGGTATCGATAACATCCTTTCTGTAACCATGCTTCCTTACTATTTCCGCTTGTTATTACTGCTTTAACCGACGGTGTTTTCATTTCATCCTTCGATAAATCCTTTCGATACCTTGTCGGAATTCAAGAGATGAGTCAATGAGTGGAAGAAATTGATACTATATTTAGAAGTACGAATAGATGCGCATAATTATACCTTATTTCATGGTTTCTTTGAATTAATGAACCACAGATGCTCAATCTTTCAATCCAACGCTTTAATATATTTTCTATGCATTTTCTTGTTTCTTGTTTGTTTATTTTTCTTTTTTGAAGTCCGTTTCGGAATTAAGGCAGCTTTACAAAGCAAAGGAAGGCAGCAAATCCAATGAGGTGAGGGGATTATGGCAGCGGTGACAGATTGAACAAAATATTGGTAAGATGACGCGTTTGAGTTACGTGCGATGCGGTTAAGTTATTTGCCCCTTTGGTGTCATCATTTCATTCAATTATAATCACACGATAATAGTTATTTTCAAGGGCGCACTAAACTTCCTCTGTATAAAGGCAGTCATGACCAAAAACACTAAACAAGTAAGGTGGTGATTTCGATTTTGTGGGTATTGGTGTTTCGATATTAGTTGAAAATGATTTCCTTGGGATGATAATATCTTTTCTCATTTATCATTCAGCAGTAATTCATCAGAATTTCGGATTTAAAACATCATGATATAAATCAGTAATAAATATATCATTTCCTTGAAAGTCATCATCATGTTGTGTGGTTTGTGTGTGAATGAGCTCGTCTTTTTAGGAAGAAGAAGAAAAAAAAAGTGCATACCACACAACCAAAGCACGTGTAGTATCATAAACAGTGCCAATATTATGTAGCCCACTGCCTCATAACGCATAAAGGAAGATCACCCTAATCGGAAGTCCCTCCTCCTGCCCGACACCCCCTCACATTGTATACACAATCTTTCGTTTTGCCTAACGAAATGTCGCAACAAAAATCATCCAACCATGAATCACCAAGCTTTGAATTCGTCCCTATATACTTCCATGAATATAAGCAAGCATCAACTACCTGAGAAATGTCTGTAGAATGACGAAACCCTAACAGCAGCTGGGATCATGATAAAGTGCACGAGAACTTCGACCTGGCCCAGTTCTTTTCTATCGATTTGAAGAAAAAGAATTTTCCCGTCTCTAGCTCTCATCTTGTTGTTTAATTTTCTGAGTTTTTTTTTTTCCTCTATACTTGTCACCTAGTTTGTTTTCTTTTTAATTGTGTATTTGAGTGTGTGTGTCATTTGTGCACATATATTGTATTACATTTGCGAATATAACGAGCGCATTCTATTCTTTGGGTTGCTGCCATGACTGCAATGGGCTCAGTCAATCATGAACGGACGGAGAGGGCGATATTACGAAAATTCCCAGTGAACAGTGGACTTCGGTATGCTGGCACGCAGGGGCGTCACCAGCTTTTTTTCAAGGGGGGTGCGTTTTGACACTAAATTTTTACGAGATTTTTTGGACAGACATTTGGAATAAATAGGAAGCTCTCAATGCCTAGACTTTTACTGTTTTTTTTTTTGGGGGGGGGGGTTTGGGGGGAGGGTGTGGAAGTGCCAGAGGGGGTTGTACCCCCTATAAATGGATTATGGAATGACGATGTGAAACGACAAATTACTGGCAGCGATATCAGGAGAATGGCATAACAACTACATGCGAGCGAGGGGAGCGAGCGAGCTTGAAAATTTTGACATTTTACAGTCCAAAAACTGCCGTTTGTAGCCATATTTTTTTTGCTTTGTAAATTAAGGGGGGGGGGGGCGCACCGGGCGCAACTGGTGGCAATAATTGGCAGCAACATCAGGAGAATTGCATAATGATTGAATGCGAGCGAGCAAAGAGAGCGAGCTTGGAAATTTTGACATTTTACAGTCCCAAAACTGCCATTTGGAGCCATATTTTTTCGCTTTGGAAATAAAGGAGGGGTGGGGGCGCAACGGGCGCAACTGCCGGTAATTACTGGTAGCAATATCAGGAGAATTGCATAACAATTAAATGCGAGCGAGCGAGCGAGCGAGCGAGCGAGCTTGAAAATTTTGACATTCAACAGTCCAAAAACTGCCGTTTGTATAGCCATATCTATTTGCTTTGGAAATTAAGGGGGGCGCACCGGGCGCAACTGCTGGCAATTACTGGCAGCAACATCAGGTTAAATGCGAGCGAGCGAAGAGAGCGAGCTTGAAAATTTTGACATTTTACAGTCCAAAAACTGCCATTTGGAGCCATATTTTTTCGCTTTGAAAATAAAGGAGGGGTGGGGGGTGCAACGGGCGCAACTGCCGGTAATTACTGGCAGCAACATCAGGAGAATTGCGTAACAATTAAATGCGAGCGAGCGAGCGAGCGAGCTTGAAAATTTTGACATTTTACAGTAAAAAACAAACAAACTGCCGTTTGTAGCTATATTTCTTCGCTTTAGAATTTAAGGGGGGCGCATCGGGCGCAACTGCTGGCAAATACTGGCAGCAATATCAGGAGAGCATAATGATTACATTATGCTCTTTTACAGTCCAAAAACTGCCGTTCTTAGCCATATTTTTTCGCTTTGGAAATTAAGGGGGGAGGGGAACCGGGCGGAACTGCTGGCAATTACTGGCAGCAACATCAGGTGAATTACATAACAATTAAATGCGAGCGAACGGAGCGAGCGAGCTTGAAAATTTTGACGTTTTACAGTCCCCAAACTGCCGTTTGTAGCTATATTTTTTTCGCTTTGGAAATTAGGGGGGGGGGGGGGCGCACCAGGCGCAACTGCCGGCAATTACTGGCAGCAGCTTCAGGAGAATGGCATTACGACTAAATGCGAGCGAGAGGAGCGAGCGAGCTTGAAAATTTTGACATTTTACTTTCCAAAAACTGCGGTTTGCAGCTATTTCATTTTATTTTTTCAATTTGGAAATTAAAGGGGGGGGGGCGCCCGGTGCGCCCCTCCTCCTGGATCCGCCACTGGTAGTCAAGGGTGTGGGTTTATGTTCATGACTGGGGGAGGTATGACCAGCGATGTGGCGTCGAAGTGACCAAGCGGGTAAAGGATGTCCAAAATCTGCACTTTAGAGCATCCCCTAAAGTAATTGTGCGTGTTTGTTTGTGTGTGTGTATTATATACATTCCTAACATGGAAAAGTTAGGAATTAGCCCAGGTCAAGCCTTTTTATTGGCAATGCAAGACATTTTTATATAGTATGTAAAGCAACACTGCAAAATCAATGATCTATAGCTTTGATATAACGAGCGTAAGGTACAAAGGTGTACATTCTACATCACATTGCGCAACATTGTAGCGACTCTTCGTTCGGATGTACTGAGTACACTGATGCGCACATCCTGCTTATATGCAGAATGCCAACCAGGAATCACAATCTTTTGTCGGGTCCGGGCTTTGTGAACAATGTTTCACACTATATACCTATTTAATTATGGTTAAAAGAAATCATAGAAAAATATCTTATATCTGGATCACCCTTTCATTCAAAAGCAGTTTACTAACACTTGAACTACTATTTCGGTAAATCTTTCTTGAATTGTAACAAAAAAGCAAGAAAATCTTTTCATCGCGGGAATTATGATTATGTGGGATGGGGCAAATGGTGCGCTTGCCTTCCCAATATTTTTATGGGGGCAACATTTTTGATTTCTTTCAAAAGCAAGAAAATCTTCTCATTTCGGGAATTATTGATTATGGGGGGGGGGGGCAAAACTAAAATATGCTTACCCCTCCATTTTTTTTATATTTTTTTTATGAGGCTAAGGCTCGCTCTTGGGCTGGCAATATGGATTGGTCAGAAGTAACGTACATAGACCCTACATACTTGTAAGTAGCACACGTATACATGCAAACGTGTATAAGTGCTCCGTATCGTACGGATGTACAGTACGGTCGATAAATAGTAAACACTGTAGAATACTAATAGATATGTATAAAATCAATGCTGCCAGAACCAGGGGTGCGAATTGTTTTTCCCGACGATTGTGTGTGTGTGTGTGTGTGTGTGTGTGTGTGTGTGTGTGTGTGTCCCTGGTGCAGACTGATTTTTTTTTTTTTTTTTTAGGATCTGAAGGGGGGTGCGTTCGCACCCAACGCACCCCCCCTGGTGACGCCCATGGGCACGAGACCAAGTTTTAAAGTTGCACTCCCATGCATGTAACGGACACAATGTAATGATTATATAATGATCTTTGACTTATCTATTCCCTGTCAGTGTTCGTTACGTTTTCGTCAACATGCATACGAAAACAATGCTATTGAATAATCATAATAACCAATCATAATATTATGGCTCATAGAAAATAAACTTGGTCCGAAAGTGACGCGTCTAGAATGACGTTCAGTGACGCTAATACTACGAATTCATTCTTGCGGCAGAATTTGTCCAATGCAAACGTCGGGCTTAATATTTTCATCTTAGTTGATCCTCCATCACGATAGTCACACATTGTGAAATTAAATAAAGACAGCTTGACGCGTTGTTTCTGGACGATTAATGTCCACCGATCAACCGCATAGAAACAAACCAAAACAACACTGTTCTGTGACGCGCGTTCACAGTTCAAGATCATCTGTGAAAGCTTACGTGCGTTCGTTTTACGGAGGAAAAGGACCGACCTTGGAATACCATAAAATTATCAACAAGTCATTCCTTGTTTACATTATAATTTGTCACATTTAAAAATCCGCTGAAGCTGCGGCTAGCCAAACCGCAACGGATATCATACATGATGAACGGTTTTCTTTCTTTTTTTTCCCCCCTCTCTGACATTTGAAAGGATGACTTCACCGTGCACGCAAGGCAATACGAATAAGCAGTGATTTCTTTTCCGGTGGAAACGTCGAGTAATTTGTAATGCAGATAAAATTTGGGGTTCTACTCATCGACCCATGACGGGGCAAGTTATTCAAGAGACGCAATATAACATTTTTATCATGTTTCGAACTTCATTGCCCTCGACTCAAACAAATAGTGAAAAGAACAGAAACCACCCTCGTGGACTCATAGTCCTCAAATTAATGGCGTCCGGACAGACATGTTGTTCTCCTTCTCGTCAGAAAATTCGTGTCATGCTTGTTTTGAAACATTCGATGGCGTGGAATAGAAGATGAAGAAAGAATAAGATTACGTAAAGTGCGTGTCGTTTTTAGCACCCAGGTGTAGAGGTTTTGATTGAGAAGGATAATTCTGTAGTACTGAGTGGCTTTCTCTAATATCAGATTGTAAATTGAATCAAGCCATGATTTCTTCAGTCTTTAGTCTTCAGTGTGACCAAAGAAGACCACCAAAAACGCATGACATATCCTTACTTAAAATGAAATTTCGATCCCTATACAAGCGCCATACAGCTCGTTATTCCGAAGGTTCGTTATTCCGAAAGCTCTTTACTCCGAAGATTCGTTATTCCGAAGGTTCATTGTTCCGAATTTCATTTTCGGAATGACGAATCTTCGGAATTACGAACCTTCGGAATAACGCCACAAATTTTCGGATTAACGAACCCTTTTCATTTTCGGATTTACGAACCTCTAGGTATAGGGAATTTGCGTGTTTCGGATCAACGAACCTTCGGAAAAACGAACCTTCGGAATAGCGAACCTTCGGAATAACGAACAGCACCCTGTGCTACAGCTGAGTATGATACATACATGATGGAAAGCTCACCATGCAGTATCTACAGAGACTCTTTTCTTCAATTCCATTACCTCAAGTCATAACCAGATAATTGATTGAAAAATAGAATTCAGTAGGCCTACTTTGTTTACTGTATAATCACTTTACATGTAAGGAAAATATCAGTAAAAATCATTGCTGTAAAGTGCGTTTAGGGATATTGTGAGCCGAGTTAGAACAAAACAAACATTACCAAATAGATAGATAGGTACATAGATACATAGATAGATAAATAAACAGATAGACAGATAGACAGATAGATAGATAAATACATAGATAGATAAATAGATATATAAATTGATAGATAGATAGATAGATAGATAGATGAATAAATATATATATGAAATGATAAATGAATGAATAGTAATAAGAAAATAAGGAAATAAGTGAACAAGTAAATAAATATATGGATAGATGGATGAACAAGCAAAACAAATAAATGAATCAACAAATTGAAAGATAAAGAGATGGAAAGATAAACAAAAAGAGAAAAAATCACAAACGAAAAAAAAAAACAAGACAAAGCATATAAAAAATCAAAATCTCCGAAACAGCTAAAAAAATTGACCATTGAATATCGGGAATGAAGAAGACGAATTTTGTACAGTTTGATAGTTACCGAAACAGACGGACGCAGAAAAGCATTGGGAATCTCGACTTCTATTATGTGTATTATTATCATTTCCATTTTTGACACGCGCATATTGGGAAGCATTTTACAGATTTGCGAAGTCCGGAGCGGATCAAGGCGAAGTGTAGAGAAGGTGAAACCGAGGTGTCGCTTTGCCCTAGATGGCGCAACGATTAAATAAACTTCAATTGAATAAACTTAAAGAAAGAGGGACACACTAGAATGCCCCATCATCTGCAACAAAATCAAGGTGATATATATCGCCAAAGTCGAATCAAAATATTTTGCTAACCCCACAATCTTCAACTGCAGATCTGCTGGTGTCTTGCCGACACTTTCCAATGCCTTTTCACACCTTTTACGGTTCCATCATGCCCGTTTCAAAGAGCCATGGAGCTCAATAATGCCAAATATATTGACAACCCCGCCTTATTACGCTTATGAAATTAGGTGTGATAAAATGTTCTTCGCTCACTAAAGAGTCCCGCTGTTTTCCCATCGGTGGGAGGGTAAATTGTAGGTATATGATTCTTTACTTGAGTAATGTGGCATGGTACAAAGAAATGGTACTGCAATTGAAATTGTAAATTTCCATCGTGTGCGTGTGCTTGTGGTGTGCAGTGGCCAAATCAAGCCCCATTACGGGTATGTATTTGCAAACGGTACTACAGAACATACCACGAAAACGTATACTACATGCATTGAATGAGGTTTTGTTTTATATTGTTTTCGTTTGTAAACGCACATCTTACAATACTGTGAAATATGTAACTGCTATGCAAGAGACACAAGAGATTCGGAAAGGAATCACCCGAATAGAAAAACTGATATTACAGTAACAGAGCTTAACAATACAGGCACTACAATTGTATTAAATCAACAAAAGATTGAGCAAGATCTGGGAATTAAATAGCACGAAATCAATGTCAGTATTCAAGGGTTCACGTACAGAGTTGCATCAACTTTGTCGAGCAACCATTGCTTATGTAATATTTCTCAAAACAAGCGATTACAGACTTTTTTGCCACCTAAGTTGCTGCCTTGACATCACTTAATTGGACGAAAAAAACAACAACAAACATTTGTTTGATTTTGTGGTGCAAAATCTACTGACGTATTTGTCGTAAACACTGCCGTTGTCATGTGATTATGACGGTTATTTCGAGGTCACCCGATTGATAGGACATGCTTGATATCATAATCATATTGACATTCTTTGCGGCAACTTTTGTGCTGTCAATGTTTTACTTTTGTAGTACTTTATACCAACTGTCAGATTTCTTTCAACTTTTCATTGATCTGTATCCAAGATATCCTTTACAAATAACTCTAAAATTGAGGTTAACTACTTCTTGTTCAAGGTTACGATGATAACGGACCAATCCTGTGAGTACACCAAATACGGTCACACATTGTTGTCGTTATAATATACATGTACATGCATGTCATTCATCTTCATCGCTCCACTGTTGTGTCTCTGTACCTCTAAAATAGTCTCGGACCAATTCGATCTGTCATTACCGCTGGTAACTGTCATGCGTTGTGTATGATACCTATGGCACGGCAGGGTATGTTGCAAGAAGAGGGTTAATATATCTAGACACGCACCCACCCACACACACACACACATAATAATTCTATACACAGACAACAGACCTTGTCAGCTTGTGATCATCATAACACCGTGAAGGCAATGTTCATTGTGTGACGTCACAGCCGAATTCATCACGTGACTGTCGGTCATGCTTCATCTTATGTGTTTATTAATTTTCCCTTTTTCTTGGGGGTGGGGGGGGGGGAGGGGGTAGAGTACAGAGAGTATATCTAACCAGATACAGAAAGAGAGGGAGAGAGTGGATGAGGCATTGGATTCTTATCTGGATGGGAGACCCTCGTTTCGCGTACTGCATGTGCCTGTTTCGAGCTACATGTACTTGTACTGTGTATCCTCGATCAGGCCGTTTCATCGACCATGTTTCTTTCATTGGTTCTACTGTACAAGGATAACAACAAGAACGACGACGGCAACAACAACAACAACAACAACAACAACAAAAACTGATACCTGGTATTGCAAAGGCACTAATGATTATCATGGTAATTGTACAAAAGTAGTAATAGCAATAATGCGGGATTACTTAGAAGCTAGAGCAGTGTCTAACTAGACGTAGTGGCTGACGAGACGGTTCGAAGTAAACAAGACCATTTCACGCTGGTTTGGTGCAGAATCGGCGACATATTGATGTACTATTGACTCTCAGACATGAGTAAATAGAAAGTCTGAAAGCAAAGAAAAGAAGGCACACTTCTTGGTCTCATTTTCCAAGGATATCACGCAACAAGTTTTCTCATATTCTCCAAATATGGAGCGTGCGCCTCAGATGATAATCATAGCTCAACCACTCCTAATTTTGCCTCCATTTTAGACACTGTTTACAAAAGGGGACAACAAGAAAAAAAATGTTGAACTCCTAAACTCAGGTTCAGGGTATCAAATCACGCCACTACAACTGCTGCTTCAAGCGGCTACGCACGGGGAGTCATCCCCGTGTGTCGCATTGTCAGCTTTGTTACGCCGTTCACGAGGAGAAGAAAGAGATAGAACAAATGCCGTGTCATTTCGTTGGGTCCATTCTTTTCGTCTGTACAAAACATTGCTTCATCTAAAGGCTACAACTGGATAAGAGTAGGAGTTAAAAAAAAAATGTATATCCAGGCAACGTTTGTGGCCGACTAGTCGCTACAAAGCGGCTGCTCTCCTACGTCGCCTCAAGATGGCGCCTTGGTAATACATGTTATACGATTTCGGGTTTCGGCACAAAGTTTTACAGATGTATTTGTATGAGGCTTTGTAGTATACAGTGTATATACTAGTTGAATGTGAAGCAAAAGTTTTGTTGTTAATGCCGAGGTTCCATAACTGCGGATTCTGTCTTTTTATAGATATAATACGAGATAGTAATGCTTTTACTTGAAAGCTTCGATGCCTTGTAAACATTTTAGACTTTAACTTGTAAACAATCATTTTTGCTTGTTCAATTCTGCTAATGCTATCACTATCAGATATATACAGATATAATTATAGCAAACACAGAAATATATGTCTAGTTATAGATATTATTCATTTATGTGCCTATGCTCACAGATGCCAAAATATCCAGAGAAACATCATATCGAGTTTAAACAAAAGACAATAATTTCATGTCATATCGTTATCATGACTAGTATTGTATCGTTATTTTATCAGTATGTATACTTTCAAGGAGTATCGGCACACTCTTGTTGTAAAGCAATAGGAACACATGCCTCCATTGTGAGGCGACTCTGTATCCTAGTAGAACTCCCCATTACCTAGCTTCATAGCGGGCATCCGTGCCTTATAGCCGTGGAGCGTATCAACTATTTCAAGAACTTTATAGGTGGTCTAAATGAGTGGAATCGATTGGACACCAACATCACACACTTTGCAGAGTATGGGATACGCCCCCCCCCCCCCCCCGCCCCTTTCTTATGGTTCAGAGGTTCATTCGGCCAGCACACACAATAGCAACAGGTGGAAGAAGAGGGGCAGGAGACACAATGGGTGTTGGTATAGTCCCCCTCTTAATAATCTTCGAGATCCTTAAAGGTCTTTTACACTACTTGAAGTGCATTTCGGCGAGGGTTTGCATTGATAGCGGATCAGGTTCAGGCCACTGGGGTGGATACAAAGGGAGAAACATTGTTGGAAAAGATAATGGACCTTTTTTTTCTCTCTCTCTCTCTGTTCAGGTTCCTTCCGTTGTTATAACGGCTTGTAGGTCTCATGGTAGGCCCTGAAGATTTGATCAGTGGTGAATCTAAACTCTAACTTTACTTCCACTCTCATTGTCGAATCAGCATACAGTAATAAGTTTATTGGAAGCTGATGGCGCTACCAGTGAATGAAGGGATACTTATGTAGTTGTACTCTTGACAGTGTCGAAGAAAACCAAACCCACAAACTGAACAACCAAAGCGGCAGACCACCAGCCTGTCGACATGGTCGAGTGCGCTGGCGAAGCGGCGCGCCGCGGCGTCATCAGTAACAAATCCTCAATATCTGTCCATCCGCAAGACAAAGATGTTCCGGTCTTGCTAATTACGCAAACATAGCTCTCAGTAAATTAGAAATTAATGTATGTTCGGTGTGATAACAATGACTACCATGGGAAATATGCCGGAACAAAAGATTGTCCATTCCAAGTAGATTATACCAATTGCGTAGGACAATGACATGAATGTCATAGTCATCACATTCCTTCGGGTATCCGACATGAATGCCACAGTCATTACATGTCCTTGCATCGATCTGTTCAAATCAGACCCTCACGCATGAAGAAAACACAATTCAAGAAAAAGAAGTGTCGCACTGAATCAAACCTTGCATTACGATGACCGAAAAAAAAAGCAATGAGTAAAAAGGGACAACGATTTGCCATTGTACGGCTTACCTGATAATTCCTTAGCCTTCAGCGAAGGAGGTTACTATTATAGTCTGGCGTAACGGCCTGATTCGTCAATTGTATTCAAGTTTCCAAGAACTTTGAACGAGCACTGATCTGGATTCGTATGGGTTCTCCAATGAAAATGTGCAGAAAATCCCGCAGAAATCGTCATCGAATGCAAGGAGCCACACAATGATGCGTGACAACCACAAAGTTTAATGGTCCAGAACCCAGCATATAGAGCACTAGCTTTTCCAACTGACGGGAAAAGAGTGCACATGCAGGTTTTATTTATTATTATGGAAGCGCGAGCGACACGCCGCAAAATCCTCAAGCAACAATGCCGACGAGGATACACGGACAGCATTCCCCGCTTGTGACCCGTCTCCTTCCGGGAAAATCTGCATCCACGTACGTTGGTGTTCTGTGCGGCGGGTGTTACAGTGTTACTCATCTCTAGGCACCGGGACCTTGCTAAAAATGTGCAGTGGGGGGGGGGGGGGGGGGGGGCTGATGGTGGGTATAATGGATCAATGATTATCTTGATTTGAAGGATTGTAATAGACGCACGCACACGACTTTCTACAAACAGTGACAAGAGACAAATTTTTTATTAGCTTACGGACCTCATCTGTACACTATAGCAGAAGAGTCAAATCATTACGCTTCACACACTGATATTAAGACCGTATGAAACACAGTTTGACGAACTACCAATAAGTTGCTTCAGGATATCGACAGACTCCGCAGACTAAAAGAGATGAACTACAACATGTTTCGTCCCGAATTCTTACTACTACTACTACTACTACTATAGAACTACTACTACTATCGCAATGTTATGGAGAGCAACTTTTTTTTTTCTGATGGAAACTGGAACACGTTTTCACCACTCAAGGAAAGTAAGACGAACGTTGTTTAAAACGTTGGAAGTCTTCTGAAGAAAATCAGTCTGATCCGAAGTTTGGCACAGGCAGTACGTAGGCCTAGTACGCTAGCCAAATATTCATTTTATGTAAATTCCAATACCTTGCAACGTTGGTATGCATCTTAAAATGGTAAATTATTTCAAGACACCCTTCTAAATTGTATCATCACTACTGTCTATCTCTTTCTCTGGGGCAGCAAAAAGCGGATTTCATGTCGCAGGTGATTTCGCCATTTTCTAAACCTTAAAGGGATGATACGTGTATACTTTTGGTTGAGTTGGGTGATTCATGCTTGTACTTTTTGTGAGATAATCAGAAACCATTTTTGAATACGAGAGAACATACAAAAATAAGAGGAGATGAGAGTTTATTTGATGAAAATCGATGTTAAAGTGGCTGAGATATCCAAAAAGTGAGACAAAGTAAAACAAAGTGATCCTAACAAAAGGTGGGTCCCACCTTTTGTTAGGAGCACTTTGTTTTGGATATATTAGCCATTTTACAACCGATTTTCATCAAATAAACTTTGAATTCCTCTCAGAAATATATGCTCTTCATTATGGTTTCCAATTAGGCCTATCTCGCAAAAATCTGAATCCCCCATTTCATCCAAAATTATACCACCCCTTTAAGAAAGTTCTTCGATCACATCATCTCATGATAAACTCTGTCTATTTTGAAAAATTGTGATTGTGTGGGGTCTTTTGTGTGTGTGTGTGTATTAAAAATATCCGTTTGGATCACAAAACTTTCGGAACATGAGATTCTTTCAGTAACTCTTTTTTTTTTTTCAGGCCCAAACAGATTAGCAGGACTGTACAATCGCACGTCATTTTTTAGACGTCTGTGTCTGTCTGTGTATCAGAGTGTGCATCCTGTCAACAACGGTTAATGTGAGTCCTCTTTCCTTCCGGGTTGGTGGTTGCCATGGGGTTTTGCGTTTTTCCTGCACTGTTCTCCTTTAATTGGTCAGGACCCGAAACTTTCACGATCCTTCACCAGAACTTCCGAAACTTGAACGATACCATTTTTACCAAGTGTGGGTGGAGGAAGGTTAGTTTAAAGTTGATGTCTAGCGTGTGATATTTTATGCTCAACTCGACAAATGGAAGGACAAAAAGCAACATAGTCCCTAAATAGAATTTGTCACTAACTTCCGACCGACTTGGCTGACGCCAAATCTATAGTATTGCCTAATAGCCGAGGTTATCTCGCACAAACTGTGTTACCAATGACATGAATGTCAAGGTGATTTCTGTGCAGAAATGTCTTTATTTCACAACGGACATACATTATAAACAGTCTCAACACTGCAGAGGATACCTTGAAGTGGATACCCTGGGCTAATCAAAGCTTATCATCTGTTTATCATCATAATTATGTTTTGTGTCTGATTCTTATAGATATGTAATTAGCGTATGTTAGTACAAGTGTATCATTATCATCGTTATAACAACCATGATACGATTCTCGACTGTATGCCTATTACTTCTGTATACAAGTATAGGCCTATATGATACTATTACTTATTGTACGTAGAAATTGAAAGATGGGTTGATAGAAATGAAATAGATAGGGGTGGATTTGACAGAAAACAACTCGTTCAGGCAGAGAGAATGTTAAAAAACACACACACACAAAAAAAAAACTACAGAAGGAGAAGATTTGTATTTACATGACATTGACAGACACCCTTCCATAAATGATATCAGATTTTGCAAGACCAATAAACGGAAAACAGAATTTTAATGGCATCTGATAAGCACTGATAGAACTCACCTATAAGTACCGGCAAATCTTATCATATTCCACTCTGGATCAAAATAAATGCCATGACAAATAAAGCACTCGAACTATGGACAAAAAATATTTTTGTCACATAGCAAAGTAATCACGAAGCGACGTTTGAACTGTGGCCCAAAAAAAAAAAACAAAAAACCGTACAAACCAAGTAATGACGTCATAAAGATTGATCATGATACATTATCATGTGTGTTGGTGTAATGATCGGAATGTATTTAACACGAATAATCAGTGTCATTTACAAGAAACTTGTAACGGAAAGAAAGTTTGCCTAGCTTTTAACAGACATTTCCCTTCGATATCATATCACATTGTGATAATTTTGGATGTGATACAACGTCTACAAACAAAACATTGGCAAAGCAAAGCAAAGCACGTTATGAGTTTAGCATGTTGAGTCGACTTGGTGGCGTTTGTATACTTAAACACTAAGAACGTACACTTACGACAGCGTACATCTTTCTTCTCCTGTGTTATAACTGATAGTTAGAATGTGGTTTTCACGTTTTATTTCAGCGTACATCTTTCTTCTCCTGTGTTATAACTGATAGTTAGAATGTGGTTTTCACGTTTTATTTTCATTGTTATCAACTTGAATCTCGTGAGCAAATTTCCATCTTTTGATAAACAACAATATCTTTGTTAATTCTACAAGGTTCTGGGAAGCGGAAGTTAAATTCTTTATCAGTAAGATACAATCAAGTCTCTATCCTAACTACTGGTTACAAATGAATGAATGAATGAATTTTAAAGGAACTTACCACAGGCTCATAACATGCCCAATCATTGGTTAAATTATGTGTCTCATATTAAGCATTCAAACTGTATGTTACGACTGGTCTAAGAGCTACGAAAAATCGAAATGCATTCACATTTTCAAGAGTGTGAGCTTATCATAGAAGTGCCGTATTAGATGAATCATTATCAACATTGATTGCACAGTGCTACCATGAATATTTGGACAGTGCAGCTTAGAAGTCATCAAAAATATCTATATTATTCTGAACAAAGACCACAAGTTTCCGCGCTCATCCATTGAAGATTTTCGACATAAACAGGGCTGTCTTGGACTAATCTACTCGTAAAGGCGTAGCATGCGCTCCCTTCCAACCAGCTGGGTATAAATGTTACTTCAGGGACTTGGTTAAGATGAAAGCGGTTTCCGTGTACAATATTAACATAATAATGTACCTGTATGATTGATATGCGCATTGGCCATACTTTCTTTAGATGTGTCTTGAAGTAAACATGTGATGTTGAATAGTAGCACTTGGTTTAATCGTGCATAATAATAACGATGACAATAATAATAATAATGATAATAATAATAATAATAATGACAATAATAATAATAATGATAGATTAAATGTGCCGTGTCTGTCACACAGTGACACTCCTGTCGAAGGAAGACGAGACCTCTTTTTGACATTGCTTCGTTTGAAAAGAGCCACGATTCAGAGAAAACACAAAAGATATTGGAACAAAAAAAAAATTGTTTTGAAGTCTTCTTGAAAACAGAGAAGGAAGTCTCCATTCTGGTCTGCATCCTGAATACTGTTGTAATTTGTTAATATCTTCGTGACTGTGACCTGCAGCAATTCATTGTTTGATTTATTCAAGGAATTATCTTCATTCAAACAATGACACAGCTCTCCCATCCACTTACAGAGAAGGAAGTTATTGCAGTGAAGAGCTGGGAGAACTCCCTCCAACCGTCTCTTTCTCTCATTGAACACGGTAAGAACTTTGTACAAGTTTAATTTGTAACCCATTACTGCAGTAAAACAGGCTCGTAACAAGGAACACACCCACATCTTCTAGCTATCAAACGCAGCACGAAAGCATAACAGTCGCAGAAAGGTTGAATGTACGTTGGTGTAATGTCAAATTGTTCAGTTTTCTTTCTGTTTTGTTTTTTTATTGTTGTTCTGAACAAAAAATAAAAGGTAATTCATATGGAACAGTAATAATATGACCAGCTTGTGTTTGTTGCGAAGCCTATTCAGAATTCGATGTGACAATGTCGGGTCCTTGTTTTTCAACACCATGTAAAGTCGTTCTCCTGTCTTGTCCTTCATTTCACTTTTCACCCCACTTCATCCTTTCATTCTCTTTGCTTCACTTCTTTTACTTACTCTTCCATTTGTACTTTCTTCTTCTTTTTTCTTACCCTTAGTCTTCTCGAAATACTCACCATCATTTTGTTGCGCGTTTTTACAGCCTTCTTTCTTATCGCCTACATTCGTTCTTTCTCTCCTTTTCACTCTTTTTGTTCTTGTTTTCTGTCTCCACCCACACCATCTTCTTCCATATCATTGCTCTTTTTTTATCATCCTCACCGATGTCTGACTCTCGCTCTTCTAAATTGTCGAAGGGGAGACAGTCTAATCCCAATTACATTATCCAGTCCCTGAAGTCTAACAAAATCCATGGAGAAAATGTGCTTGAAGATGCATCTGTCCGTGTTAAAAACTAAATAGCAATATGCGTCTTTTGTTAGGCCTTCATGATAGTTCGATTGTTTGGCCATTTTGTCTAGTTCTTCTGATAGTGATTATAACGGTTACGATATCTCCAGTCATTGTGTCATTCTTTTATCTTATACCTGACGTCATGCATGACACACACGATGTCACATTGTTGAACCGGAAAGAAGTGCCAACAGCTATCGCTCATGATTTCGAACTCTTTGAGTAATTTTACTTTTATACGGTGAGTGAACATCACCACTTTATAGCGTCTATACTGTGAATATTATCTCGGCTTTAATAAGCAACCATGTGTGAATGTCATGTACAGTATGGACTAAGAACTTAACTCTCATCAATCAAAGCGCTGCAAAAGTCTCGGAACGATGATGGCGCCGGAAAAAAAAAAAAACCCCAGTAGCTTTTATTTTCGAATGCACTGGCATAATCATCTATGCATCACAGTATCAAGTTCATTTAAACGACTATGTCTGATAAGAATCAGATAATCAATATCATTTGTTATATTTATAATGCTCCTCCCCTCTATTGAATATGAATAAGCAATTGAAATAAGATAATTGTTCTAAACATCTATTACACGTATTCATAAATCTTCAAGACTATAGTGCAATGCCTATCACACGTTGGATTGGATGGTTCCTAAAATTGAATTCGAAACTCGTGAAATGATAATAAGTTACAGGAATGGAATTGACATTCGTCGGAAACTCTCTAGGACACTTTCTAATTTCTGAAACAGCTGTTCATGTTTTCGCAGAAAATATAAATTGGAACGTGTAATCATTACACTATCCGCTGACAGTTTTGACAGCACAATTCTCGATGCCTTTATGATAGACTCCCAAGGGCGATAAGAGCAATAACCTTGGAAGTCAGTTTGCTTTGGTTTGCCATCACGGTTTCTTCTTTTTTTTTTTGTTTAAAATGTTGAGGAGGATTCCCTATTTGTTGGAGATATTGTCAAACTGTAGGAGCGATATTGTGTGCGCTAACCTCGTGAATGGTTATTTTTCGCATTGAAGAAAGAAAAGCACATTTCTTCAGGACAAAGTGTGAGGCGGTTATAAAATGGGGAGTTGCATGCGGTCAAGTAATAGGAGGGTGTCTCTACAAACACCAGACATGAAAAGAAATAAAGATAAGGACGTAAAAACAGCGAGTATTTGTAGTGTTGCCTCAGTTTCCGGTAAGTTAAGTTATTTATTCCATAGAAGAACAGCTGCAGGTCTTCGTAGACACAGCTGAATGGGCGATTCTTCAGTATATCATATTCATTGCTTTTTTTTTTCTTTCTTTCTCTCTTTTTCCTTTCAATACATCTCCACCTTTTTAATATAGGCCTATACATGTATATACCTCTGTTGATTATAATTGTTTGTATAGTATATTGCTTGTCAGACTTTTACTCTATATTCTTTTTGCACAAATTTTCGGTGAATAGATACATCAAATCAAATCTTAAGTGGCAAGGATACTGAGTGAGTACTAACTTGGCATTTCCACTTACATCAAGCAGACTGCAGCAGACGACCCGCATATACGCTCTGTAAGGTGACCCTAAAACTAGACAAGAGCAAATTTGTCCCTAAAACCGGACAAGAGCAAATTTGTCAAACACAAACTTGTAGTCCATCGTGTATGGTTAAAATTCATTCACTGTCCACGTATGGAATAGATAAAATCGTGAGCAAATGTAAGAGGGAGCGGCACGACTTCAAGGAAAATAAAAAATGAGAAGCGAAAGGAGGAAATTTCTGACGCGTGTGATGGACATTCAGGGATGATATTGTGTTTTGGTGGGAAAGTTAAAGGGAAATGCAATTAGGAAAAGGAGGGTATTATGGCCGAATCTGATTACCTGAACGTCTATTTGCAGTAACGTTTAGCAGGTGAATAAAGTATTGCATCTGTTTATCAGTATTCTTATCTGCATATTAGCATATGCTTCATATCATCTCTCTTTCTTGCTGTAGTCTTTTTTTCTTATATACTGCCACTTCATCTTCATCTCCTTTTTTGCATCATCAAATCACGTGGTTTCTTGAAGATCACGTGAGTTGTGTTTTCTGAAAGTTTGATTCTATACGTGGTGTAATGGAATATGTTTCATGCATTTTTGTCTATTACCTTGGTGAAAAGATTGATATGCATGGAATACACTGAGGAAGAGTTTTAGACTAATATTTGACTTTTTAAAGCGTTAATAATGTTTCTTATGCGTACGGAGACGATGTAGAACAACGGAGATAAACATCCTCAATTGCTCATTTTTATACAATGAATGCAGAAGACCGCCTTTAATTTGGTGTAAGGCCTATATATGTATTCATACAAAACATAGAAGCCAGCAACTTAGTCCAAAGTATTTCCATTGTTCTCTGTATTCATGTGTTGTATGTTTATGATATGCACAGTATTGTGACGTCATCCGTATTATTTCTTGATCATGTTGATCGTGGGTTTCGTATTTGTCTTTGCTATAGTTGTAAGTGTATTTTGTTTTGAAATACAATGTAGGGCCTATTTGTTTTTCTCGTGGCCTCTCCTCGAGCACTTGGCTGACTTCCAGTTCAGTAATTCAACAGAATCATCAAAACAAGGAATCTACCAGGTCAGTGATTAATTTAAATGCATTGAACAATGGTTGTCATTTCAAAACGTCAGTGATGCATTGTACAATAAAAATTACGGTCCGATCTAATCGACTCTAAAGAGTCGAGTAACAGAGCAAAAGATGCCTTTGATTCGACTGCTAATAAGAATTATGCCTACCGATGCATCAGTCTAGCTTAGCATACATTTATGTGGGACCTTATTACGCGTTGTAAGACATTATGATCACTTGATTGTGGATTATCAATATCGAGGGCAAATTAGTACTTGAGGTGACTGTTTTTCAAAATTAGTACGCCTTTATAACACAGACCCAAAAAAGACCGTACTTCCCGTCACACTAACACCTTATAACGCCGAATGGGCGCAATCTCCTTGGACTGAGGATAAAATGCCCTTTAATCCGCTTTAAGGTCATCTAATTTCATTCATCGTATGAACCCCCCCCCCTCTTGATTCTCTAAAATAAATAATCTACCTTCTGAATGAGTAGGCATGTATGAACTGGAAATATTCCACGTGCCTAATCTCTGGATAATGTTGGTGAATTTTGAAGCAACTAAAGGGTCTAGCGCAAGTATATGAAACAATGTTAATACTATCTGCGATCCATTAGATGTTTGGGATCACATTTTGCTGTCTCGTGAGGCTAACAGCTTGAAGTGCATACAGACTTGAAGTGGATTTTGATAGTAGGTCATTTTCACCTCATGCAGTGCTACAGTACTTTAATTTATCCAAAAAAGTAGATTTTTCACAACCAGATTACCACCACCCCCCCCCCCACACACACACACACACTTGTATTTGCGATCGCTTCAAACCTACGCAAATCACATTACACATTCAGGGTCAGACATGCATGCATGTTGTTATCAGCTCCTAAAATACCTCACGCTTGGTAACCCGTAAAAGCAGTCATTGCTAACGAGTTTACTTTTTACTTAACCAAGTCAAATATTGGGTCGGTAAATAGTCGGCGAGCTCGTGTATGTAGCGGGGTGGCGAAGAACGGGTCACAACACGTACAGACTGCGATTGTACTTTAGATGCAAGAAAGCAGTGCCTTTTGACAGTCATTTATACTCCCAGTCTAAAGCTTTGTATCTTCACCGCATTTCACGCTCAATGGAACATAAGCATCGCCAACGCATTAGCACGGGAATTCCACAGTTTCACTTCTATATGCTACCTGTCAACACAGTGTCTGCGTTGATTCAGTGTGTAAAGAACGGTTAATGATAAACAACAAAACGGAAGATTTTTAGGAAGGGAATTAGACGATTCTGCAGAAACCAGTCCTGATTAGCAATGCGTGTTGCATACGTATATTAATGGCTAAGGCTCTAACATCATCTACACCAAGAGGTTATACGTCGCTTGGAACCCTGAATGGCGTAGATCCATGAACAAGATATTTATCCACTATTTCATTATACGTCAACTGTAGCACTGTAGTTGTTTTCGTACATTTATATCAAATCCAGTGGCTACGAAAGGATAAAGTTTAGTGGAAATGGGGAAGTTTGCCAAGTAAGGCTTCCATTATAACTTAAAGTCCAATTTTCAGTGTATGCAACTCTGGGAAAAGTAATATTGTAGACCCTTGAAAATATTTGCTTCATCTGTAGGCATGAATATGAATGCTCTCGTTGCATTTCACGGAAACCTGACTACAGCTCCGTAATAGTTTATCACCGTCACAGGTTGGAGAAAACTTTGCCTGAAAAAGTTTTGTACCAACTGCTCCCCAGATATTTTGTTGGTTTCGTGTTCGCAAACTTAGTGTGTACTATCCTCACTTTCCGGTAAGTGCATCCTGCCTGTTTTCCCCAATTTTCTTGTGTTTTGTTAAATTGTTTGTAGCTATACCTCGACAGTTACATCTTACCGTACACCTATTGTATACTTAACCCTGTGTAGGCCCTATATTTGTCAGAGTGGTGTATGTCTCATCAAAAGAAATGACGACAATTGTAGTAAATGTTGCGTTGTTTTTTCTGCTTGTTTCCCTAAGTTACCCCATTTGCAAGCTTTTATTTACTTATCTTATAGGAAATGTATTTGCGGTATTTGCTATCAGCAAAAGATATAGACATGTTCCGTTTGAGTGTGTATGTGTTGTTTTTTATGTTGATATCTATTTCAGCCATAACTGGGGGATCCAGTACGTCTAACAATGGGTGATTTATGCTAAGATCTATAGTGAATAACTAACAAATTACATAACCCGTTGAATCCTCTTTTCTTCTTATTTTGGAAGTCTAACTGTTATGGCCGACATATAAGTTACAGTGTTTTAGAACCGAATAGGTCTACACTTACAAGTCTATATACCCTGGCAGCATAATGCATGGTAGCAAAAAGTATCGCCTGCGGTCCATGCAGACGACATGTACACTTGTACGTAAAATCTCGTTACTCATTATACATAGATCACAGACGCACCACTGGTACACCTCACTAAGAGCTGTATTCCGAGCAATTTATTGTTCTGAAATTATGCTGTGAATGTTGGGTTATCCTTCTAACGCCATTGTGTGCGACCAACACAGCATCACAAAGCACAGACTCAGTATTATCTCAAAAGGATTCCGCTCACTCACACGCACACATACTTATATATAATTGTGAATGAATATCACACACACACACACACACACACACACACACACATTCACACATTCACACACTCACACACGACGTAGAATCTTTACAAAGTAATACAATGTACTGCAAACATTCCCGAATCTTCCTGCTTGCCCCCCCCCTTTCACATCCTTCGCGGTTGTGATCATGTACATTAACACAAAAAGTGATCAGCAGTATTACAAGTCAAAAAGTGACACAGTACACAAGTCGTTGAGTAATAGATCAGTAATCTGAAACAGCTACATCACAGACTTGTTGAAAAATAATACTGCTACAGATGGGAGTGGGCCCAGAATTATGATAACATTGTAATCATTCATCAAGAATTTCCTTACATTGTGTGCCATGACATAATTATGATTAATGTTGAGGGTTTTCATTTTATTGATTTTTTTTTGGTCACTGTTTTCATTACCATACGGTGCTTCTGACCATGTAAGTAAACTTTGAATAAAACCACAGAAACATTCAAAGACAACGATGTGTAACAATCTAGTGCTTTCAAAATAAATTTTGAAACATTCAATAATTTTGTTTCGTATTTCATTTTCACGTTCAATGTGCAATTATTACAAAATGGTAAATCACAACATTAACAACTAATAATATTTTACCTGACTGTATTTTTACCTTAAAATACTATACATGGGTACGTACTTTTCAGACATACATGTACAGGCATGTCACAATTTTCGATTGCATACATATCTCCTATTTTCGCTTTACATGGTACCTCATACTACTTGCTATTGAATAACAATATGCGCTTGATTTAGAAAGATTTGTATGTAAATTTGTAAATCATAAATCCCTTTGTAACCGATTCCCAATGTCAAAGCAATATGTTTTATTTATTTTAGTCTTGTACCGTAGCCGTTGATTTTTTTTTCATCAATTTTGTTAACACCACAAGTCCTTAACGCTTTCTGATTCAAAACACAGCAGCCAGCGAGCGTCTGCAATATCCCACTTCCGGGGGAAAGAGTGGTCAAATAGAGCACAAACCTCAATAAACCCTGACCTGTTTTAGCCCTCGTGAGAGACCCAGACAGGACATGAATCGTGTCCCCTGGTCCTGGCTAAACTAACCCCATCCCTACCCCCCCCCCCCCCCCCCCACACACACACAACGCTTGAAAGCATATATACGGATTTGAAATCAAACTACATTCATGGCAATCCTAATCATGTCTATTATGCACATTGTTGTTCATTGCTTTAACCCTTCAACTCTTCCTCACAGGCACAAGAGGGGTGTTATGATTGAAGTTTTTAAATATTTGACTGGAATATATGATACTCATAATATTTTTTTTTTCACTCAGCTCACATTAATCCTAGAGCACATAGTATGAAACTGGACAAACAGTATTCTCGACTTGAGTTAAGTGTGTATTCAATTACGTAAGATGATGGTATAGTTTTACCCTTAATGCCAGAAATATCAAACAACACTGATCTTTCTATCAAGAAACGAAACACTGACTTACCCGTGAGGCTGGATTTCGAATGGATCTTCAACAAGTTCCAACGTTTTTCTCTTATAATTCCTTAATGCAGGGGTACAAGCCGCGTCCAGTTCCAGATTGCTAAAATTGAAAATTGCAAACAGCAAGTGTGGTAGTTGACATGTGGCACTATAACAGGTTAGGTGAAAACGCGAACACAAACTTTATATACTTGTAAGAGCTAGGTAGCACTCTGCTATACACACCGAATGCTCACAAAAGCGAGGCGCGTTTGCACAGTACCGTGCGCTCTCGAAGATTGGCCCGGCTTTTGGTCTCGGGGAAAAGAAGATAAGTGCGCTTATCAATAGAGAGGCTCAGCTGAATTTTGTTGTACACTCACACACTACTCAAAACTCAATAGAGCGCGCGAACGAACCCACACAAAACGCGATAAAAGCCCACATTCTCCCTACCGTATTAGCCGAGGTTACAAATGGCGGTCTAGATCCACTGATTTCTTGTCTGTTGTTATGTTGACACTATACAGACTTATTTGAGCCTTCTGAATGCGGGTTTTTAGGCCCGTGGCGTCTAGATGAGTTAGAATTAATGGTAGGAGAATAAACATGGCTTAACCAGAAAGGCGGCAAAAGGGAAGGAGTGGGTATTGTATCAAAATGTTGTCTGCCTTTTTAAACCCTCTCTTAAATACATCATTCATACACATACACGCACGCTTATTTTGTTTCTATTATTTATTATCATTTATTCAACAACAACAAAATGCACACACACACACACACACACACACACACACATATATATATATATATATATATATATATATATATATATATTTATTTATTTATATCCATATGATATACATGCATGAAGATACATACAGACATACATAATATGTTCACTATTGACTCATTCATGCATTTACCAATTATGTTCACGACATTTTGTCTAAAAGGTCAACCATATTAGCTGGGAGAGATTTATGACTTAATGAACGTCCTGAGCGCACTGAGTACGCCTTGACGGAAAGTTTTCATGAAGTTTATTTTTCGACATTCTTTTCTTCTCCATTCATATAGTGCTGACATGCATACGCCATTGGTGCGTGGACACTGAATGATAGATCTCGCAATATCTATATCTCTTCGAGTGTGAAAAGTGGGTGTCCTTATGATGCTTGTGTGTCGGTGAATCTATAGCGTGGTTCTGTTTGTCTTCCCGTTCCGTCTGTCCGTCTGCCCGTCTGTCCATCCGTCCGTCTGTCAGTCTCCCTCTCGGCTTCTGTCTGAAGATGATACTGACATACCATTTAGCAATCTCTGGTATGTCCTACGCTGGCATCCTGTACAACCTAAGACACTGAGTTAAGTCCTTGATTACCGCTTTCAAACGTGACACGGTCCGTACTGCACGTGCGTCGCGGCTGTGGTGGTCCATGGCGTAAACACCAACGAGTTGATGAAGACACCAATGCAGATGACAAGTGATCTATTGCATATCATTGTCATTACTTCGATAATACACACACACACACACACACTCACACACACACACACACACACACACACACACACACACACACACACACACACGCACGCATACACTCACACTCACGAGATTGTTTTGACCTCAATGACATGGAGTTGAAGCCATCATTATGGCGCACTCATACATAATAGTACACAGGACTGGGGCCCAAGAGGTATAAAACTCGACTAGACCAACGCTACAGCAGCTATCGTCTGCTCTTTGATCACGATTGTATATGCATGCATGCATGCGTTCATACACACACGCACACACACAAACACAGACAGATAGTAATAAAAAGATGCACACACACACGATGAACCTTCTGTATATAGGTACAGAACGTTTACTGTCTATTTCTAACTTCTGCATTTTTTTTCCACAGATCAAACTTACTTTTTTATGAAATGATACCAATTAAAGGACAAGTCCACCTTCATAAATATAAGGATTGAGAGAATGCAGCAATATTAGTAGAACACATCAGTGAAAGTTTGAGGAAAATTGGACAATTCGTTCAAAAGTTAAGAATATTTTAAAGGGAAGGTAAACCCAATGAGAAATGTTTATTGAGTGAAAGCAGCAACATTAGTAGAACACATCAGTGAAAGTTTGAGGAAAATCGGACAATCGATGCAAAAGTTATGAATTTTTAAAGTTTTGGTGTTGGAACCGCTGGATGAGGAGACTACTAGAGGTTATGACGTATGAGTGGACAACAATACAAAGAAAATATAAAGGAAATTCAACAAAATTTCACTTTTCTAGCATTATGAAAGAGCACTTGACTAATCGCTTTCAGAAAGCAGGGAGAATAATTGCTACCCTTAACATATGTCAATATCAAGTTGATGGAATTTGTAATTTTCATGAAAAATAGATTTTTGTAGAATTTTCTTTATAATCTTTATATTGTTGTCCACTCATACGTCATAGCCTCTAGTAGTCTCCTCATCCAGCGGTTCCAACACCAAAACTTTAAAAATTCATAACTTTAGCATCGATTGTCCAATTTTCCTCAAACTTTCACTGATGTGTTTTACTAATGTTGCTGCTTTCACTCATTCCACATTGCTCTTTGGGTTTACCTTCCCTTTAAGTATCTGCGCAGTGACTGCTGGAAGAGAAGACAACTACAGTGTATGATGTCACATACGTGCAACTATATAAGGAAAATAAAAATAAAATGTTAAAAAACTTTTTATACTGTTTGAATAAAGTGCACATTTCTTCGACTTGCTACTGACGTATGTTAAGGGTAATATTATTCCCCCTGCCTTCTGAAAGAGAGAAGTCGAGTGTTCTTTTGTTATGCTAGAAAAATGGAAATATGTTGAACTTTCTTTATTCTTTCCTTCATATCGTTGTACTCATATGACATCACAAGCTATAGTAGTCTTTTCATCCAGCCGTAACTGAGCAGAAACTTCAAAAATTCCTAACTTTTTAACGGATTGTCCGATTTTGCTCAAACTCTCACTGATGTGTTCTACTAATATTGCTGTATTCACTCAACCCACATGTCTATGAAGGTGAACTCGTCCTTTAAATGCATGTACATTAAAGGAAAAGTTAGTCACTATTATATTCAGGTAGGCCTACAGACGTAAAAGAAACCTGTCACCGTCAGTCACTCAGTGAGTATTACACATGATAATAGTCAGTTCTTAGACATGCATAATACCATAAGAAAGTCTCTATGCGTGTACAAAATTAATGAAAACCAAATCTATCACATATTTCTCTATTCAAACATGTAATCAACAGTTGTCAAAAAGATGAGTTTTTAACATAGATTTTAATTTATCAAAATCTGTAATGCATCTAACATGCAGTAATATAATGAAAGAAATGTATGCATAACAGAAAACCTAGAAAGAAATGTATGCATATTACACAGAAAACCTAGAAGAAAACGTATTTTCTTTTCTTTTCTTCATTTGAGTGGAGAAAAGACTTTATTACAAGGGGGTCATAACATTGCGCATGAATTTCTTTCGTCCTAATTCCTTAATGCCTTTATACCATGTTTACGGCTTTGCTTCGTGCGTTTGCCTATGTGTCTTTTCTTTCATCACTTGCATAATTTGATGAATTAATGTTGTAAAATCTATTTGGTCGACACTTCCACGCCACAGCATAGTCTCTTATTGTTTGATTTCCTACATTTTCTTTTATCTACCCTTGTACATTAGATTAACAAAGTTTTCACTATAAAGAAAAGGAAAACACGTATACACTGTAATGCATCAAAGACATGCTGGATGTTACATGTTCGACATAAAGAAATAAACTATATCAATGAGTGTATTTTGGGTAATCATATCGCCTTGTGTATCATGTAGGAGAAAGAAAAGTATGTTGTGTTTCAAAGAGCATGTATTCACCATTATGCCTACCACACAGATCTTTTCACAAAGGTCAAGCTGGTAAAAGTTTGAGAGAAAAATACAAGAAGGTAATGGTAGGGACATCCCGGTATCATCTTTCTTTCTTACTGAAAGTAGATGGATACAAAACAAAGTAACTTTATATATAAACCACTGATGTACAGACTCACATTCAAAATCTCAGCCATTCTCAAAAACTCGCAGAAGGCGACTTCAACCTAAAGCTATCAGCATTGCCCATGCAGAGTTGTATTGTATAGAGCATGATTCGCGGATTATGACACTTCACGCTCTTACGTAACAATCAGTCATAATCACATGACGATGTGACGGAGGACATTTAACACCTATCACAATAACCTTCAGCAAAAACCATGACACAATAGTGATAATACATTAGATCTTTGCGGGTTTTCTCTTTTTCTAAGAACATGGAATCAACAATGGCTATAACTCTCAGCTATACTCATATGGAAGGAGTGATTATTTTGATATTAATGAATGAATGACATATTGTAGATAAAATTTCTGGTTGTCATCACTTTGAACTGCTCTATAAGACGAAATTTTCTAATACGTTAACCCACATTCTCAGAAACTAGTGAGGAAGGTGGGTTAAAGGTTTCCTAAAGAGTAGGTGACAAACACTTTAACGCCAGACTGAAGATGAATGCGAAGCCCAACCTCTGTGGAATGTTCGTGTGTGTGTGTTTGTGTGTGTGTTTGTGTGTGTGTCTATGTGTGGTGTGTGCATTATGTGTGTTTGTTTACTTGTACGTGTGCTTATGTGTTTGTATGTGCGTTTGTGTGTGATTATAGAGTCTGTATCCACAAACTCCTTTTAAATGAAGCTCCGAAACGAATCTATTTTCGATCCAATCTCCAACAGCTGTTCTGCACTATTTATTATGGGAGAACATGTTTAATGTGAGTGTACTATAGTATCCATATGCTGTGTGTGTATATGATATGTATGGACTTATTGTGTGATACTGTAAAACGACTAATGTTCGCATGCATTTGAATTTCGCGAATTTCGCGAGAGCCGAATTTTGCGAAATTAAAATGCGCGCTAAAGATCTTGTCTACACTATGTATTGAATGTTAGACTGAGGCAACTCGCGAAAAGTTCATGCCACGAAAATATCGGGTTTTGTAGTATCCAAATAATGGACTGAAGCTTGGTCAAAATCTTCTTATTTATCAAGGATGTGGGTGGGTTGGGATAATTTGTGGTGCATTATGGCTGAGACTGGGATCTGTGTTTACTGTATTGTGTGGTTTTGTGTGTTTTTTTAAAATATTCGTACCCATTGTGTTGTGAATTGATATTCTAAGAATGCAATTGCAATAGTTGGTTTGTGTGGCTGACTAACTAACTTGACGAATCATTTTTAGGAAGTCAAATAAAGAAAAGAAAGGTAAGTTCTTGTAGGTGGGGAAGGGGTGAATGGGGAACAGCTTCAGGTCAAGATCAAAATCTTAATGGGTGGGTCATACTGTAGAATTGAAGGTGACAGATATGAAGAGGCCTCCCTGATATATTGATAGGAACGACCGGGGCTGCGAATTTCAACAGTGATTTGCAAGCATTATCAGGTTTGACACGGGACGCTCCTGTGATTGCGATATTTACGTGTTTCCCAACAACAACAACAACAACAAATACAAAAACGACGATGACAACATCATCATCAACAACAACAACAACAACAACTACTACTACTACTACTACTACTACTACTACTACTATAAGAACAACAACCAAAGTATTCACGCAGACGGACTCCGGAAGAGTTCAGATGAAGAGCTAACATGAACCGAATATAGAGACGGAGAAGACTTATTACGCAATGCGCATTATTTCATCGTCAAAGGAGACTTTTTGCTTCAGATTGGAGAGGAATGATACAGACGAGAAACGACAAAGGCATGGCTGCAATAAATGAGGGAAGCGTAAAGGTAAAAGCACAAAGGATGAAAGAAAAGGCTTGCAATCAAATAAAATAAGCGTGTGACATTACACCAAAAAGAAAAGGAAGAAGAATAGGAAGAGTGAATAAAAACAGTCAGTGGGATGGTGAAAGTATAACTCACAGGAAATCGAGGGAGCAAGACCTGGCAAGCTCTGGATGCTGTAGGCACTCTGAATTGTTGTGCATGTATATAGGGCTCACACCCGTAAATACAATGGAATGTCCCAGACCCCTTCACAAATTCGTACCAAAGATACCAAAATAAATGAAGAAAAAAATAATTAAAAATCAATAATGTAGTTTGGCAAAAAACTAAATAGCTGTAGATATTGAGTATGAATTCCTCTACAAATTGCACTTTGGTTGGAAGAGAAGATGAAAGCTTTTCTGGTGGAATTTGAGGGGACTATATTTCATTGGGTACGTGTACGGAAAATGGGTGAGTTTTTGAGTGACAAGAACTCGTAGTCTGACTTTGCGGACCCCTGGACAGAATTTGAACTGAAGAATCCACCCTGAAAATTTGATGGATGGAAAGGTATATCTCACTTATCCAGGTTAGTGAAGCTGAAACACCTCATTTCTCCCAGCTATTTTACAGAATTTTTTGAAATTTGATTTTTAACACACATCCCTATGGGGAAATATTTATGGGTGTGAGCCCTTTAGTGTGGAGATTTGTATAGTCTTCTCGCGTTGCTTGTATGTCATTTATGTACCACCAGGTCACGCTACACTTTGACACGGCTCTGGACTGACTGTGGACTAAACGGTTGTCAAAACTCTAATGCCTATAGGGCTCTGTGACAACACCGGATTTTCTTTTCGGAATTGTCGATTTCCGCTTTTCAGTTTCAAACACTTTCTGGCTGCGGCAGCTATAGCTTTGCTGCTCACAACAAAACAGTGTTTCGAAAAACAAATGTCTATATAGGTCCTGTCTGATCCACGGTAGCTGGTTGCTATATACATTGCAGTTACATGAGAGCACACATCAGAATTTTATTTTGATGTTTAAGTTTTGGTTTGGCTTTATGAAATAACTTCTTACTTTATGTTGTACACATATAGCCTGTGCAAGATGTTTATCTCTTTTTTAAGGTGGAAGGGATTTTTCTGTCTAGCTCCACAGTAGCTTCTATCCCATTCTTTGAACCCAAAATCAAAAGAAAAAATAGAACATGTATTTTTCTTTTGGTCTTTTCTGCGTAAACTCTGCTTGACTGACTTCAAATCATACAGTTATAAGTTATTTTTGTAAACCTACGCGGATGTTCAACTATTATACAATTAAAGACATAGGATTCAAAGAAGCACATGAATTAAATAGACTGATATCCAATAGACTATTGTTCATCATTTGGAGGTCAAGATGGAATTACAGAATAAAATGTTCTACTCTATCAGATATTGTTTTTTCATTTTTATTCAGATTAGTTTATAACAGCGAAACATGATGCATGTATGTGATTTTCGTCGTGGGTCGTTTCTGCGTAAAGTATTTTAGTCTACTTGAACGACTTGTGAAATGTGCCCTTCAAATCTAACAGTTATTAGTTATTTTTGTGGGCCTATGTGGATGTTCAACCATACAAAAGACATAGGATACAAAGAAGGAAGTGAATGAAACAGAATGATATCCAATACAATATCGTTCGTCATTTCGAGGTCACGAGGATATTAAATGTTCTACTCTATCATTCTCCCGTCCTTATCATATAGATTTTGTTAATCACAGCGAAACGTGATACATGTACCCTTCGTTGTTGGTCTTTTCTGCGTAAAGTCTGCTTATATAAATGACTGACTTATGAGGCTATGTGCCCATCAAATCTAAGAGTTATTAGTTATTTTTGTAGGATGTTTACGTATATAAAAGGCATATAGGGTTCGAAGAAGCAGGCGAATCAAAGAAAATGATATCAAACAGAATGTCACAATGATGATAATAATTCACAATATTTATAGAGCGCTTATTACATTAAAATGTCTCTAATCGCTGAGAAAATAGAGAAGAAGAAAGGAAGAAGGTATAGTTTCAGAATGTACAAACTTAATTGCGTAACAACTATTACCAGGTATACACAAAAATGCTCACGCATGAGACTATTCAATAAACAAATAAGTTTTAAAAACAAATATTATACTCTATCATTGTCCAGTCATTATCATTCAGATTTGTTAATCACAGCGAAATGTGATACATGCATCTGTGGTTGTTGGTCTAAATTTCGTAAACTCTGTTTGACTAACTGGTGGAATCTGTCCTTTAAACCTAACAGTTGGGCCTACTAGTTTTTTTATAGGCCTACGCGGATGTTCTACTATTATACAAGACATAGGATTCAAAGAGGCAAGTAAATCAAATAGACCGATATCCAGTAGAATATTGTTCATCATTTGAAGGTCAAGAGGAAATTACAGAATCTTTTCTAACAGATATTCTCTTTTCACTGCCATTCAGATTAGTAATAACAGCGAAACATGATGTGTTTTTCGTTGTTGGTCTTTTCTGCGAAAAGTCTGCTTGACCATGTTGACTGACTTGTGAAATGTGTCCTTCAAATCAAACAGTTATGAGTTATTTTTGTAGGCCTATATGCGGGTGCTAACTACATAAAAGACATAGGATTCAAAGAGGCCAGTACATCAAACAGAATGATATCCAATAGAATATTATTCGTCATTATGGAGGTCACGAGGAAATTACAGAATAAGAGGATTAATGTTCTTCTTTATCATTCTCCGGTCGTTATCATTCAGATATGTTAAAGGTATAGTACCACTCGAAGCAGTGATTTAAAAATGTTCGGGTTATCACATTATTTTGATGCGTACGTGCAGGACAGTTGTACCACAAAACATAATACCATATGAAGATTTCGCAATAAAGCTTACAATATTTTTAAGGAGATAATCATCATAAATTTTTCTCTACAAACCACAACTGTAGACTGTTTATTCTAGAAACAATAGGTCTATCATAACCATTATTCACATTTTTGTATATACAGCTGTAATCAACATCTTTACATGGGTTGTTTCTATCCCTATATAACTCACATTTTAGAAGTATTTTGAAGAACTAAAGCTTGGTTTTGTTTCATCTGCAAATGTAAATAATGCCTTAAATCACGGCGAAACGTGATATTCCTGTACAATAACCCATGTACCTTTCGTTGTTGGTCTTTTCTGGGTAAAGTCTCTGGGTTGACTTGTGAAATGTGCCTTTCAAATCTAACAATTATCATTTATTTTTATAGGCCTATGCGGATGTTCAACTATATAAAAGGCATAGGATTCAAAGAAGCGGGTGCATCAGATAGACTGATATGCAATAGAATAATAGTTCGCTACTTGGAGGTAACGAGGAAATTACATTAATTGTTCTATTCTATCATTATATTTGTTAATCATATCGAAACGTGAAAGATGAATTTTTCGTTGTTGGTCTTTTCTGCGTAAAGTCTGCTTGATTGACTTGTGAAATATGTCCTTCAAATCGAACAGTTATAAGTTATTTTTGTAGAAATATGCGGATGCTCAACTACACAAAAAGACATAGGATTCAAAGACATGAAAGAAGTAGGTGAACAAACTAGAATGATATCCAATAGAATATCGTTCGTCATTTGGAGGTTACGAGGAAATTACACAATAAAATGTTGTACTCTATCACTCTTCAGTATTCATCATTAAGATTTGTTAGTCACAGCGAAACGTGCTACACGCATTACATGCATCTTTTGTTGTAGGTGATTTCCGCGTAAAGTCTGCTTGACTGACCTGTGAAATGTGCCCTTCAAACCGAACAGTTTATCTGTTACTTTTGTAGGTCTATGCGGATGTTCAAATACACAAAAGGCATAGGATTCAAAGAAGGAGGAGAATCAAATATAAATCGTTAATGATATCCAACAGAATATCATTCGTTATTTGGAGTCCATGAGGTAATTATGGAATAAAAATAATGTTCTACTCCATTATCGTTCTCCTGTCATTATCATTCAAATTTGTTAATTTTTCTAATACCAAACAACTACGTCATAGCTCAAAGTTTCCATTTTACTATTTAGGGTAGGGTTCATCTTTTCAATTGAAAGTACAGGGCTGAAATCTCTACGAAAATTATACCGCCGCGGAACGATGATGTTGGAAGCGATTATTACCGAGCCAATTTGAAATATCCAAAAGGTACATTGTGATGATAGCACTTGTCTATTCAAGACCGGCAGTCTATCAGCTTTGTATGTCCATATGATAGATGTTTGAGTGTAGTAATATTCCACATGAACTAAGAGAGAGTATGTGCCTACTTAGATCAAGTTTGTACTCATTAAAGCGTCATAGGGTAAACGTTACTGATATGCCTTGAACTATGGACCATCGTATTGATAATAATTTATGCTTAAGTGTCACCCTGTTTCATTTATTTCTCGTTTTTTTTCTCGATATAACCACTCGCTTGAAGTTAATAATACACTCCCTTCCCTCCACTCTTGAGAGAGATAATTAGACAAACCAAAACATGAAAAACTGCGGGAATATGATTTTCATTAGAATTAGACAAACATAACCAAGGAAAGATCTCAATGCTCCGTCTGATTAAAAAAAACAACAGATATCGGTGCCTAGTATCACGTTTATAACGATTAGAACAGTGTGATGACGTCGACTTATACACATACACAGGTGAGGATGACAAATGTAGTAGGAATACCAACTCTAAGACACTGTCTTATTTTCGTTGCAATAATACATGGTGGGCTGCTAATAATGTTCAGATTTCAACCCTATTTGGCAATTTGTAACACCCTCTTTATAACGGACATCCATTATGTCACAAGCACATTGAGTTCTAAATCGTATAGATCTGATAGCCTCTCCATCTGGGGTGAATAGAAATGAAAGTGTAACAGAACGTTCCTTAAGGCCACCGCACACTACACGATCAGACTGGTCTTAAAGTCTTAAGCCAAGCTGGGTCATCACCAGTCGCACGACCGGACACAGCACACTATAGGGCCTACGACCCGACTGTAAAGCGCGCGCAGTGCGCACTGCGTGCGCTTGCATGTATACTGCATTGTGAATGGCTGAAAGCCTACGACCAGTCGTAGAAATTCAACATGTCAAATCTCTACGACTGGCGCTAAGACCCAGTCGTACGACTGGAAACTGGCAAGACTGTGACGTCACACTTCTAGTCTTTAGGTCTTAAGACAGGTGAATCGGGTCAAAATCGTGTAGTGTGCGGCGGGCTTTACACATTGAATATCTAGCAGCCTTCAAGTCACTAATAGAAACCAAGATATTTGATAAAACTTTTACACCTTGCACTTACAAAAAGGATAAATCTTTTAGTGACAAGGCCAGCGCACTACAAGTGAGACATGTTACAGTTATTTTGTTACTATACGTTGGGCCGGTCGACGACATGTTCCAGTCAATATAATGACTTACAGGTTCAGTTAAAGGGATACTGTTTACCATTGGGAGCAGTGATTTGAAAATGTTCAAGATATCACATTTGATACATATGTGTTGGTCAGTTGTATCACAAAACATCCTACCATACATAAATTTCGTAATAAAGCCTAAAATATAAGGAGCTATCACTATTGTTCCGACTACACCATAACTGTAAACGGTTTAGTCAAGAAACCTGTTTATTGCAACTATTATTCACATTTTGTGTATTTGACAGTACTTAACATTGATTATACTGATTCGAATTTTTACATTGGTTGTCTCTATCTCTAACTGACATTTTAGAACTATTCGAAGCACCAAAGCCAGGCTTTTCTTTCATCTGCAAATTGTAAATAATGCCTTTAAGTCGCTAGTCAAGGAGGTACTAGACTATAGTACAAAGTAGTGCCAACTCACAATCTGTGTGTTCACGTTGTCTGTCTGTGTGTCCAGTATAATGTTGACCATGGGTATAGAGCGGACACAACGCTTTCACCAAACTGCGTTACCGCGATGATCAACTATTGAATTCAGTGGATAACTCCTATTCATCTGTACCATGCTTATTAGACGTTGTCCTTTCTTTATACGGCCAATGATTTATTGTGACGGCGAATGGACAGGTTACTGGATTTCCTCGCTCTTTGAAGTCTTCTCAGAAGGGCCAGTGGACTGATCTTTTCAGCGGAAAGGACAATGAACGATTACCGCCTTTGTATGGTGGTAATGTTGTCCCAAGCGTGGGCGAGGTGAATACCCCCTCGTTCATGACGTACCAGTTCCAGCGCTGAATGAGCCCTGGGCAGTCGAGCTATTATAATTCTCTAGATCTGTGATGGTCTTCACTATACGTGACAAAGCCGTTAGATCATTTTGAAGGTTCTCTTCAGCGCCCAACACTTGTATGATCTATATAGATTTTATTTGCATTTTGAACAAAACTATCTGATGAGCAAGATTTGTTGGAAATCATTTTAAAAGGCAGTCTTGATAATTCACCAATCGAGTACCATATTTGTAAGAACAAAAGTCGTCAAACAAAGTCACAACACTTGCAGGATCAAAAGGTCGTGTATTCTTCAACACATTTTGTGAGGAATGACTTTCAACTGTGAACACGGAAAAATGTCAGATTTCTACGCTGTCAGCCTTTCCAAGGCTTCGGAATAGTGGGGGACAACTCATTCCCAATTTAACTGAGCATTCTTTCACTCTATGTGTTTAGAGCTTAAAGAATGTTACTGTATGTCATCGCAGATCAGATTACGTAAATGCATGGGACGTAATGACTTAACACAACGCCGCTGGGTTTTGTCGAGAACAGGGCGATGGTTTTAAAAACGATGCATCAAGGTTCAATAATTGGAAGCCAACCTGTTCGGCCCTCTCACAGAGAATTGTTGACCAGTCGTATTGAATAGGTGTGTATAAATGAACGCCCTGGCGTCATCGCCAAACCCTACAAGTGCATTTGGGTGGAATGCGCGCGCTTACATTGACGTGTTCAAAGAATAATTATGGACATTTTATCAACGACCTTTGACGTGATACGAGTATACCTTGTTCCGTCATTATCAACGAGGCAGACATACAGCATAATTTTCTTTACTCGTCTACATTCAAGGAGGGGGTAGGGAGAGGGGAATGATTTACAGGTAACTTCTAGCATTGTCTATCACAATAAAGCACGAGTTCTTCACAAAACATATAAAATACAATCTTTAAAGCAGTGACAACGATTTCAGGCTTACAGATCGCAAGTTTTATTGCAAGCAACTCTTATAGGTAGCTTAAGTCTCTCTGAAACTCTGAAGATTTCGATCATAGTTTGATTCCAGAAAAACATCCCAAACTTTTCAACTAGTCAGAGTATCACGAGTTCCTTACAAAACGCGTGAAATAATAATTCAATAGTCAGTGACTACGAATTCAGAACTACAGATCGCAAGTTTAATTGGAAGCAACTTGTAACATGAAAAGTTCCTCATAAAATTATATGTATATGTAACATAGAATCATATCGATGTATTTCATCTGATCCATCGTAAAATATTAGAAATAGATGAAAAGAGTGCGCACTTTTCTAAAAACGACTATAAGTCCTTCTGGAACTCCAAAGATTTCAATCATAATTTGGGGCTAGAACACATCCCAAACTTTTCAACTAGTCTTCTTCCCTTGAACAAAGTATCTTCCCTTTAACAAGAACAAAAGCATAATCCAAGATATTCTTGAAATGTCCCTTTTGTTTCGATGAGATAAATTAGTTACTTCCACCACACAATTGCTACGTTGATTCAATCTCTGTGATACAGTGATATCTGCATCACTTGGATTTACTTTTCTTTCGAGAATGAGAACCGAGAACTATTCTTCATCGTCCTTTTGCATGTATTTCAGTCATGACCCATCGGAACTCTAGGTCCAAATAACTTATATATACAGTTTTAGTGTTTCATAAGCACAATCTACGGTACAAGAGCCGGATAGGACACTATTCGTAGTTTGTGATTAAAAAAAAAGAAGAAGAAAAGAGATACATGTAATAGGCAGCTGGCAACTTACAGCAAAAACCTTATTTACACTATAAAAAGCAGATTGTTGTATGTTACAGAGCAATTATGGTATACTTGGGTGACCCGCACCTCGTCATAGTTAATGTTTGCCCATGATTGAATCACATTTCGCCACTGAAATTCTTTGAAATCCAACTCACATACAGGAAAAATGCTGAAAATTCCAATGGAATCACAAGTTCACTGATCGACATTGAAAATTTGCAGCTATCGTCGTCAAACGCGAACGATGCGAAAAAGTTGCGCGCTAAGGAAGGGGCCCGCAACTCGTCACCCGCTCTCCCATAGACTTAGCACGTAAAAGACGTGTGCGAGTGACCGTGATGTTCCCATAGACATACACGTAAAAGATGCGTGCGGGTGATATAACACGTATTCCTATAGCCCTATTAAAATTTCAGATTTTCGCGAAAAACTGTTCGGTTTTCACCACAATTTGCTTGGTTGTGGTAGTCCTGCCAAGTTTCAAGCGTACAGAACACAGTCCCGGGCATACATTTTTGTTCAGTGCGCTCAAAACGATTTTGAGCGGGGTGACGGTATTCGGGCCCCTGACGAGGTGCGGGCACCTGGCTATACTTTCAAACCATTGGTTAAAGGTGCATGGTCCCCGTGTTTTAGTCAAGTGCGTACGCGGGCGCACGGCGCAAGTTTCCTATAGAGACCTACGCTATCGACTTCTTTTGGCGCTTACGCTTTGGCCCACTTTCCCGAGTCCGAAGAAGTCCGATTCACTGTAGTCAGTGGTCCGATCACACTTCGGCTCATGATTCGGCTGAGGGGGATGACAGCTTTAGCAAACTTCTTTTGTGATGTCATAATAACAAGCACATATGCACGCACCCTGGCATTACTACAGACTGCGCGATGCGCAGAGAAGACAACAAAGGCAACGTTACATAGCAACACCTACGCACTTTACTCTTGATGACAGCTCTACTTCGGTAATCTTCGGCAGTATCATCAACAGCGCCATCTACACTACCGGGACTATGCCCCTTTAAAGCCCAAACAAAGTTCTGGTACGCCTGCAAAAGTTGTCAAATTTCGCTCCCAAATGTGAACGTATGCTTGGGAAATGTGCAGGATAACGATGTTATTGCAAGATATTCGATGGGTAACGACGAAAATGCGAAATATTAAGCAAAAAGGTTCAGTCTCAGAACTTACCCGAACGGGGTCAGGCTATACTCGGACTCGGGGATAACTCGGCTTCGCTTTGACGGCGGGATGAGTTGTAATGATTGTCCCTCTGATTGTACAGTGTTGTCCTATGGGAGCGGCCTGTATAAACTAGCTCTTCGTGTTCTGGCTACTCGCAGTAATGGTCCGAGTTGTTACAACGCGCGTATCAAAAACCTCTTTTGCGCGCATGCAAAATTAGTGTGCGCCTATCAAGCTTGATAAACAACAACAAAAACTCCAAAGACCGCGCGTCTCAGCAACTGAGGACCGCGCGCTGTCATTTTTGTTTTGTCTTGTACAGGATTACATTAGCACGCACTTTCCTGTCCATTCAGTTAGGCCTCATTTGGTATTATGCAGTTGTGGCCAGTAGAATGTGACGATCACTTACTGAGTGTGAGTTGTCTGAAGTAGGGTCGAATTTTTCCCGAGACCGAGTTAGTCTGGAGCCTTCTGGAATAAAAGTCGGTTTTCCTACTATTATTATTTTTCTCAAAATACTCCTAACCGACTCATCATTCCGGCAAACCGCGTCAGCCAGGTAAGTTTCTTCATGGACTCTTTCGATATATTGCAAGCAAAAATGAAATGGTATGGTAGGTGTTCAACCCACCGACCGGGTCCATAACGACCGACCGCGCATTATAATGGCATTGCGCGTACAGAAAGAAAATGTACGCATGGGACTACGCGCAACGGTGTTCGATTCTTCACTGGGCTACGCTACCGAGTAAAATGTGGCGAAAACAACTAAGTATTCCCTCTGAATTACCGAAATTTAGCAAAATCGAATAAGGTTTATCGTGTAACTACATATTACTAGGCCTACCTTTGCTGACTCGTTGTTAGATGTAGAGTATCCTTTCGTAATAAATTTGACGATTTTGTCCGCAAAATTGTCACCGCCGCTTGTACGATCGTGCACACACGTTACACATGTATGACATAAACATTTTGTCGCCCCCGCGCTACGACCGTACGAGTTGATGCAGAAACGAGAAATGAATGCGAAAAAACAAACCGACTCATCTAATTTATTTCAATTACGATGAAAAGTTTCCTAATGAAAATCAAGTCAAATTCATCAAACAGTCCTTCAAAAGTAATATCGAAGGATTCAAAATATATTCAAATATTATTGGGGGGAAAATGACGGCTAGAAAAAAACAGCGGCCTGTCGAAAAAACGCATTTAAGTGCCCTTTATACGTATTATCAGAGTGGTCGGCTGAAATGAGCAGGGCAACTGAGTGCGGAAAAAATGACACCCCACGCGTTCGAAGCCGCCATCTAAGAGGGCGTACCTCAGATCGCATTTTCAGTGCGCGCTTGTGAATCCGGAGTATTTTCTCCACACGTGAGTAAAATTTCAGGCAAATTGTGAGATTTTTCACGTTTCTATTGATAGAAAAACGTTAGGTGTCCGGTATTATGAACACCCAACCATACTAGACGGGTTCTCAAGCACTTACCGAAACTTAGTTTTCACTTTAATAGGTGATTTGTTGGTTATCATAGTTACAAGCATGAATAATGCTATTCTTGATCTTTTATCAGTAGAACAGCAGCCGTTCAAACATAAGTAAAGTGTTTACTGATGTTGTCATGACTATGCTATGATAACTATTATTTACGAGAACATTTTTTGTTAACACCCATTCTAAATATTAGAAAAATGATAATTCTAAATGTCTTGTGGGTGTGTTTGTTCGTCAATTCTATTGCTGACTTCTTCTTTCATTTCTTTCCAATCCACAGAATGACATTTCTCTGAACTACAACCACTCTGAGAGGGCGAATCTCAGTCAAGGCCACAAACTGTTTGGACATCCCTTGAAAATCGTGGATCAAGATTTGGATCATTACGAGAAACTGTCCACCTCTTCTTTTCCAACAACGGACTTCAAAATTCGAAGATATCTTTTCGAGTATACACATAATATTGTACACTGTAATAATTGATATCTTGTCAAAAGCGAATATAGCCGCGACGCGTATAGCAACATGAATGCCATGACGGTGACCTCAGTCAAGGATAGACATTGAGCAGGACTAAGGACCAAGTTTAAGTCTTTCCCCTTGTTTGACCACATATCATGGTGGTCAATGGACATTGCGATGGACAATAAGCTAGTTCGGAGTTAGCTCATGGGCGCATTGGTACGAATGACCTTTCTCTTTTCTCAGTCGGTTAGGGGCACTTCACTCGTTTTAGAGCGACATAATGCATAAGCTTTACATAACAATTTATGGGATTCACAATCCTGTTCAAACAAAGAATAGAGTTGCGTAGACCAGATGAGCAGAACGATCCGTCAATTTACACTTGGGAAAGCATCCATTTCATTATTTTGCATTGAATGTATTGACAATCTCTTTCTATTGATATTGTCAAATATCCACTTTTGCTGTCAGGTGGATGTGCTGGCAAGCAGCATTTATAAGTATCTCATGAATAATCATTACATTACAGATGCTTATCCCGGTGAATTCAAAAACCATTATGCCTGTTGGTCCGAATGACCTTGTTTCTGCTCATGCGCAAAGTGGAACTACGAACTGGCTTATTTCCCTGACGCAAAATCAAAATTACTTATAGAGCGCCATCCTTTGTTGACGGTCATTATAGTTCGGAGCCGAAGAGGTATGTCCACAGAACTCTACATCGAGTTATAGAGTTCTGTGGGTACGTTCTTCAAAGGTATAATTATTGTGTGTAGACTGAATGATCTGCCATGATCTTATTATGAAGTCTCATCAGTATTTTTGACGTATTTTGAAATGACAGGGTTAAATCAAGGCCAAATCCAAGTCCGCGATATCTGTAAACATGTTTAGCACAATCGCTACTGATACGTAACGTGTAATGTAGAAGACTCGATTCCCTTGACGCTCTCGATAGTACCCCTGAGGGGCTCTGTTGCCATTGTGTGTGATGCCATCGACAAACCGAATCACGTGCGACATATTTGAACGTGAAAGCATGTGTTGCCAACAAAGAATTGGAAGAGCACAATACTGGAGAACATGTGTATACATGGAATGTCCTCGAGGGGGTATAGCGTCTCTACATGCCATCCCAGTCATTTCATATACTTGACATGTCCTACAGTAATCGAGTCATGTCTAATCCGATGAATTTTTTACGATTGTGTGCGTTTTTAACTGCCCGGCAAAGGGGTCTTTTAGGCTTTTACGATGTAAACTTGCTAGGGCCCTTCTGCCGGGAAAACAACGTAATCATCTCATTTGCACTTTGTCTCTTCACTTTTCGAAGGGGGGTAGGACTATGATGATGTTCCTCACATGGCCATAATTATAGTTCACGCGAAACTTACAAGGGTCACAACAAAAATACCCACAATTCAGACGTTTATTTTCACATTTATCTCTTGTGTGTGTATTTTATTTATTTAACCGGATAACAGGTTGCTTTACCTTACATATTAGAATATAAGCTGTATCGGATTGTAATAATTCAAGGTTTTGGGCAATTCTTCTCCTGTACATCGATGGATCACAGAGTATAGAGGAAAGAGATGAGAAGTGTACACCTGCTCGACAAGAATACATAATACGAAGCAGTGATAAAAATCAGCTGAAAGCCAATTTGTTTGTGCTAGCGTGCCCTCGAAAATCTGACCTTTTTATGCCAGTATGTCATTTACTATGTTCACAATGTCATTAATGATAGATATTTATTGCGGCACAATATCCTTAATGTTCCAAACATTCAGAGATCATTCCCCCACCCTCCGATCCCTTCCCCTTCGACCCCCTCTTTCTCTCTTTAAAAATGTTTGTCAAAATGGAGTGGGGAGAGGGGGGTAGAACGAGACTTGTGACAAGGAACGCGTGATCAGCCGATCACGTTTACAAGCCTCATGCTGCATCAAAGGGAACGATACGTGATTATCGCACCTAGATTTTACGATGAATTCACAAAGAATGGAGACTTTGACATACTTCACACCGAGTGTTATTTATTACTTCTTGTCATGTATTTCTCGCTATGTATTTCTCTGTCAGTCTTAATCTTTCTTTCTCTCCCTCTCTCGATCTTTCCAGGGCGTAAACAGGATTATATTTCGAAAAAAAAAAACATGACAAGACAAAGAAAGCTTTTGTCTTGCGTTATAAACGACACGTTATTGTCATTCCGACATTTCCTCGTCTTTTGATTTCATTGGTGACAGAAGAAAGACTTCTACAACTTTCGCAGATCATGAAAGAAGCCATTATCTGACTATTGGCGTATCAAGGTTGGCACAAGCATACCATGGATCACTGTCTTGAAGATTTTGTTTTGTTTTGTTTTGTTTGTTTTGTTCATGTTGTTGTTGTTTTTTCCGCTGCATGGTGTTCGTCAATACAATGCATTACCTGGTAGTATTTCGTACGTCTATTGAGATTTCAGAATTTCTGGTGGGTAATATAGGCCTACAACCTATGTCGTGCTTGTCTGCGACAATTGTCGACTTTCCGCGAACTTCTATCTTGTTTTGATGAATTTTCAGCATAAATTAGTGCAGTTTTTTTTTTTTTTTTTTTTTTTTTGGGGGGGGGGGGGGTGGGATGACTATGCGCTATCAAACCAATGACTACTTATCAAAATTACCTGGCACTTCAATGAATATGTTGTGTAGTGACTTCATTACTCTACACATACGTAAACACATTTAGGGCAGTAACGTGATGTGTTTACTAAAGCATTTCTTAGTCTTAAAATGTTGGTTACTGACCAGTGTTGACCAGTAGGGATCTGGCGCTACACCACTGCACATAATTTCATAATTTCTAAATGCATTACAGATAACAAAGGTGACACTGCATGGCCGGCGGAACCGTGGGGGCCGTGGGGGCTCGGGCCCCCACACTTTTTGTGCACCATACAAAGGAATACATAAGGTGTCACTTTGGGCCCCCACACTTTTTTTTTAACCCGGAAGTACGTAAATGGCACTTAATAGAAATAGATAGAGATTTTGAAGTGTGAGCGCGGTAAGGTTATGTTTTTCACTGAAGACGTTTATTTCTAATTGTGTTTTTTTTTTAGCTGAGGACCTTTTTTTTTTTTGCTTGTCAGCTGAAGGAACCCGGAAATGGAAGGGGAGAGATGAGCTGAGGACTTTTTTTTTCTTTTCTTTTTTTTTTTCGCTTGTTAGCTCATGAAACCCGGAAGTGGGCCCCCACACTTTTGAAAACGCTCCGCCGGCCCTGCACTGTAATGAAATTGATTTTAGAATTTAACAAAATATGACAACTAACTTCAGTGGAGAATCAAACACGTTCTTAATAAAGATATTTCTAAGAATGCAAATTTTAATCCAAATTTGTGTTTTCATCCAAAATAGGAAGTAGGCCTAAGCTATCGTTTGGATTGACATCATTTTTACACATATACCGTGCACGAGCAAAGTTATGGTAGAAACGAAACAGAATAAGTGACAGCCAGGGATTTTTTGTTTATGAAGAAAAGAGGAAAAGGTAAATTTCTAAGCATTTCAAGATTCCCTCTCTTACGTCCAACATTATGTCACTGACTTTTTCATCGTATTTTGTGAGTTTACGTAACCCTTATCAAATTTCGTGTCCGGTGGAACAGACAACACATGGTCGGTGAGAAACAAAATAGAAAACACAAGATGGCGCTATGTAGTATTCCATGTTGTGTTGGATTGTCCCAGCCTAATGTATAAAAAAACCAGAAGTAATCGTTAAAGGGGAAGGCTAGTAACTGATCAGTGGGAATCAGTGGAAATGCTGGGAGATGATTGTTCCAATCCTTATGGGATTCATTCAAGAGTTCATTGTATATCTATTGTTGTCTGAAAATGATTTGCTTCAGAACGGTCTCATATTCAAGTAATGTGCAGATTAATGCTCCGTCACTGACCAGAGACGCTAACCTGGAAGCATTAAACTGCACATTACTTGAATATGAGACCATTCTGAAGCAAATCATTTTCACACAACAATAGATATACAATGAACTCTTGAATGAATCCCATAAGGATTGGAACGATCATCTCCCAGCATTTCCACTGATTCCCACTGATCAGTTACTAGCCTTCCCCTTTAATAAGGAATGAAAAGAAACAAAGAACATATTCTAGTATTTTGTAAATGTGTGCGTGTATGTACGTGTCTGTCTGTGTGTCTGCGTGTATCATCTGACACCAACGCTCACAAAAAAAGGTGATTGCAAGAATTATTGATTCATTCATGTTCCTTGTAACCCATAATACCACTCGGATTCCGCAAAGAAAACATTGCTTTGGTGACGCAGCACCTCATTAAAGCATCATAATCTTAGGCATCCCTTTAAAACATACAGGACGTGATAGCCCACCGGACAAAATTCGATCGACTGATATCAAAAGGGAGGATTTTAAAGTGCTTGCTCTAAAAAATTAATCCTGTTCAGAAATCAAGCACGATCAGGGCGATGCGAGTAAAACGTTATTGAGGTCTATGTCATCAACATGATAGCTTGAATCTGTCTGCCTGAATTTAATACACCTAGCTGTTTGGACTGTTCTTCAGGGCTGCCTGAAGGTTCATCGCCTGTTGATGAAATTATTTGTAAATACTTAGATCTCTATTACCTTGGCCACTTTCATTGAGCCTCTCGAAAGTATCTTTATTGGCCCACCTTTGTCTTCGATGTTTCATATAAACTTGGTCGAAATGCCATGCCTTGCCTGTCCGCTGCTTCACCAAAACAGCTCTGGAGACAAAGTTATTAAATTATTGTTGTTTTTTATCAAGGAGCTACTCCAGGACATCTGTCTTACTGACATATTATCAATGTAGAACTCAAGCAATCATCGGCATGAAGACAATCACGTCATACTCGCTCAAAATACTATCCAAGTGCCGCGTGGTTATGTCTGAACTGCTGGTGTGCAAAGGTCACAGTATCGTGGAGTCCAATGACTTCGATCAGACCCTGCACCTTATACTTCGCAACTCATGAGACTCTTTATCATCGTTGTTAGCCTGACCATGTGAAGAAGATGGAAGCAAACATGACAAGCCCCATGAAAGACTGTCCAGGCCTTTCTCGGCTAAACGTTATCATAATCTTAGCGTACATGATTCCGGTGTCATTTTTTACGCTTGTTGGAAACGCGTTAGTAATATTGGCGGTTGTAAGATATCGTCTGCTGCGTACTCCGACAAATCTGATAATCTCCAGTCTGGCACTCGCCGACCTTATGACAGGATGTGTTGGTATTCTTCCATATCTCATCTTCAATATCACGGGTGACGTCTTACCTTGTAATTCACTTTATATCGTCGTATTCTCAACCCCCATGTCCGTGGGTATGGCTGTGTCTCTGTTACATATCATTGCCGTGACTGTCGATCGTTTCATCGCCGTGACACTGCCACTGCGCTACTCTACGATAGTAACTTATCGTCGCCTCAAAGTCATCATTACTTCCTTGTGGATCATGGGTTCCATGCAGATTGTCCGGTCCTTGCTTCTAGTGTTAGTAGACAAAAAACTGCCAACCATTAAATGCTTTGGAGGCAACTTCGTGGACAGCTCATTGGTAGCCTTCAATTCGGTACTCTGTGGTGTCTACGTTTGCACTTTTGCTGTTCTCATCGTCCTCAACGTTCGCATTTTGCAGATAGCAACGAGACAATCTCGTATCATCTCGACTCGGAACCAAGCTTCGCGCGAGAAGCCGATTGATCGTCTAAAAGCGGCAAAGACGATTTCGCTGATCGTCTGCATCTTTGTTGTCTGCTGGCTCCCTTCCGGGGTCGCATTCGCTCTGGAGCTATCCAAAGTAAGCACCGTTTGGCACTCTGCAATTTTTCAGTCGATGGTGACTGCGCAGGGCATAAATTCGGCAGTCAACCCTCTGATCTATGGCTGTAGGGATCGTACATTTCGAAAGGCGTTCCAAAAGATTCTTCATTGGGGGAACAAGCATTTTCATGGGAATGTCTAAGTCCCACGCATCTGATGTCGACTTCGAGATATTCGCTTAAAAAATTGAATCACGTGCTTCATTATATATTTCAACCTATGATGACAACCAATATCCTATATTTAAGCTAGGAACCCCTCTGTGCAGCAGCCATTGCCCACAGATTTTTTTTTAATCAAATGATTTCATCAATCTTTCGGGGTTTTTGTTTGTTCAAAGTTTACGATTTAAAACATTTAGTTGATCACATAATATGTGACAAAAAGCGTGTGATTGAATGAACCGTAATGCATCATTAACTTGTGAGTGGGACCACAAACCCGTAAGAGGTGTTTCAATGACAAGGCTCCACTGATTTGAAGCAGCATAAATTGAGAAAATTTAGGAATTAATCTTTACATAAATGCTTCATCTCACATATCGAAATGCCAAATTACAATTCATAGGGGTAAGCAGTTCGAATTTGATGCAAAACGAAATATGATTAGCGTGGTAAGGAGTAAAATCTCTTAAATCAAAATTTGGGTATTTGTGATGCTCTCAGTCACCAGTTGTTTGAGATTATGGTATGGACAAAAAAACAAACAAATGGAATTGTAGCCTACGCATTGACGTAGCCCGTCACGTTATAGGTACGAAAACAGTTACGTTGGCATTTCTAACAGGAAATTGAATGTGTTTAGAACAAAAAAAATAATAATTTCGGTTACTCATTGATTACGTAATATTGGAAATGGTTGTTTTGCATCCTGCTATATTCTGATCATATTCTGATGTGCCAGTCATTTGTTACATCTGTGTGTGTGTGTGTGTGTGTGTGTGTGTGTGTGTTTTGATAATAATTCACATATTGGCAGGTTATTGTTATGGCTCTTTGATTTACGTGTATTTAACACCATTTCCGCGGAGAGTTTAATTATTTTACTGCAGGAATGAAATTCAAAGCATCCAAGCAGTATTTCTCTTCTTTTTTTTTCAATTTCTCAAATGAGGACAATATGTCATACATATTTGTATATGAATATATATATATATGTTTGTGTGTGTTCTATGTAATTATATAATATTATAAAGAGAGAGAGAGAGAGCAAGAATATGTTCGTGATTATACACTTGTATGTGTCTATAGACAGGAGAGACTTGTGAAGCTCCGACATCAATCGATGTAATCTGCACTTGTGATTGTAACAGAAATCATTACGTGAATTTTTACGCAAAGTTTTATAAATATTATGGAACATGGAATCAATATTCCTTGTTAAGCTATAATATCAGAACCAATTTGAGAATAGTGTGGATATGCACTCCAAGCAAGACACTGTTACATACGCAGACTGACATCTAAAATTGGGCTAGTCGCAGGAAAGAAGCGAAATGTAAATATATTTCCCTTTTAAGGGAGAACATTATTCTGTGGAAGCACTTCAAAATCATCGTTCCTTTGCTTTAGTTTGGGAGGGGCATATCAATTACCTGTCAGGGATATTGCATCGTTACAGACACCCTTAATTACTTCTTGTCATCAGTTTTACTTCGTTCATTTTTGCGATATTGGAAAGGGTAGCGACGCAGTTTAAAGAAAGATCCGGTAACGTGGAAATTCATGGATGTCCGGAGTCATTCGGTGGACACCGGGGTACGCTCGAAAACCAAGAATAGCACCGGTCAGTGAACGTGTGCATTGGCGCTTACGCTGATCGGAAACATTCGACTCCAGTCGACGTTCTTCGGCTGTGTGCGTACTGACACAGAGATCGGTGATAAGGCTGTACACAATTCATAACGGAAATTCTCAAATTTATTCGAGCTGGGCCAGATAGCCTTCCCGCTCCATCGTGTCCCCATGCTACTGGCACGTTTCAGAGAGAATGGGCGTTTTGTAGGAAGTGCGTTTTCAGGACAAGGACGAAGCTTTCATTTTTTAGACTGTCAACTCAACTCGTTTCGAATAAAAGATTCAAATCTTTCGGCAAAATGAAACTTGGCTCCGCTTTGCTCTAGCAAAACTAGTAGTGTTTCCGACACGAACCTGTTCCAAAATACTAATCCTCGCAATTTCATCCAAATCCCATGCCGTGTTTCCAGAAAAAAAGGAAGGGCCAAAATTAGGGGATTCATTTAAGTACCCTTTAAATCCTATCTGATATTGTAATGTCCACTAAACGTACGATTTCACTTTGTATATGATACCGGCAAGGAGCTTTGAAGCTCCTTGATACCGGGGAGGAATTCGAAGTGTCTCCGGACAAAAGACCCTGCCATGGAAGCAAACAGCACAGTTCAAGATTCGGTGGTATCTCTAAGCTCCACTAATTCAGCATTGCTGCTGACGTATAATATATTTGTTATTCTGTGCATCGCAGCTGGAAATATTCTCGTGATTTTGGCAGTCTGTCGATATCACGATCTGCGAACACCGACAAATATGATCATCGCGAGTCTCGCCTTTGCTGATTTTCTCACTGGGTGCTTCGGTATTCCTCTGTATAGAATGTTCTTGAACATCTTCGAAAGCAGCCTACCGTGTACTCCAATGCGAGCATTCCTGTTCAGCTTGCCTGTGAGTGTGACTTCTACAGTTTCCTTCAATCATTTACTCGCAGTAACTGGAGACCGTTTCATTGCCGTGACGAGGCCGCTCCGTTATCACTCACTAGTGACAAATGAAAGAATAAAGTACGTGCTGCTTCTTATATGGGTAGTATGCACAGTAGCGACTGCGACGAGGTTGTTGACGTTTTTCGCCAATGACGAGATGGTAGGGACCATAAAATGCTCTGGGCAATTTTTTGTTCACCCGTCGTCAGTAGCTGTAAGTTCAGTATCTCTCGCAGGATTTCTAACTGTCGCCATCATTTTGTTGGCTCTGAATATAAGAGTTTTACAGATAGCCATGAGGCAATCGCGTATCATTGCAAATCAGAACGGGGCTTTCTACGAAGCTCGAAATCAGCACGACGCACGTAATGATCGTCTGAAAGCGGCAAAGACGATTTTCCTCATCGCATTCGTCTTCATTGTTTCTTGGACGCCAGCAGGAATAAAGGAAATCTTGGACCTCTGTGATATCCGAGGTCCATGGGACAATATTCTCTCCCAAGGTGTCTCCATCACACTTAGTCTTCATCCAGCCGCGAACCCTTTGATATACGGCTTCAGAGATAGTAAATTTCGCAGAGCATTCAAAAATTTACTCCGTCATGCCTTGAACGGAAGATCATAAACTTATACAGCCTCTTTGTCTGGCATAAATTTGGTCCCCCAAAACCAGTAACGTAACGGTTTTAGTCTATGTGATGAGGTCTAAACCTGATTTCATTAATGTTGACAGCTGAAATGTTCTTATTGCTTTTAATCACTCAAGTTGAGGTCAAAGTGGACCATTCAATTCCCGTTCAAATCCATTCTGTTGAATAGAGCAAAGTACAAAGAAACACGAGACGATGAAAATGTCTTTGAAATCCAGCACAAAAAAAGAGATCTATAATGTTACGGTTTCACTTGTTTCGAAGTATCTATTATTATATTTTATAATATTAAATACTATATAGGACGGATGCGCTCAAGGGCGGATGCTAAACGCTTAATCGACCAACATCACTTGCTCGCATCACGCCTAATTGCCTCAACAGTTTGTATGATTTCCAATTTTCCTTTCCTTTTCTTTATTTTTTTTTTTTGGAGTGTTTGCCTGAGCGGGTTCCTCTTTGTATTTTCCCTTCCAAAACATAAAACATAAAAGGAAAATAATATACAGATATTATTGACTCAATTAGCTCTCTGCAATACGTGTTGTCTAGCCGATGCGATATGATTGCTTTAATTGAAAATAGATTAACAACAGAATCGTCTGATCGTGATTGGCGTCAGCTTGATAACAAACTGTAATATGTCAGAGACATTATCATGAAATCATCTGACTGGTTTAAGACACTTGAAGTTGTCATCAAGCGCTTGTCCAGACTGGACTGCAAATTAATGTTCTAGCGCAAAGGTTGAATCCACCACTTTTAAAGTAGAGTAATTGTGCCTATGAACTCCCATCAATGAAAGGGATAATTGAGCAACGTTTACCAAAGTGACGGATGTCAAACATTAGCATTAATTAATCTAATTAACCCCAATTTTGCCCATGAAGTGAAGATACCAAGGACTGGTGATTAAATGGAAACGGCTTGGTGGTGGTTGTAGTTTACAGACACTATCGTTTGTGGACACCGGCATAACTGCATCACTGCAAGTCTTACAACTTACACCAGTTGTGAGTCGCATTGTACGGTTGTGTCGGCACCATCTGCTACCTCAACGACTTTCATCTTTACCCATGCGCTCGTCACACTTCTACAGGAGAAAGATGTTCATCTAAAGATGATCCTTGTTCATTTCTTCTAAAATTTTCAAGGCGTGACGAAGAGGAAAGAAAGGTCGTGTTAATATCGTGGACAGCACCACCTCCATTTCTGGTGTCTTGGCTGGAAGGTGTAGACTGTCCCTTGGTACTTGACTAACATTTACTGTTTCGCAGCATCTTCAACCTTGCGGTACTGAGGACTTTATAAAATGTTTTGATAACACATGAATACTTAAGTGTAACGGCTTACCCATTATTCTACTTCCTTGGCATTGCCACTGGTAACCCCTATGGATAGATCGAACGCTGCGGATACAGTAACCTGCTCAAATGCGTACTTATCAAGCGCAACCCATTTGACTACCTGTGCTTTTACACTTACCGAGAGTGCTCAACCTGAACGCTGAATTACAAACACGATTGTAATTACGATTTGAATCATCATTCGTTCACACGACCGAGGAAGGCTTCACGGGTTCTGGGTTTTAAAATTCAGAGCGAGTTGGGTAGCTTTGGTTTCTTTTCAAGTTCCCATCAACCACTCTTGAGCTGCCACTCAAAGAGCGTGTAGATCGATCTATCAATATCCTCATCGATGGTAATATTTATCGCAAAATGGCCACGGAAGAGAACAGACTTGATATGTTTACCGAGTTGAGTCACGAGAAAACATCCAGCTCTTTTAGTACAGCGCTACTCTTGACTTTCATTATGACAATGACTTTATGTAACATCATTGGCAATCCTCTTGTCATTTTGGCTGTTTGTAGATATCACCACTTACGAACTCCATCACGTATGATCATTGTCAGTCTCGCATGTGCCGATCTCCTGGCTGGGGTCGTTTGTATGCCCTTATACCTTTACTTCAATCTGTCTGGAGACATTCTACCCTGTACTCCTCGTAACATGGTCCTGTTTACATACCCCTCTACCGTAGCTGTCACAGTGTCTCTCTGGCACATACTCGCATTAACAATTGATCGGTTTATTGCCGTCACGAAACCGCTTCGCTATGTGACGATTGTGACGAGCGACCGAACAAAACGCTCCATTGCATTTGTCTGGTTTATGAGCAGCGCTACATTTGCGTTTCAGTCGTGCTATTTCTTAGCAAGGGACGAGGCCCTGGAAACCATCAAGTGTCCAGAGGCGCATGGTAATCGACTTTCCTTACTTATGGTAAGGTTATCCGCAATAGGAGTATATGCATTTGCTATCGCTTGTCTCACTACTTTAAACATTCGAATTTTGCAGTTAGCGATGAAACAGTCTCGTGTCATCGCAAATCGGATCGAAGCCTACAAAAATGAGGGTGAAGGAGGTAAAGCTGAACTTGACCGTCTAAAAGCAGCAAAGACAATTTTCCTCATTGTTTTCATTTTTGACATCTGCTGGTTACCACTAGCAATCTCTTACACTCTAAAACTGGCAGAACTCGACAGCAAGTGGCCTAACATCGTTTTAAAGATTGCGATCGCCGCATTTAGCGTGAACTCAGCTGTCAATCCTTTCATATACGGGTACAGAGATGTTGAACTTCGCAAAGCATTTATTGACATTTTCCGTAGGACTTTGAAAAGGTGAAATTGGAAGACCTGAAGATTGATAGTGATTGATGTCAACTTATAAACAAATGTAATACGTCAGAGACATTATCTAGGAAATCATTTGACTGCTATTAAGCACTTGTCATCCAGAGCAAATTGAAAATTAGTGTTCTACAGCAACGGTTGGATTCATTTCTTCCAAATGAGAGTTTTAGCCCATGAAGTCCAGTAAATAGATGAGAGAATTGAGCGGCTATGATATTACCGCGGAGATTGCTTTGAGTATATTAAACATTTGGATCTTTTGATCTTGTGAGAAGGCTTGCACCAGAAGTCGTATTAGGTGACGTCCAAACTTCAACGTTAGACGGAATGACGGATAGATTAAACTGTTGACACCACGACAATTAACCAACTAAACCCAGCTTCGCTCATGATGTGTTGGATGCCAATGATCAGACTGATGATAGCTGGAGTTTTGTTAATAAATTTAGTTTGCAGAAACCATCGTTTGTCGACACCTGCACACCTCATTCCTTGCTAGTCTTGCTGCGACCGATTTCACGGCATCCCTTCATCTCTCAAATACTACCTGTTGTCAGTCACATTGTACGGTTGAGTTTCCTGCACCCTTTTCTACATCATCTTTTCCCATGTGCTTGCAGTCACAGGGAACCGCTTGAATGCGTGATGTGCAAATTAAAGCTGCTTCTGGGAAACATTACGTTTTATCGTTAGTGCATGACAGACGCTCAGCACTGCAACAACTGGAGGCAGACGGTTCGACGAGCAAATACATATAAAAGGCCTACTAACAGTAGTTCCTATGACGCACTTGATATCAAAAGGTGATGACATATACGTCATTGTACGCAATAAATATCTGACCAAAAATTAATGTTTCTTTTGTCGAATCCACAGTCCTGCTTCTAGCCTCTCATTGTGTTCTTTTGCGATATTACTATCGTTGACAGCAGGCGACGGAAAGCGTTTGACAGGCTAACAGGAATATTAAAAGTAAGAATTAATTAATTTCAGTCATGGATATTTTCATGTCCAGGATGAAAGGCACTTAGCCACGCTCCTAGAGGAATAACGTGTTCATCTACAGATGATCCTTGATCATTACTTGTCTATCTGTAAGAAAGTCTGTGTTATCGTGGAAATCACCACCTCCAGTCTTGGTATTCTGACTGGAAGATGTAGGCTGTCCCTTAGCGTATTGCTAGGATTAACGAACTGCTACGTGACATTTTTCAACCTTGTGGTTAAGGTTTTGATAACATACGGATACTTACGGTTACGAGGTACCCATTCAACTTCCTTGAAATTCCCATTGGTAACCCCTTATATTTCAGTATACATGGATAGGAGAATCACGGGAACGCTGCAGATACAGTAACCTGCTCCAAGACGCGTGTGAAAAGCGCAGCTCATTTGACTACGATACTGCAACTAAGGAGGATCAGAGTATCAGGTCATAGCTCATAGGTGGTTAATAGAAGAATGGCCACAGAAGAGAACAGACTTGACATGCTTACCCAGTGGAGTCACAGGGAAACGTCCAGCTCTGTCAATACAGCTCTAGTCGTGACTTTCATTATGACAATGACTTTATGTAACATCATTGTTAATCCTCTCGTTATTTTGGCTGTTTCTCGATATCACCATTTACGAACTCCATCACGCATGATCATTTCCAGTCCCGCATGTGCCGATCTCCTGACAGGGGTCGTTTGTTTACCCATATACCTGTACTTCAATCTATCTGGAGACAATCTACCCTGTACTTCTTCGAACATGGTCCTCTTTTAATACCCCGTTACCGTAGCTGTCATGGTTTCTTTCTGGCACATACTCGCATTAACAATGGATCGTTTTATTGCCGTTACTAAACCACTTCGCTATGTGACGATTGTAACTAGTTATCGGACAAAACGTGCTATTGCATTTGTCTGGTTTGGGAGCAGTGCTACATTCGTGTTACAATGAATGTACAAAATGTAAGATACAGTGGATATGTTTCACTACGATCCATGCATTTCTGAAATGAATGGCAGTGCACCATTCAAAATGTCAATTTGCGAACTGACATCTTATGCGTTTATAGTTCTTATTCATTTGTTGTTGAAACTGACAAAATACCACCTCCCTGGTGAAGGCGGATAGATTCCACTGCTTATTACGAATTGCGAGATATTTGATGTTGCTACGACTTTCTTGCAAATCTGTGTTACCTGTAACATGCAAGAGGCGCAGCCGAAAGAAAGTTATAGTTCGCAACACATGCACTATCAGGTATTCACAATGACGTGCAACATCATTCTCCGTTGAAAATGCATTTTCACCACGTTCACTTACGCTCTCTCACAGTGCATATTTGTATTTTTGTGTGGTAAATACCAATCAGCTACATGTATAGAACCTCCTCAAAAGTCAAGACGTTTGAAAATATGTTCCAAACACACTGAGCACGAACTGCGATGTCACACAGCACGTAAACAGGTCTTTTGCACCGATGGGTTTAAGGCATCCGGTAATGACTTGCCAGGCAGTATTTAAGGCTTGCTCGATTTTGGCAGCAGGCAATCTGGCAGGAGCTATTCTACACCAGACAGGAGAAGCATACTCAGCAGTTGAGAAGCACGAGTCGAGAGCCGCAGAAAGAACAGGTCCGCGGTGCTGCTCTTCACTTGATGTTTGACATGTCAGCTTTGCCTTGGTTTAATTAGGCCAGTATGATCCTTGTAGGTGAGGGACCTATTTAGACTGCCACGTAAACAGATGGGCTTTGATGAGTGTGATAGAGCTGCTTCCCACGACACCTGACACGTATAGCTGATGGTTATGCTTGTCTGATCTTCAGATGAAAAGCACACAGGATTATGATATCGTTCTTCTCACTATCAGATGTCGTATCAGCAGATAGACCTCTGTTGATAAGGATTACACCGCCATGCTGATTATGGGGCCTCGATCTCAACAATAAGCGTCATGCCAGCTTATGATATGAATGAGGTGGATAGCAGGATTGCACTCGGTGTGTCCCTTGGAGACAGAGGATGTCACGGCTATACTGCTGGACCCTGGGGCTTGGCACCGTTGAGACCTTCAGTGTTCACAAATGATATCGGGATGCATCAGCTAATGGAAGGTGGCGTTGAGGCACCCTGAGACATCCGTAAAGTTCGCAAAAATGTTGCTTATGTAGTGTAGTCGGAGGATCGGCTGGTTAGGAGTAAAAATACTTATCTTCTACACACATGAAAACAAATATACACAATTTATTAGCTACATGGGATGACATACAGTTCCTTTCAGAGAAACAATTAGAAAATTTAAAAACATGGACCCGCACAACGATTTGCATTCCCACCTCTTTCCCGTTTAGGCACAAAACTAAAATTAGAATTATGTTTCTACACAATCGAATTATGTGTAAATAGAACCCATCAACCTACTTTAAAATCACTCCCTTTCAATAGGTCATGATATGCTAAGTGTATGTGTATAGCAGTCTTTCAAATTAACACAAGAATTGAGACATCTCTGTCACTGCCATCTATATTTTACAAATCCTACAAATAGTTACTTCTTGTCTTCGATATCACAACAAAGAAGGCATATATTGTTGCTCATTATTAGACTATAGTTGTCATGACATCCGTCATGGATGCGTCGATTGAGTTCATTATGACCAGAGATGAAAGGAAGAATTGATTGATGTGAGCATCTAGTGAGTGACATGGCAACAAAGGCTACAGAAAGCCACATGACAATCTCCAAGATTAATCTGCAAATTAGTGTTCGAGCGAACTGCTAGAATTCGTTATATTTTTCCCCTAATGGACATCAGACTCACTCGCTGTATGGTGGTGAGTGAATAGGGCGAGCTCAGTTTAGTTGGACAGCGCTGTCGCTTCGCTCGCCCGTTGTAGCCATCACACAGCGAGAGGGCCTTGACAAAAGGCTAGAGATCGCTTTGAGTTTCAAAGTTTTATTTGACCCTTGAATGTTTCATCTCGTTGAAAGGGTTTTTTACGAAAGGCGTATTTTATTTCCTGGCGCCCACATTTCAACACTCCGCAAAATGATGGATGCAAAAGATAACCTAACTTATGCGTTGGTGAACGACTTGCCGGTTACCACACTGCACATCGCTTTATTCTTGTCTTTTATGATACCAATAGTAATTTGCACCGTTTTGGGAAACTGTTTGGTGGTTTTTGCAGTCTACCGATCGCAGCGTTTGCGGACGCCGACGTACTTCAGCATTGCAAGTCTGGCTGTGGCCGATTTCCTTACCGGATTTGTCGGTATTCCTTTATATCTTTATTTCAACTTCTCAAATGCTACTCGTTGTGATTCTCCTTCTACGATATATCTTGTATCACCATTCACTGCCCTTCGTGCTTTGTCTTTTCTTCAAATGGTCACGATCACTGTCGACCGGTATATCGCAATCACCAGACCACTGCGCTACTTATCCATAGTGACTGTTAAACGCGTCCGTGTTATGATAGTCTTTACCTGGATGACATGCATCGCGTTCTTCGTGACACGATCGTATTTGCTCGCATCCAAAAACACCCAGGTGATTACTATCAAGTGTCCCGGAATTTACTTTGAGGACCCCTATCTATGGGTCGTGAATCTGATCGTGCTTGTAAGCAGTACTCTTGCATTCCTCGTGTTGACGGGTATCAACGTGCGCATACTACGAATTTCTTTCAAACAGTCCCGCGTGATCTTTCAGGTAAAAGAAGCGATTGGAAGGAATCAGGGTAACCATGAGATATCGATCAAGAATTTGAAAGGGGCCCAAAATATCTGCATCATCGTTTTTATCTTTATTCTCTGCTGGGTTCCCACGCAAATACTTTTCAGTTTGGAATTGTCTCCATTGAGCGAACATCATTTTCCTGTTATTGCCGAAGTCATGGTAATCAGTATGGGCATAAATTCTGCCGTTAATCCACTTATCTACGGCTACAGAGATCGTTTGTTTCGAAAGGCATTTAGTGACTTCAGAAATCGCCTTATGACCTTGATTTTCTGACTGAAAGCTTGCATTAGACTATATAATTTGCTATTGCAAATGAAACAGATTGGAAGAAATAGATTACAAGTAATGATGACAATACGTCGGAGTGAATTTCTTTTGACTCGAGGTAATTTTATGATTTTATGATTTTGTCGATAGAAGTGCTTCCATAAGATGTAGAACAATTAGACAATATTGTAGATTAGAGAAGAATACATTCAACGTGAAAATAAAACAATTACGTTGGGGAATTTCGTGTAAAGCACCTCCTGTTTTGCAACTAGACGACTCTACGTTATGTCACAGCACAAAACTCCCCGTCCTCTCAGTCGAGTTGTCGGTTGAATAGTCTTCAATTCAAAAACTTTCGTTAAACTGGTTTTTTTTTTAATTCTTAGCCAAAAACCTTCTAGAATTTTTCAACTTGGATCGCCTCTTCTCCCATATATGTGTGATTGCTCGCTCCACTATTTCTACATCATCCCAATTTTAATGTCATGTATTGTCAGTGGCGAGTAAATTGATTTCTTTCTTGTACTTGCCAGCTATGAATTTGTCACGAGCATAGAAAAATGTATAATACAATATGGCTTGAAAGTAATTCTTTGACAAGTTATGTGATTAGCATTGTTTGTATATGTGAAAATCAATCTTTTAGTTTCTTTCTCTCATGCAGCCTCATACCTTTGGAACAGTCTAAACATTCAAATTTGAAATGCTAACTCTAAACAATTCTTCAAGTAATTTATAGACTCTTCTCTGTGAATCTTGATTTCATAACAATCCCTACGACTTTGATCTGTCCCTTTTTTGCTGAGGATAGATTCTGGTGTGAACTCACGTTTGCGTAAAAATTTATAACGGTAGGGTTTTTGAAGGGTTATTCAAATGATATTTTGAATGATTTATTGCATTTTATTTGTTTTTATGATCCCCTTCCTCCACCGCTTGGAGGCTTTTTTATTGCAATTTGCTGTATAGGAAATACATAACTACATGTATTATCATTATTACACTAGAGAACCTGATTGACGTGAGAATATTAAAAATGTGGGAACTTGAGTGACAAATTGACTGCAGCTAATTGATTGAACCTTGCATCCCTCTCCGGATCAAAATTAGTTTTCCACCTTATAAACGCCACCACATCACTTAATCTTATCATTTCTACTTAAGGACTATTTTCATGTCATGAACCCAAGTTGATTCGAAAGAAGAAATGACAATATCAAACGAGACCGGTTGAACACTACATCGCTTTGAGTTTAATTGTTTGGATGCTCTGATATCACAAGCCTAACCCTATAACCCCGAGTCTTTGGAGAAAATAAGAAGGGAGCAATTGTCGCAGGAGAAAATGTCGTGCCATCCTAAGACTGCAAACACAAAAGTGTTTTCCACCATGAACCATCAAAAAATACAAAGCAACGTTTCACTGTCCTAAATACTATCTCGTAACAATCAAGGGCAAAATCTTTCTATATCGTCTTTATAACTCATTTCTAAAAGAAATAGATTTTTGAACATAGTATGAAAGCAGTTTGGATTGTAATTCGTTTTGAAAAGATCATTCTGAGGTAAAATGGTAAAGATTAAAAACAAGTAGAATCTCGGCAATGAGCAGGTATATAGAACACGTTTTATCGAGTAATCTAAAGTATATTTGATGCTGGTTCTGAGTCATCAAGGTAACGTTCAACAAAAGTACAAAGTGTAAATACTACGATCCATGTATTTCTCAAATGATTGTCTGGGAATAATTAAAATGTCAATTTGCGAACTAATCATATGCGTTTATGGTTCTTATTCATTTGTTTTTGAAGTTGCAAGCGTTCAAAAGTCTTCAGTTGAGGCTCGCAAAATATAATCCCCGCTAGTCGAAACTGCTAGATGACTGCCTATAAGCATGCGTTGATATTTTTGATGTATATCTGCATGCGACTTTCTTGCAATTCCGCTTGGTAAATTTGTCAAACTATATTACCTGTGTTACTTGTAACATGCAAGAGGCGCAGCCGAAAGATTTAAGTTTATTCACAATGCAACATGTTTCACCATTGTAGATTTCCTCGATTTCGCGGCATTTTCACGTGCGCATTCTAACCAGTGCATTTTTGTATAGAATTGGTGAATTCCAATCAGCTATCACATATGTATAGAACTTGCTCAAAAGTGGAGATGTTTAAAAAATATGTTCCAAACACACTGAGCACGAAATGCGATGTCACACAGCAGTTAAAGGTCTTCTGCACCGATGAGTTTAAGGCATCCGGTAATGACTCGCCAGGCAGTATTAAAGGCTTGCTCGATTTTGGCAGCACGAGCTATTCTACACAAGACAGGAGGAGAAGCATACTCAGCAGTTGAGAAGCAGGAGGCGAGAGCCGCAGGAAGAGCAGGTCCGCTGCTGTTCCTCATTTGGTGTTTGACATGTTGCCTTGGTCTTAATTAGGCAAGTACTATGGTAGTTGTAGGTGAGGAAGTTATTTAGACTGCCACCTAAACAGATGGGCTTTGAGGATTGTTGGAGCCGCTTCCCATGCCAGCTGACACTAATAGCTGATGGTTATGCTTGTACTGATCTTCAGATGAAAAGCACACACTGCTGAGTCTCGCCTTGGTTTGCTCTAAGGTGGTTTGAGACATAATGTAGGGGATGAGGCTTTTCAAGAGCAAAGATGATAGATTCTTCTATACTTCTTCAAAAGAGCACAGATCGTCAACATGGAGGAAACTTTACCTGGATGGATGGGCATTGATGGGTGGGTCATTTGTGTACATGTTAAACAACAGCGGAGAAAGAACACTGCTTTTTGAAAAACCATTCTTCTGCTTCCTCAAGTGACTTATCTTGCCGCCAACATTGACAAAAAAAAACAACTTGCTATTTACAGAAAGTTGCAGATTGGTTCAGTCAGTTTTACAGGTCCTGTGACTTCATCCAGTTCCTTGTAAGGATTCCGTGGTTGGCAGTATCATAAGCCCTAGACATTTCAACAAAATGCAGCTCCTGACATTTCCCCTCTTGAAGGAGATCTTTGATAAATAGTCTTGGGTTTAGACGTAGGCCTGCGCATGACTTTTCTTGTCTAAAGCCTGCTTGTTCCTGGATATTATGCTTGTCATCCACATGAAGGGCTATTCAGCCATGAGTGGCAAGTAGCCACATGACCCACTAATGAATGCCAAATGTGTACATATTGAATTAAAGACATCATTCACAACATCAATACAAGAAACGTGTAGGGGGCGCGCTGTGGCAAAGTGGATACGACTCGCGACTCCCGATCGGAAGACCCGAGTTCGAATCCCGCCCAGTGCTTACGTATTTGGACAAGATGTTTTTACCCACTATGTCCCTCTCGACCCAAATGTATAAATGGGTAACTGGCAATGCTAGGGTAATAATAATAGCAGGGCCCTCTGGTAGAGCAGTGGCAACACTGAAGAGGCTACCCTGGATAAATCACAAGACCTCATCATTATCATTATGCACTACAAGAAGAAAGCGTTCAAAGAGCTTGTACATGTGACAGAGCAGTATAGGTCTGTAGCAATCGGGGACGGCTGGGTCTTTGCCAGGTATAAGATTGGTGATGATTCTTGCTTTCCTCCATACTTTGGGGTTGAAGCAACCTGAGATATCCATAAAGTTCGCAAGAGTTTTGCTCATGTAGTGTCGTTGAAGGATTCACTGGTTAGGAGTAAAAATGCTTATCTTCCAAACACACACACACACACACAAACAAATACACACAATTTATTTCCTATGTGGGATGACATTATACAGTTCCCTTCACAGAAACAATTCGAAAATTTGAAAACAGATACCCGCAAAACGATTTACATTCCTACCTCTTCCTCGTTCATGCAAAAAACTGAAATTATAGAGTTACATTTCTACACTATCGAATGATGTGTAAGTAGCTCACATCAACCTACTTATACCACTCTCCTGCAAAAGGTCATGATATTCTCAGTGTATGTGTGTAGCAATCTTGCAATTCGACACTATATTGAGAACTCTCTGTCACTGCCATCTATATTTTACAAATCCTACAAATAGTTACTTCCTGTCATCGATATCACAACAAAGAAGGCATATATCGTTGGTAATTTAAGTACCGTTGTCAAAACATGCGTCATAGATGTGTCGATATATCTGATGAGGGCTAACTTATTTTCCGAGTTCAATGTGACCACAGACATGTGACAGATGAAAGAAAGAATTGATTGATGTCATCATCTAGTTAGTGACACGGCAATAAAGACTTCAGAACGACGCGTGACAATCTCCAAGATTAAACTGCAAATTAGTGTTCGAGCGAACTGCTAGAATTTTCACTATTTTTTTAACTGGAAATCAGTGTTTATCTCAATAGCTGAAGTAGGCTAAAGATGAGATTCGTGCGGCCGAGATACGACAGGTCTCTCAGGAGATCGCTTAGCCTTTTGCCAAGACTCTCTAGCTGTATGGCGGTGAGTGAATGAGGCGAGCTCAGCTTAGTTGTACAGCGATATCGCGCACGGCATGGCTCGCTTCGATCACCCGTTGTAGCCATCACGCAGACCTTGACAAAATGACACTTGGATTATTTCATCTCGTGGAAAGGGTTTTTACGAAAGGCGTATTTTATCTCGTGGTGTCCAGATTTCAACGTTCAGCAAAATGACGGATGGAAAAGATAACTTAACTCATGCGTTGGTGAACGACTTGCCGGTTACCACACTGCACATCGCTTTATTCTTGTCTTTTATGATACCTACAGTAATTTGCACCGTTTTGGGAAACTGTTTGGTGGTTTTTGCAGTCTACCGATCGCAGCGTTTGCGGACGCCAACGTACTTCAGCATTGCATGTCTGGCTGTGGCTGATTTCCTTGCCGGATTTGTCGGTATTCCTTTATATCTGTATTTCAACTTCTCAAATGCTACTCGTTGTCATTCTCCTTCAACGATATATCTTGTATCACCACTCACTGCCCTTCGCGCTTTGTCTTTTCTTCAAATGGTCACGATCACTCTCGACCGGTATATCGCAATCACCAGACCACTGCGCTACTTATCCATAGTGACTTTTAAACGCGTCAGTGTTGTGATAGTCTTTACCTGGATGACATGCATCGCATTCTTCGTGACACGATCCTATTTGATCGCATCCAAACACACCCAGGTGATTACTATCAAGTGTCCTGGAATTCATTTTGAGGACCCCTATCTACGGGCCGTGAATCTGATCGTACTTGTAGGCAGTACTCTTGCATTCCTCGTGTTAACCGGTATCAACGTGCGCATACTACGAATCTCTTTCAAACAGTCCCGCGTGATCTTTCAGGCAACAGAAGCAATTGGAAGGAATCAAGGTAACCATGAAATATCGATCAAGAATTTGAAAGGGGCCCAAAATATCTGCATCATCGTTTTCATCTTTATTCTCTGCTGGGTTCCCACGCAAATAGTTTTCGGGTTGGAACTGTCTCCATTGAGCGAACATCATTTTCCTGTTCTTGCCGAAGTCATGGTCATCAGTATGGCCATAAATTCGGCCGTTAATCCACTTATCTACGGCTACAGAGATCGTTTGTTTCGCGAGGCATTTAATGAATTCAGAAATCGCCTTATGACCTTGATTTTCTGACTGAAAGCTGACATTAGACTATTATTTGCTATTACGAATGGAACAGACTGGTTAACTCAAGGTAATTTTATGATTTTGTCGAAAGAAGTACTTCCAAAGATGAAAAACAATTAGACAAATGCAGATTACAGACAAATATTCAGCGTGAAAATAAAACAATTGCGTTGGGGAATTTCGTGTAAAGCTCGTGCTGCTTTTCAACTAGACGATTCTATGCAATGTCAAAGCACAAAACTTGGTTAACATGATGTGAGAAAAAGATTTCAAGTTATGATAACAAAACGTGGGAGTTCGACTCGATGTAATTTTATGATTTTATGATTTTGTCGATAGAAGTACTTCCAGATGATGTAGAACAATTAGACAATTGCAGATTAGAGAAGGATATTCAACGTGAAAATAAAACAATTACGATGGGGTGTTTCGTGTAAAGCACCTCCTGTTTTGCAACTAGACGAATTTACTTCATGTCACAGCACAAAACTCTCCGTCCTCTCAGTCGAGTTGTCGGTTGAATAGTCTTCAATAAAAAAACTTTCGTTAAATTGTTTTTTTTTTCAATTCTTAGTCAAAAACTTTCCAGAATTTTTCCACTTGGATCGCCTCTCCTCCCATACATTATGTGATTGCTCGCTCCACTGTTACTATATCATACCAATTAAAATGTCATGTATTGTCAATGGCGAGTTAATTGATTTCATTCTTCTACTGGCCAGCTATGAATTTGAATTATATATAAAAATATATATATTTGCTTGCAACTAATTCTTTGACAAGTTATAATTATGGTCAGCATTCTTTCTATATGTAAAAATCAATCTTTTAGAAAATTTTTCTTATGCAGCCTCATACCTTTGAAACAATCCAAACATTTGTACTTTGCAATGCTAACTCTAAACAATTCTTAAAGTAATGTTTAGACTATTCTCTGTAAATCTTAATTTTTTAACATTCCCTACGATTTTGATTCGCCCTTTTTTGCTGAGAAGTAGTGATTCTGGTGTGAACTCACGTTTGCGTGAAAATTTGTAACGGTAGGGGTTTTAAAGGTTATTCATATGATATTTTGAATGATTTATTGCCTTTTATTTCTTTTTATGATCCCCTTCCTCCACCGCCTGGAGGCTTTTTTATTGCAATTTGCGGTATAGAAAAAATACATTACTATTAGCATTACTACACTAGAGAACCTGATTGACGTGAGAATATTAAAAATGGGGGAACTTGAGTGACAAATAATTAACTGCAGCTAGTTGATTGAACCATGCATCCCTCTCCATATCAAAATTAGTTTTCCACCTCATAAACGCCACCTCATCACTTAATCTTATCATTTCTACCTAACGGCAATCTTTATGTCATGAACCCAAGTTGATTCAAAACAAGAAATGACAATATCAAACGAGACCGGTTGAAGACTACATCGCTTTGAGTTTAATTGTTTGGATGTTCTGATATTGTGGAAAGATTACCTTCAGAATCCGTATCTCGTATCGTGTTGATTTCAACGTTTGAAGTTTGTGGATGCAAAGGGATGATCTATATTCGATGAGATGGATGATATAGATAAAAGAGCAGCCAACATCACGGCAATTACCCGCTGAACACTGCTTTGCTCTTGACTTGTTTGATACCAGTGATAGTTGAGAGCGTTGTCGGAAACGGCTTGGTGGTATTTGCAGTTTATAGATACCATTGCTTGTGAACACCAACATACTTCATTATTGCAAGTCTTGCTGTCGCCGATTTCTTCATCGGATTCCTTGGTATCCCTTTATATCTTTATTTTGACCTCTCAATTACTACGTGTTGTGACTCCTCCTTTAGGAGTGTATGTTCCGGACCAGTGGCGGCATTTGGTTCAACGTCTCTTTCCCAGATAGTCATTGTCTCAGTGGACCGATACTTTGCTATTACTAGACCACTGCGCTACGCCACCTTAATAACCAGTAGTGATTCCAAGTTGTGATGGCATTCCTGGGGAATATTAACTTATAGCGCTTTCTTTGCACCATATTTTTATTTTATGCATTTGTCAAAAATCGCCGAGACGAGGACTATCAAGTGTCCTGGAAAATATTTTAAGGACCCCTATTCGTGGGCCCTAGATCTGAGCTCGCTGGTAAACAGTAGTCTTGCTTTTCTCATGGTAGCGGTTATTAACATGCGCATATTGCCAACTGCTTTCAAACAGTCCCGCGCAATGCATCAGACAAACGAAGCTTTTGTAAGGAATCAGGGCAATCGTGATATATCATTAAAAAATGTCAAAGCCGCCAAAACAATCTCTATAGTTGTTTTTTATCTATATAATGTGCTCTATTCCCTCGCAAATTTCTTTGGGTATCGGATTAGTGAGCGAGTATCATCAACCCGTTCTTGCCAAAGTCGACGTCATCAGTCTGGGCATAAATTCGGCTGTCAATCCGCTCATCTACTGCTACAGAGATCGTTTATTTCGCGAGGCGTTTAGTGATCTCAGAAGGCGCCTCAAAAGTGCTTATTTCGTGATTGAATGCCGGCATTTGATTAGATAATGCACTGAACATTATTTCCAACTGAACAGAGATGAAGAAAATTAGTAACAATATCAATATGACGGAATGATATGCATACAGCTCAACTTGGTAAAGAATTGTTTTTATAGTTCGATTGCCTAACGCATTCATATGCACACACTGAAGTAACTTCGGTGAGATCGTTTTTAGAAACCACGTCCATCTTTGTACATATGCTACAGATCATTGTTTATACTCTTTGACGAAGTCGTTGTAAATATATATATATATATATATATATATATATATATATATATATATATAATATGTACATATATATATATATATAATATACATATATATATGTATATATATACAATTCAAACCTCAGGGTAGAGAAAACCTGGCAATCAAAAAGTGATAAGGGATAAATATTTACTGAAATACCATGCTTTAAAAGAAAATGAATAAGGCAATCGAGTTGGGTGCATTTTGAACAGATATAGTGAGTCTAGATTCTAGATAAATGAAGTTTCTTCAAAATATTGTCTATAAGAAGCAAATGAAAATGCCTTACCAAACAAAAGAGTAAACAGCTTAATAGACCTCCTTGTTGGTAAAATTGAATTATGAATCCTAATTGGTTTATACATGTATTTGATAAGACTGTGAGATATATGACTAAATTTATCTACTTGGACTCACACTATGGGCAGAATAGTCTTTTACATATTGCTCATTCAGAAAAAAAAAAAAACCGCGCACATTTATTTCATCGAACCCTCGCTGTGTATGTGCAATGTTGAATAAATCATATACTTCATCCATGGTTGTGTTTCTCTTCAGTAAAGTCCGACATGAAGTAAGCACACATTAATTTCTCTAGTCCATAAAAACAAAAACAAAAATAGGTGTCAGTCATTCCTATACTGTAAGGGGGAGTGGAAGGTGCAATATTTGGGTATTCAGTTGTAACGTCGTTGCTGCACGGAGAAATAAACTGTGAACAGATGATCACAGCTCAATTTTGACATTGATATTGCCAAGTAAAGCAACACTCTTTGTAACGAAATTTAAATTACGATGCAGCTGCAATGCATTTACTGTATACATGTAATTTATATCAATTAATGATTTGATTTGATTTGATTTGATTTAAATCATTGGTTCATGTAGTATCATTGTACAAGCACTTACATGTAAACATACTTTGGTGGTGGCATACATATTCATAGACATAATTTGGTAACAAAGTATGTTTCGTCATTGCCTTTACAATGTAGGCATATACAGCAAGACGTGCAGGAATACAATAAATAATTCCTCGAATGCCTTGCTTAGATCCATAAATGCATCGATGACAAGTTTTGTTCAGCTAAATCAGTCAACACTCTATAGTATATTTTATATCTTGTGCAAATCTATGTTAACCATTTGAAACGTAATTGAAACTGGATCTCATGCATTAGTTCTTAATGATTTTTTTTTTCAATGTAAATGTTTGAAATAACTCAACTACGGTTAGCAAAATAAAACTCCGTTCGTGAAGACAACTATAAAACCCAATGCTTAAGTTTGTTCAAAACTCTTCAATGTTCAGTGTAATTTGCGTCGTTAATTTATCAAAGTGTTATTAAGGAGGTACTATGTGTGTAGATTGCAGTGATTTCGTCATTCATCTGCAGATTATGTAAGATAGCAAATTCACCTCTTCTTTTCTACACACATCAAACGACGCACCACATCTTAACGCGTTTTAAGTGAAATAAAAAATGACCAAAATTTACTGCAGGTAGTTACCAGGGCAGGCTGAGCGTTTTCGAAAGTGGGGGTTCCGGGTTTCATGAGCTAACAAGCAAAAACAAGCAAAAAAAAAGTTATTCTGCTCATGAACAATATCGGTAAATCTAGTCAACTGGACTTACTTGTAATTTGGAGTAGCGACGTTTCGCGTCGGTTCCGGGACGCTTCATCAAGCCAACTGATCTTTGGCGGCAATTGGTTGTTGACCCGTAACAGGGTCGGGGAATTTCGGAAAGCGCCGAGGAATCTTCCGAACCGCCGGGTTGTAGGCTCCGGCTAGGTTGTGTCTCAGGCCCCCTCCTTGGTTTAGGGATGGCTCCTCCCTTTTAACGTAGATGGACTCTTTGACTCCCCTCTCGAACCACCGTGCCTTGCGATCTAAGATGACTACGTTCTTGTTGTCAAAGGTGTGGTTACTGCTGTTCAGTTGGGAGTACACGTTGTTTTGTTGGTCCTTCGGGGTTTTGTCCTTCGGATGGACTAACTTCTGTCTCAGTGTGTTGGTAAGCTTGAAAGAGACAGGAATATGATGTTTGCTGAAGATTCTACGGATTTTCTCTGAAAGTCCGGAAACTTAGGGAACCGTCACATGGTCTATGCTATCCAATGCAAGGATGATGAGTGTGAAGAGCGGTACATAGGAGAGACAAAGCAGACCTTAGCCAAACGTATGTACCAGCACAGACGAGCTAGCTCGTCTGGATGTGGAGACTCTGCCGTATACTCCCATCTGAACAGCAGTAACCACACCTTTGACAACAAGGACGTAGTCATCTTAGATCGCGAGGCACGGTGGTTCGAGAGGGGAGTCAAAGAGTCCATCTACGTTAAAAGGGAGGAGCCATCCCTAAACCGAGGAAGGGGCCTGAGACACAACCTAGCCGGAGCCTACAACCCGGCGGTTCGGAAGATTCCTCGGCGCTTTCCGAAATTCCCCGACCCTGTTACGGGTCAACAACCAATTGCCGCCAAAGATCAGTCGGCCTGATGAAGCGTCCCGGAACGGACGCGAAACGTCGCTACTCCAAATTACAAGTAAGTCCAGTTGACTAGATTTACCGATATTGTTCATGTGATACTTTACCTGGTTGACTGAGAACATTCAGAGACATATTCTGCTCATCTTCATCCTTCCACTTCCGGGTTTCTTCAGCTGACAAGCAATAAAAGGAAATAAAAGAAAGAAAAAGGCTCACACTTCAAGATCTCTATCTACTTTTTTCTAGTGCCACTTACCCCCACTTCCGGGTTAAAAAAAGGAGGCGAGCCCAAAGTGCTGGCACCCTATGTATTCCTTTGTATGGTGCAAAAAAGTGGAGAGCCCTACTATCTTATTACCCTAAAGATAGTGCGTTTCCTTATAACCAATGGAATTATTTGCATGTATGAAAATAAATCTGGCTATGACTAAAAGAATCTCGGAAGAAAATTATTTACGAAACATATCTAGGCTATCAAGTATCTAAATTGATAATTCTATACGGGTGCATGTCACTAACCCATCGCCAACGAATCATACAGCTCACGAATCATACAGCCCATGACTTCGATACTAAGGAAACTAGGCCCACGAGACCGATACATTAAACACCGTGTTGCATCTGTCGAACTCGTGGGCTGTGTTAACGTAATGTCGGTCTCATGGATTTTATTTGCCTGGAGTCGAACCCGTGGGCTGTAGGACTCGTAGGCTGTATGACTCAAATTTCGCAAAGGTGATGTGTTGGACCTCTGAATCACTCCAGATAGCTCTCATCTTATAAATAAAACAATTATGATTTCCTCACAATGGATTTAATCAGCAACAAAAACGCGTCTCGCTCGAGTTACCCGGTCTGAAATACTGTAGATACCGTAGAACATGAGAGGCCTAAGCTACTCATCTTTAGCACAAGCTCATCCATTTTAATCCTTTCCCATGGAACAATACAAGGAACACAGAGCTTACCAACAACTTTGTACAAACACTCATTTGCCTTTTTTTATCACAATTGCTCCCAACAGGCTTGAAGTCTCTCTACTTCTTAGGCATTGTCTTAACAGGCCACATTATATATACATGTATATATATATATATATATATATATATATATATATATACATATAAACACAATTAAAGTCTTAATTTCTGCTCTTCATTAACACTTCTCCGTTTCAACAACTTCCGTCTAGAGTAAGTCTTTCTCAGTCCCAAACCTTAATTGTTTTCTCTGTCAGAAACCTTAGGATTTTTCCAATTGGATCGTCCCAGATCTACCATCAGTTATGATTGCTCTTTCCACTTTTTCTACATAGCCTAAAGATGGCGAATAGTGTTCCGGAAGCAGCTTTTGTCAGGACATGTTTCATGGAATTGTTAATAACAAGTAAACTAATTTAAATCTAGCATTATTTTGTTAGTTGCAAATATGATGTGAGCATATATAACCTACGGACAGGTGATTGACGTCAGAATATTAAAACGGGAGAACATGAGTGACATGCTATAAAGAGCAGTTTGTTGATTGAACTTGCTAAAGGCAAACAGCATCCCACTCCAATAAAGATTACTTTTCCTCCTCAAAGATATAAACGCCGGCAACCAAATTAATTGTATTCATTTCTATCAAGGAGAGTTTTGCTCAAATGAACCCAATTTGATAAAGAGGAAAATTGATCGGTTAATTTATGATACGGGATGCGCCATGGACATTCCTTTTAGTTCATTCGACCGCTGGATCTCTTGATCTTGTGGATAGGCTCACTGTGGAAGTCGTGTACATTTGAACGTTTGAAGATATCATGATGGATTCAGTATATACAAGCCCAGTCAACATTACGGCAATTACCCCACTGAACACTGCTTTGCTCTTGACTTGTTTGATACCAATGGTAGTTTGTAGCTTTGTTGGAAACAGCTTGGTGGTATTTGCAGTTTACAGATATCACCGCTTGTGGACACCAACATACTTCATCATTGCAAGTCTTGCTGTGGCTGATTTCTTCACTGGACTTGTCGGTATCCCTCTGTATCTGTATTTCAACCTCTCAAGTACTACGCGTTGTGACTCCTTCGAAGAGCTTGTATTTACTGCACCATTAACGGCGGTCACTGCTGTGTCTCTTTTTCATATAACTATTGTCTCGGTAGACCGGTATATCGCTGTTACCAGACCACTGCGCTATGCCACCTTAGTGACCACTAAGCGAGTTCAAGTTGTGATTGTATTGTCATGGATATTACTCGGTGTTTATAATCTAACATATTACTATTTCCTGCATGTTTCCAAAATCGCTTCGATGATTAGTATTAAGTGCCCCGGAAGATTCTTTGAGGACCCCTTCCTGCGGGCCCTGCACCTGGGCACCCTAATAAACCTTAGCATTGTTCTTCTCATCGTGGCAGCTATCAACGTCCGTATATTACATATTGTTTTCAAACAGTCCCGAGTGATATTTCAGGCAAACGAAGCCTTCGGAAGAAATCAAGAAAACCGTGAATTACTGCTTAGGAATTTCAAAGCGGCCCAAACAATCTCCATAGTCGTTTTCATCTACATGATGTGCTGTGTGCCCTCGCAAATACCCATGGGTTTAGGACTAGTGAGAGAGTATCATCAACCCGTTCTTGCCCAAGTCCTCCTCATCAGTTTGGGCGCGAGCTCGGCTGTGAATCCGCTCATCTACGGCTACAGGGATCGTCTGTTTCGCGAAAAATTAAGTGATCTCAGAAGACGCCTTACAGCCTTGATTTTATGACTGAATTCCGCCGTTAGATCAATACACTGATTAACCAGAGATGACTGTCAGTTCACAGTGTTTTTCTTTCTTACAACATCAAACTGATTTCGCGTTTCTATCTACATACAACTTTTTAAAGAAGTTGCTTCATGGTTCTAAGGTTGTATGGCTAGATAAATAAGTAAGTTATTGAATTGAACATACCACCATACTAGCATTATAATAGCAGTTCGATTAAAACGAGAACTTCGGCGGGATCGTTCTTATTCTTTCTTTTTTTTCCTGAAATTGACGCAAGGTGTTCATATAAGAATATAGAAGTTTTCACTTCCGCACGAAGTTAAAAGCCAATCAACAGCCGAAGAGGGCATTATGCTTACAGCAGATAACACCATGACACCATCCACAATGGAGGGCTACACGGAGGTGAGACTCTTTAACGTAAAATAAACCTTTGCGGAACCTTCGGGATTTTTTGGCTTAGATGCCGCTCACGAAGTTGCTGCTGAACCATGAGAAACTCCATCGGCATATACGATGGTTTAAGATGCCCTCACGAATGACCCTAAGTTTTTACGATCAGAGCCGAATTTGAACATTTCCTTTATTGTGTGTCATCTGTGCTCAGTTTTGGGACCGTAAGATGCCTGTATTAAGGTGTTCGACGTTTCATCGATCACTTATCATGCATGGAACCAACAAAATGACAAACTAGACTTTCATTTTTGAGATCTAATCTATGTTTTTCTTCGATTAACGAATAATGTCCTCTGTTGCCAGTTCCCTTTTCTGTAGTTGCTTTCAAGTGCCTATTTGTCTCAGTCGAAATGGCGAGGATTTTTGGACTCGCGTAAGCTTGTCTTTGGTCTCATATCATATCAATTATTCGTGCTTGCTTGATCCCATCGCACGATGTAGTAATAAAGAGAGCAAATATCGTTCATGAGATTAGCGGTTATTATGATTATCATGAAGTGTATCGTTGCTTTGGCGCTTTGGCCACAACAAGGACGGTGATTGATAGGGGCTTACTTCCAGTTTTGAAGTCGTTATGACCAGAGATAAACGGCAGAATCATGAGTGACGTTAGCATATTGATTACCTAAGCCACGTGAAGAGGTTACGTTTTCATTAGTGTACGTGATTGACATACCCATAGGAATCAGGTGACTGGAATTGCATCACAACACATCTAAACACTCCCCATATCAAACTATACTTCATAAGTTTTCCAGCGCAAATAGCTTGTGATGTCCGCGAGAAGACCCTGTACTCTCAATGACTGTATCTGTTCATTCCTAGCGCAGTACAGCTTTGTTCTCATAAAATGTTGATATGATTTAGAGTCGTGCGACTAATCTGCGGATTATGACTGATTTAACATTTTGATTTCTTTGTGTATCAAAGCTTCCATTGACTTTTGAATTATTTGATCACGTGAAAAGGCTTGTTACGGGAGGTATAATACTGTATCCTGCGTGGGCCAGGACCAGGAGTGACGAAATGAATGCACCAGATAAGTTTAACAGCTCCGTCAACGACATGTCCGTTACCACAATGAACAGCGCTTTATACCTGACATGTATGGTACCAATAATAATTTGCACTATTGTTGGAAACGGCTTGGTGGTATGTGCAGTTTGCAAGTACAGTGGAAACTCGACATAACGAGATGGTCGGGACCGAGTCATTTTCCTCGTTATAGCCGATATCTCGTTATATCAGTAGGCATAAAAGAAGGCATAAAATAAAGACATTAATTTGCACATGTGGGACTACCCATCATATTTCAATCAATACTGATAACTTGATATTGTGTGTGAGGGAATTACTCACCTTTATGGGTAAGAAGATGTTTTTCGACAAGGAAATCCAATATCAAGAATGTGTTTCTTATTAATTGTAGATGTTTGAATTTGTACATTTATATAGCTTGCGATTGTATCAAGATCGTCTGTGGATTGGTATGTGGTTATCGTATGGGTGTGTGTTGTGTGGAAAGCTTGAATAATGGTCTGCACAATGCTGTGTGTGTATGTGGACACGTTTTACATTATGACTGCGTGTGTGTTAAGACGGGGAATTCCCTATTAAGCAGAAGGCCAATCACAGCATCAGATTGCCTCACACCTGCTAAACGTCATGATGATGTCATGTATACATATGGCCGTCTCACCACATGTTCTACATGTATCAGTGTGCCTGCACACACACACTTCACACGTACAACATGCAGTGCTAGCTGGAGTGCACTGAAGAAAATGATTACATGTATGTGTGCACAAGACAGTTTTTGGCGCATCAAGCTTTACAATCTCGGAAGATGATAGCACAGGCGAAGTAAAGCTTTACCGAAGGCATTTTGCTATAGCAGGTTTGATTTACTATGTTTTTCTTTGTTTGGAAGTCACAAAATTTATCTCGTTATAGCAGTTATTTCGTTATAGCCGATCTCGCTATAAGAGTAGCATTTTACGTAGACTTGTGTGGAAGGAAATTTGGGACCGAGAAAATTTCCTCGTTATAACCGATATCTCGTTATAGCAGTGTTCGTTATACCGAGCACTTGCGGACACCAACATACCTCATCATTGCAAGTCTTGCTGTTGCCGATTTCTTCACCGGATTGATCGGTATTCCTTCATATCTGTATTTCAACTTCTCAAAAAGGACCCGTTGTGATTCTTCTTCTACAATATCATTTTCAACGCCATTCACTGTCCTCAGCGCTGTATCTTTTTTTTCAAATACTCACAATCACGACCGACCGGTATATTGCCATTACAAGACCTCTCCACTACGTCTCTACGGTGACCATCGAGCGCGTCCGGATTGTGATAGTCTTTACGTGGATTGCATGCAGCGCTTTCTTTCTAACACGAGCTTATTTGCTCGTGTCCAAAAATGCCAATGTGATTACTATGAAGTGCCCCACGGGATACTTTGAGGATCCCTTGTTGTGGGCCGTCAATCTGAGCGTGCTTGCAGGCAGCTCGCTGGTGTTCTTCATGTTGACTGGTTTCAATTTGCGGATACTCCGAATCGCTTTCAAACAGTCCCGCATGATCTATCAGGGAAACGAAGATTTCAGGAGAAATCGGGGTAACCATGAGATATCGATCAAGAATTTTAAAGGGACCCAAACTATCTGCATTATAGTTTTTATCTTTATTGTTTGTTTTCTCCCTACCCAAATTTCGTTCGGTATTGAATTGTCGCCAATGAACGGTTATAAACTATCATCCGTTCTTGCCCAAGTCACCATCATCAGTCTTGCCATAAATTCGGCTGTCAATCCGATCATCTACGGCTACAGAGATCGTTTGTTTCGCGAGGCTTTCAATGATCTCAAAAGAAATTTTATAGCTTTGATTTTATGACTGAAGGCATTCATTATGATATTATCTAACTGGCGGAACAGTTCTAGGGCAAGATAATGACAAATGCGATGATAAACGCAATATCAATACCGCGAGCAATACTTAATCAACTTCTATAGTGTAGAAGTGTTTTTAATGATTCTATGTCTGTACAATGGTACAGACCTACGTGAATGAATACACTTATCCCAAGGAGTTACGATGGTAACTCCTTGCTTATACTGAACAGTGCGATAGAAAACGAAAATTGCGAATTTCATGACGACAATAACGATATTTTGCTACACGACGGAAAGATCGAAAGGACGCGGAAGCAATCAGCTGTTTATGGTCCCCACACTCGCACTCTCATCCCCACATCTTGGCAGTTTCGCTTTTCTGTGTGGACGCAGATTTAGAGATAAAATCGCTTGTTGGCTGCCTGCTCAAATAGTGTCCAGCATTGGGACCGGACGCTATTTTGGCCGAGAACCCCTTTTCGTTTTTCCCAAGACCGGAGGTTTTCGTTTTTTGTTTTTTGTTTTTGATTTGAGCATGCGCAGAAGCAAGTTTTGCACGCGGCAAGCTCAACTAGCGGTAGCGTCGTGCTTGCGAAAGTTCCCTTTTAACGTTAATAGGCAAGTACTGTAGACTTGTTTCTATCGTCTATTATAAACAATGTGTACTACTTCAACTGTTTGGAAAAATGTTCATTTACACTCTAAATGATGACTTACCGGTTATATCACAAAAGGCACAAAACTCAAAGCAAACCGTGGTTATTAAAATGATAAGAAGGTCATGTGCGTTGAGTAAACATGCGCTAAACTAAATTATCATTCTGACAAAGTCTTTGGATGTAATACATATCCTTACTTATTTAACAAAGGTAAGGGGACGATTCGAAAATTGCTGCCTTAGATGTGGTGAACTCACAGTAACATATACATTTGTTCCTTGCATTCACATGTTTTTTTTCCAATTGGTAATAGTGATGATATCTTTGCTTTAGTTCACCTTTTTGAGTGGACTTTTCTTCAAGATAAACCAGCGATTGCTTGCATGAGAGCAAGATGGAAGGATTTAATAGTATAAAGCAAGACTTATTGATTGGAAAGTGATGCTACGACAACATGTAAATATGTACAAGTGGTACAATATGGAAAGCTATATTATGACCTTGATATTGTTCTATCGATAAATAGCAATGAAACTGATCAATGCAAAATATGACCCAATGGCAAATGAGATAAGAAACTTGCATGTAGTATATAGAAAACATATCATTTTAGCTGATTTTAGTCTGACTGGTCAGCAGCCTAATACGCCTCGCCTAAATTTAAAACAAAACAAAACAAAACCAATTAAACTCTGAATGCTTCAAAATAAAAGTGCCAAATGAAAACAAAAGTTAGATGTAGACATGTAACAAAGTGCTCAAGCGCAAACCAAAAATACACAGTTTGATAAACAGCGTTAGTGCATGTCCAGTGTTTAAATCAGGAAACAAAAAGATTTTCATAATATTTTACATCATGTAGTGGATGAATCTGCAGTACCATGTTTAGATTTGTGGACTTTATAGTAGTTCTTCAGCAGATTGATATCAAAATGATTACAACATTTTTTTTTCATGTCAAACTTAAGTAGATGACCATAATTTCTAAATCACTAGGAAAACTCCTGTTTTATTGATGGTGATACCAAATATATATAAATATATATATATATATATATATATATATATATATATATAATTATATATATTGTCATACGTATATAGTGCTCTTTAATGAGGCAAAATAATTATATTCCAGTCCGTTATATTAAATCTATGTATATTTTTTAGCTTGTGTGTGAAATTTTCATGTGAACGAGTGTGTATATGTGTAAAGCTATCTATATGTTCCAGTTTCTCCCTGTTTCTGTGTGTCTGTCTGTCTGTAAGTAAAATGTAAAATATTATTCCATGTATACATTACAACCGATGCCTGCTGTGGTGTTTGACAATTTTGTTCATTTGCTTCACTTTCCACCTGAGAAGAAGGCTGGATGGCCAATATTCAGCTGCTCTAGCTCGTCTCTTTTAAGCTGATAGGGTCCAGTCGGATGTGAGGCCATTTCACCGTTTCACTGTTTTGCACCATCTTTGCGATCACTGAAGAAGGGGATATGGCGGGCGGTAGATGCCATTAACATGTTCAACCGTGCAATATGGTTGTATAGCCATGGAATGGATGTAAAGTTGTAACCAATCAGAACGCTCCCCCCCCCCCAAAAAAAAAAAAAAAATCCAACAACAACAACAAGAAAAAACAAACAAACATACATATATACATATATACATACAAAACAAAAAGAAAATTCTGTACAACCTTGCAACTGTGCAACGACGCAACGCTAGAATGCTTGTATAGTTGCCACTCACATGGGCCAAGGTGCGGTTACACGGACACCAATACATTAATGCATGTAAGATAATACACTGCCGTTCTCGGCAAAACCAATGCAGTACAAATAATGCACAGGCAAGGCTGCGTTTATTATTTTTATTTATTTACTTATTTATTCATTTATGAATTTACTCCGTTTTATTTTCACAGGGCAGACCTTTCAGTTAAAAAACAAAGGGGTCCTGCATAAAAAACAATACGAAATACAACACATACAAAGTTGAATACAAAAGTAAGTCAAAAAAAGGGTGAAAAAGACACCTAACATGGCTTACAAACTCAATACAAAAAAAAATGCATGTATGCATGTGTATAGAATGCTAAATTACAAGTAAAAGTATTTCATGAAAAGGCCCGGAAAACACTTTCCACCATTTGCAACCAACATAATACAATGAAAGGGCCTATTATAATACCCGTCCGGCTGACACATAAACTACGGAAGTGAATTGCCCGTGCGAGCATCCCAAGATCTATAAAAGGTCTGTACACCCCCCCCCCCCCCTCACCACACTCCCCATCTGAAGCGCCCGCCCCGTCCAAAAGTGGGCAGGCAAAAAACAAACAAACAAACAAACAAACAACCATGTGAGAACTTGCACAGGCGAGGCTGCGTTTATTTATTTTGTTTATGTATTTATTTATTCATTTATTTATTTACTCCGGTTTATTTTTACAGGGCAGCCCTTTCAGTTAAAAAACTGATAATGCACAGGCAAGGCTGCGTTTATTTATTTTATTTATTAATTTATTCATTTATTTATTCATTTACTCCGTTTCATTTTCACAGGGCAGCCCTTAAAGTTAAAAAAAACAAAACAAAGGGGCAGTGTATAAAAAAAATACAAAATACAGTAATACAAAATTGCATACAAAAGTAAGTCCAAAAGAAGGGAGAAAAAATGCACCACACATGGCTTACAAACTCAATACAAAATCCCCCCCAAAAAAATCACGTATGCATTATGTATAAAACGCTAAATTACAAGTAAAAGTATTTCATGAAAAGGTCTGGAAATCGCATTCCACCATTTGCAACCAGCATAATACATGAAAGGGCCGATTATAATACCCGTGCGGCTGACACATAAACTACCGAAGTGAATTGCCCGTGCAAGCATCCCAAGATCTATAAAAGATCTGTACACCCCCCCCCCCCCCCCCCCCCCACGGTCTGAAGCGCCCTCCCCGTCCAAAAGTGGGCAGGCAGAAAACCCAGGTGATAACGTGCGTTGTTTTGCATCATCTTCGCGATCACTGAAGAAGCGGGTATTGCGGGCGGTTGATGCCATTAACATGTAAAACCGTGCAACATGGTTGTATAGCCATGGATGTAAGGTTTTTAACCAATCAGAACGCCCGTCCTTCTCCCAAGAAAAAAAAAACTCAACAACAACAAACAAACAAACAAACATACATACATACATACATACAAAACAAAACGAAACACAAGACCTGCACAACTTTGCAACTGTGCCAATCAGCTACGCAACCCTTGTATAGTTGTTACTTAGCTATACGGGTCAAGGTGCCTTTAAACGGACACCCATACATTTATGCATGTAAAATAATACAATTATATTATTTACCACACACAACATAATTCATTCCGTTCCAAGCAAAGCCGTGTTTTACAAATAATGCACAGGCGAGGCTGCGTTTAGTGCAGATGCAACACACTCGTGGGTATATACAATGGTCAGTTGGTGACGCGTGTACGAGGCGCAGCGTAGTACTGTATCATTATGCTGCACGACATGGTGAATACCCTACAGTGAGCTGCATCACTTCTATAGTCACGAAATTAAACATGTGCCTTATTTGATTTATAAAACGACATATTTATGTACCTTTATGGGTGGATACCTGTCGGCTACATACATAACTTGCTCAAAAGTCAAGATGTCCGGAGGTATGTTCGTTGCAAACCATTCCTAAACGAACTAGAAGTTGTTGTTTTTTTTCAGAAATAAGTGATAAAGGGCGCGTCGGTAAGCGTTTGTAACAAATTATTTTTGCGCGAAACTTGAGGTTTATTTTCCAGTGCTGCACACGTCCTTCATTACTGGCAATCACAATCACATGACATTGTGCATGGAACTATACACCGATTCCTTGCGCGAAGCAGCCCAGCTGGGAAGATTTTCTTAGCCAAGATTAATACGATGCCACAGAGACGAACCATATCGAGTTCATTCTTTTTTTCATTATGTACATACCTAAAGATTTGCCTCTTTCTACACAGGACGGTATTATTACACAGTTTCATCTCTTACTTTATGCACAACCGCATCCTATTTGTCTCTCTCTCAGTCGGTGTATCCACCACTTCCTTACTTTCCTCTTAACAATAAAATAATTGATTTCAAATCAAATTTTTTACCCATGTCTTTACCTGCATAATATAGTTGTTATCCACACAATCGCATAAGGGAATCCTGTATAGCATCAATCTTCACACCTCATCCCTTCACTTGCAAGCTGGACATTATGTATCATCTAATTTTGTCATATGTCATGTATATTTCATGAAGAAATACGAAAATAAACTGAAATTGAAATTGAAATTGAAAATGTGATAAGCAGTAATATAACATTTCATAATAAAATAATGTAGAGCTGATAGATATACTCCTTTTACTCATTAGGCCTTTCATAATCGCAAGTGCTCTCAAATTAAAGGAGGTTTCCTTCCTTTTACGAATTCTTCATTTGTACGCTCGGTTTCCAAAATCAGTCAATATTTTTTAGGCGTATACACGGTCACTAGGGGTCATCTTACTAGCATGTAGGCCTAATTTCCTCAGAAATTTCAAGAAAATGTCTTAAAACGTATACAGGTACTAGCTACTTCCTCCATGCAACACAAATACAGCAAGAAAGATTTGCTTAAATACATTGTCGTTTGTTTTACGTAATCACTGATATATGACGTACATTACACTTGCATTGGACCTATAAACTTTTTAATGACTAGTTAAGAAAACGATGATTCTTAATACTGCCTAGTATTTCCATAAAATCTCCCTGTCCCCTCAGCTGATGAAGTTTCCATTTTCACTAACATCCGTAAATCCTTATAATGATATTTTGACTCTGATAGCCTTAGCTCTCGCACATTGTTTGCTCGATCCATCCACTTGCTTGATTGAGACCCAGGGAAAACAAATGTAGCTTCTGAAATATACGTAATTGGTCATCAGACGAAGTAAATTTGTGTTGCCAATAACCACAGATAACAAGTCAATTGATATGAACCAATAATTATCAATGGCAACGTCATGGTAAACATATCTATATGAAGGAGGGAAGGGAACATGATTGACAAATCAGCATATTAAAAGGTGAAGTACGTGAGTGACCTGGGGACACCAATCAGTTGATTGGAAGTGCGACTGAACACTCCCCAATCCTCGACATCATAGCACGAAATATTTTGTTCACCTCGAGTCTTATAAAGGCTACCGCACTAGGCAAATGTATTCATTCCCACCTCAGGAGAGATGTGAGCACATGAACTCGAGTTAATGAAAAGGAGAGTTAAACCACTAAGATATTGCCGCTAAGCTAGATTGCGCGACAGATCGTTTTCAGTGCTGGTGACCATCGAATTTGGATCTTGTGGAAAGACTTTACTGACTTTTTCAAAGTGACGATATGGCGGATGCAGTAGACACTACACAGGCAAACAGCACTGTAGTTACCCCACTGAATACTGCCTTGCTCTTGATTTGCTTGTTGCCAATGATAGTTGGCAACATTGTTGGAAACGGCTTAGTGGTATTTGCAGTTTACAGATACCATCGTCTGCGGACTCCAACATACCTCATCATTGCAAGTCTTGCTATGTCCGATTTCCTTATTGGATCGATCGGCATTCCCTTCTATCTTTATTTCAACCTCTCCACTACTACAAGTTGTGATTCCTTTGCTTGGATTTTCTTCACAGCACCAATAATGATCTTAAGCGGCGTGTCTTTTGTCCAGATAATCGCAGTCTCTGCCGATCGCTACATCGCTATCACTAGGCCACTGCGCTATGCCACCATAGTGACTACCAAACGCGTCCAATGCGTGCTCGCATGCACGTGCATTATACAAAGCGCGTTCTTCCTAACCCGATCTTACTTGCTCGCGGCCAAAGACGCAAAAGTGATAACTATTAAGTGCCCGGGAAAACACGTTGCTGACTCCAATTTGTGGGTCATGAATCTGAGTTTGCTTGTTAGTATGATTCTTTTACACCTTACGTTGACGGGTATCAACGCGCGTATTTTACAAATTGCTTCCAAACAGTCCCGCGTTATATTTCAGGTGAATGATGCTTTTGGAAGGAATCATGGTAATCGCAAAATAACGATCAAGAATTTCAAAGCGGCGCAAACATTTTCAATGATTGTTTTCATCTTTATTGTGTGTTGTATCCCCAATGAAATACAGATGGGTATCGAACTATCGCAATTGAATGGCTATCATCAATCCGCTCTTGCCCAAGTTGGCATCATCAGTGTGTGCATAAATTCTGTTGTTAATCCGGTCATCTACGGCTACAGGGATCGTTTGTTTCGAGAGGCATTTAGTGATCTCAGAAGCCGTTTTGTGTCATTTATATCATAACTAATTGCACCCATTAGATTCTCACTGACTCAAGCCATAGGGTAAGATTACAAAAGACAACCCCTCATCTCCTCACCCCGCAAATATATATAATCATATATATATATATATATATATATATATATATATATATATATATTCAGTGTGAAAAGAATATATATATATATATATATATATATATATATATACATATATAACAATACCTTGGAATAAAACTTGGGATGTAAAATCGATGTTGATGTGGCTCTGTGCCTATTTAGTATATAATTTTTATAATATGCATAGTTTCCGCTTTCAGCAGGTTATTTAACTTCTTGTTCATTCAAAGAAACATGTCTGGCCGATTTTTAACTGGTTTCTTTTTTTCCTGTACATTCTTAGGGTTGATTAGGCATCAGTAATTGTGTAGCAGATTATTGATGATTGCCTCTACATAAAAAGCTATTATTGATGAAAGAAATTCATCCGTAACACATGTAAATAACTCAGGCTTGAAATTTGTACTTATATAGTTTATGAAAGAATAAAGAAAAGCAAGGATTAGATGAATAGGTGCAAAGACGGATAACATTGTGTACCAATTTGATAGGTTTACAATGAAGAACTAATTGCACCTCTACGTGAACCATGTATGTATATCCGATAAGAAATTGTCTACTTCATTACTTCATGCTGACATATATATCAACGCCAGAGAGCAGCATCCTGCAGCTATACAATGTAGGCGTGAGATTTTGCAGCGCGTCATTTTCAAGCTGTAAATCGTGCGGTCTGGCACATACTAAATGTAATGTTTTGGCTTATTCTGACAGAAAATAAAATAAATAATAATTGTCTTTGAATGTGAATCGCTTGGTGGTTGGGAATCCAGAATATTTTGTGTGTGTGTGTGTGTGTGTGTGTGTGTGTGTGTGTGTATTTAGGGGTTTATTTTGTGAGGCGTGAGAAAAATCTTGAGGGGCATATGAGCTTGAAAAAGGTCCCTGAGGCGTGAGACATGACGTGATGCCTATTTCCTGACTGAATTTGAATGCTTTGTCTAAATATAAAATGACAATAATAACACAATATAATTTTATTAAACATTTTGTGAGCCCTTAATACGGATGATTTTAAACGCACAGTTTACGGGAAACATAACATACCGGTAAATGGTAGATACAGTGAATGAATACAATAAAATGTAGGCCTACCATGCCAAATGAAAATCAAGGCAAGTGTGCACCGCCATCGACCTACCCACACTTAGCCATGGATTCCAGAAGACTATCTACTATCACACAAAAAAAAAATATCGATCGAGCCTTGATATGATTTTGTATATGAATACATACACATGCATACCTTCCAACCATACATACAAACACACACACTAACTTACATTAGGTGCTCCCGGTAAAATGTCCCCTACCAGAGTAATTGTCATATTTAGACATCCAATCCTGAGTAAAATCAAATGTGCTGAAGGTAATTCAAGTATCATAGTTGGCTCCAGAACACATCAATTATGCCTTCAGATAAAACATACTGACGACATAAGCGTTACCATGTGAAGACAAGAGGGATATCATGCTATGACAACCCTGAATAAAGGTTTCTGAGTAGTAAAAGAATGTTTACAGTATGCAACAAACATCAGTACACCTTGACAGACGCCATTGACAAAAAGAAAGAGAACGATGCCTTCAGAGCATTCATATGGTCATTTTCTTAATTTTGTGCCTTCATTTACATTATAGTCAGTACTTTCTCTATGCTTTTACATCAGTATAGTTATCAAATTCCAAACTGAGTTTGTAATGAAAAGAAACATCGAAAGTTTGATGCTTCTGTGAGCGTTGTCTTCACTAATAGCTGTTGCTGCTATTTGAAACGGGTGCGCGTCATGAAACCGACACAGTGTAAAAACATCGGTGTTAGATTTAACACCATAGGTGTTAAATCTAACACCGATCAAACTTCAATAGAGGACCACACCCACAGGTGTAGAAAATGTATTGTGACGGTGTTAAAAAGTGTTCGCATGGCACTTCGTGGTGTTAATTTGATACTGTGGCTGGTGATATTTTTGACGCTGCACTAGAGCTAATTCAATAGTGACACCGCATGGTGTTGATTTGATATTGGTGGTGTCAATTTCAATGGTATAACACCCGTCCAGCTTCAATAGGGGACCACACCAACTGATGTTACTGTGGTGTAAATGTATTTACAGTGTGTTTGTTTTTTTAATCAAGTACTTTATCGGAAAATTCTTTATCGTCTTGTGGAAGTTCAAAATTAACAAGAAGCGCAGTAACTAAGAAACTATTCAACAACAAAAAAACAATTTTGAATTTTGAAATGACATCCGGAGGTGTTAATCTAACACCATGAATGAGCACCGGAAATTTAACACGAGCTCGGTGTTTCATATTTAACACCGGCCTTTTTGCAGTGCACCCACAAGTCATACAGCCCACGAATCATACAGCCCGTGAATTACAGCCCATGAGTTCGACACTAAGCAAACAAGGCCCACGAGGCCAATACATTAAGCCCCGTGTATCAATATCCAATTAGGGGCTGTTTTTACTTACATAAGATTGGGTAAATCTTCGCCGCCGAACACCCGGGTCTGTAAAGACGGGACTTTATATTATTCATTGGTGCTTACACCTTTCAAAATCTCATTTTAATCGCTCTGAAGAGCCAAATAAAAAAGAAGAGCATAATGCTCCTAAGTCTCTCTTCTTTGAAAAGCGCGTTTACCAGCGGCAAAATTTTCTTGAAATTGCTTTTTATCATCGAAACTTGGAATTCGCAAGTAGTTTACACTCATATATTTCGTCAATGCATTCCACTTCCCCGTTCCACTTTTTTACATAATCCTTAAGAAGGTGGATAGTGTTCGTGAAGCAACTTTTCCCAGGACATGTAAATGGAATTGTAACTAACGAGAAAACTGATTTAAATTTAGCATGTGTTAGTTATAAATCTGATGTGAGCATTAACCTACAGTCAGGTGATTGACATCAGAATATTAAGATGGGAGAACATGAGTGACACGCTGAAGCAGTTTGTTGATTGAAGTTGCTAAAATCACACAGCATCCCTCGTAACTAAGAAATTACTTTTCCACTTCAAAGATAAGCGCCGACAACCAATTAAATCGTATTCATTACTGTAAGGAGAGTTTTGCGCACATGAACCGAGGTTAATAAAGAGAAAAAGTGAGCGGTTAATCTATGATACCAGTTGCGCCATATGGACATTCCTTTTAGTTCACTCGACCATTGGATCTCTTGATCTTGTGGATAGGTTCGCTACAGAAGTCGTGCACATTTGAACGTTTGAAGATATCATGATGGATTCAGTACATACAAGCCCAGTCGACATTACGGCAATTACCCCGCTGAACACTGCTTTGCTCTTGACTTGTTTGATACCAGTGGTAGCTTGTAGCGTTGTTGGAAACGGCTTGGTGGTATTTGCAGTTTACAGATACCATCGTTTGTGGACACCAACATATTTCATCATTGCAAGTCTTTCTGTGGCCGATTTTTTCACTGGACTTGTCGGTATTCCTCTCTATCTTTATTTCAACCTCTCAAGGACTACGCGTTGTGACTCCTTCGAAGAGCTTGTATTTGCTGCACCCTTAATGTCGGTCGCCTCTGTCTCTCTTTTTCATATAACCATCGTCTCGGTAGACCGGTATATAGCCGTTACCAGACCACTGCGCTACGTCACCTTAGTGACTACTAGGCGAGTTCAAGTTGTGATTGTATTCTCATGGATATTACTTGGTGCTTATTTTCTAACATATCACTACTTCCTGCATGTTTCCAAAATCTCTGCGATGATTACTATTAAGTGCCCCGGAAGATACTTTCAGGACCCCTTTCTGCGGGCCCTGCATCTGGGCACGCTAATAAACCTTAGCATTGCTCTTCTCACCGTGGTGGCTATCAATGTCCGTATATTACATATTGCTTTCAAACAGTCCCGAGTGATATTTCAGGCAAACGAAGCCTTCGGAAGGGATCGAGAGAACCGTGAATTGTTGATTAAGAATTTCAAAGCGGCCCAAACAATCTCCATAGTCGTTTTCATCTACGTGATGTGCTGTGTCCTCTCGCAAATACACGTGGGTTTAGGATTAGTGAGCGAGTATCATCAACCCGTTCTTGCCCAAATCGCCCTCATCAGTTTTGGCATTTAGAAGTAAGCTCGGCTGTCAATCCGCTCATCTACGGCTACAGGGATCGTCTGTTTCGCGAGAAATTAAGTGATCTCAGAAGACGCCTTACAGCCTTGATTTTATGACTGGATTCCGCCGTTAGATCAATACACTGACTGTGATAACTATGAAGTTCCCACGAGATACTTGTAATTCTAAAGGGACCCAAACCATCTGTATTATAGTTTTTATCTTTACTATTAAAAGATCTTTTTATCTAACAAGCTGTCGTTCGACCTCTGCTGAAGAAGCACGGTTTAGACCCCGACACCCTCAATAGCTACAGACCAGTGTGCAATCTCAAGTTTTTCCAAATTCATTAATTTCTTCCGTCGAGATGTTTTCATTGCAACTGATTGTCAATCAGTTGCAATCTCAAGTTTATTTCGAAAGTTTTGGAAAGAGTCGAAGCCCATAGTCTTCAAGAATATTTAGAACTGAATGATTTAAGTGAACCACTTCAATCTGCTTATAAAAGGCATCATAGCACCGAATCTGCCCTGATAAAAGTCCATAATGATATACGTCAAGCACTTGACAAGAAGCAAGCGGTTTTCTTGGTGCTCCTTGATATGTCAGCAGCTTTCGACACCATTGACAAGGATATTCTTATCACAAGGTTTCGTTCAATAGGTGTGAAAGGATCTGCTCTTGCATGGATATCTTCTTATTTGTGTAACCATTCGTAGGTAGTCAGGATCAATGAGTGCATGTCATCCTCCGCTGAACTTCTGTATGGAGTCCCCCAAGGATCTGTTTTGGGCCCGTCATTCTTCAGCATTTATGCAAGTCCTCTCGCAGAGATCGCAAGGACCCATGGCATCCATATACATCTTTACGCCGATGACACCCAGCTGTACACCTCATTCGATCCATCTGATCCTTTAAGCGAAGCCTCTACCAGACATAGACTTGAACCATGTATTGATGATATGAGGGCTTGGATGATACGGAACAAACTCAAACTGAATGATAAAAAAGTGAATTTATGATAATTGCCTCAAAACATCTGGCAGCTAAGGTCCGTAATCATTCATTACGAATTGGACGTGTTAACGTACAATCTGTATCAAATTGTAGGAATCTGGGAGTTTATTTTGACCCTGAAATGTCGATGGCGACACACATTACAAACACGTGTCGATCTGTATATTTGCAAGTACGCAATATTCACAGTATCAGGAAATCATTATCACACAAATTTGCAGCCTCTTTTATTCATTCGTATGATTTGTCTCGTATAGATTATAGAATTAAATGCATTATTCTTCAAGGCTTCATCTTACCAACTGGCCAAACTACAGCGTGCTCAGAACTCTGCTGCTCGGATCTTCAGTGGAACTTCTCGCTTCTCCAGCATTACTCCGGTTATTAAAAATCTTCACTGGTTAAAATGGATCCAAGAGGATAGAGTTTGAAATTCTTCGTCATACATGGAAAGCAGTACATTCTTCAGCTCCAAAATATTTGCAAAACCTTATTTCAGAATACGTCCCTGGCAGAAATCTCCGTTCATGTAATAGTAAACAATTAATAGTTAAAAGAACAATCTCGACTCTCGGAGAAAAAGTCTTTGTTTCTGCAGCCCCATCTCTCTGGAACGCTCTTCCACTGAGGATCCGATCAGCTGAAACCATTGAAACATTTAAAAAGCTTCTGAAGTCATATGTTTGCATCTTGTTTTGGTTGCGTTTTCATTGAATTGCTCATCGGGTATATATTTCTATCTATCTCTTTCTTCTTCTTCAACCTTCTTATGTACAACTATGACTATAATGTATGTTATTCTTTTTATAATCATTTTCCTCTGCGCCTTAGAATAGGTTACTAGATCGATGGCGCATTACAAATGCTGTACTTATTATTATCATTATTATTTGTTTTCTCCCTACTCGAATTTCGTTCGGTGTCGAATCATCGCCATTGAACAGGTATATAGTCTATCATCCGTTCTTGCCCAAGGCAACATCATCAGTCTTGCCATAAATTCGGCTGTCAATCCGATCATCTACGGCTACAGAGATCGTTTGATTCGCGAGGCTCTCAATAATCTGAAAATAAGTCTTACAGCATTAATTTTATGACTTAAGACATCCATTATGATATTAGCTACCAGGCAGAACAGAATAGGGTAAGATAATGACAAATACGATGATAAACGCAATATCAATACCGCGAGCAATACTTAATCAACTTCTATAGTGTAGAAGTGTTTTTAATGATTCTATGTCTGTATAATGGTACATACCTACGTGAATGAATACACTTATCCCAAGGAGTTACGATGGTATATAACTCCTTGCTTATACTGAACAGTGCGATAGAAAACGAAACTTGCGAATTTGATAACGACAATAACGATATTTCGCTATGTTTTAATGACGGAAAGATCGAAAGGACGCGGAAGCGATCAGCTGTTATGGTCCCCACACTCGCACTCTCATCCCCATTTCTTGGCAGTTTCGCTTTTCTGTGTGGACGCAGCTTTAGGGATAAAATCGCTTGTTGGCTGGCTGCCCAAATAGTGTCCAGCATTGGGACCGGACGCTATTTTGGCCGAGAAACGTTCTCGTTTTTCCCAACACCGGAGGTTCTTTTTGTTTTTTGTTTTTGATTTGAGCATGCGCAGAAGCAAGTTTTGCACGCGGCAAGCTCAACTAGCGGTAGCGTCGTGCTTGCGAAAGTTCCCTTTTAAAGTTAATAGGCAAGTACTGTACAGTCAGTCCGCAGCGCGAGCGAAAAAGCACGTATTTATTCAAGTCGTATGCACGGCTGAGCGGTGCTTGCATACGTAATGAGCAGATACATGGTCATGAATAAATCCGTGTAGAACGAGTATTTCTCGTCAGTTTTCGACACTTTTAGTATCGACTCAAAGAGAGAACATAAGCAAATATGCTCATGATCAAAATAAACAGAAAAGAAGAATATAGAATATCAAAATCCCTCTCGAAGTTCGGTATTGTATTCAAAAATATTCCTTCACGTTTGACGCCAAAAAAACTAACCTGAAATCTTTCATGCCCCTCTAAAATATGGTGAAGACTATGTCCGCTAAAGTATATAGTATCACAATAAGGGCACCTTTTCCTATCTTCATTTCAATACGGGTCAGGAACTAGCAAAATTCAGAGACATGTCTAGCGTCGAGTTTAAAAAGATTATCCTCGCATTCGCACCGGAATTCCGGGTCTGTGATTGGTCGAAATCTGTCGCAAGACGCGGCGTGTCGCATTGCGTAGTATCCATTGGCTGCTGACTCAATGCTGTGAGTTTTAAATGTTAGGTTCCAGATTGTGATCGAATTTTCACTCTCTATACAAAACTTGAACTTTACACAGGAACCAATGATCTGTATGTGAGTGTGCACTTACAATGACCCTGAACAATGGACCTGGCTGCCACCTGTCCCGAGCTCTGCTGCAAGGCACATGAATGCTTAATCAATTATTCATGTGGATTGCCCCGAGCACTGCTAGTCTGAATTCTTGACACAGGGTGAAATGCATGCACATGAAATAAGTAAGCACATGTTTCCATGTGCTTGCACACACCACATTTCAGAATGAACAAAGACTAGCTGCGATAGTGGAATTCCTCATGAAACATTTCAATCCTGGCCATTGTCCACGACCATTGTCTGGGTATCAACAACACATTCCACGCGTGTTCTTTCACCACCCCACTTCCAATAAGAAAACATAATTTGCCTTGTTTTCAACAGGAAAATTCACAACCTTAAAAATGGTGCCCCTCTTCGTTTTTTAATTGATCATACTCGCTCAAGTTTCACGAGTGTGAAATCGAAGAAATTACGGAGATCTATTTTCAATACCAGTCAGGAACTAGCAAAACATCAAACTATGATCTAAAAGCTTCTTGAACATTGGCAAACTAATATACTTTGATGCTAAAATGAACTACTATATTGACATCAAAAATAGGGAAATTAGGTATCAAATTAATGAGCATAATCAGCTCTATAACTTAATTAACCATCCTGGGTCAAACAATGCACTGCGAAAGCTATGAAAGCTGTTGTTACGACCTCTGCAAAACTCTCGCAAAGTATCGCGAAATCTCGTCAGTCTCAAGGGCACAAACTGCGTAAACGTGATTCTGAATAAAATTGTCGTTCGTGCCTCATTATCGCACACGCTGCGGACTGACTGTGTAGACTTGTTTCTATTATAAACAATGTGTACTACTTCAACTGTTTGGAAAAATGTTCATTTACACTCTAAATAATGACTTACCGGTTATATCACAAAAGGCGCAAAACTCAAAGCAAACCGTGGTCATTAAAATGATAAGAAGGTCACATGCGTTGAGTAAACATGCGCTAAACTAAATTATCATTCTGACAAAGTCTTTGGATGAAATACATATCCTTACTTATTTAACAAAGGTAAGGGGATGATTCGAAAATTACTGCCTTAGATGTGGTGAACTCACAATAACATATACATTTGTTCCTTGCATTCACATAGTGTTTTTTTTTTCCAATTGGTAATAGTGATGATATCTTTGCTTTAGTTCACCTTCTTGGGTGGACTTTTCTTCAAGATAAACTAGCGATTGCTTGCATGAGAGCAAGATGGAAGGATTTAATAGTATAAAGCAAGACTTTTTGATTGGAAAGTGATGCTACGACAACATCTAAATATGTACAAGTGGTACAATATGGAAAGCTATATAATATGACCTTGATATTGGTCTATCGAAAAATAGCAATGAAACTGATCAATGCAAAATATGACCGAATGGCAAATGAGATAAGAAACTTGCATGTAGTATATAGAAAACATATCATTTTAGCTGATTTTAGTCTGACTGTTCAGCAGCCTAATACGCCTCGCCTAAATTTAAAACAAAACAAAACAAAACCAATTAAACTCTGAATGCTTCAAAATAACAGTGTCAAATGAAAAAAAAATTAGATGTATATAGACATGTAACAAAGTGCTCCAGCGCAAACCAAAAAAACAAAACAAAACAAAACAAAACCATGTGATCACGTGCACAGGCGAGGCTGCGTTTACTTATTTTGTTTATGTATTTATTTATTCATTTATTTATATACTCCGTTTTATTTTTACAGGGCAGCCCTTTCAGTTAAAAAACTGATAATGTACAAGCAAGGCTGCGTTTATTTATTCTATTTATTTATTTATTCATTCATTTATCTATTTACTCCGTTTCATTTTCACAGGACAGCCCTTTCAGTTAAAAAACAAAGAGGCACTGCATTAAAGGACAAGTTCGCCTTCATAAACATAAGGATTGAGAAAATGCAACAATATTAGTAGAACACATCAGTGAAAGTTTGAGGAAAATTGGACAATCGATGCAAAAGTTATGAATTTTTTAAATTTTTGTGTTGGAACCGCTGGATGAGGAGACTACTACAGCTTGTGAGTCATATGCGTACAACAGTATAAAGGAAATATAAAAGAAAATTCAACATATTTTCACTTTTTTCGCATAATAAAAGAGCAATTGACTTGCCTCTTTCTAAAGGCAGGGGGAATAATATTACCCATAACATTTATCGGTAACGAGTCAGGGGAATGTGTACTTTTTTCAAAAGATGGAATTTTGTGAAATTCTCTTTATATTTTCCTTATATTGTTGTACGCATGTGACATCTAAGATATTCATACACTGCAGTAGTCTTCTCATCCAGCGGGTACTGCACAAAAACTTCAAAAATTCATAACTTTTGAACGGATTATTTTCCTCAAACTTTCAATGATGTGTTCTACTAATATTGCTACATTCTCTCAATCCTTATGTTTATGAAGGTGAACTTGTCCTTTAAAAAAGATACAAAATACAGTAATACAAAATTGAATACAAAAGTAAGTCCAAAAGAAGGGAGAAAAAAATGCACCACACATGGCTTACAAACTCAATACAAAATCAAAAAAAAAAATTCACGTATGCATTATGTATAAAATGCTAAATTACAAGTAAAAGTATTACATGAAAAGGTTCGGAAAACACTTTCCACCATTTGCAACCAGCATAATACACGAAAGGGCCGATTATAATACCCGTCCGGCTGACACATAAACTACCGAAGGGAATTGCCCGTGCGAGCATCCAAAGATCTATAAAAGATCTGTACACCCCCCTCCCCCCCCCCCCCCCCCGGTCTGAAGCACCCTCCCCGTCCAAAAGTGGGCAGGCAGAAAACCCAGGTGATAACGTGCGTTATTTTGCATCATCTTCGCGATCACTGAAGAAGCGGGTATTGCGGGCGGTTGATGCCATTAACATGTACAACCGTGCAACATGATTGTATAGCCATGGAATGGATGTACAACCGTGCAACATGGTTGTATAGCCATGGAATGGATGTAAGGTTTTTAACCAATCAGAACGCCCGTCCCTCTCCCAAGAAAAAAAAACTCAACAACAACAAACAAACAAACAAACAAACATACATACAAAACGAAATGAAACGAAACACAAGACCTGCACAACTTTGCAACTGTGCCAATCAGCTACGCAACCCTTGTATAATTGTTACTTAACTATACGTGTCAAGGTGCCTTTAAACGGACACCCGTACATGCATGCATGTAAAATAATATAATGATATTAATTACTATACACAACATAATTCATTCCGTTCCAAGCAAAGCCGTGTTTTACAAATAATGCACAGGCGAGGCTGCGTTCGTGCAGATGCAACACACTCGTGGGTATTTACAATGGTCAGTTGGTGGCGCGTGTACGAGGCGCAGCGTAGTACTGTATAATTATGCTGCAGGACATGGTGAATACCCTACAGTGAGCTGCATCACTTCTATAGTCACGAAATTAAACATGTGCGTTATTTGATTTATAAAACGACATATTTATGTACCTTTTGGGTGGATACCTGTTGGGTACATAGAGAACTTGCTCAAAATCCAAGATGTCCGGAGGTATGTTCGTGGCAAACCATTCCTAAACGAACTAGAAGTTGTTGTTTTTTCAGAAATAAGTGATAAAAAATTGCGCGTCGGTAAGCGTTTGTAACAAATGATTTTTGCGCTAAACTTGAGGTCTATTTTCCAGTGCTGCACACGTCCTTCATTACTGGCAATTACAATCACACGACATTGTGCATGGAACTATACACCGATTCCTTGCGCGAAGCAGTCCAGCTGGGAAGATTTTCTTAGCCAAGATTAATACGATGCCACAGAGACGAACCACATCGAGTTCATTTTTTTTTTTCATTATATACATACCCTAATGATTTGCCACTTTCTACACAGGACGGTATTATTACACAGTTTCATCTCTTACTTAATGCACAACCGCATCCTATTTCTCTCTCTCTCACACACACAGTCAGTGTATCCATTACTTCCTCACTCTCCTCTTATCAATGAAATAATCTATTTCTACTCAAATATTCTACCCGTGTCTTTACCTGTATGGTATAGTTGTTATCCACAAAATCGCATATAGGAATCCTGTGTAGCATCAATCTTCACACCTCATCTCTTCACTTGCAAGCTGGACATTATGTATCATCTAATTTTGTCATATGTCATGTATATTTCATGAAGAAATACGAAAATGATCTGAAATTGAAATTGAAATTGAAAATGTGATAAGCAGTAACATAACATTTCATAATAAAATAATTATAGAGCTGATAGATATACTGCTTTTACTCATTAGGCCTTTCATAGTCGCAAGTGCTCTCAAATTTAAGGAGGTTTCCTTCCTTTCACGAATTATTCATCTATACGCTCGGTTTCCATAATCAGTCAATATTTTTGTAAGCGTATACACGTTCACTAGGGGTCATCTTACTAGCATGTAGGCCTAATTTCCTCAGAAAATGTCTTAAAACGTATACAGGTACTAGCTACTTCCTCCATGCAGCACAAATACAGCAAGAAAGATTTGCTTAAATACATTGTCGTTTGTTTCACGTAATCACTGATATATGACGGACATTACACTTGAATTAGACCTATGAACTTTTCAATGACTAGTTGAGAAAACGATGATTCTTAATACTGCCTAGTATTTCCATAAAATCTCCCTGTCCCCTCAGTTGATGAAGTTTCCTTTTCACTAACTTCCGTAAGTCCTTATAATGATATTTTAACTCTGATAGCCTTAGCTCTCGCACATTGTTTGCTCGATCCATCCACTTGCTTGATTGAGACCCGGGGAAAACAAATGTAGCTTCTGAAATATACGTTATTTGTCATCAGACGAAATAAATTTGTATTGCCAATAACCACAGATAATAAGTCAAGTGATATATGAACCTATAATTGTCAATGACAACGTCATGGTAAACATATCTATATGAAGGAGGGAAAGGAACATGATTGACATATCAGCATATTAAAAGGTGAAGTACGTGAGTGACCTGGGGACACCAATCAGTTGATTGGAAGTGCAACTGAACACTCCCCAACCCTCGACATCATAGCACGAAGTATTTTGTTCACCTCGAGTCTTATAAAGGCTACCGCACTAGTCAAACGTATTCATTCCCACCTCAGGAGAGATGTGTGCACATGAACTCGAGTTAATGAAAAGGAGAGTTACACCACTTAAGATATTGCCGCTAAGCTAGATTGCGCGACAGATTGCTTTCAGTGCTGGTGACCATCGAATTTGGATCTTGTGGAAAGACTTAACTGACTTTTTCAAAGTGACGATATGGCGGATGCAGTAGACACTACACAGGCAAACAGCACTGTAGTTACCCCACTGAATACTGCCTTGCTCTTGATTTGCTTGTTGCCAATGATAGTTGGCAACATTGTTGGAAACGGCTTAGTGGTATTTGCAGTTTACAGATACCATCGTCTGCGGACTCCAACATACCTCATCATTGCAAGTCTTGCTATGTCCGATTTCCTTATCGGATCGATCGGCATTCCCTTCTATCTTTATTTCAACCTCTCCACTACTACAAGTTGTGATTCCTTTGCTTGGATTTTCTTCACAGCACCAATAATGATCTTAAGCGGCGTGTCTTTTGTCCAGATAATCGCAGTCTCTGCCGATCGCTACATCGCTATCACTAGACCACTGCGCTATGCCACCATAGTGACTACCAAGCGCGTCCAATGCGTGCTCGCATGCACGTGCATTATACAAAGCGCGTTCCTCCTAACCCGATCTTACTTGCTCGCGGCCAAAGACGCAAAAGTGATAACTATTAAGTGCCCGGGAAAACACGTTGCTGACTCCAATTTGTGGGTCATGAATCTGAGTTTGCTTGTTAGTATGATTCTTTTACACCTTACGTTGACGGGTATCAACGCGCGTATTTTACAAATTGCTTCCAAACAGTCCCGCGTTATATTTCAGGTGAACGATGCTTTTGGAAGGAATCGTGGTAATCGCAAAGTAATGATCAAGAATTTCAAAGCGGCGCAAACATTTTCAATGATTGTTTTCATCTTTATTATGTGTTGTATCCCCAATGAAATACAGATGGGTATCGAACTTTCGCAGTTGAACGACTATCATCAATCCGCTCTTGCCCAAGTTGGCATCATCAGTGTGTGCATAAATTCTGTTGTTAATCCGGTCATCTACGGCTACAGGGATCGTTTGTTTCGAGAGGCATTTAGTGATCTCAGAAGCCGTTTTGAGTCATATATATCATAACTGATTGCACCCATTAGATTCTCACAGACTGAAGCCATAGGGTAAGATTACAAGAGACAACCCCTCATCTCCTCCCCCCCCCCCCGCAAATATTATGTACATGAATATATATAATATATATATATATATATATATATATATATATATATTTGAAACAAGAAAGGGATATATTACAAAAAATAAAAAGCTGCATCGCTTCGGTGATCCCTCGCATTTATTCCAAAGTTGATTTACGTCCTTTAGGTCTATGTGAGGTTAATGTGTGTGTGTGTGGCACACATACACACACTATAGCTTCTGACCACACGAGCAAAGAGAGTTAAGGTTTTGGGACGAACACCGATCTAGGGCTTTCAATACCTCAGTCGGATAGAGCACCGGTCTAGTAATCCGGAGGTCTCGGGCTCGAATGCCGATGAAAACCCATTTTCTATGCTCATAGTTTTCACTGTTTATTATCATTTGTTTCTGGTCAGTTTTCCCTTTCTTGTTTATATATATATATATATATTGTATATCAATACCTTGGAGTAAAACTTAGGACGTAAAATCGATATGGAAGAGGATCTGTGCCTGTTTAGTATGTAATTTTAGAATATGCATAGTTTCTGCTCTCATCAGCTTATTTAACTTCTTGTTCATTGAAAGAAACATGTTGGGCCGATTGTTGACTGATTTTTTCCCTATACATTCTTAGGGTTGATTAATACAATACTACTGTCATCCAATGATTGCAATCGCATTGGTGACATATTATTTGATTGAAATATATGTATTTGTGCAAACGAATACAGCTGTCGGGTATTATTTACAACTATAAGCATCACTAATTGTATAGCAGATTATTAATGATTGTTTCTACATAGAAAGGAAGCATTGATGAAACAAATTCATCCGTAACACATGTAAATAATTTAGGCTTGAAATTTGTGCTTATACTTTATGAAAGGATAAAGAAAAGTAGGGATTAGATGAATAGGTGCAAAGACGGATGATATTGTAAACCAATTAGATAGGTTTACGATGAAGAACTAATTGCACCTGTAAGTGAAGCATGCACGTACCGTATGTCCCAAAAAAATTACAACGGGACCCTCCGCAATGATATCTTTAAATATAGTTGATTGATCCAAATACAAATTCAGGGTATGAAACTATTACTCCTTGCCCACATCTTACAGAAAACCCATTCGATTTGCTGCAGTGGTCAAGGAGAAATGAGGAATTTTGTAGAGGATGTAAAGAATCTCTTCGCTCCAAGTTCTGTTTATTGTATTCACACAAAAGCATCGAAGTACTAAACTTGGAAGAATCAGACTCAGACTGCTTAACCAAATTGAATGGAGTTTTCTGCAATATAGAGCTAAGATGGTGTATTCTAAGAACCTTAAGTAGCATTTAAACAGTTTAATCATATTGGGTGTTACCAATGTAAAATTTTGTTTGTATTTTTTTTTTTTGGTTACATGTACTGTATTTCTGATAAGAAATCTACTTCATTAAGCTTTCCTGTCGATTGCACTACTTCATGCTGACATAGATATCAAAGCCAGAGAGCAGCATCCTGCAGTTAAAATGTAGGCGTGAGATTTTGCAGCGCGTCAGCGCTGTAGCATTTTCAAGCTGTAAATCGTGCGGTCTGGCGCATACTAAATGTAATACTTTTGGCTAATTCTGACAAAAAAGAAAATAAGTATTGTCTTTAAATGTGACTCGTTTGGTGGTTGGGAATCCAGAATATTTGTGTGTGTGTGTGTGTGCGTGCGTGTGTGTTTGTGTGTGTTTGTGTGTGTGTGTGTGTGTGTGTGTGTGTGTGCATATATATTTAGGGGTTTATTTTGTGAGGCGTGAGAAAAATCTTGACAGGCATGTGAGCTTGATAAAGGTCCCCAAGGCGTGAGACATGACGTGAGGCCTATTTCCTGACTGAATTTGAATGCTTTGTCTAAATATAAAATGATGATAACAATACAATATTATTTATTATACATTTTGTGAACTCTTAATGCGGATGTTTATAAACAAACAATTTACGGGAAACATAATTTAAATGCTAGATACATTGAATAAATAGAATAAATTTATAGGCCTACCATGCCAGCTTTTAATCAAAGCCAGTGTGCACCTCCATCGACCTACCCACAATTAGCCATGGATTCCAGAAGACTGTCTACTAAAGAAAAAATGCCAATTCAGCCTTGATATGATTTTATGTATGAATATATACACATGCATACCTCCCAACCGCACACACACTCACACACAAGCACACACACACTAACTCACATTAGTATAAACACAGGTGCTCCCTTGTAACTAACAAGACCACTGATTTAAATTTAGCATTTGTTAGTCATAACTCTGCTGTGAGCATAATCCTACAGACAGGTAATTGACGTCGGAATATTAAAATGGGAGAACATGAGTGACATGCTAAAGCAGTTTGTTGATTGAAGTTGCTGAAATCAAACAGCATCCCTCTTGAATAAGAAATTACTTTTCCACCTCAAAGATATAAACGACACCACCGATTAAATTGTACTCATTTCTGTTAAGGAGAGTTTTGCGCACATGAACCGAAATTAATAAAGAGAAAAAGTCAGCGGTTAATCTATGATACCAGTTGCGCCATGGACATTCCTTTTAGTTCATTCGACCATTGGATCTCTTGATCTTGTGGATAAGCTCGCTATGGAAGTCGTGCACATTTGAACGTTTGAAGATATCATGATGGATTCAGTAGATACAAGACCAGCCAACATCACGGTAATTACCCCGCTGAACACTGCTTTGCTCTTGACTTGTTTGATACCAGTGGTAGTTTGTAGCGTTGTTGGAAACAGCTTGGTGGTATTTGCAATTTACAGACACCATCGTTTGTGGACACCAACATTCTTCATTATTGCAAGTCTTGCTGTGGCCGATTTCTTCAATGGACTTGTCGGTATCCCTCTGTATCTTTATTTCAACCTCTCTAGTGCTACGCGTTGTGAATCCTTCGAAGAGCTTGTATTTACTGCACCATTAGTGGCGGTCACTTCTGTGTCTATTTTTCATATAACCATCGTCTCGGTAGACCGGTATATCGCTGTTACCAGACCACTGCGCTACGCCACCTTAGTGACCACTAGGCGAGTTCAAGTTGTGATTGTATTCTCATGGATATCAGTCGGTGCTTATCTTCTGACATATCTCTATTTCCTCCATGATTCCAAACTCGCTGTGATGATTAGTATTAAGTGCCCCGGAAGATACTTTGAGGACCCCTTTCTGCGGGCCCTGCATCTGGGCACGCTAATAAACCTTAGCATTGCTCTTTTCACCGTGGCTGCTATCAACGTCCGTATATTACATATCGTTTTCAAACAGTCCAGAGTGATATTTCAGGCAAACGAAGCCTTCGGAAGAAATCAAGAGAACCGTGAATTATTGATTAAGAATTTCAAAGCGGCCCAAACAATCTCCATAGTCGTTTTCATCTACGTGATGTGCTGTGTCCCCTCGCAAATACCCGTGGGTTTAGGACTAGTGAACGAGTATCATCAACCTGTTCTTGCCCAAGTCCTTCTCATCAGTTTGGGCGTAGGCTCGGCTGTGAATCCGCTCATCTACGGCTACAGGGATCGTCTGTTTCGCGAAAAATTAAGTGATCTCAGAAGACGCCTTACAGCCTTGATTTTATGACTGAATTCCTCCGTTAGATCAATACACTGACTGACCAAAGATGACGGTCAGTTCGCAGTATTTGTCTTTGTTACAACATCATACTGATTTTGATTTTGATTTTTTTTTTCTACTATGCATACACAACTTGGTAAAGAAGTGGCTATAATTACGGTTCTACGGTTGCGTGCCTACATAGATTAGTAAGTCACTGAATTATCAAAACATACCGGCATGCAAGCTTTATGATAGCAGTTCGATTAAAACGAGAACTCCGGCAGAGTCGTTCTTATTCTTTCTTTCTTTTTTCTGAAATTAACGCAAGGTTTCAAGAAGAATATAGAAGTTTTCACTCCCGCACGACGTTAGCCTCGATCGAAGTTAAAAGCCAATTTACTGCCGAAGCAGGCATGATGCTTACAGCAGGTAACACCATGACAACATCCGCACTGGAGGGCTACACATTGATGTAAAATGAACCTTTGCGGAACCATCGGGATATTTTGGCTTCTCATAGATTTAGATGCCGCTCACGAAGTTGCTGCTGAACTATGAGAAACACCATCGGCATATACGATGGTTTAACATGCCTCACACGAATAAATACGATCAGAGCCGAATTTGAACATTTCCTTTATCGTGTGTCCATCTGTGCTCTATTTTGGGACCGTGGGATGTCTGTATTAAGTTGTTTGACGTTTCATCAATCACTGATATTGAAAAGATACAAACTCACAAACTAGACTTTCATTTTGAGATCTAATCTATGTTTTTTTTTCAATCAAAAAATAATTTCCTCTGTCGTCACTTCCCTTTCCAATAACAGTTTTTAAGTGTCTATTTGTCTTAGTCGAAAAGTTGAGGATTTTTTGGACTCGCTTAAGCTTGTCTTTGGTTTCATATCATGTTAATTATTCTTGCTTGCTTGATCCCATCGACGATGTAGTAACAAAGAGAGCAAATATCGTTCATGAAATTAACGGTTATTACGATTATAATGAAGTTGTTTTGGTGACAATAAAGGACGGTGATTGATAGGGATTTGCTTTTTCAATTTTGAGGTCGTTATGACCAGAGTTAAACGACAGAATCATGATTGATGTCAGCATATTAATTACCTCCGCCAAGCAATGCCAAGGGAGGAGGTTATGTTTTCATTAGTGTATGTGATTGACATACCCATAGCAATCAGGTGACCGTACGATATGCCGTATCTGCCATTACCAACACCTCCAAACACTCTCCATATCAAACTATACTAATAAGTTTTCCAGCGCATTTAGCTTGCACGTCCGCGAGAAGACCCTGTACTGTATCTATTCATTTCTACCGCAGTACAGCTTTGTTCTCATAAACTGAAGTTGATATGAAACAGAGTCGTGCAGCTAATCTATTGATTATGACTAAATTCAATATTTTGATTGCTTTGTGTGCCATAGCTTCATTTCACTTTTGAATCATTTGATCACGTGAAAAGGCTTGTTACGGGAGGCATAATACTGTATCCTGCCTGGGCCAGGAGTGACGAAATGAATGCAACAGATAACTTAACCAGCTCGGTCAACAACGTGTCCGTTACCACACTGAGCACCGCTTTATTTTTGACGTGTATGGTACCAATATTAATTTGCACCATTGCTGGAAACGCCTTGGTGGTATGTGCAGTTTACAAGTACCATCATCTGCGGACACCAACATACCTCATCATTGCAAGTCTTGCTGTTGCCGATTTCTTCACCGGTTTTATCGGTATTCCTTTATATATGTATTTCAACTTCTCAAAAAATACTCGTTGTGATTCTTCTTCTACAATATCATTTGCAACGCCATTCACTGTCCTCAGCGCTGTATCTTTTTTCCAAGTACTCACAATCACGACCGACAGGTATATTGCCATTACAAGACCACTGCACTACGTCTCTACCAGTGTCTACGGTGACCATCGAACGCGTCCGGATTATGATAGTCTTCACCTGGATGGCATGCAGCGCTTTCTTTTTAACACGATCTTATTTGCTCGTGTCCAAAAATGCCAATGTGATAACTATGAAGTGCCCCACGGGATACTTTGAGGATCCCTTATTGTGGGCCGTCAATCTGAGCGTGCTTGCAGGCAGCTCGCTGGTGTTCTTCATGTTGACTGGTTTCAATTTGCGGATACTCCGAATCGCTTTCAAACAGTCCCGCATGATCTACCAGGGAAACGAAGATTTCGGGAGAAATCGGGGAAACCATGAGATATCGATCAAGAACTTGAAAGGGACCCAAACAATCTGCATTATAGTCTTTATCTTTATTGTCTGTTTTCTCCCCACCCAAATTTCGTTCGGTATTGAATTGTTGCCATTGAATGGTTATAGTCTATCATCCGTTCTTGCCCAAGTCAACATCATCAGTCTGGGCATAAATTCGGCCGTCAATCCGCTCATCTACGGCTACAGGGATCGTTTGTTTCGAGAGGCTTTCAATGATCTCAGAAGAAGTCTTATAGCCTTAATTTTATGACTGAAGGCATCCATTATATTTAGCTAACTGACAGAACAATTCAAGGGTAAGATAATGACAAATACGATGATAAACACAATATCAATACCGTGGAGCAATATTTTACCAACTTAGATAGTCTACAAGTGTGTTCAGTGATTCCATGTCTAGGCCTACGCGAATGAATACGCTTGTTCCAAAGAGTTACGATGATAACTCCTAGCTTATACTGAACAGTGCGATAGAAAACGAAAATTGCGGATTTAATGGCGACAATAACAAAATTTCGCTTCACGACGGGAAGACCGAAAGGACGCGGAAGCAATCAGCTGTTATGGTCCCCACACTCGGACTCCCATCCCCATTTCTTAGCCGATGTTATAGCAGTTTCGCATCGGGACCGGACCACTGACTATGCTATTTTGGCCGAAAACCGTTCTCGTTTTCCCTAGGACAGGAGCTTTTTCGGATTTGAGCATGCGCAGAAGCAAATTTTGCACTTGGCACGCTCAACTGGCGGTAGAGTCGTGTTTGCAAAAGTTCCTCAGTAACGTTAATAGGCTAGTACGGTAAGATCGTTTCTATTTCAAACCATGAGCTGTGTTTCAACTGCTCGGGAAAAACGTCCATTTGCACTCATAAACGAGGACGTTATTAATCACAAAAAGCGCAAAACTCAGAACAAACCCTGGTAAACAAAATGATAAGAAGGTCACATGCGTTTAATAAACATGCTTCAAACTAGATTATTATTCGGACAATGTCTTTGGATAAGCTACATTTCATTACTTAACGAAGGAAAGGGGACGATTCAAAAATTGCTGCCTTTGATGTGGTGAACTCGAAGTAACATTTTGTTCGTCGAACATAGCTTATTCAATGGGTAAAATTGATGATAATATGTATGCTTTAGCTCACCATTTTAGATGGACTTTTCTTTAAGATAACTCAGCGATTGCTTGCACGAGAGAAGATGCATGGATTACGATATCATAAAGCAAGACTTATTGCTTGGAAAGTGATGATACGACAATATCTAAATATGTGCAAGTTGTAAAATATGCAAAGCTATCAATGACCATGGTATGGCTCTATAAAACGAGTATATACCGATATGAACAAAGATAGCAATAAAACTGATCAATTCAAAATTTGACGCAATAACGAATGAGATAAGAAACATAGAGAACGTTCAGCTGATACTGTTCACCAGACTAATACGCCTTGCCTAAGTTTAACAACAAAGCAAAACAAATTGAACTATAAATGTTTGAAAATTTAAATTTAAATAAAAAAAAATAGATGTAGACTTAAAAGTCATGTAGCAAGATGGGCATGCGCAAACCAAAGAGGACACTATTTGATAAACGGCGCTAAGTGCATGTCCAGTTTCGAAGGAGGAAACGAAACGATTTTCATAATTTCACATCATGAAGTGCATAAATTTGTAGTGCCATGTATAGATTTGTGGAATTTAAAGTGGTTCTTCAGCAGATTGATATCGAAATGGTTACTATTTTTTTTTCCATGTCAAACTCAAGTAGATGACTATATATGCGGGCCCGGCCTCGTTGTGGGTGCTGCATTATCTTATGTGTAGGTGTGACGAAGGAATGACTGCTCCCAGTCAAACCCCTCACACTTCACTACCCCCACATTACGTTTGCGAACCCCTCACACTCATCCCACTGACACCACACACACCAGGCATACCCCAACGCCTTAAAACGTAACCAGAGCGTTTTAACCTATGTTGGTCTATGTATTTCGAATTATTTCATTGCAATCATTACTGTTATTGCTTATACTATGCTCCTACTACTGTTCCATTATTTTCACTGCCAGTGTATGTGATAATATTACCACTCCGTTGTAGTGAATGTCATGCATGCAGTTTATATTCCGTATGATTTTCTTCTGATATTCTTTTCTTTTTCTCGTGTTTGCCTTATTCTGTTCAAATGTATGCAAATTGGTGTGAATGTCATGTTGCTGTCCATATTCCGTTTGATTGGCTTTATTTTGCCTTGTTTTTGCCTTATTCTGATCAAATGTATGCAAATTGGTTGCTTTTCTGCTTTTGTGTTTACGTCCTAAGCCCTTAAAGACTGGTAACTCGGTCGAAAGCTCGGGAGAATTTGCTCGTGTGGTCAGAAGCTATAGTGTGTGTATGTGTGCCACACACACACACATTAACCTGACATAAACCCAAATGATGTAAATCAACTTTGGAATAAATGTGAGGGATTGCCGGAGCGATGCAGCTTTTTGTAATATATTTTGAAATAAGGAAGGAAAAACTGACCAGAAACAATTGTAATAATAAATAGCGACAACTTTGAGCAAAGAAAATGGGTTTTCATCGGGATTCGAACCCGAGACCTCCGGATTACTAGACCGGTGCTCTACCGACTGAGCTATTGAAAGCCCTATGATCGGTGTTCGTCCCAAACCCTTAATTCTCTTTGCTCGTGTGGTCAGAAGCTATAGTGTGTGTATGTGTGCCAAAGAGAATTAAGGGTTTGGGACGAACACCGATCATAGGGCTTTCAATAGCTCAGTCGGTAGAGCACCGGTCTAGTAATCCGGAGGTCTCGGGTTCGAATCCCGATGAAAACCCATTTTCTTTGCTCAAAGTTTTCGCTATTTATTATTACAATTGTTTCTGGTCAGTTTTTCCTTCCTTGTTTCAAAATATATTACAAAAAGCTGCATCGCTCCGGCGATCCCTCACATTTATTCCAAAGTTAATTTACATCATTTGGGTTTATGTCAGGTTAATGTGTGTGTGTGTGGCACACATACACACACTATACACTGTAAAAACATCGGTGTTAAATTCAACACCACGGGTGTTAAATCTAACACCGATCAAACTTCAATAAAGGACCACACCCACAGGTGTTAAAAATGCACTGTGATGGTGTTGAAAAGTGTTCACCTGACACTTCGTGGTGTTAATTTGACACTGCACCTGGTGTTATTTTGACACTGTACTGGTGTTAATTCAAAAATGACACCACATGGTGTTGATTTGATATTTGCTGGTGTTAATATCAATGGTTTAACACCCGTCCAGCTTCAATAAGGGACCACACCAGCTGGTGTTACTTTGGTGTAAATTTATTTTCACATTTTTTCAAAAATCTAGTATTTTAATGTAAAATTCTTGATCGTCTTGTTTAAATTAAAAATCAACAAGAAGTGCAGTTACTAAGAAACTCTTCAGAAAACAGTTTAAAATTTGGAAATGACACTCGTAGGTGTTAATTTAACACCATAAATGAGCACCGAAAATTAAACACCAGCTCGGTGTTCACTATTTAACACCGGACTTTTTGCAGTGTAGCTTCTGACCACACGAGCAAAGAGAATTAAGGGTTTGGGACGAACACCGATCATAGGGCTTTCAATAGCTCAGTCGGTAGAGCACCGGTCTAGTAATCCGGAGGTCTCGGGTTCGAATCCCGATGAAAACCCATTTTCTTTGCTCAAAGTTTTCGCTATTTATTATTACAATTGTTTCTGGTCAGTTTTTCCTTCCTTGTTTCAAAATATATTACAAAAAGCTGCATCGCTCCGGCGATCCCTCACATTTATTCCAAAGTTGATTTACATCATTTGGGTTTATGTCAGGTTAATGTGTGTGTGTGTGGCACACATACACACACTATAGCTTCTGACCACACGAGCAAAGAGAATTAAGGGTTTGGGACGAACACCGATCATAGGGCTTTCAATAGCTCAGTCGGTAGAGCACCGGTCTAGTAATCCGGAGGTCTCGGGTTCGAATCCCGATGAAAACCCATTTTCTTTGCTCAAAGTTTTCGCTATTTATCATTACAATTGTTTCTGGTCAGTTTTTCCTTCCTTGTTTATATATATATATATATATATATATATATATATATATACATATATATATATATATATATATATATATATTCATATATATATATGTATATACACATATAATTGTCATACATTACAGTGTTCTTAAGTGAGGCAAAACAAATGTATTCGTGTCCGTTATATTAAAGTTATGTATATTTTCAAGCTTGTGTGTGAGTTTTTTTTTTTGACATATTTCCACTTTTATTTTGCATATTACAGGCATTACACGGAAAGCCACTTTTACAAGCAAATTCTTTTTTTTTTTTCTTGAACACCCAACTGGTGGAAAATTGTGTGTGAAATTTTCATGTGAACTAGTGTGTAGATGTATGTTCCACTTTCTCCCTGTTTCTGTCTGTCTGTCTGTCTGTCTGTCTGTCTTTTTTGTCTTTCTTTCCTGAGGGACCTGATGCTATATATTTTCATAGTTATGCTATTCCTCTGAAGATTTCAGTTACAGCGCTTAGCGTAGATTTATTTCCTCGTGTCTAATATTATTCTATGCATATGACAACCGATGTCTGATACGTTACATTAGATATGTTTACTTCACATTAGATACACGTAATCTAAACAGAAAAGTTGTTCTTATGCGATTCCATGTTTCACTGATTAACTGTAATATGCAAACTTGTAGTATTTAGATTGTTTTATGATGGACCTATAAATCAAATAAGAAAATGACTGCAATAAAAACATTGATAAATCTACCACAAAATAGACTGAATAAATATATAAATGTTATAAAGCCTAATTTTTCGATGTTGTTTGACGGTTTTGTGTGTTTGTTTCATTTTCAACCAAAAAAGAAGGCTGGATAGCCCAAATTCAGGAATGGGTGTAAGGTTTTTAGCCAATCAGAACGCCTCCCTTAAAATACAACATACATGCATACATACATACAAAACAAAAGACCTGTATACAGGTTGTATACAACCTTGCGAGAGTGCAACTACGCAACCGTAGGATGCTTGATAGTTGTTATCTATATGGGCCGAGGTGCCTTTGAACCCACACCCATACATCAATGCATGTAGAATATCAAAATATTATTTATCACACATTATACAACACATGTATGGAATCTTATCATCAAATTGGACATTCAGAAGAATCAGCTATTCCACGCTCACTATCGCTGACAGTGCAATAGTGAGTGCAATGAAATGAAATGAAATGAAATGAAATAGTCGACTATTGAAAGGTAAATCAAGCGAGCCAGCAGCGCAGTAGTTCCTACGACACACTAACTCGTGTATCGTACAGCTGGCATTGACGCATACGCGTAACCGTTTCCGCTGGGCCAGCGCGCAACCGATAGTCCACGGCCATGCGGTTCACTACACTCCGCAACGATCAGGGACCGTTCAGGTCTGTATTTTGTTTTACACGCGAATATTAGTAGGCCTACATGGCTACCCCTACTCACCCGAGTTTCGTTCTCATCTCTCATAAGGATCTCAACGCATTTTTCATCAAGAGTGATAGTGAAGCAGCAAATACATGTACTAAGAAAGTAGTCAAATACAGGATGCTTAGAGGTAAGCAAACTTACAATTTAGCTAGTGATTGAGACCTTTTTTTCAAGACCTAATGCTAGAGCCAGTGGCAGTACGTAGGCCTTACAAAATAATTACAAAACTGTGTGCATATCAACTATGCACCCATTCCATACACGAAGCAATCCTGCTGGGAAGATTTCTTCGCCAAGATTTAAACAATGCCACAGAGACAAATTGTATCAAGTTGATTTTGTCCATTTTGTACATACATAATAATTAGGGTTTGCCTCTTTCTACAGAGAACGGTATTATTAATTACATAGTTTCATCTTACTTTCACAACCACATCCCTTCTCTCTCTCTCTCTCTCTCTCTCTCTCTCTCGGTCGATGCGTCAATTACTTCCTTACTTTCCTCTTATCAATGAAATAATTGATTTCTACTCACATTTTACCCATGTCTTTACCTGTATAATATAGTTGTTATCCACATAATCGCATATAGGGAATATTTTAGCATTAATCATCACACTTCCCTGCATTTCCCTTTATTATATATTGCGTCCATGTTGGACATTATGTATCATCTAATTTTGTTATATTTATTTTTTCATGAAGAAATACGAAAATAAGTTGAAAATGAAATAGAAAATGTGATAAGCATTTACATAAAATTACATAATAAAAATGTAGAGCTTATAAATATACTCAATTCACCCATTAGCCCTTTCATAATCGCAAGTGCTCTCAGGTTTCCTTCTTTATCTGTACGCTCGGTTTCCAAAATCAATAAATGTTTTTAGGCGTATTATACACGTTCACTATATAGGGTCATCTTACTAGCATTTAATTTCTTCGGAAAATTCAAAAAAATGTCTTAAAACATATAAAGGTATGCATGAGCTCCTTCCTCCATGCAACACAACTACAGCAAGAAAGATTAGCTTAAATGCACTGTCGTGTTTTCAAGTAATCACTGATATATGATGAACATTACACTTACATTAGGTCTATGAATTTTTTAATAATTCGTTAAGAGAATGATGATTCTTTATACTGTGTAGTATTTCCATAGAGCCTCTCTGTCCCCTCAGTTGATGAATTTTCCCTGTCACTAACTTTCGTAAGTCCTTATAATGATATTTTTGACTGTGATAGGCTTAGCTCTCAAACAATTATTTGCTCGATCAATCCACTTGCTTGATTGAGACCCATAAGGAAGGGGAGACAAATGTAGCTTCTGAAATATACGTTATTGGTCATCAGACCAAATAAATTTGTGTTGCCAATAATCACAGATAACAAATCAATTGATGTGAACCTAGAATTCTCAGTGACAACAGCATGGTAAGCATATCTATATGAAGGAGAGAAAGGAACATGATTGACATATCAGCATATTAAAAAGTGAAGTACGTGAGTGACCTGGGGACACCAATCAGTTGATTGGAAGTGCGACTAAACACTCCCCAACCCTCGACATCATAGCGCGAAGTATTTTGTTCACATTGAGTCTTATAAAGGCTACCGCACTAGGCAAACGTATTCATTCCCACCTATATACGGAGAGATGTGTGCACATGAACTCGAGTTAATGAAAAGAAGATATTGCTGCTAAGCTAGGTTGCGCGACAGATCGCTTTCAGTGCGGGTGACCATCGAATCTGGATCTTGTTGAAAGACTTAACTGAAGTTGTACCTCGTGTTTTACCTTTTTCAAAGTGACGATATGGCGGATGAAGCAGACACTACACAGGCAAACAGCGCTGTACTTACCCCACTAAATACTGCCTTGCTCTTGATTTGCTTGTTGCCACTGATAGTTGGCAACATTGTTGGAAACGGCTTGGTGGTATTTGCAGTTTACAGATACCATCATTTGCGGACTCCAACATACCTCATCATTGCGAGCCTTGCTATGTCCGATTTCCTTATCGGATTGATCGGCATTCCCTTGTATCTTTATTTCAACCTCTCCACTACTACAAGTTGTGACTCCTTTGCTTGGATTTTCTTCACAGCACCAATAATGATCTTAAGCGGCGTGTCTTTTGTCCAGATAATCGCAGTCTCTGCCGATCGCTACATCGCTATCACTAGACCACTGCGCTATGCCACCATAGTGACTACCAAGCGCGTCCAATGCGTGCTCGCATGCACGTGCATTATACAAAGCGCGTTCTTCCTAACCCGATCTTACTTGCTCGCGGCCAAAGACGCAAAAGTGATAACTATTAAGTGCCCGGCGGGAAAACACGTTGCTGACCCCAATTTGTGGGTCATGAATCTGAGTTTGCTCGTTAGTATGATTCTTTTACACCTTACGTTGACGGGTATCAACACGCGTATTTTACAAATTGCTTTCAAACAGTCCCGCGTTATATTTCAGGTGAACGATGCTTTTGGAAAGAATCGTGGTAATCGCAAAGTAATGATCAAGAATTTCAAAGCGGCGCAAACATTTTCAATGATTGTTTTCATCTTTGTTGTGTGTTGTATCCCAAATGAAATACAGATGGGTATCGAACTATCGCAATTGAATGGCTATCATCAATCCGCTCTTGCCCAAGTTGGCATCATCAGTGTGTGCATAAATTCTGTTGTTAATCCGGTCATCTATGGCTACAGGGATCGATTGTTTCGAGAGGCATTTAGTGATCTCAGAAGCCGTTTTGTGTCATTTATATCATAACTGATTAAGATAACCCCTCATCCCTCCCCCGAAATATATATATATATATATATATATATATATATATATATATACACATATATATATATCAATACCTTGGAATAAAACTTAGGACGTGAAATCGATGGAAGTGGATCTGTGCCTGTTTAGTATATGATTTTAATGATATGCATAGTTTCCGCTTTCAGCAGCTTATTTCACTTGTTGGTCATTCAAAGAAACATTTCGTGCCGATTGTTCACTGATTTTTTTTCCTGTACTTTCTTAGGGTTGATTTATACATTACTAATGTCATCCAATGATTGCAATCCCATGCATAACACATTATTTCATTGAATTATGTACATTTGTGCAAACGAATATTTAGCTGTCGGGTATTATTCAGTGACCATAAGTATTAGTAATGTATTGTATAGCGAATTATTGGTGACTGCTTCTACATAGAAATGTAGTATTTATAAAACAACTTCATAGGTAACACCTGTAAATGACTCAGGATTGAAGTTTGTATTTATAGTTTATGAAAAGGAAAATTAGAACGAGACCCTCAGCAATGATATCTTTAACGATAGTCAGTTGATCCAAATACAAATTCAGGGTATGAAACTTTGTAGAGGATGTCAAGAATCTTTTCCCTCCAAGTTCTGTCTATTGTATTCACACAAAAGTATCGAAGTGCTAAACTTGGAGGAATAAGACTCATGACATACTTTACAACATTCCACATTTCTCTGTGACTGCTTAACCAAATTGAATGAGGTTTTCTGCAACATAGAGCTGAGATGTTGTATTCTAAGAACCTTAAGTAGCATTTAGACAAAAAAATTTGCTGGGGGGGGGGACATACTGTATTTCCGATAAGAAATCTACTTCATCGAGCTTTCCTGTCGATTGCATTAATTCATGCTGACATAGATATCAAAGCCATAGAGCAGCATCATGCAGCTAAAAAGCAGGCGTGAGATTTTGGGGCGTGAGATTTTGGGGCGTGAGATTTTGGGGCTTGTCAGCGCTTTAGCATTTTCAAGCTGTAAATCATGCGGTCTGGCGCATGCTAAATGAAATGCTTTTGGCTAATTCTGACAGAAAAGAAAATAAATATTGTCTTTAAATGTGACTCGTTTGGTGGTTGGGAATCCAGAATATTTGTGTGTGTATGTGTGTGTGTGTGTGTGAGTGTGTGTGTTTGTTTGTGTGTGTGTGTGTGTGTGTGTGTGTGTGTGTGTGTGTGTGTAGGGGTTTATTTTGTGAGGCATGAGAACAATCTTGACAGGCACGTGAACTTTAAAAAGGTCCCTGAGGCGTGAGACATAACGTGATGCTTATTTCCTGACTGAATTTGAATGCTTTGTCTAAATATGAAATGATGGTGATAATACAATGTATTTATTATACATTTTGTGAACTCTTTTCGGATGTTTCTAAGCACACAGTTTACGGGAAACATAATTTATCTAAATTATGTTTCCCGTAAACTGTGTGTTTAGAAACATTTGGTAGATACACCATTTGGTAGATACAGTGAATGAATACAATAAATGTATACGCCTACCATGCCAACTGAATATCAAAGCCAGTGTGCAGCTCCATCGACCTACCCACAATTAGCCATGGATTCCAGAAGACTATCTACTACAAAAAAATATCGATCGAGCCTTGATATGATTTTGTATATGAATACATACACATGCATACCTTCCAACCATACACACAAACACACACACTAACGTACATTAGGTGCTCCCGGTAAAATGTCCCCTCACAGAGTAATTGTCATTATTCAGACATCCAATCCTGAGTAAAATCAAATGTGCTGAAGGTAATTCAAGTATCATAGTTGGCTCCAGAACACATCAATTATGCCTTCAGATAAAACATACTGACGACATAAGCATTACCATGTGAAGACAAGAGGGATATCATGTTATGACAACCCTGAATAAAGGTTTCTGAGTAGTAAAAGTATATTTACAGTATGCAACAAACATCAGTACACCTTGACAGACGCCATTGACAAAAAGAAAGAAAATGATGCCTTCAGAGCATTCGGATAGTCATTTTCTTAATTTTATGCGTTCATATACTTTCTCTATGCTTTTACCTAAGTATAGTTATGAAATTCCAAACCGAGTTTGTAATGAAAAGAAACATCAAAAGTTTGATGCTTCTGTGAGCGTTGTCTTCACTAATAGCTGTTGCTGCTATTTGAAACGGGTGCACGTCATGAAACTGACACACTGTAAAAACATCGGTGTTAGATTTAACACCATGGGTGTTGAATCTAACACCGATCAAACTTCAATAGAGGACCACACCCACAGGTGTAGAAAATGTATTGTGACGGTGTTAAAAAGTGTGCGCCTAGCACTTCGTAGTGTTAATTTGACACTGTGCGGCTGGTGATATTTTTGACGCTGCGCTAGAGCTAATTCAATAATGACACTGCATGGTGTTGATTTGATATTAATGGTGTTAATTTCAATGGTATAACACCCGTCCAGCTTCAATAGGGGACCACACCAACTGGTGTTACTGTGGTGTAAATGTATTTACAGATTTTTTTAAAAAAATCAAGTTCTTTATCAGAAAATTCTCTATCGTCTTGTTGAAGTTCAAAATTAACAAGAAGCGCAGTAACTAAGAAACTATTAAAAAAAAACAATTTTAAATTTTGAAATGACACCCGGAGGTGTTAATCTAACACCATGAATGAGCACCGGAAATTTAACACGAGCTCGGTGTTTCATATTTAATACCGGCCTTTTTGCAGTGCACCCACAAGTCATACAGCCCATGAATCATACAGCCCGTGAATTATACAGCCCATGAGTTCGACACTAATCAAACAAGACCCACGAGGCCAATACATTAAGCCCCGCCCGTGTATCAATATCGAATTAGGGGCTGTTTGTACTTACATAAAAATGGGTAAATCTTCGCCGCCGAACATCCGGGTGTGTAAAGACGGGACTTTATATTGTTCATTGGTGCTTACACCTTTCAAAATCTCATTTTAATCGCTCTGAAGAGCCAAATTAAAAAGAAGAGCATAATGCTCCTAAGTCTCTCTTCGTTGGAAAGCGTGTTTACTAGCGACAAAATTTTCTTGAAATTGCTTTTTATCATCGAAACTTGGAATTCGCAAGTAGTTTACACACATATATTTCGTCAATGCATTCCACTTCCCCGTTCCACTTTTCTACATAATCCTTAAGAAGGTGGATAGTGTTCGTGAAGCAACTTTTCTCAGGACATGTAAATGGAATTCTCGCTATCGCCAATGACGTAAAAAGTACCCGGATGTGGTTTTTTCGTCAAGATTTAGTGCATTTGGTAGCAAGGGCACTTCCGGCGCGGGGCATAATTTGCACAACGCTAGCGTGCGCGTACGTGTACCTTACCTATAGCGCAGCGCCGACCACGGATACTAGTACAGTAGGCCGCTGTACCGCCCGAGCCAGCGAGTGGCCAGGCCTGTCATACTCGTACACTGTAGTCCCCGCCGGCGGCCGGCCTTGCATTAGCATGCACTACTGCACGCAGCGCATAAGCTAATTACATAACACATACCGGTACGGCGTACTGCTTGATCATGCGATCGATGTGCACATCACAGATCAGTCATCTCTGCACACGCTGAAAATATGCTGGAAAATATTCACCCACCTGGATATACAGTATATCGTCATGGAATGCCCATCTTTTTCTTTTTTCTTTTCTTTTTTTTGTTCTCTGTCGAAATGTCGCGAACACAATCGGGAACGAACAGTGATCTCGAACTTATCCTGTCTCCGAAGCAATTTCTTCCAAGTAAGTACGTACAATGTACGTAGGCACTAGGCCTACTACTGAGTACCTAGTGCTACTATAATATTATAATACTACCACTACTAGTAAGTCGCGCGTGCACGTACTGCGCTGTGGAGTCACCCGCAAACTTCACCCACGCGGCCACGTCACGTCTCGCATGCCAGTAAGGGTCCTATTTCTGCAGATTTTTTTCATTTATTGTCGTGCGAACAACACATGGCAGCTTCGCAGCAACAACCAATAGTCGTATTAACAGCAATTTCTTAAGAATGGAGAAATTTCAAATCATATTAAAGCTGTAATTCAAGTCGAGAAAACCGGAAGTACACGTAGAATACAGTCGGTTGTGTACGTAAATAGCATTAGTCACGTATCACGCGCGTGCGAACGGAAGTGACTTTGCTACCGGACTATCCCATAATGCACCGTAAATGACGCTTAAATCAACATCCGGGTACTTTTTACGTCATTGGCGATAGCGAGAATTGTAACTAACAAGAAAACTGATTTGAATTTAGCATTTGTTAGTTATAAATCTGATGTGAGCATTAACCTACAGACAGGTGATTGACGTCAGAATATTAAAGGACAAGTTCACCTTCATAAACATAAGGATTGAGAAAATGCAACAATATTAGTAGAACACATCAGTGAAAGTTTGAGGAAAATTGGACAATCGATGCAAAAGTTATGAATTTTTAAAATTTTTGTGTTGGAACCGCTGGATGAGGAGACTACTACAGCTTGTGAGTCATATGCGTACAACAGTATAAAGAAAATGTAAAAGAAAATTCAACATATTTTCACTTTTTTTGGCATAATAAAAGTGCACTTGACTTGCCTCTTTCTAAAGGCAGGGGGAATAATATTACCCATAACATTTGTCGGTAACGAGTCAGGGGAATGTGTACTTTTTTCAAAAGATGGAATTTTGTGAAATTCTCTTTATATTTTCCTTATATACTGTTGTACGCATGTGACATCTAAGTTATTCATACACTGCAGTAGTCTTCTCATCCAGCGGGTACTGCACAAAAACTTCAAAAATTCATAACTTTTGAATGGATTGTCTGATTTTCCTCAAACTTTCAATGATGTGTTCTACTAATATTGCTACATTCTCTCAATCCTTATGTTTATGAAGGTGAACTTGTCCTTTAAGATGGGAGAACATGAGTGACATGTTGAAGCATTTTGTTGATTGAAGTTGCTAAAATCACACAGCATCCCTCTTAACTAATACGCCTTTCAGGTAATCGTGGATGCGGATAATAGGAGCGATAAGTCGTAAAATTTTGATGACATGAACGGGAGAGGAGTAAAAAAGTGCGCATTCTTTTGATGCTGCTATTATGCGCATTATTACAGCATGAGGAGTTGATCGAGAATACATGAACGCGTTTTACGACTTATGCGCACTAACATTCCACAGAACGGTCAAAGGTCACTCGATTTCCCGCAAAACCGCTGATTGCTGAGCTTGAGCGAGAGCTGTGCATACACGTGAGTATATATCACCGGAAACATTACGTCATTATAGAGGCGTGCGCAGTAACCATAACAAATATTCCCGTCTTTCGCACCGTTATATGAACGGGCGCTCGTAAAAGTAGTGCGCACTTCATGGGATATATAAACGCGATTTTGATTACTTCATCCGCATTATTTGGATGCGGATAATTGAACCGCGATTACCTGAAAGGGGTATTACTTTTCCACTTCAAAGATGTAAACGCCGACAACCAATTAAATCGTATTCATTACTGTTACGGAGAGTTTTGCGCACATGAACCGAGGTTAATAAAGAGCAAAATTGAGCGGTTAATCTATGATACCAGTTGCGCCATGGACATTCCTTTTAGTTCACTCGACCATTGGATCTCTTGATCTTGTGGATAGGCTCACTACAGAAGTCGTGCACATTTGAATGTTTGAAGATATCATGATGGATTCAGTACATACAAGACCAGTCAACATTACGGCAATTACTCCGCTGAACACTGCTTTGCTCTTGACTTGTTTAATACCAGTGGTAGCTTGTAGCGTTGTTGGAAACGGCTTGGTGGTATTTGCAGTTTACAGATACCATCGTTTATGGACACCAACATACTTCATCATTGCAAGTCTTGCTGTGGCCGATTTCTTCAATGGACTTGTCGCTATCCCTCTGTATCTTTATTTCAACCTCTCAAGTACTACGCGTTGTGACTCCTTCGAAGAGCTTGTATTTACTGCACCATTAATGATGGTCACTGCTGTGTCTGTTTTTCATATAACCCTTGTCTCGATTGACCGGTATATTGCTGTTACCAAATCACTGCGCTACACCACCTTAGTGACCACTAAGCGAGTCCAAGTTGTGATTGTATTCTCATGGATACTACTCGGTGCTTATATTCTAACATATTACTATTTCGTGCATGTTTCCAAAATCGCTGCGATGATTAGTATTAAGTGCCCCGGAAGATACTTTCAGGACCCCTTCTTGCGGGCCCTGGATCTGTGCACGCTAATAATCCTAAGCATTGCTCTTTTCACCGTGGCTGCTATCAACGTCCGTATATTACATATCGTTTTCAAACAGTCCAGAGTGATATTTCGGGCAAACGAAGCCTTCGGAAGAAATCGAGAGAACCGTGAATTATTGATTAAGAATTTCAAAGCGGCCCAAACAATCTCCATAGTCGTTTTCATCTGCGTGATGTGCTGTGTCCCCTCGCAAATACCCGTGGGTTTAAGACTAGTGAGTGAGTATCATCAACCTGTTCTTGCCCAAGTCCTCCTCATCAGTTTGGGCGTAAGCTCGGCTGTGAATCCGCTCATCTACGGCTACAGGGATCGCCTGTTTCGCGAAAAATTAAGTGATCTCAGAAGACGCCTTACAGCCTTGATTTTATGACTGAATTCCGCCGTTAGATCAATACACTGACTGACCAAAGATGACGGTCAGTTCGCAGTATTTGTCTTTGTTACAACATCATACTGATTTTGATTTTGATTTTTTTTTTTTTGCTACTATGCATACACTGCTTGGTAAAGAAGTGGCTATAATTATGGTTCTACGGTTGCGTGCCTACATAGATTAGTAAGTCACTGAATTATCAAAACATACCGGCATGCAAGCATTATGATAGCAGTTCGATTAAAACGAGAACTCCGGCAGAGTCGTTCTTATTCTTTCTTTCTTTTTTCTGAAATTAACGCAAGGTTTCAAGAAGAATATAGAAGTTTTCACTCCCGCACGACGTTAGCCTCGATCGAAGTTAAAAGCCAATTTACAGCCGAAGCAGGCATGATGCTTACAGCAGGTAACACCATGACAACATCCGCACTGGAGGGCTACACAAAGATGTAAAATGAACCTTTGCGGAACCATCGGGATATTTTGCCTTCTCATAGATTTAGATGCCGCTCACGAAGTTGCTGCTGAACTATGAGAAACACCATCGGCATATACGATGGTTTAACATGCCCCACACGAATAAATACGATCAGAGCCGAATTTGAACATTTCCTTTATTGTGTGTCCATCTGTGCTCTATTTTGGGACCGTGGGATGTCTGTATTAAGGTGTTTGACGTTTCATCAATCACTGATATTGCAAAGATAAAAACTCACAAACTAGACTTTCATTTTGAGATATAATCTATGTTTTTCTTCAATCAAAAAATAATTTCCTCTGTCGTCACTTCCCTTTCCAATAACAGCTTTTAAGTGTCTATTTGTCTTAGTCGAAAAGTTTTGGATTTTTTGGACTCGCTTAAGCTTGTCTTTGGTCTCATATCATGTTAATTATTCTTGCTTGCTTGATCCCATCGACGATGTAGTAACAAAGAGAGCAAATTTCGTTCATGAAATTAACGGTTATTATGATTGTTATGAAGTTGTTTTGGTGACAACAAGGACGGTGATTGATTGGGATTTACTTTTTCAATTTTGAGGTCGTTATGACCAGAGTTAAGCGACAGAATCATGATTAATGTCAGCATATTAATTACCTCCGCCAAGCAATGCCAAGGGATGAGGTTATGTTTTCATTAGTGTACGTGATTGACATACCCATAGCAATCAGATGACTGTAACGATATGCCGTATCTGCCATTACCAACACCTCCAAACACTCTCCATATCAAACTATACTAATAAGTTTTACAGCGCATTTAGCTTGCACGTCCGCGAGAAGACCCTGTACTGTATCTATTCATTTCTACCGCAGTACAGCTTTGTTCTCATAAACTGAAGTTGATATGAAACAGAGTCGTGCAGCTAATCTATTGATTATGACTGAATTCAATATTTTAATTGCTTTGTGTATCATAGCTTCATTTGACTTTTGAATCATTTGATCACGTGAAAAGGCTTGTTACGGGAGGCATAATACTGTATCCTGCCTGGGCCAGGAGTGACGAAATGAATGCAACAGATAAGTTAACCAGCTCGGTCAACAACGTGTCCGTTACCACACTGAGCACCGCTTTATTTTTGACGTGTATGGTACCAATATTAATTTGCACCATTGCTGGAAACGGCTTGGTGGTATGTGCAGTTTACAAGTACCATCATCTGCGGACACCAACATCCTCATCATTGCAAGTCTTGCTGTTGCCGATTTCTTCACCGGTTTTATCGGTATTCCTTTATATATGTATTTCAACTTCTCAAAAAATACCCGTTGTGATTCTTCTTCTACAATATCATTTGCAACGCCATTCACTGTCCTCAGCGCTGTATCTTTTTTCCAAATATTCACAATCACGACCGACAGGTATATTGCCATTACAAGACCACTGCACTACGTCTCTACGGTGACCATCGAACGCGTCCGGATTGTGATAGTCTTCACCTGGATGGCATGCAGCGCTTTCTTTTTAACACGATCTTATTTGCTCGTGTCCAAAAATGCCAATGTGATAACTATGAAGTGCCCCACGGGATACTTTGAGGATCCCTTATTGTGGGCCGTCAATCTGAGCGTGCTTGCAGGCAGCTCGCTGGTGTTCTTCATGTTGACTGGTTTCAATATGCGGATACTCCGAATCGCTTTCAAACAGTCCCGCATGATCTACCAGGGAAACGAAGATTTCGGGAGAAATCGGGGAAACCATGAGATATCGATCAAGAACTTGAAAGGGACCCAAACAATCTGCATTATAGTCTTTATCTTTATTGTCTGTTTTCTGCCTACCCAAATTTCGTTCGGTATCGAATTATCGCCATTGAACGATTATAGTCTATCATCCGTTCTTGCCCATGTCAACATCATCAGTCTGGGCATAAATTCGGCCGTCAATCCGCTCATCTACGGCTACAGGGATCGTTTGTTTCGAGAGGCTTTCAATGATCTCAGAAGAAGTCTTATAGCCTTAATTTTATGACTGAAGGCATCCATTATATTTAGCTAACTGACAGAACAATTCAAGGGTAAGATAATGACAAATACGATGATAAACACAATATCAATATCGTGGAACAATATTTTACCAACTTAGATAGTCTACAAGTGTGTTCAGTGATTCCATGTCTGCACAATAGGCCTACGCGAATTAATACGCTTGTTCCAAAGAGTTACGATGATAACTCCTAGCTTATACTGAACAGTGCGATAGAAAACGAAAATTGCGGATTTAATGACGACAATAATAAAATTTCGCTTCACGACGGGAAGACCGAAAGGACGCGGAAGCAATCAGCTGTTATGGTCCCCACACTCGGACTCCCATCCCCATTTCTTAGCCGATGTTATAGCAGTTTCGCATCGGGACCGGACCACTGACATGCTATTTTGGCCGAAAACCTTTCTCGTTTTCCCCAGGACAGGAGCTTTTTCGGATTTGAGCATGCGCAGAAGCAAATTTTGCACTTGGCACCCTCAACTGGCGGTAGCGTCGTGTTTGCAAAAGTTCCTCAGTAACGTTAATAGGCTAGTACGGTAAGATCGTTTCTATTTTAAACCATGAGCTGTGTTTCAACTGCTCGGGAAAAACGTCCATTTGCACTCATAAACGAGGACGTTATTAATCACAAAAAGCGCAAAACTCAGAACAAAACCTGGTAAACAAAATGATAAGAAGGTCACATGCGTTTAATAAACATGCTTCAAACTAGATTATTATTCGAACAATGTCTTTGGATAAGCTACATTTCATTACTTAACGAAGGAAAGGGGACGATTCGAAAATTGCTGCCTTTGATGTGGTGAACTCGAAGTAACATTTTGTTCGTCGAACATAGCTTGTTCAATGGGTAAAATTGATCATAATATGTTTGCTTTAGCTCACCATTTTAGATGGACTTTTCTTTTAAGATAACTCAGCGATTGCTTGCACGAGAGAAGATGCATGGATTATGATATCATAAAGCAAGACTTATTGCTTGGAAAGTGATGATACGACAATATCTAAATATGTGTAAGTTGTAAAATATGCAAAGCTATCAATGACCATGGCATGGCTCTATAAAACGAGTATAAACCGATATGAACAAAGATAGCAATAAAACTGATCAATTCAAAATTTGACGCAATAACGAATGAGATAAGAAACATGTGTGTAGTAGAGAACGTTCAGCTGATACTGTTCACCAGACTAATACGCCTTGCCTAAGTTTAACAACAAAGCAAAATAAATTGAACTATAAATGTTTGAAAATTAAAATTAAAATAAAAAAATAGATGTAGACTTAAAAGTCATGTAGCAAGATGCGCATGCGCAAACCAAAGAAGACACTATTTGATAAACGGCGCTAAGTGCATGTCCAGTTTTACAGGAGGAAACGAAACGATTTTCATAATTTCACATCATGAAGTGCATAAATTTGTAGTGCCATGTATAGATTTGTGGAATTTAAAGTGGTTCTTCAGCAGATTGATATCAAAATGGTTACTATTTTTTTTTCCATGTCAAACTCAAGTAGATGACTATTATGCGGGCATGGCCTCGTGCGTTGTGGGTGCTACATTATCTTATGTGTAGGTGTGACGAAGGAATGACTGCTCCCAGTCACACCCCTCACACTTTACTACCCCCACATTACGTTTGCGAACCCCTCAAACTCATCCCACTGACACCACACACACCAGGCATACCCCAACGCCTTAAAACGTAACCAGAGTGTTTTAACCTATGTTGGTCTATGTACATGTATTTCGAATGATTTCATTGCAATAATTACCGCTGTTATTGCTTATACTATACTGCTACTACTGTTCCATTATTTTCACTGCCAGTGTATGTGATAATATTGCCGCTTCGTTGTAGTGAATGTCATGCATGCAGTCTATGTTCCGTTTGATTTTCTTTTGATATTCTTTTCTCTTTCTTGTTTTTGCCTTATTCTGTTCAAATGTATGCAAACTGGTTGCTTTTCTGCTTTTGTGTTTACGTCCCAAGCCCTTGAAAAAGACTGGTAACTCGGTCGAAAGCTCGGGAGAATAAAAGGCTATTAGTGAACATACTGCAACGTCTGCGAGCAGTCATTCCTCCGTCACACCTATATATATATATATATATATATATATATACACTGTAAAAACATCGGTGTTAGATTTAACACCACGGGTGTTAAATCTAACACCGATCAAACTTCAATAAGGGACCACACCCACAGGTGTTAAAAATGCACTCTGATGGTGTTGAAATTTGTTCACCTGACACTTCGTGGTGTTAATTTGACACTGTACCTGGTGTTGTTTTGACACTGTACTGGTGTTAATTCAAAAATGACACCACATGGTGTTGATTTGATATTTGCTGGTGTTAATATCAATGGTTTAACACCCGTCCAGCTTCAATACGGGACCACACCAGCTGGTGTTACTTTGGTGTAAATTTATTTTCACATTTTTTCAAAAATCTAGTATTTTAATGTAAAATTCTTGATCGTCTTGTTTAAATTAAAAATCAACAAGAAGTGCAGTTACTAAGAAACTCTTCAAAAAACAGTTTAAAATTTGGAAATGACACCCATAGGTGTTAATTTAACACCATAAATGAGCACCGAAAATTTAACACCAGCTCGGTGTTCACTATTTAACACCGGACTTTTTGCAGTGTATATATTCATATATATATGTATATTCACATATAATTGTCATACATTACAGTGTTCTTAAGTGAGGCAAAACAAGTGTATTCGTGTCCGTTATATTAAAGTTATGTATACTTTCAAGCTTGTGTGTGAGGTTTTTTTTTTTGGACATATTTCCACTTTTATTTTGCATATTACAGGCATTACACGGAAAGCCACTTTTACAAGCAAATTCTTTTTTTTTTCTTGAACACCCAACTGGTGGAAAAGTGTGTGTGAAATTTTCATGTGAACTAGTGTGTAGATGTATGTTCCACTTTCTCCCTGTTTCTGTCTGTCTGTCTGTCTGTCTGTCTGTCTTTTTTGTCTTTCTTTCCTGAGGGACCTGATGCTATATATTTTCATAGTTATGCTATTCCTCTGAAGATTTCAGTTACAGCGCTTAGCGTAGATTTATTTCCTCGTGTCTAATACTATTCCATGCATGTATATGACAACTGATGTCTGATACGTTACATTAGATATGTTTACTTCACATTAGATACACGTAATCTAAACAGAAAAGTTGTTCTTATGCGATTCCATGTTTCACTGATTAACTGTAATATGCAAACTTGTAGTATTTAGATTGTTTTATGATGGACCTATAAATCAAATAAGAAAATGACTGCAATAAAAACATTGATAAATCTACCACAAAATAGACTGAATAAATATATAAATGTTATAAAGCCTAATTTTTCGATGGTGTTTGACGGTTTTGTGTGTTTGTTTCATTTTCAACCAAAAAAGAAGGCTGGATAGCCCAAATTCAGGAATGGGTGTAAGGTTTTTAGCCAATCAGAACGCCTCCCTTAAAATACAACATACATGCATACATACATACAAAACAAAAGACCTGTATACAGGTTGTATACAACCTTGCGAGAGTGCAACTACGCAACCGTAGAATGCTTGATAGTTGTTATCTATATGGGCCGAAGTGCCTTTAAACCCACACCCATACATCAATGCATGTAGAATATCAAAATATTATTTATCACACATTATACAACACATGTATGGAATCTTATCATCAAATTGGACATTCAGAAGAATCAGCTATTCCACGCTCACTATCGCTGACAGTGCAATAGTGAGTGCAATGAAATGAAATGAAATGAAATGAAATAGTCGACTATTGAAAGGTAAATCAAGCGAGCCAGCAGCGCAGTAGTTCCTACGACACACTAACTCGTGTATCGTACAGCTGGCATTGACGCATACGCGTAACCGTTTCCGCTGGGCCAGCGCGCAACCGATAGTCCACGGCCATGCGGTTCACTACACTCCGCAACGATCAGGGACCGTTCAGGTCTGTATTTTGTTTTACACGCGAATATTAGTAGGCCTACATGGCTACCCCTACTCACCCGAGTTTCGTTCTCATCTCTCATAAGGATCTCAACGCATTTTTCATCAAGAGTGATAGTGAAGCAGCAAATACACGTACTAAGAAAGTAGTCAAATACAGGATGCTTTAGAGGTAAGCAAACTTACAATTTAGCTAGTGATTGAGACCTTTTTTTCAAGACCTAATGCTAGAGCCAGTGGCAGTACGTAGGCCTTACAAAATAATTACAAAACTGTGTGCATATCAACTATGCACCCATTCCATACACGAAGCAATCCTGCTGGGAAGATTTCTTCGCCAAGATTTAAACAATGCCACAGAGACAAATTGTATCAAGTTGATTTTGTCCATTTTGTACATACATAATAATTAGGGTTTGCCTCTTTCTACAGAGAACGGTATTATTAATTACATAGTTTCATCTTACTTTCACAACCACATCCCTTTTCTCTCTCTCTCTCTCTCTCTCGGTCGATGCGTCAATTACTACCTTATTTTCCTCTTATCAATGAAATAATTGATTTCTACTCACATTTTACCCATGTCTTTACCTGTATAATATAGTTGTTATCCACATAATCGCATATAGGGAATACTTTAGCATTAATCATCACAGTTCCCTGCATTTCCCTTTATTATATATTGCGTCCATGTTGGACATTATGTATCATCTAATTTTGTTATATTTATTTTTTCATGAAGAAATACGAAAATAAGTTGAAAATGAAATAGAAAATGTGATAAGCATTTACATAAAATTACATAATAAAAAATGTAGAGCTTATAAATATACTCCATTCACCCATTAGCCCTTTCATAATCGCAAGTGCTCTCAGGTTTCCTTCTTTATCTGTACGCTCGGTTTCCAAAATCAATCAATGTTTTTAGGCGTATTATACACGTTCACTAGGGGTCATCTTACTAGCATTTAATTTCCTCGGAAAATTCAAGAAAATGTCTTAAAACATATAAAGGTATTAGCTCCTTCCTCCATGCAACACAAATACAGCAAGAAAGATTTGCTTAAATACATTGTCGTTTGTTTCAAGTAATCACTGATATATCATGATGACGTACATTACAATTGCATTAGGCCTATGAACTTTTTAATGACTAGTTAAAAAAGCGATGATTCTTTATACTGTCTAGTATTTCATAAAAACTCTCTGTCCCCTCAGTTGATGAAGTTTCCTTGTCACTCACTTCCGTAAGTCCTTATAATGATATTTTGATTCTGATAGCCTTATCTCTCGCACAATTATTTGCTCGATCAATCCACTTGCTTGATTGAGACCCAGTGGAGATGTAGCTTCTGAAATATACGTTATTGGTCATCAGACCAAATCAATTTGTATGGCCAATAATCACAGATATAAGTCAATTGATATGAATCTATTATTCGCAATGACAACGTCATGGTGAATATAATCTTTTTATCTATATGAAGGTGAGAAAGGAACATGATTGGCACATCAGCATATTAAAAGGTGAAGTACGTGAGTGACCTGGGAACAGCAATCAGTTGATTGGAAGTGCTACTAAACACTCCCCCGTCCTCGAGATCAAAGCGCTTATTTTGTTCACCTGAAGTCTAAAAAAGGCCAGCACACTTTGCAATCGTGCTCGTTCCCACATAAAGGAGAGTTGAGTGCGCATGAGCTGGAGGTGATGAAAAGGAGAGTTGAACCACTAAGATATTGCTGCTAAGCTAGATTGCGCGACAGATCGCTTTCAGTGCGGGTGACCATCGAATTTTGGATCTTGTGGAAAGACTTGCAACGGAAGTTGTACCTCGTGTCTTGCCTTTTTCAAAGTGACGATATGGCGGATGCAGTAGACACTACACAGGCAAACAGCACCGTAGTTACCCCACTGAATGCTGCCTTGCTCTTGATTTGCTTGTTGCCAATGATATTTGGCAACATTGTTGGAAACGGCTTGGTGGTATTTGCAGTTTACAGGTACCATCGTCTGCGGACTCCAACATACCTCATCATTGCAAGTCTTGCTATGTCCGATTTCCTTATCGGATTGATCGGCATTCCCTTGTATCTTTATTTCAACATCTCCACTACTACAAGTTGTGATTCCTTTGATTGGATTTTGTTCACAGCACCATTAATGATTCTCGACGCCTTGTCTTTTGCCCAGATAATCGCAGTGTCTGCCGATCGCTATTTGGCTATCACTAGACCACTGCGCTATGCCACCATAGTCACCACTAAGCGCGTCAAATGCGTGCTCGCATTTACGTGCACTACACAAAGCGCGTTCTTCATAATGCGATCTTACGTGCTCTCATCCCAAAACGCAAAAGTGATAACTATTAAGTGCCCCGGAAAATACGTTGCTGACCCCAACTTGTGGGTCATGAATCTGAGTTTGCTTGTAGGCAGCATTCTTGTTCACTTCGCTTTGACGTTTATCAACGTGCGCATATTACACATTGCTTTCAAACAGTCGCGCATGATACTTCAGGTGAATGAAGCTTTCGGAAGAAATCGGGGTAATCGCAAAATAATGATCATGAATTTTAAAGCGACACAAACGTTTTCATTGGTTGTTTTCATCTTTATCGTGTGTTGCGTCCCCACGCAAATACAGATGGGTATCGAACTATCGCAATTGAACGACTATCATCAATCCGCTCTTGCCCAAGTCAGCATCATCTGCGCGGGCTTTAATTCGGCTGTCAATCCGATCATCTACGGCTACAGGGATCGTTTGTTTCACGAGGCATTTAGTGATCTCAGAAGGCGTCTTATGACCTTGATTTTATAACTGATCTTAGTCTCAAGATTTGCACTGACTGAAGCGATAGGTTAAGATTTCAATAGACAAAATCGCCCCCTCCCTAATCCCCCTTAAAAAAAGCAATATTAATGCCTTGGAATAATACTTAGGCGTATAACGTAACATTGATGTGGAAGTGTTTCTGTGCCTGTTTGAGTGTGTATATATATATATATATATATATATATATATATGTTTATATGTATATAAGTGTACGCATAGCTTAGTAGGCTTACACGTCCTAGACAGATATAGCAAATAATAGTTCACTAGATGTAACGAGAAATACGACCGAATGTTTCTCAAAATATCTTTATATCTTAATAACATCTTATGATATACACAGTATAACCAATAATTAGAGATGTATGCAGCTTTACAAGTCTGAAAATCATCCGGAGGTCACAATACATGTAATCCTTGAAAACAACTCCTAATGGCGAATACGTATGTACAGTATTTGATTTTCTTGAGGTAGACGTATATAAGGATGAATACAAGGATGTATATTTATCCAAGGACATTGTACGTCGAATTTGGTGCTCCCATAATATCTGGAGGTGTATAACAGTATAAGGTGCATAAAATTTGTATGGTAATAGAGCTATGGCTCTATCCACGGAACAAAGGAGCGCAAATGGTAATGATTTGACATATTAATTAAAGCGATCACGACGGCCTACGGATTCGCCATATGGTCACTGGAACTTGACGAAACTGCATTAGAAAATAAAGTATTGAAAGCTTTTGAGGCTGATTGTATTCAGAGGCATGATATCTAAATAAGTGTTTGGTTTTTTTTTTTGTATATCGAAATAAGTATAGAATTTCCAGTCTCATTCAGTGGAACAACTGCTGGGAGATTAAGGGAAATCAAGAAAGTAAAATTCATTACAGTTCAACAATTTATTTAACTTCATGTTCATTCAAAGAAACCTGTCAGAACAGACTGATTTTTTTAATTTTAATGCACATTCTTAGAGTTGATTAAAACACTACTACTGTTATTCAATGATTGTAATTACATGCAGAACATATACCATAGAAGCATGTAAATTTTGTGTAAACGATTTGAGCCGTCGGACATTATTCAATAACAATAAACATTCACTGTATAGCAGATTATTGATAATTGCAACATACCAGGCTAGTATTCACGAAACAAATTCATCCCTATTACATGTAAAATACTCAGACTTGAAATTTGTAGGACTACTTATTTCAGTAAATTATAAAGAAAAAGCAGGGGTTAAATGAATAGGGGCAAAGACAGATAATTATTCCTATTTGGTAATTTAACAATGGAGAAATAATTGTACTTGTTAGTAAAGCATGTATTTTCAAAAAGAAATTGTCTAGTTCATTAAGATGTAATGTTCATTGCGTTAGTTTCTGCTGAAATACATGTAAAGGCCAAAAAGCAGCTATATAGGCGTGAAATTTTGCGGCGCCACAGCACTTTAGCCTTTTCAAGCTGTAAATCGTGCAATCATCTGGTGCATAATAAATGTAACGTTTGGGATTAGAACAAATTTTGTCTCAAAATGTGACTCTTTTGATTCTTGGAATCCATATTATTGGTATGTGTCTGTATGTGTGTGTAGTGGGTTTATTTTGTGAGGCGTGACAAAAAAGTTTGAAAAGCGTGTGAGATTGAGAAAGACGCCTGAGGCGTGAGACTTGACGTGTATGTGCTGACTGAATTTGAATGTTCTGTTTTCAAGTGCTTTCATTGGATGAATCGGTGCAATAAAGCAGATGTTTCTGAAAAGATTGATAAGCATGTGTTATGTTTTGATTTATAAAGGTTGTTGGATTGACGTTGATTATTGTATAGATATTTCGATTTTGTCTGACGATTTTTCGCCCATCGTCACTTTCAAACGGTAAATGTATTAATTAAATTCAAAATTGAAAAGAAACATCCAAAGTTCTAAACTTCCTTGAGGGCTGTGTGCACTCATTATTATTGGATGCTATCTTAAACGGGTGCACGTCACCAGACCGACACCCACGAGTCTTACAGCCCATGAATCATAAGCCCACGAGTCATACAACCCACAAGTTTGACACTAAGCAACAAGGCCCACAGACCGACATATTAAGCCCCGTGTTGCAATAACGAACTCGTGCATGTGCTATTTTTTACCTATATTAGCATCGAACTCATGGGCTTTATGACTCGTGGGCTGAATGACTCATGGACATTTTTTTTTCAATGTCGGACTGCTGGGTTGTTTAACACGTGGATGTCGCTCTCGTGGGATGACCCCTTTTAAACAATTGCAATTTTGCATGTAGAAGTTAAATCATTTTCTAAGAGATGAGAGAGAGGGGGGGTTATGAAAATTTCTTCAAAAAAATTAACACTTACAAGATAATTTTGCAAAGTGTGTAGGGGTAGTGAAAGGCTGGATTATGCGGCAATAAAACGTTTCCAAAGTGCGTCGAAACATAGGCTGGAAGATTTTATGAACATAGCCGCGCTCCTCCATCAATCTTGAATTGTTGATGATATCGGACCTTGTTTCCACGGTACATGCTGAGTAACATGTCTTGCTGGAGTTTTTTAACGATTGACGCTGAATAATCAACCTAATAAATGCTTCGAAAGCATGTTTATGATGTATGTGCTGTAAAATGTCATCATGAAAGATAGTGCACATCAACTGTGTTTCGACTGCTTATATTAGCGCTTCTAATTACTTTCCGTGAGCTGTAGTTAACATGTCAAGCGACATCGTGTGTCGTGTCTAATATAAGCCGCCAGCCTAGCCGTTTCACAGCGATATTATTGCAACTGAACTTGGACCAAACATAAGATATCACGAGATCTTTAATAAGTATCAAGCGAAAGGAAGTGTCTACGAAGATTGATGAGTTTTTTCACATATTAGGAACAACAAATGTGATACGTTAAAGGCAATTAGAGCATGTTGTTAAAGGGCAGGAGAAACGCATTCGACTAACATCATGGCCCAGGCTGACAATAATATATTCCATTAAATAAAGGGGAGAATGACCCTCGTAGACGCAGCCACGGTCCGATGATCACCGATGATCATTCGGCTAGTTTGGACTCAGAGGAACTCGTTGCATTGTCACAATATTATAAATGCTTATCGGTTAATCATGGTTTGCAATTTTACACACACACACACACACACACACACACACAGATATATATATATATATATATATATATATATATATATATATATTATATTATATTCATATATAAATATACATATATATTATAATAGGCCTTTGTAGTATTGGATACATGAATGCATAATAATATATCTATGTATAGCATAATAATACATCTATGTATATACACATATACATATATATATATATATGTATATATATATATATATATATATATATATATATATATACTGAATATACATGTATATAACAGTATGTATTGTACGTTTGTATGTAAATGCATATGCCTTGATAGTATAAATCGAGTACAGATTTATATAACTTTCAAAGAGCCTACATTTCTGGAAGAATCTGCTCTGTCCTACCCGTTGCTATGTTGCCCGGAATAGTGTCAGTGACTTTGTAATATGAACAATTCAAGCCTTAAAATTCCATTTGTACATGATTATTCTCTTAAACTTCTTTTACATATTGCTTCTCTTTTAGCACAAGTCCTGAACACCTGAGTTTTAGAAGCGAAACAAAGAAAACCTTGGTGCATGGACTTCAATTTACTTCAGCGCCTGTTTTTGTCATTATTAGTGTTCATTCATTTGAAACAAGTGTATCGTTGACGAAGGAGTACGGATTTCACAACACAATGAAGCCGTTCAGTGATGGAGATTACACATTTAAATACAGTTTTTGCTTGGCTATAGCAACAGCTTGTCATAAGTAATTATCAAGCCTTGCTCTACTTGAAGCAACTAGCACCACAATGAAGAAAAATATGTAATTATTGTTCTCTCAAACATTATGACAACCGATTATTCACTTTATGTATATTGATTGATAACTACCATGGTTATCATAATGATTACTATTAATGGTGTAACATTGGCGGAGCAGCATGGATGCATCGCTTTTTATTCTGTACTTGAATAATAGCAAGCGAAATAATTATGGTTGAGGAGAATGCACTCAAAAGCAGAAGGCGTGAATCACATCAAACCAGTATGATTTAATCGGGCGTTAGACACAGCCCGACGCTCTCTCGACTACGTAAAAGCTTTCAATTCCCGGCCTTTGAAGGACGGGAGGCGACAAGACTATTACGTTCCAATCGCAGAACAATTTTGTGCGACTGAGCTTGATTTCACAACAATGACGTTCAGCGTCCACGGCTGACACGCAGGTTAAAAAATTGATAATTTTGAATATCAAATCGTGATTTCATTACTGTTGGATCATCGTCTTATTCTTTTCCAAGTCATGACTGTGGATGTGATATCGTCAAAATCTTAAAATTTAGCAAAAATGACGAATGCAACGGATATCACGGTAGTTACCCCGCTGAACACTGCTTTACTCCTGACTTGCGTGTTACCAATAATAGTTTGTAGCGTTGTTGGAAATAGCTTGGTGGTATTTGCAGTTTACAGATACCATCGTTTGCGGACACCAGCATACCTCATCATCGGAAGTCTTGCTGTGGCCGATTTCTTCATCGGATTTCTTGGTATTCCTTTATATCTTTATTTCAACCTCTCAAGCACGACCCGTTGTGATTCCTTCGATGGGATTTTATTTACGGCACCATTAATTATCTTCAGTGCTGTTTCTTTTGCCCAGATAATCGCAGTTTCGGTCGACAGGTATATCGCGATCACTAGACCACTGCGCTACGCCACCATCGTGACCACTAAACGCGTCCAACGTGTAATTGCGATCATCTATCCGATACTAAGTGCATCATTTTTAGTACGGTGTTATTTGCTCGCTTCCAGAAACGCCATGGTTATTACTATTAAGTGCCAGGGAATTCCCGTCGGTGACCCTTATTTGTGGGCCCTGAATATGATCGTGTTTGTGGGCAGTGCATTTGTAATCCTTACGTTAACAGCAATCAACGTCCGTATATTACAAATTGCTTTCAAACAGTCCCGCGTGATATTTCAGGCAAACGAAGCTTTTGGAAGGAATCGGGAGAATCGTGAATTATTGATCAAGAATTTCAAAGCGGCCCAAACAATCTCCATCATTGTTTTCATCTTTATATTTTGTTGTGTCCCCACGCAAATACAACTGGGTGTTGAACTGTCACTGTTGAACGACGTTCACCAGTCTGCTCTTGCCCAAGTCAGCATCATTAGTGTCGGCATAAATTCGGCCGTCAATCCGTTCATCTACGGCTACAGAGATCGTTTATTTCGTGAGGCGTTTAGTGATCTCAGAAGACGCCCCATGACCTTGATTTTTTGAATGAATTCAGCCAGTGGATTTACATTGACTCAACCGATAGGGTATAAGATAATATCATATAAGCTAGCTGACAAAATATTGCAAAATCCCACTCCAGCTATATATGGACGAAAACAAGGATATATTTTTAGGACATTAATTAAGTTGCATTGTGACAACAGTGTCTGAATATGAACAAGTTTGCATAAAGCTACTGTATATGGTACAGGTATGATATTAATTCTTTATTCAATACAGAGTTACAGGCACGAGTAGTTAACATGGTAAAACAGAGTTGGTGAATTTACAATCACGAGGTAATCAATTATAATTGCACCTGTTAGTAAAGCATGTGATATTCCTAAACGTAATCATCTTATTCATCAAACTTTTATGTAAATTGTGTTGATTTATGGTGATTGAATTTCAGTTTCTCATTGTTAGTGCGTTGTCTTGTATAGGTGAGGCTGGAAAATGAAACAAAGATTTTAGGACAACAACGTCGTTAAGTCATATTTTAGTTTCTAATGTTTGATATAGGTTGTTGCCACATTTATGCTAAGAATATCGTTACATTGTATACATGTATTTAACAAAAGTGCAAGATATTCTTTCCAGAATGCTTGCGAGGATAACAAAGTCTATATGAGAAGGGCGTGCCGGTAGTGGCTTGCCACTGTTGTAGAGACATGTTTTTATTTTGTTGAACGACTCATTCAGCCACCGGCGCGATATGGAAAATTTTTGTTCTGTATCTACACAGCACCGGTACAACTCTGCCTTTGTTGCAGGTTACTGACGTGCCTATACTTTCAGAGATTTCACTTCATGTAAAATGTATCTGTGTGTATGTGATTATATATGAAATATGTAGACACTTGCATTGTACACTTGTGAGTTACGTAGTTGCAGCTGCTAGAAGATCTTGAAGAGTTTTGTTGCAAAATGAGCTAAGCGCCATTTTTAAACATTTCAAAGTCCATCGTCAGATAGAGCAAAATATCCTGTATTTTCTTATTATTTTATTTGTTTTTTAGCAGCTTTAGTTGCAAATATCATATATTACAAGAATGGAGTTAGGTCGTTTTGCAATGAAACTCTTCATATGTAGACCTATAGAGGTAGTCCTGACCAATCCTTTATTGTTCATGCTATCATCTGACTTTTATTTTACGGCACATTCTAAATCATTTTTTGTGTATGTTTGGTTTTTGGTTTTTATGATTGACGCTGGATATTGTTAATGCTGCAAAAGCAATAATGCATTAATGGTGAGTGCACGTCAACTGTGATGGGATAGGTAATATCATATCATATTAATGCTGGAAAAGCAATATGTATTGTAAAAATTATGCCAACATGAAAGACAAGTGCGCATCAATTGTGATTTGACGTTTCATATCATCTCTTCTAACAACTGTTACTAAGTTGCAATTAACATGTCAAGCTATATCCTGTGTGAGATCTAATAAAAGCAGACGGCTATCAGCTAGGTTGGCCAAGAACCGATTCACAGCAATAATTACCTTGCAATTCAGTTTTCCCCATGTGAAAGATAATTATCAAGAGGTAACTTTGCAGCAAAATTCGACTCTTATTTTCTTTAAGTATCGATCAAAAGGCTTCTAGCAAGATTAAAGAGTTTCTCATCATGTCAGCATTCGTCATCTTGGTCATAAAGGAAATTTAAACCACCAGAAGGATTGCTTCTTAGAGCGATACAGAAGATAAAGCTATGACCAAGTGAAACCAAATTCAATGGCAGATATTATCGTGCGTTCATCAGTCATTGTGTGATTAAATGCATTCTGGTGCAATTGGGCCTACTTAAGTTTTTGTTTTAATACTTATTATCAAAGGTCGGATCATTTCCCAACAATTGAAAAAAAAGACAGTATACTCCAAAGGGATGACATATCAACATGATTATCTATTATCAATCTTAGCTCTATTTTAGAAAATGATATATTACCAGTGGTGTAAACATATAAGAAACGGGTGTGATTCACTCAGAACAAAGCTCTTACCAACTCCTTACTGTCAATGAAAACAAAAATCATTCTCCTCACAAGAAACTAGCAACAAAAATGTCCTTCTTAAGTCACCCTGATTTATACAATATACCTATTCATAACTCATAAATCCACTTTAGCTTTTTAATTTTTTTTTTTAAACAAACGCCGTCTTGCCCTTCTCATAATGATGAAATATGAAGACATTTATAACGCCACGTCTTCCTCGAGGACCATTCATTCCAGGTCCCAAAGGTGCGCAAAAATGGTAGTGCTCGTGATAAGATACATAGTTCTCTAGTCACATGCAGGCACACCATATTCATCTTTACGAAGTGTTTCGGTCAAGATATGAGTTTTTAGTTTAATCTTAAAGTTATTTAAAATCTCACCATCCGTCACTGCTAGCTGACATAGATGCTTTATCTGTCCGTGATAGTTTAGTTTTGGGGACGAGAAGATAATATAAAGATTGTAAAGAAATTCCCTTCTGGAAAGAACACAGTGTCCCACAGTGTGTTCACAGTGTGTTCACCTAGTCGACTATGTGAAAACGCTCGAATTTAACAGTGTGAAGATGATTTCACACTGTGGTGTGGTTTTCACAGAGTGTTCACATTATAGTAATGTTTTGTTTCACACGGTGAATTGATGACTTATATTGTGTTCACACTGTTAAACCGCTCGAATTTAACAGTGTTAAAAGATTTTACACTGTGTTCACACTGTGTTTATCACACTGTGAAACACTGTGTTCCTGCCAGCAGGGAACGAAGATCAGAAAGAGATGCTTTGTTGAGGTTGAGCAAAGATTTGATTTATCGTGCTGAGGAGAACTTCGAAACCCGTTGTGCGATGACCAACAAGGACCTTGTAAACAAGCTCGTTCTGACAGAAAGTTAATGATGTTGTTATTACACTGGAGTGTTGAAAGTTGAACTTCGTTGATGCGTCATTGGACGGGCAGGTCTGGAGCACTTGTAACACGTTGGAGAGCCTTTGCAGTTGGCACTTTGGAGAGGTCTTGACGTATAAGAGTCAACAGTCATGGTCAACTCAGAATGTGGTAGCCTAGATACATGCACCCTTACTACTTGTGTGTGCTTGCGCGCGTGTGTGTGTGTGTGCGTGCGTGTATGTGTGTGTGTGTGTTTGTGTACATGTGTGTGTTGTGTTTGTGTGTGTGTGTTTTGGGGGGCTACGGGCGGGTGTCAAGGGTAACTATTCCTTGGCGGTTCATTGGCACCTTGTGTATTTTTCTCACAAATCTGTTCCACTTGGATCTTCGTAGAGCTTTCGTATAGAGGCCTAAATTTCTTTGCTCGTTTCTCTCATTCGATTTAATCCCAAAGAAGGCGATTATCGTTCATAAAACGATTGTTATTAGAACGCGTTTCATGACATCTTCAGTATCAAGTAATGTTCAAGAGTTTATAGTTATGATTATTTTCATAGTGAGCGTAGAAAAACATGATTGATGCCAGTGTATTAAAACGTGGAATAAAAAGAGAGTGCCATATCAACAGCAAGCAGTTGATTATCAAAAATCTCTATCGAACACGTCGCAACGCTCTCTACACCCAAACGGAAATTAATTTTCCACCTCGTATCTATCATGTCTATAAAAGCCGCAATAAATGTACAATGTTATCGCATTCATTCCTACCTCAGATATTGAGTTGCGTGTACATGAACTCGAGATTACAGAGAGGAGAACTGACCGCGTAATATCGGTTGCGCAGAAGATAAGTGTGAGCAATAAGTATGACCACTGAGTCATTTGATTTCGTGGAAAAGATATTGCTAAGGAAGACGTGTTTGTAGCGTTGATATCAAGTTTGACAAAATGACGGGTTCATTAGACACTAGAGAGGCAAACACCACGACTATTACACCACTGAACACGGCGTTGCTCTTGACATGTATGCTGCCATTAATTGTCTTTAGCGTTGTTGGAAACGGCTTGGTGGTAGTTGCAATTTACAGATACCATCGTTTGCAGACACCAGCGTACCTCATCGTAGCAAGTCTTGCTGTGACAGATTTCTTCACCGGGTTTATCGGTACTCCTTTATATCTTTACTTCAACTTGTCAAATGCTACCAATTGTGATTCATTCGCTGATACCCTATTAACAGTGCCACAAACGGCGTTCAGTGCTGTTTCTCTTTCGCAGATACTCGCCATCTCGGTCGACCGGTATATTGCTATTACAAGACCATTACGATACGTTTCCATAGTGACAACTAAGCGTGTCCAAGTTGTACTTGCATCCTCATGGATTTTACACGGCGCCTTCATGCTAACATATTATTACTATTATTTGCATGTGTCCGAGAACGCGATAATAATGACTATCAAATGCCAGGGCAGATATTTTGAGGACCCCGTTCTGCGGGGCCTGAATGTGATTATACTTGCGGCCGTTGGTCTTGCTCTTTTCGGCGTGGCGGTTAGCAACGTGCGCATATTACAAATTGCTTTCAAGCAGTCTCGCGTGATATTTCAGACAAACGAAGCTTTCGGAAGGAATCAGGAGAATCGTGAAATATTGCTGAAGAATCTAAAAGCCGCCCAAACAATCTCCATCGTTGTTTTCATCTACATTCTGTGCTGTGTTCCCTCGCAAATTCCTTTGGGCATCGGTCTATTCAGCGAGTATCATCAACCTGTTCTTGCCCAAGTCGTAGTCATCAGTTTGGGGATAAATTCAGCTGTTAATCCGATCATCTACGGCTACAGGGATCGTTTGTTTCGCAAGGCGTTTAGTGATCTGAGAAGCCGCCTTATGACCTTCATTTTTTAATGAATTCTGCCATTAGATTCACACACTGATTTACCGACAGGGTAATATCAAATAAGGTGGCAAAATATGTTGTAATCCTCAATCTACAGCATTTTGCGCCCGGCTATCAAAATGTGATCATAACGCTGTTTTTTTTTTCAAATGGGAAATAAGAGACGGGAGAAAGGATAGGATATTGTTGAAAATAGACATTGCACTTTCATTGAAGAAAATACCTGTTCACAAACTGCATTGGAAATGTGATTCAGAAAGAGATATTAGAGTTTTTACATGAAGACCCACAAGTAACATTGAAATTTTGCAAAATTAAAATCGAAGAATTTACTATGAAATATTCCATAAAAGAGCAAAATTAGAGAGAATGTTGTTTTATCAGGTAAGCAAGGCCAAATCAAACAGAAGAAAGAAGAAAAATAGGAATGAATTAGGTAGACTTTAGAGAGAAAGAGAAAGAAAGAGAGAAGAAATGAGTCTGGTAATAATGATAATAATGCATGTAATTATAATAATAATGAGCAATACAGTACATGTATGTGATATATTGCATACTACTGAACGGAAAGACGTTCACGAAGAGAACTGAAATTCGGTAGATGATTAGTAATTATTTCACTTCACTCTATATGCAAGTATCAAGTAGTAATGATGGTGGTATCACTATATACTCATTATATGAAAGATATTGAACTTAAAATGTTAAAAGATGAACATGCTTTCGAATGGGAAGGATTGTAGAGAGAGAGAGAGAGAGAGAGAGAGAGTGAGTATTTAATATAACAATATAAGGCTGTGCTTTTAATTCCGAATAATAAAGTACCTGGCAGTGGCCGGTTGAGTTCAAAGTTTTATTGATGTTCTGGTGAGATATCAAAGATTTGCTATAAGAGATTGAATGGAAGATACGCTAATAGAGGTTTGACAGAAAGTCAGAGAAATGATATACGTTCCTTGTTATTTAAAAAGGATTTGGGATTCTATTAAATCATTGGACACTTTTTTTCAATATGAAAAATAGTCATATTCGTGTGTTTGTCGCAAAAACTTTAAAACGTGATATACAAAATTGTTTCTTTTGACCAAACCGATTAAATTACGTATGTTCGTCCTCAAATAATTCAAAATTGGTTCATAATGTAATCAATTATTGCATTATTTTGGATAACAAGGGTTGATACTTCTTTTGATTTGTTTTTAGCAAGCATTCGATAGTGTACACCATATAGCTTTTTTGATAGCGCAAAAGGTCTAACTTCACTGAAGCATTTATTCAGTGGATAACAGGGTTGTCTAGAAATGCAGAAATAAAAGTAGTAAACACGGTCAATAACGGTTGGATTTTACAATTTTTAAGGTATACAAGGGAAGGATAACGTTGCCCTCTCATCTGCCTTTTTTTCTTTTTGTCTTAATTGTTTAAGTAACCCCATGACACGAAACGTCTAATAAGTATATCAATGGTATCAGTTATCCTCTTCTTGAAAAAAAAATAAAAACATAAAAAGCGTGTGCACAGGACATGAAGTGAAATTTTATCAGTAGTGGATGATGCTGCAGTCTTTGTAAAAAAAAACCAACATATATATGTCCAGGCAGAGACTATTGCAATACAGGAAGTTATCACGTTCGGAAAACATGCTATTCACTTAAAAACTTAGTGCTGATAAAACTTAATTTATACCTTTGAGTGTACATTGAGATGAAATAATTATATATAGGTAATTCGTTATGGTCAGTAGAATCAGTGAAATATCCTGGTGTTGTATAATGCAGAAATTCGAATGATCTTTTGAATTGCGGGATAGTCAAGATAGTAAGACAGGAAAATCAAACGTATCATATCTTTATGGAAGATGAGAAATTTGTAATACTATGGGAATAAAATTATCAAAATCCTACTTATGTCACAGATAATATACATAAATATACATGTTATAGCTGCCAAATGGATTAGTCAAAAAATAAAGAATACAATAACCATTTTCCGCATTCAATTTAAAAAGAGAAAAAGTTATGAAGACATTATCCGCAACAATAAAGGGGTTTAGGAATGATTGATGTAAATGACAGAATAAACTCTATTTTACTTTCTTGATAACTGAAAATTGTAAATAGTGATGACCAGTCATGAAACATTTATGTTTTTATGTGTAAATTAAGAGCTATACATTGTTATTATCTTTAGGCTCTGCAGTGGTGTGTGTTTTTTTTTTCAGTAACTCATATGTTCACAGCATGTGAGAAATAATCATTACCTACATTTTCAAACAGAATGATTACATCTTCGGCTGCATTACATGTTGATATATTCCAAGCAACTGAATTTGAAAATGAAATTCTCTTTTAAAAACTAGATAAGAAATATCAAAACAGATTATTTTGTATTAGAAAATGGTATGAAAAGAGTTCAGTAAAAAAAAGTAATTCATTGACAATGTATGACGGAAAAGTTTTGATATGTAAAAGACATGATGAAGAGGATTTCTTTGTGCTTTGTATCTCAGTGTATAAAGATAAGAACATTTTTCCCAAGGTTTTGGTTTAATAGGTTAAATCGTAAGTAGTTTGAATAATTAGATAATACGAGATGTTAGATTGATTCAGATAAAAACCGTTGATTTCATACACATCACAATATAAAAAGAAACAATCCGAAAATTATTTGGCTAATTATAAAAAATTCTTATCCAACAGTGTTCTAAAAGAATGTAATTGGCTAAATTGTTCAAATTCAAATGTGCAAACCTATTAAATAATCCAGTAAAGCAATATAACTTTCTGATAAACATGTTTTCATTGGACTTTACCTTTCAAAAAAAAAATAGTTTCAAGGGAAATTAGACCAGATATGAATAGTAACCATCGTAAACATGTTAAAGATGTTTAAACAGATGTCACATTTTGTTCCATTGCCCACACGTGTACACAATCTGGTAAAAGCTTGACCATTTCATTAGTAATCAATTCAATGCAAACATACATAACACAATTGCTCACTAATTTGAAACTTTCGTGAAAAGGTTAGCAAGCTAAATGTACTATAAGACAGTAAGAGGAAATGATGTGAACTGTAAAATGTAATTTAAGATATAGCCATTTTATCAAGATGACGTTATTTACTTTGTTTGTATATGACATGATTTTCATGGAATAAATTCCTCTATGATTTAAAAAAAAATGCTTTGATATCGATTCATCATTTTGTTTATTTTACAAACCCTCAAACACACACACGCATACACACACACACACACATACACATATTCGTTGACATCCTCTAGATACCATTTGATCAGACCACTGTATCTCTGCTATACTCAGTACACCCATAGCTTCTTGACAAAGAATGGGATGAAGCTAACAAAAAAACAAAAAAAACAAACATCTTTTATCCTTTCCCGCTCTTCCTCGCAGCGGTCTAAAATCTATTCTGCATCGGTGCCCATAATCTCCTATAGTTTTATATTTCGAGGAGCCTTCATTTTTTCGCACAAATTCCCCTCTCCTACCTTGCCTACCCGTTGCTGTATGGACGTTAGTAGCGTATGAAAATTCATTGTCTTAGAATTCAATTCGTTCTTACAGCATTCTGTTATTCTACAGTTACATTTGCCTGCTCATTCTGCTCGCTCAGAACATGGGAAACGAGTAAGATCAAAGACAATATGCCTTTATCGGTATATGCCATGAATACTTTATTGTAAAACGAGGATTCCTTAAAGCCTGTCCTTTAATTCAATCCAGTACTCGTTTGCTTTCGTGTCATTCATTTGAATATCGTAAATCTTCGACCAACGAGTATGAATTTCATGATGAAACTATTCATTTACGGATATTACACACGTAAGTATACTTTTAAAACCATAAACGCATAATAATTATTCTCTGTGAAGTTTCAAGAAATGTATTCATTCACTTTCTTATTCATTGAAGAACAGATTTCATGTTATCATCATGAGAACTATGAATGATATAACATCACTTGAATGAGGACGAAGGAAATTTGATTGACGTGAATAATCACAAAATCTACAACTTGTCAATGACAATATAAAACCAGTAACATGATTCAAACTGGAATCAGACACTGCGTAACGCTCTGCAGACTACGCGTTAACTTCCAAGCTACTACCTTTTTAAGGACCCGAGGTAACCGCCCAATTCTTCCATACAATTTGAGCAACTGAGCTCAAGCTTATAAAAATGGCAGTCGGCGTACAAGCTTGGCAGTTAGTACAATCTACTCCTTCAAGCATCTAATTTTGACTTGACTACCCTTGGAACATCATCTTATTCTTGTTGAAATCATTGTTTTGGAGGTTGTAATTGTGTATTTCAACGTCCAAATCTTAGAATTTCACAAAATGAGGAATGCAACGGATATTCTCTATCAACCAGCAAACAACACTATAACAATTACCTCACTGAATACCGCTTTACTCCTGACGTGTTTGATACCAATGATAGTTGGCAACATTGTTGGAAATGGCTTGGTGGTATTTGCAGTTTACAGATATCATCGTTTGTGGACACCATCATACTTCATCATTGCAAGTCTTGCTGTGGCTGATTTCTTCAATGGACTTGTTGGTATTCCTCTTTATCTGTATTTCAACCTCTCCAGTACCACCCGTTGTGATTCCTTGGTTGGGATTTTGTTTACAGCACCATTAGCGATCTTCAGTGCTTTGTCTTTTTCCAAGATAATCGCGATCTCCCTCGATCGTTTTATCGCGATCACTTGCCCACTGCGTTACGCCGCCATAGTAACCACGAAACGCGTTCAAGCTGTGATCGCGTTCACATACATTACACTAAGTGCGTCCCTTCTGACACGATCTTATATGCTTGCGTCAAAAAACGCCAAGGTGATAACGATAAAGTGTCCCGGAAGGTATGTTGAGGACCCAATTTTGTGGGCCCTGAACCTGAGCGTGCTTGTGGGTAGTATTCTTGTGCTCCTCACGTTGACGTGTATCAACGTGCGCATACTACGAATTGCTTTCAGACAGTCCCGAGTGATATTTCAGGCAAACGAAGCTTTCGGAAGAAATCGGGAGAATCGTGAAATATTGGTCAAGAATTTTAAAGCGGCCCAAGCGATTTCCATCGTTGTTTTTATCTTCACTCTGTGCTGTGTTCCCTCGCAAATACAGTTGGGTGTCGAACTTTCACCATTAAACGACTATCATCAACCCGTTCTTGCCCAAGTCAGCGTCATCAGTGTTGGGATAAATTCGGCCGTTAATCCGATCATCTACTGCTACCGGGATCGTCTTTTTCGCAAGGCATTTAGTGATCTCAGAAACCAACTAATAAGCCTGACTTTGTGATAAAATTCTACCATTAAATTTCATATACCCCATGTAAATGGTAAATAAAGACATCGAAGTAAATTTCTTGGGCTACTGATCATTGAAAATACATGAAGTTTAATTTCATACTGATCAAGACGATACGTGCTCAAGATATACTTACATGCATCTTAAAAACCGGTAGCTGCCTGCTGGAAAGTATTACGAAATCTAGTGACTGCACATAGATTTTGACCGGTCAAAGGAATTATGAAATGATGTTTGTTAATGTATAATATTGTAAACAATGAAATCGTCGGCGTTTTCACGAACCGACGCTATTTCGTTTTTGAGCGAAAATGCAATTCTGAGAAAATCGCGTTTAAAGATCTCACAAGTTTTAGACAACGTTTTCAATGACTTTTCCTGTCTTGTGTGTGAAAATTTTGACAGGGTGATGAGAGTGGAAGTTGTTCTTCCTATCCATAGTGTAATTTTAGTGTGAATTCAAAAAAATTGCGATATTTCTGTCTTCAAACTCACTGCGTCGGTTCGTAAATCCATCGTTTCTTGCGCGCACCATAGGTTATGTACTTAAGCGCGGGTCTCACGAACCGACGTAAGTTGTATTACGCCGGTTCGTGAGACCCGCGCTGTAGGGCCTGTACAATAGGTAACGTGCAATACGCGTGTATTTACGAACCGTCGCTATTTCATTTTCGTATGTGTTTACATACAAATACTATTAGGGCTATACCTGCTTATCAACAATAACCTTATTAATTGAAATTACTTGTCATGTAATGATTGTTGTGATGATTACAATACATTTAGTGATAATTAAGATGTAATACAAGCCAGTTTCTCTTAATTGTTCTAAAAAGAGTGTTGTCATTGTTTTCATCTTCATTTAGTACACGCATGTATTGTTATTATAGCTGTGGTTGATCGTTCCAAAGATTTCTTTGCCCCCCCTTTTTTGTGGATATATTATTATTTAACACTTTTGCATTTGGACATCTATCATTTTGTAATACATGTACTCGGTATACTGTGTTTCATATTTTTTTACTTTTTACTGTTTTTTTTTTACTTTATTAACTTACTTTTTCATTTTTTCACATTATTTTTAATTCAAATTCAGTTCACTTCTTTCATAATAATTATGAATGTTTGTTCTAAGATGAAGGATACCGCTAAATCTTGGGAAAAAGACGTGCCAGTCAGTAATAATTACTTGTATTTACTCATCTTTCATACTCATGCATGCACTCTGTTATTTCTTTCTCTGAAATAATATATTAATTTCTTTATTTCTTATTATTCCACATATTTGTGACATTTACTTTGTCACCATTTTTATCAGTGTCATTATTGTCATTTGGCTCGCATGCGAATTCACTCATAATTTCTCATTTTCCATCTTTCTCTTTCCTGCTCAACAGATTCTATGATAGCTGCACATGATCATATAAAAACATAAAACTCATCCTGCATGCACTCTTCGAAACTGATAAACTCCTAAAAATACATAAATATCAACACTATCAGAATTTCAAGCTTCATTTTAAATATATAATAATGGTCATGTTTTATTATGCCTTTTGCAGCAATATATTGAAGAGGTACATTATGTAACCGAAGAAACATAGGTCCTCAATAAAATATCAAATTTGAATTATTCAGAGATGAGTAATGCCAATGGGAAGGATAACAATTGTGGAAGAGCTCCATAAATCAATACATATCTAATGGCAAATGGAGATGGAATCAAGATTCAAGAATATGTGTAATTCAAGTTCATTATTATATCAGTTCTTGTGTGTTCACAAAAAGAGGAACACAGTACGAACATGCACACCAAATCTTACATCGTACATTTACATCTATAGAGTGCGGACGGAACATATACAAGAGAAAGAATAACATTCTCAAATTAATATATCAAGCATAACTATGTATATGAACACCCAAAGATGTTGCTGCATATGCATGAAGCTTGAGAGTGCTGCAACACCCATATGCTCAGATAAAAACTTGATGTATATCATACAAAAGGGAGGAGGTACTGCATGTACATGTAGTTACACTATTCACAGGACAGTAGAGAAAAAGCACGAGAGAGAGAGAGAAGGAAATGGGTGTCTAAAATAGGTCGATGTAAGGAGTGCCAAGCCAATTAAGTCTCTAATAGAAGTCATACATATATAAGGAAACAAATTAATCACAACATAAATGATCATGCTCATGTTAACCATTAGCATCTAAAAATGTGTGTAGAAAGCCCATAATATCAGCCTTTCGCCCCGTAGGCTTGTTACATATGAGAAAAGAGAAATTTTGGCCGACCCCCCCCCCCTCCCTGTGAATCCTTAATCCACCAGTACTATAAACACATTCTGAGAATGTGTTTTAGTACATGTACTAGCAAATTCACAAGAGGGGTGGGGAAATTCAGCCAAAATTGTGTGTGGCTAAAATAATTAAAAAGAAAGGTCATCAGCAAAACTACGGGGTGGATGCAGACGAATTTTCATGTGATGACTAAAAAAAAATGCAGCTAAAGGAAAAAAAAAAGACGGCGGAGAGGGGCCAAGGCTAATTTGACTCCCCTCCCCCCCCCCCCCCCCACCAAAAAACAAACAAACAAACAAACACCAGTTTTTTACAGCACCTTTAAAGGACTCTTAATTTTTTGTTTGTTAAAAACAAACGTCTCGAAGTAAAGAATTCCATATTGTAGGCGAAATGTAGACCGATACAGTGTATAAAGTGTACATCCCAAGCTATTAAAGAAAAAAAAAACAGATTATGAATATCATTTAAAGTAAGAATTTCAGTGTGTTTAATCATCTTTAGTTGAGTTGCAAATGACATGTACATATTTAATACTAGTAAGAGCAGTAAACTTCGAAGCACCCCCAAGCCCTTCTATACTTAATTATTCATGTGTAAAGGTAGCGCCAGGGCACTCCGGTGGTCTAGTGGTTATGACGCTGGTCTAGTAATCCAGAGGTCGTGGGTTCGAATCCTGCTTGGGCTGCCTGTGATTTTTTTTTTTTCACAGCAGCCTACAAACTGCACACTGCAGTTGCGTGCGTTACTACGGATGGAGACAAATGAATAATCTATTATTTTAATATACAATGTTTGACAACCTTATTGCAATCACTTTCTTTAATTGTAAATTTAGAGACATAATGAATTATTATCAAAAGAAATCAAATTTCTGTATTTTGTTGTGAGTTTGCATGGGAACATACACGTATCATAATTTTTATATATAAAATAAATTTTAGTTAGATAAAGAACATCTTATAACAGAACTGTCTAGTGATGGTTGAATAATTATGTCAATTTGTTATAAGTCCTATCAGTTACATGGAGTGCATGTTCCCATGTTTATAAGAATCATACGTGACACATTCAAAGTGGGTTGAAGACAACAAAATAATAAATAAAAGAATAAAGGAGAATAGAACTTAATCTGATTACAGCATCATCTAAATATTGCCAATGTGCACTTAGAAATCTATCAAGATTTATCACAAGGTTATGATTACCACACAAAACCTTCAAGATTTATCATGAAATACATACCAATGAACACTTAAAAAGATCTAACATTCCATATCCACATGAAGCTTTCCTTGATATAAATGTCTCTCTGTAGTGTTATTAAAGTGTAGCAAAATTGTAATTACGACATCACAGAATGGAATGCATTGTTTTCACCTTCAATCTTAGGATCTCCTTTCATGTTTCCACTTTACAATCACATTTCACTGTAGATATACCGTCCTTATGTTGTCGCCCTTCATCCCAATTTCTCCCTTCTATCCTATCTGTAGATTGTCTTCTTTCCTAAGCCATTGTATTCACATTCCTTGATGATCAGCACGATGCTGTACTTTTTTCTTCTTCTCTGAAACAGTCCAGCTCTTCGCTACTGCATGGCATCAGTCATCTGAAAGAAAAGACAGAAATTAAGAACTTTCGATTAAAATCAAACATCATGATACAAGATACAACTTTCATTTTGAGAAAAAGAAATCAGCCAATGAAACTGTAGTTGAAATTATTTTGCTCTATTTATATTAAACATAAAACAAAACGGTATACAGGATCAAAGAATGTCAAAAAAAATACTGCTGTTCGTCTTTGATGCATACTCAAATTGTCTCGCCTTTTACATATTTTAATGATGCAAGATCTTATGTCTATCACTTAGTAAGTCTCATGTAGAATTTAAATTATTATTCACATGAATAAATCTGCATGTCCTTGTAAACAAGGCATTGCTTTGAAAAAGCTGAATATTACTAATTGCATTTGGGAAACAGTCTACGACAATCAAACTTGTTTATTATCAGAGACTTTAACATCTTAATTAGACCTAGACTCTACATTACCATTGTATTCACATCCGTTGGTGATGTACACGACCCTGTACTTTTCCTTTTCTTTTCTGAGACAGTCCAATTCTTCGCTACTACATGGCACCAGTCATCTGAAAGAAAAGAAAGAAATTAAGAACTTTTGATTAAAATCAAACATCATGGCACAAGATACAACTTTAATTTTGAGAAGAAAAAAAAAATCAGCCAACAAAACTGAAGTTGAAATTATTTTGCTCTATTTATATTAAACATAAAACAAAATGGTAGGCCTATGCAGGATCAAAGAATGTCAAAAAATGCTGCTGTTCGTATTTGTTGCATATTGAAATTGTCTTGTCATTTACACATTTTACTGATGCAAGATATTATGTTTAGCACTTAGTATGTCTCATGTAGAAATTGAATTATCATTCACATGAATATAAATCTACATGTATTTGTAAACATGGCATTGCATTGAAATAGCTGAATATTACTACACGTGTACATGTACCTGCATTTGGGAAACAGTCTATGACAATCAAACCTGTTTCTTATCAGAGACTGTAACATCTTAATTAGACCTAGACTCTACATTATCATTCAGCTTTTAAAGGTATTAACCATTCACCTATAAAACACTGGCATTGTCATGTGCATCATATTTCTTTGATACTGCACATATTTTCATGAAGTCTGCACAAGAATGCAAATGAAACACGTCTGCTGTTTGGTATTTATGAAAAAAAAAAATCACTAACCCGGAAGTCCTTGGCCTTAGGAATAACAAGTGGCGAGTTAGTAGGAATTGACGTCAAAATAGAATAATAGATCTACTAAATAGGCCTTTGCCTCATGAATGTCTGGTCTAATTATAGACTAAGTGAAGTCTAGACCTTTCACTTTTAAGTTACCAGTGGTTCACAAAATTTATATTATAGATCTAGACTACATCTAGATCTAGACATCTAATACTATTAGATCTTGGCAACTTTTGTCTTTGTGACACGAAATTAACACGTCACAAATGATATTGCGGCGATATCCAACAGGATGACAGTACCACTATTACTGAATCAGTAAGTTGACATAGATAACTAACATCAACTTGTTAACGTACGTTAGAGATGGCACCATACAATAACCGGTGACACTGACACTGACAGATCTAACGACTACGTTTAGACTAACATTTAAAGAGTTAGACTCGCCATCTCAGTAAGTCGGCCAAAGACAAAGTCAATACAGGGCTAAGTCAGTGTTACTGTTATGTTAGGCCTAACAAATGTTAATGGTAATACTCGGTTAGGTTAGGTTTACCAGGACTCAAGAGTCCTGGTTAAATCAGTCGAGGGACATTTCTTAGAAGTCCTTCGATTCCAAGAATAAAAAGGGTGAAAGAACAAAGGGAAAAAAAGGAAAGAAGAAAGGACAAAATATTATGTATGGCTGCTGTGGAAATCGACAGCGCTACTGTATCACTATCAATCACGCGTAAATATGTAAACGCCATTTGGTTGGGCCGCATTCACAAGTTTTAGGGGAAAAAAGCCCCACCGCTGTGCTTCAAAGGTACTCCACTCGAACTAACGTTAGACATAATGTCACATATCTACACACAGTACGGTACTAGGGCTGAATTCACAAGTATACCATAACACTGCACTGTACAGGAAAGCCACCTAACCTGTAGAGTACTACTCGTAGTGTTTAGGTACCGGTAGTATCACTAGACCACATACTGTCATAGATGACATCTACACCAACGCTGCACACTGGCACTGGTCCGACGGTCCCTGACCAGGAAAAATCACTGTTGGACACTGACCAGTAACTTTTTCAGGAATGGACCAGTAAAAATTGGGGGAAAAATGGGTGGACTCTACCTACTATTACCACTAGTCTAGATGTGATCTAGAGCTAGACTATAGACTCTGTGTTAATTTGACTTGGTCTTAGACTTCAGCTGATCTTAGTTTTAGTAACTGGCATTACAAGTAAAGTCTTAACTTAGACTTAATAGTTAAACTTGAAAGTTAAAGTCTAACATGTCTAACTTTATTCTTTACTCTTCCTTTGAGTTTTACTTTTAGACTTTTTACTTTTTTTATAGTTTAGTAGGCCTACTCTGTCAATCTCATGATTTCATTTTCAACTCAAGTCAAGGCATAGCCATGAGTGTCTTCGAGACTTTGACATCTTGCATGTCTTGCACACAGACGTTACGACTACAGTACTCAGTAGTCTCAGAAGTAACGACATAAGTTGAAAAGAAACTATAAATAATATGATTTGGGATCTAATTTGAAATTGGATGGCGTTTACAGACTAGGCTTCATAAGCATCACGCGATTGAATACATGGGACTACACTCTACCGCAATTAATGGTTATGGTAGTCCAACTGAAACTGTTATTTTGAGCATGATTTTGATAGGATTATAGCTTACCATTCACTTCACTCGTGGACAGTGGGCTGGCTTAGGTCGTCATTCATCTTTCAGAAGGTTTGGTTCTCACTCTGAGATCTGGATTAGGGCAAAAACCTAATTCTAGGCCAGTAAGTTGAACAAAGCTCAAAATAATACAACTGCGACGGTTCGTAAAACCCGCATTGCTCTTCACCCTAGCAATTCGGGTTTCACGAACCGGCGTATCTTTACTGCGTCGGTTCGTGAAACCCCTTTTTCTCAATTTCTCGATATTTCGAGTACCGTCGTTTTTTTCTTTCTTTGATAAAATTAAGAATGATTAATTTTGTGATCTAAAATTTTGGGATTTGGTAGAGTTTTGAAAGCACTTTCATTTGGTACCAATATCTCGATTTTGAAAATTTTGACCAAAATCGAAATAGCGTCGGTTCGTGAAAACACCGACGAAATGTGAGATTTTATCAACGCATTGGTAAGTACTCGTATTTGAACGCTTTCACATTCAATGTACCTCTCAAATATCCACAGCCTAGGTTTTGGGGAAAAAATGTTCAATTAAACGTTTTCAAACTTTGTTTGGCAGACAATGGTACAAGATTTATACTGGTGCTCTTCCATCAGCCCTTGATTGCTGATAATTGTAGCTGCTTTTGATTGCATTAGCACATTCTAAGTCATATCCTTCTTGAGTGATTGACGCTTAATATTGCTGATGAACTGTAAAAAGCAATATCCGTTAGGAAATGGTGCCGTCATGAAAGACTATAGTGTGTATCAGTTGTGATTGTGGGCAGCAGATATTATCGGTGGTAGTAACTTTGATTGATTTGTGGTTATTAGGGACATGTCAAATGACATCCTGTGTCGTGTCTGATTTAGGCAGACGGCCAAGACACGTTTAACCGCAACACGATACTAAAAGTCAGCTTTGACGATATAACCGATATTAAGACATTATTTTCTCGGCGAATTTCGATTTATACCTTTCCTTTACTGCAGAAATTGAAAAATGAATTGTTTTGATTTCGTCTGAATGTTGGAATTTTAAATCTTATTGAAAGGCTCAACATTTGGCATGACGGATGCAATCAACACTACTAGACCGGGGAACATCACAGCCATTACCCCACTAAACACTGTTTTTCTCTTAACATGTTTGATACCATTGATAGTTGGTGGCGTTCTTGGAAATGCCTTGGTGGTATTTGCAGTTTACAGATACCATCGTTTGCAGACGCCAACGTACCTCATCATTGGAAGTCTTGCTATGGCCGATTTCTTCAATGGATTAATTGGTATTCCTTTGTATCTATATTTCAACCTCTCAAATGCAACCACCTGTGATTCGTTTGTGGCGATTTTGTATTCAGCGCCATTAATAGTCTTCACTGCTCTGTCTTATTCCCAGATAATCGCGGTCTCGGTCGACCGGTATATCGCGATCACTAGACCATTGAGGTACACCACCATAGTGACGATAAGACGTGCCCAAGTTGTGATAATATTCACTTGCATTTCACAGTGCGCAATCTTTTTAACACGGTGTTATTTGCTTGCGTCCAACAACGCACTGATGATAACTATCAAGTGCCCCGGAAGATTCGTGGGAGACCCCTTTCTCTGGGCCCTGAACCTGGGCGCGCTCGTGGGCAGTATCATTGCACTCCTCACGTTAACTTGTATCAACGTGCGTATATTACAAATTGCTTTCAAACAGGTTCGCTCGATATTTCAGGTCAACGAAGCTTTAGGAAGGAATCTTCGTAATCGTGAAATAATGATCAAAAATTTCAAAACAGCCCAAGCAATCTCCATGATAGTGTTCATATTTGTCTTGTGTTGCATCCCCTTGCAAATACAGACTGGTATCGAACTATGGCCATTGGACGAAGCTCATCAACCTGTACTTGCCCAATTCGTCCTCATCACCGTCGGCATAAATTCTGCGGTCAATCCGCTCATCTACGGCTACAGGGACCGTTTCTTTCGAGAGGCATTTAGTGATGTCAGAAGAAGTCTTATGGCCTTCATTTTCCGACTGTAGGTCGCCATTAGGTTAACACTGACTGAACAGAGTTTGGTAACACCTACAGTAGGGGCCACAGGACCGAGACCACGAGGAGCACCGTTTTGCCTACACTCTAGGGGTCAATCACAGGGACGGTGGCGACTGAGACAACCCGCGCGCGAATTGACACACAATGTTACAAAATTTATCATCACGTGTGAATGGTATTCATAGTGATAAACCATCATTTGGTTTTAAAGTGGTTCTGTGGTTGTTTGACTATTACGACTACCGCTGAATACACTGTAAAAATAGAATAAAGAGTGTAAGACAAGTGTCAATTAGATTCAACCAGAAATACAGCTGGATAGATCCGTTAAAAAAGTGATGCTTCATAATGCTATTGAGAAGAGTATTTACACTCTGGAGGGAGAGGTAATGAAAAAAAACAATACGCACCCACAAAACTCTGAGGAAGGCACCTGAAAACAAAACGTGATCATTTATAAATATATCTTTTTCTCTTCGTTGACCTAAATAAACACTGATCATTCATTGCTTTAGCAATGCCTGTGATAAATATCATGGGCATTTATACTGGAGTATGTAAAATCACGCTTTTTAGCACAGCTTTATCTCAAACACTGAATTATAATGTGTCAACTTAGATAGATGAAAGACATATTGCCAATCAGTTGCAATGAAAACATGATAGGAAGGTAACATGTATTAACTTAGTATGCTTCATGAGAAAATGAATCATTGTACGATGAGCTTCTATATTTCTTTCGAACCATGTCCATGTATGTGGTAGTCCAATCTTTAGAGAAAATGATTCACAATAAAATTCACTTTCATTTGAGAAGGTGTCAGGTGGCAAAATTACGATGTTGATGATAATGATGATAATTAACAACATTTGTATAGCACCAAATATCTGTTTAAAAGCATTTAAAGGCGCAGACAGAGGCGCAGTATGCACTTTTATGACTGCTTCATGACGTTTCTCCTTCTTGTACAAATAGATTACGCTACTTTGCAATTATTTTGTATCATTTGGATATGGAAACTGATAAATGAAATGAAATGAAATATATCTCCTATGTCTCTGAATGTCATTATTTTCGTACAAACGCCCCTCTCTAACCCGTTTCTAAGTTGTCCTGGGATAGGGCTTACCTTCCATTATGTCATTGGGATCTTTACTGGAAAAAAACGCAGTGTATTCACAGTGTGTTCATATAGCTGACTATGTGAAAACGCTCGAATTTAACAGTGTGAGGATGATTTCACACTGTGGTGTGGTTTTCACAGAGTGTTAACATAGTAATGCTTTGTTTCACACTGTGAATTGACGACTCACATTGTGTTCACATTGTCAAAATGCTCGAATTTAACAGAGTGAAGGGATTTCACACTGTATTTACAATGTGTTCACACTGTCGGTCTCACACTGTGGGAAACTGTGTTCTTTCTAGCAGCGATATGAAAAGTCAAAGCCTTGAAATTCGATTTGTAGTTATAGGATTCTCACAACATAGGCAGCGTATATCAGTTTTAGCACAAGTCATGTATTCTCATGTTCTCATTGCAACATTACAAACCATTAATTTTTTGCATGGTCTTTAACACTCTGCGTGTCACTTTAAGTTTCTCTATAAAGGTTTGTGTGTGAGATTTACGCCCATTTGACTCAATGGTGCAGAAAGGATTAATTTACTTCAGTGCCTCCTATTATATCAATCATTTAAATTTGGGAAATCATTAACGGAGGAGCAAAGTCTATGAATGAAGCTATTCAGGTACGCTGATTAATCAATATCAAACACAGCTTTTACCTGGCTTGAGCAATCCATTGCTGTAAAGTAGGGGCCTACATTGTAGGAAACAAATAGCACCATAAAATCATAAACTATTCTTTGGAACATCTGAAATTCTAATTTTCTATACCTTCATATAGTAATGGATAAATACCGTGCTGTCGCCATGAGAACCATTAACATCAAATGAACGAGAGCGAGGGAAACAGGATTGGCATGAATACACTCAAAAGCATTATTGACATAATCACTGCAACTAGTTTTATGAAACTTGCATCAGACACCATCTAATGCATATCTATCAACAAATTAGCTTTCAAGCCCTCACCCTTTACGGACGAGAGGGGACTAATTACCCCATGTGATATACAAAACGGAGGATAGTTTTGTGCGACTGAGCCTATGTTGATGGAAACGACATCTAATATCGTCCACGATTGAGACTGTGTTTCTTCAACTATCAAACCTTGATTTCATTACGCTCAGATCTTGATCTTATCCTTTTTGAGATTGTTGTTACCGAGATTGTGACTGTATCTTCTGTCGTCCAGATCTTAATATTTCACAATAAAATGAGGAATGCAACGGATATATTGAATCAACCTGCTAACTACACCGCACTTACCCCACTGAACACTGCTTTACTCCTTACGTGTTTGATACCAATGGTAGTTAGTATTGGCGTTGGAAATGGCTGGGTGGTATATGCAGTTTACAGATACCATCGTTTGCGGACACCAACATACCACATCATTGCAAGTCTTGCTGTGGCCGATTTCTTCACCGGATTGATCGGTATTCCTGTATATCTTTATTTCAGCCTCTCTCGTAATACCACGTGCGATCCCTTCGTTGGGAGTGTGCTTACAGCACCATTAATGGTCTTCAGTGCTGTGTCTTTTACCCTCATAATCATAATTTCTGTCGACCGGTATATCGCCATTACTAGACCGCTACGTTACGCCAGCATCGTAACGACGAAACGCGTCCGAAGTGTGATCACATTCACGTGCATTACGACATGTGCGATCTTTTTAACACGGTCTTACTTGATGGCGTCCAATAATGCAGTGATGATGACGATAAAGTGTCCCGGAAGATACGTTGAAGATCCCTTTCTGTGGGCGGTGAATCTGAGCGTCCTTGTTGGAAGCAGTCTTGTACTCTTCACGTTGATGACTATCAACGTGCGCATACTACGAATTGCTTTCAAACAGTCCCGCGTGATATTTCAGGCAAACGAAGCCTTCGGAAGAAATCGGGGTAATCGAGAAATATTGATCAAGAATTTCAAAGCGGCTCAAGCAATATGTATGATTGTTTTCATCTTTACTTTGTGTTGTGTCCCGTCACAGATACTATTTGGGATCGAACTTTTGCAAATTAGCGACTACCATCAGCCAGTCCTTGCCCAAGTCAGCATAATCAGTGTTGGCATAAATTCGGCTGTCAATCCACTCATCTATGCCTACAAGGACCGTTTATTTCGCGAGGCATTTAGTGATCTCAAAAGCCGTCTTGTGACGTTGATTTTATAAGTAAATTAGAATAGCAGTGACTGAACACAGAAGGATTACAAACTTTTAATGTGTGTATACAAATGTGCTTAAAGCTACAATGTAGGTATAATCGTGCATATACGAAACAGAGAGTTAGTGGTTAGAGAGAGATCATGGCGAATTAGTTTTAAAGAAAATACCGTGTATTTTGGAAAATTCTGTTTTCCTTTTATTTTTCATCACTCTGAACAAGATGTTGCTCACGAAAAAAAAAAACCAATGAAGTACGGAAAAAATTTGGCAAATAAAAATCATGATAAGGAGCTATGTGTATAAACGCGTTAAATAAAGTTTCTTTAAATTGAATCAAACAGTGAGCTGTGATGTCTTGAACAAATCGTATTTCTAGGGAGGTTTAACCTTTATAGGAAATATACATCACGTTACTTTGGAAAGGGAAATTGTTTCCTTGGAGCGAGAAGGTTGCAAAAATCACAATCGTTCTTGAAAATGGCTTCAAAATGGTTGAATATACATGTACGCTGTGAAAATTACTTCTTTTGATCAATTCTTACGTGGATAGTTTCAACAATACAGTCACGTGACAGTATTAGGGCCCTGTCGGTAGTGGCTAGTGGCTTGTCTCTGCTGAAAAGCTTTTAATTTTGCTTTGCAACGCATTCATCCAACGTCACATTTTAAACGATATGGACCTTTTTTTTCCATAAGCAAACATGTGTAGTGACACCCCCACTCTTCATGAAACTCGTTGTATTTACGTACATTAAAGCATGTCACTTTATAAGGATTATAAATGCAATTATATTCTAGGTGTATGTTACGTAGTTTTTACTTTGATAAGCATGAAAGTACTTGAACTATTCGAAATTCATTTTGCCTTGCACACTGTCCAGCAAACGACCATACACTGCTTCAGCAGTCCTATCTATGTATCATTCGCAACATCGTGCAGAACAAATTATTATCAATGACACTTAAATGTCATTCTTCCTTCCATTATAATCATTATTGGTATTATAAAAGTACAATTACACTCAAACAAAACAAAAAAACTACGAAGTGCAAATGAATAGAATTTAAGATCATATTTATGATACAAAAACACCGAAATCACGTCTGCATGCGTTCCACAAGACTGCTCCAGAACTATAAAAAACGCTTTTCTCCCACTTTCAGTACTGACTTAGGGTAATATAAGTCCATTGTGAATTCTCTTGCTATAGCTATGGCTTAAATCTGCACTGATGAAATGAGTTTGTGAGGTAAGTTGTGTTGCCTGAAAGGACATCATACCATGCATACGCGAAATTGGCTTACATCCCATTCTTAACCAACGTTCCTCCATAGGAATCCATCCTGATACTTGTAGCGGTTGAAGTGTTTAAATTTGCTCCTTTTTTTTTCTTTCAGCACTATTCTGGCCATTTGCTTTATATTTGGTTTGACAAGAAGGTCCCCTTTCTTTTTGGTTACAGTAAGTTCAGGCATTGGAACAGTATTCAATATATAGCAATAAAATGAAATTTGCAAGAAATTTTATACTGCCCAAAGTTGAATATCTCCTTTCTCTTCGAAAGAGTATCAACTGCATTTCAGTATTCCCTGTTCAACTTTCTAAAACGTAATTGTTCGGGCTGTTTACTATTTTCCTTTTTCGTTTTTTTATTCTCGCTTAAAGATTGGATTAAATTTGTTCAATCAAACAGGATTTTTTTTGCTCTTCCATCAACTCTTAATTGCCGATGGTGTTATCTGACTTTGATTGCACGGCACATTCTAATATTATGCCCTTTTGAGTGATTGACGCTTAATACTGCTAAATTGCATAAAAGCAATACGTATTACAACCTGATGCAATCATTGGAGACTAGTGTGTATCATAATTGTGATTGGATGGTTGATATCGCTGCTCTTATTGCTATTGACATTGCTCTCATATGGGTTGTGGTTTACATATCAAATGGTACTCTGCGTCGTGTTTGTGTAAATAGACTACCAGGCCCTAAAAACAGCATTCATGTTCATGTCAACTTTGGACAATAAGATATTACGTTGACACTGTATTTTGACTTTTAGTGGTCATTATTGACAAGGTGGGTTTTTTTTTCTCGTATATTTGGGAGCAATATAGACGTTATTATATGTATGATTAGAACATATCTAGAAAGCCGGCTTTGCAGGATGATACTAAATAGTACACTGCAAAAAGTCCGGTGTTAAATATGAAACACCGAGCTGGTGTTAAATTTTTGGTGCTCATTTATGGTGTTAAATTAAAACCTCCGGGTGTCATTTCCAAATATAAAACTGTTTTTTGAAGAGTTTCTTAGTAAATGCACTTATTGTTGATTTTTAACTTAAACAAGACGATCAAGAATTTTACAATGAAGTACTAGATTTTTGGAAAATGTGTAAACACATTTACACCACAGTAATACCAGTTGGTGTGGTCTCGTATTGAAGCTGGACGGGTGTTAAACCATTGATATTAACACCAGCAATATCATATCAACACCATGCGGTGTTGTTATTGAATTAACACCAGTACAGTGTCAAAATATCACCAGCTACAGTGTCAAATTAACACCACGAAGTGCCAGATGAACACTTTTCAACACCATCACAATACATTTTCTACACCTGTGGGTGTGGTCCTCTATCAACACTTGATCGGTGTTAGATTTAACACCCATGGTGTTAAATCTAACACCGATGTTTTTACAGTGTAAAATTAAATGAAACCAACTGAAATGACAGACATATCAGGGAGGATTTATCCTTGCTTCCTGGGATAATGCATGTGTCGTTTATCAGTATCGCAGCAAACATATTTAATCTTGTGTTTTGGTAATCCCGTTTCCGTAAAGAAAATGCCATCTTCACACCGTTGGGTAATGCAACACACCCTTTGGCTCAAACACGTATTATGCAAATATGCAGGTATAGGGTAGATCGTGGCACAGCAAATAAAAGAAAAATACAGAAAATAAATCAAAAATACAAGGAGATAATCTATATTTACACAACTTGGAAAGAACGAGAAAACAACTGGTCACTATGGTATGTTACAGAAATCGTTAACGATGTGTGAGTCAATTTGAATGACTCTCTTCACTCAAATGAAGGAATTCATTTCTCCTCACAACAAAAAACGTGTCTCCCTCAAGTTAAGGAGATTTATCTACATGATCGCTCATAGGAGTTCTTTGCCACTCATCTTTCACGCTTCCCTTCTTGCAAACTTCACGAAACTTCATGAAGTGGAACAGAAAACATATTATCAACACCCTTCTACAAAGTCGTAATCAAAGTGTTCGCGACAGACCCCTTAAAAAATCACTCAAGCGTACCTTCTTTATAATGGTACATAGGTTTCCAAAGTCGATGTTTTTCTTGGCGTGTACGCCATACCGGCATCTTTATTAGCACGGAAAATTCAGATTAAATGCAAGAACAAAAAAGCAACATGCATACATGAACTTGCTTCTCAAGGATAATTTCACAAAAGTGTGGTTTGTCCCCGAAAATGCAATTTCTACTTTTTTAACAGACATTTCCCCCCACCATTACGTGAAAAAAAAAATGTGCGTTGCGCGTGCAGATGGCTGAAATTCAATTCTAAAAATGCAAGAGCTCCTTGGCGTGAAGGGGGCTCCCACAACTGCATACACACATTCACACACACACACACACACACACACACACACACACACACATGTTACTCCCAAATATTGAACATATCCTTGTCCTCCTTGAAAATATCTATGCGTACAACCATGGTCAGATATAAATCCACTCTGAGCATAGGAACTATAGATTTTTTTAAAAGAGATACGTTATCGACATCAGTGATGTATATAGACGTTGACAATTAGTGGGGTGTGCTGACATAGAAATTATTTACAGCAATTCGTCGATTGAAATCTCCATCAAACAACTCTCAACCCTCTGCGGATAAAGATTATATTCCACCTGAAAGCTATAAAAGCCGCCACACCATTTTACGGTCACTGTCATTATCACCTAAGGAGAGCTTGTGAACACGAGCCCCAGTTAATAAAAACGGGAATAGATCTGCTGAAACATTAGCGGATATTAGTGCTATAGATCGCTGTGAGAACGTTTGACCTCTGGATCTTTTTGTATCTTGCAGGAAGGTTTGCAACGAAAGTCGTATCTCGTGACGTGCCAATTTTAAAGTTAACGATATGACGGATAACTTAGACGCCAGACCGGCTAACATCACGGCCATTAACCCGCTGAATAGTGCTCTACTCTCGACGTGTTTGGTTCCAATGATAGCTAGTTGCGTTGTGGGAAATGGCTTTGTGGTATTTGCAGTTTACAGATACCATCGATTGCGGACACCAGCGTACCTCATCATTGCAAATCTTGCTGTGGCCGATTTCTTAATCGGATTGATCGGTATTCCTTTATACCTTTACTTCAACTTCTCAAATGCAACAAATTGTGATTCATTGGATGCGATTGTATTTGGGGCTCCTTTAATGATGTTCACTGCAGTGTCTCTTGGGCAGATAATTGCGATCTCGATCGATCGGTTTATTGCTATTACTAGACCACTACGTTACTCCAGTATCGTGACTGCTAAACGAGTTCGGTGTGCAATTGCGTTTTTGTGGATCTTTCATATTGTGTTCTTTGTAACGTATTATTATTTGCTTGCGTCAGAAAACGCAGAAATGATGACTATTAAGTGCCCCGGTAGATATACTGATGATCCCTTTCTGAAGGCATTTAATATGATCGTGCTTGTGACGAGTACTCTTGCCTACTTAACTGTAACGGGTATCAACGTGCGCATATTACACATTGCTTTCAAACAATCCCACATGATTTGTCAAGTTAATGAAGCTTTCGGAAATATTCAAGCTAATCGTGAAATACTGCACAAGAATTTCAAAGCCGCACAAACAATGTCCATCGTTGTTTTCATCTACATTCTATGTTGTGTCCCCTTGCAAGTACAGTTGTGTATCCAAATATCGCTTTTGAAAGACTATCATCAACCCGTTCTTGCCCAAGTCATAGTCATCAGTTTGGGCATAAATTCGGCAGTCAATCCGCTCATCTACGGCTACAGAGATCGTTTGTTTCGCGAGGCATTTAGTGATCTCAGAAGCCGCCTTACTGCCTTGATTTTATAACTGAAAGCCTCCATTAGACATTCATAAACTGAACAGAAAGGATATGATGAGAACAAAAAAAAAATGTGACAAATAACACATTGTATAAGTAATCTTGCTTTGGAATACATGAGGTTTTGTTGTTGTTGTTGTGTGATAGTATGCATATAGGTATAATCAAACTAAAGGGAGAGCAAGGTGATGGTGTGTTATATAAAAATAGTGGGATAGTTCTTTTTATTACCATGTGCTGTTAACTCATTCTTTAGGTAAACGGTATTTACACACTTTGAAGGAGATATTGTGCACGAGACGCACAAACTCAAAAGACGGAGAAAACTTGGCAGACAGAAGAAATGAAGGGGTTTGCATGAGGTAACTTAACCCTCTCTGACACTTATCTACACGTATATTGTTAAGAAAATAACCTGGCAGGCATTTATAAGGTCAACAAGTTTTAAAAGAAGAATGAATACTGCAATGAGCTTTAATGTTTTTTTAACAAATTGCATTCCTCGGAAGATTCAACCTTCTTCAAATAGATTTTTCAAATAAAGAAAAAAAAGATTCAAATAAATCATGGTACTTTGAAAAAGAATATTGATTCCTGAAGAAGGTTGCGAAATTACAGTGTTACTTGAAAACAGCCCGTGAATGGGTAAATACGTGTGTACATTAAGAATTTGGATTATAATAAATCTGCATATGACAATCTTAAACATGTTGAAAATGTTAAAATACTTGGTGGATATTCATTTGAATTTATAATGGAACACACATATTACGGAAATTTTAAAAAGATGTAAGAGAATGTGGTATATGTTTAAAATGGTGAAACAGTATAACAATCTTCGAAAGTTTGATCATAATATGGAAATTTATGTCGGTTATATTCACCCAATTTTAGAATATTTTGTACCAGTTTCCTTTGATGGCTAACTTCTAAATATGTATAGAAAGTTTTGAAATAATTTATAAAAGAGTGTGTAAATATTTTGTGGTACAAAATATGTATAGAGGTTATGAAAGTGCTCTCATAAGATATGAATTAGAGCAGCTGAAAACTATGCGAAATGTGTATCAAAATGAGTTTGCCAAATGTTTATCAAATAATTCACAAGGTAAGAGTTGATAAAAAAAAAATTATCTCTTTTAGGCATGTGCCAAATGTTACACACTTTACATGCCTTACGGGCCGATTCAGAAAACGTGCAATACCATATTTTTGTAGACCTACTCAATTCTCAGTAATTTTATGCTATTCTTTTCTCATACAGAATTTTATTGTTTAAGTCTCCATTTCATTTCAATTTTCAGTTCATTTTAGACGTTCCCAATTGTACTCATGTTTTAAATTTATATTAATTTTGACGTCTATATTCTCACCGTAATCTTATATGTTGTTTTGTTAACAATGACTAATTCTTTTGTAATTCTTCATTGTAAACATGATAATTTCAGCCCTTATTGGGCCGCTAATCGTATATTCTTTTAATATGAAATTAACCATTACTTGAAACTTGCGGAAATTTGGTTTGAGACGGTGGCAAATCACAATATTCTTTAAACTGCTTAATTTCTATGCTAGATATTGCTATAACTATATTGCAATGTATATTTACCCAAATATACAACGCTTTCTACGGAGATGCTTGCGGGGATGATCAGGGACAGTATCAAGGACGTGCTGGTAGTGCCCAGTGGAATTGTCACTGATGTTTTTAAACATTCGATTTAGTTTGTTGGCACTTTGAACTACCGTAAGATTAAAAATCTTCTGTACCTACACGTCTTTGTATTGCGCTTGCCATGAAAAAACACTTTGTAAAGATTAAAGATGTATTCCTAAACGTATACTATATGCGTTAGTAGTATCTATTAAAACATTCGACTCGCGTAAGTTCTTGAATGCTTGGCCATCTCCGCCTCATTTGTCTTATGTGTTAACGCAACCATGAATTTTGTATGCCATTCTAAAATGATTTCAACTGTGATTTACTAATTTGTACGAATCCGATCAAAGAACAGTATTTGAAATGGCTACACGTAACACTTCTTGCCAAAATTTTGGTTTGATTAAATATGCTAAGAACCGAAAAGCTGTTTACAAATTGCACTGGAAATCGAAATGTTAAAGGCAGAATTTACCATTTGCAGATTAAACAAAAACCCAGCATTAGTGCTCTAAATAGGTCTAAGATAGGGATGGAAACAGCCACTGTAAAAATTTTAATTGGTAAAATCGATGTTAAATATTGTTAAATATACAAAGTTTGAATGATAGTTATATTAAAAATGTTTCCAGACTGAACCGTCTACAGTTACGGTTTATTGAGAAAAATACGGCTATCTCTTTATATTTCAGGCTTTATCGCGAAAATTGTATATGATAGGATGTTTTGTGGTAAAACAGACCTACACATATGTATTAAATGTCATGTCTTGAAAATTGTTTAAATTACTGTTCCTAAAAGACCTTTAAGGACAGAGTTAACAAGAAATCATTGTGCTGTTCAGTCAACCCTTACAATAATTTTCTGAGTTTGATTTCACGGCTCATTGTAAATTGTATACATGTACTTCTCAAGAGTGATTGACGCTTAATAACGCCTAAAAAAGCAATATGTGTAACAAACTGATGCCACGATCGGAGATTAATGTTTATCGATTGTGATTGGAAGGCTGATATTGCTGCTGAATAGTTGCTCTTTTTCACTTTCGGTTGGCGTGACAAGTGACATCCTGTGCCACGTCTATTAAATAAGAGCAGGCGGTCAATACCTGCTCAACAGCAATGACATCGCAAGCAAACTTTTGACGCTACAAAGGAGATGATATTTGCAACCTTTTACATTTATACCTTTCCTTTAATTCACAACTAAAAGGATAGGATGCTCGAGAAGATTGACGAGTTTGTTTGGCATTTTGGAAGAGCAGATACGTTCTCCGACGTTCATTAAAAAAAATCAGAATCCAGCTTCCTAGAACAATTAAAAAAAGAGAGAACCTATAGATGATTAATGAAACCAAAGCAAATGGTAGTTATGTTCTAGCGGATTTTTTTTTATTGTTTTGGATATAAACTCCAAATTTTATTGTCCGAAAATGGAAATTCTTTTTGCCCAATTTATCGTGGGCCTGGCAGCCACTGAGCAGCGCCAGATCGACGCTGCTCTAACCTTTTCAACTGTTGAACGGCAAACAAGGTAGCAGCAACTCCCATCTTTTAACGTCTTTTGGTATGACGCGGCCGGGGTTCGAACCCACGACCTCCCGACTGTGAGGCAGCCGCTCTACTTACTGAGCCAACATATCGGTACATATCGGTTTCATCTTTTGTTGGTGTGATCACAAGAATATTGGGTTACTTCATTTGGAAATATATTCAAATTCACATGGACGGCACAAATAGTTTCTATTACCACATGCTTTGTAATCCTGATTGACGTATACAGAAACTGCAGTCGCCACAAAATTTGATAAGGTACCGCGCCCTATATTCATTGTGCATACAGAAGATCACGGCAAAGCAGATAGAGAAACAGTATAATGAATATCGCAACTTTAAAGGTATTAGCCCACATTTGCAAACCCACGAAAATCAAAACTGCATAAAACAGGTCCAATATGACTTCAAGAACAACTTATAACAGTAACATACCTCACCTGTTGCTCTTTGTCTATACCATTCGATAAAAGAGAGAAAATCATCGTTTTAAAATCAATTTTCAAACCGGGTCAACCCGACCCAAAATCGAATTACGAGCGCGGGCTAGCTACGTACATTAACTTACACATGTATCGCATGCATGTAGTACGTGCGTGGACCGGAGCTAGCGAGCGTTTTTATACGCATGCATACGGTGCATTTTCAGTTATTTTTATGAAAGTAATGGACTAATTGGAACGAAATTTTGCACAGGTGTTACTGCAATCATACCCAAACTCCATGCTAACTATGAGACCAATTGCTGCAGGTTTACAAATGTGGGCTAATACCTTTAAGGAGTGCTTGACAAACTGCTAGAAAAATAAGACACTCTGTTAGAGCAGGTATTATTCTACAAAAGTGCGGACCTCAAAGGAACAGTCATCAGTGAGACAAAGTGTACTAATTTTTGATATGTTGGACGCAAAATGAGTGCGACTTTTTATTGGCATTCACTGTGTTTTTGTTTGTTTGTTTGTTTGTTTTTGGTATTTTGTGTGTGTGTTGATAAGATTCTTCACTGTATGCGAAGAAAAACATAACACAGAGTGAAAAAGAAACCAAAACCGATTATGAATGCACCAAAATCATTCTGATTACTGGGAATCCCAGTAATCGGAGTGATTTTGGTGCATTTAATGCTTCCGACAGTCACTGGGATAAATGAATTTATGGGGAACACACAACATCTCAGGGACTCATTGAGAAAAGAATAAAGAATGGATGAAGATGTTACTTGGGAAGTACGAAAGTCAATAGGTTTACAAAACTGGTGGTTACTTTAAGGTAATATTGTATTACAATATTCTTAAAACCATTTAAGGGCTTTGAGTCCTTATATTGGCACAGAAATCTCGTGGAGGCGGAAACAAAAGTACTGTAAAACAACAAATCGAAATTTCATTTTTTTTTCTCATCTAAATTATCATTTTCAGTTCCATTTAGCCATTTAGGTTGATTATTCTTACTCATCAAAAAGTCCGAAGATTACAAACGTGAGTTTGTACAGAAAATTGACACAGAAAAATAAGATTTACAGCGTGCATTCATAGCAGGTTTGAAAGTTGAAGGCATTTAAAATGAGATTATTTTACATACAGTAACTGTTAAAAATTACATCAAAAAGACATTAAGCATTTCATTGAAAATTAGCACCTAAAATATAGAACAAGGAAAAACTTAGCGAAGGTTAGAGAGTGAGAGAGGGGGAGAGAGAAAAACCAAACCAAAAAAAAAGGGAATTTGATAGAAGAAATTAATATACATTGTCCATCAGATTGCATCAAATTCCCATAAGTACAAACGAACAAGTTTTTTTTTTTGTCATTGTTAATTCATGCAGATAGAGGGAGGAATAGAGTCAGAGAGATAGAGAGATAAAAATAAAAAGCAGAGAGAAAAGGGAAGAAAAAAAGAGAGTCTAGAGACAGAGAGGGGGAAGAATGGAAGAATTTGAGTATACATATTGCATGCAATAATGTGGTTACAAATAAGAATGCGTTCATTACGACTATCTTCAGCCGCATTCACTCGTGCAAAATAGCGGGATGACGATCCCGATGCAAATGTCGAGATGTTTGTTGTTCTTGTTGTTTTGTGCAAGCGTTCATGCACACGGACAGATATATCCTGCTGATTCACTGCGTGAGTTTCTGTTTGCCCTTTGTTCTTGCGCGTCACAGTACAGTGGTGTGCTGTGCACGCTGTCAGTGTTGTAATGCGCACGCTGTTGTAACGTGCGATTTGAATGATGTGATTTAAAATCTCGGTATTATTTGGTCCAGCGTTCACACGGCCACCGTAGGGCGAATCATTGGTATAATTCGAAGATAAGCGCAAGAATTCTCGGGATTTGCATCGTGATACTGCTCACGATAATTTTCCTGTCCAAACAGGCATGTGGCATCCCTTTAATGCTTAGGTGATTTCCTTATCATTTAACCCCGATTGTACAGTTTGTGCGAATTAGATGCTTTTAGACTGATTGACGGTAAATGCTGTTAATGGAGTCAGTTAGCACTATATATTCGGAAATGTTGGCATCACGACAAAAAAAAAAAAAAAAAACGTTATTTGAAAAAAGGATGTTGATGTCAATCTGCCATGTGGTGTGCCTAATGAGTTTGTAGTGAGCAATTCAAATGAGTTTCTACGTCATGTCCAATTAAAGCAGACTGGGCAAACCCGTTTAACTACGATGACAGATTAAGTCAATTTTCACGATATAAAGGATACTATGTTTTTACTTAGCATCCTATTTCCACTTACATCGTTCCTATCATTCAGATGTATCTAAGGCTAAGGAGCCGAGGTAAATTCATGAGTCTGAGCCAATTCATGAGCCAAATTGGGAAGTAGGTGCCTACAGCCGAAACATCAGAATTACAGCATAAGAGAACGAAAAAAAAATCAAATCGTGACCACAGAAAGTGCATGGAAGCAATGACGGAAAGATCCTTGCCTAAACCCTCTTCACCGTTGGTTGATCCTTACTTGGGACCCATATTTTTGGCAATCCAGACAGCACAGGTGGTCTGCATAACCATTGGCAATGCCATTGTGATCCTGGTGGTGTACAGAAACCGTCATCTCCACACTCCGTCTTACCTCCTTCTCGCCGGCATGGCTTTCTCTGATTTTCTAATGGGCATTTTTGCGATTCCGCTCAACCTCTACTTTAACGTTATCGCCGTAGACCTCCAGTGTAACCCAATGAATACGAACCTGTTCTCAACGCCGCTAGCCATCTGTGGAAGTGTTTCCTTCTTACATATCATCGCTGTTACCGTTGATAGGTATATCGCATTAACGAGACCACTCCGATATGCAACCCTTGTTACAAACAGGAGAGTGAAAATTCTCCTGCCTCTCTTCTGGCTGAGCATGTCTCTGCTCTTCTCTTTTCGTTCTGGTATAATGATCGCCTATTCTGAGACGATGTGGACTTTTAGATGTGAGGGACCCAAGGCCACAGTTGACATCATACGCACATCCAACCTGATAATCGTCAGCATCTTGGTTATTCTGTATACTGCTGTCGTTGTCTTCAACGTCCGAATTTTGCAGCTAGCTTCGAAACAGTTGCGCATCATCGACGCACAGATGAGAGCAGTTGTTGCCGGGGGAAAAGATGAACTACCTGCACAACATGGACTCTTAAAAGCAGTTAAGACAGTAACATTAATAGTTGCGTTGTTCTGCGTCTGTTGGTTCCCCGCAGTGCTAGTGGTAATCCTCCACGTCACTGACGGTTGGTTACCCGGAATTGTTGTGCTGGTACTGATAACGACCGGTATGAATTCTGCGGTAAACCCTTTCGTGTATGGCTTCAAAGACTGTCATTTCAGGAAAGAGTTCTGCAACATCTTTCGTTTTATGAAGAAGTTCAGGATCTTTCCCAAAAACCGAGTTTCCCGCATTGACCTATGAGGCGGTCAGGTTGTCAGATTCTAAAATGAAAAGGCTAGGAAAGCAGTTCTAAGAACTTTAATTGGTAGGAGCTGATGGAATGAAGATAACTCGGGGGGGGGGGGGATGGAATCTAGAATCTAGGAGTGTTTCTTGAAAAAGCCTGAAGAAGGATTCATAATATGTCTTTTCTAACTCACATGTTTCTTTATTTCCCTCATACAGCCTAATCACAATCTCCTTCGTCCCTGAATAAGAAGTGATATTGCAATAGATTTCAATAGAATGGAAACAGCAAGGAAGTGATGGATGAAATAAATCAAATCCTGCTGGTGTTTATCAATCCTTCGACTACATCTCAAACTATACAATCCAAAAGCAGTAGTAAACAGAAGTACTAACGTCATGTTATCTACTCGCATGCAGTTGCATCTATAGACATGAATAACAGAAGACAGCCTGTACCTATAATTTTCAAGTATAGAGATATTACCTCTCCACAGTTCCTTCCAGATGTTTAGAGCAGTTTTCAATGATGCGACCAGGACAATTATTTGGCATGTGAACTTCGTACAAATATCAAATAGATGTAGTGATGTGCACTTTCAAGTTAAGGCTAACTAACGTCACGCTTCCCCTTTCAACATAAAATCACATACATACACATGTATTGCATTGCAAATTGCCCAGAAATATTACGTGGATTGACATTATTATTGTCGGCACGTTTCTTACGCTCTAAATATCAATTTTTTGTTGTTGTATTAAACAACAACATTTATAGTTCTATACGCCTATATATTACGTGTACAATATTTTGTTTATACTTATATAGTCACTTAGCACCATGTCATTCAATGTAGATTTATGGATTGTGCAAGTAAGCAAGATATACAGATATGATCATGGTTTATGTGTTTTACCATGGCGGAGAATATAGTTGAATCTTATGATAACGTATATATGTATGTTTGTATGTTTGATATTGGAATAATTTGCATTCCTAATAATATGTTAATTCTGAGATGCTTGAATCGTGTTGTTTCATATTCTAACGTTGGCCGTCCTATATTGTTTGCTAGACATTATTTTATAATCTATTTCAGCAACAGGCTCATTTCGACGAAGGTGCAATAAAGGCAACAATCAAAAGGTTGACTAGAGTTTGTTTGCAAAAACCGATAAGTCCATATTTGCCAAATGGAGATATTTGCGATTAAAGTTCAAGAAAAATACAGAGAATAATAAGAAAATTTTTGCTTCTTTTGACCATAACTTTAAAAATGTACCTTTCTATGTAGTGATCAATACATCATTTAAAAGGTATTATTTTGTACTTTATGACAGAGACCATACTTCAAAATCTTCAAAAATGGACTTATCGGTTTTTGCAAACAAACTCTTCTTGTCATTTCAATACTAAGGAATTCCAGTTTACAGCTCATAAGATGGCCAATGTATATTTCAATGATTTATGTGTATGGATCGTGATGTGACCGTATAACCATAACATCGTTATTGCGTTGCTTCATAATGATTCTGCTGACTCGAGTTATTAAACGCGGTCTATTTTGAGAGTGAAACGTTCTCTAATTTGTATAAATCCCGTTGTATAGCAATGTATAGATTGAATTATATGTTGCTTATACAATGAGCTTTAGCTCACTCATGTAAGTGTTCTTTTGCATTGAGTCTGTGAAATAAAATCGTACTAGAAGCAAAAGATACATCTTTCCTGCGTTGCGTCCCTTCCCTTTTCCCTTGCAATTCACCTATAATTACAGTAAAAAAATGGCTTGCAGTCATTGTCGAAATATCAGTCCATTTAGAATGTGATCATTTAATAACTATGCCCTGGGTTGAGGCCGCTCGTTGATTTTACTCGTCGTAACGTTCAAATTCAAACTGAGTTGAAGACTTGCAACACATTCCAATCATAATACTGTAATTCATTTACTTGACTTCAGTTTACTTTGTTTGTCCACTTAAAACAAAAATATAAGTATGGATTGTCAACGACACTTTAACCATGGACCCTACAATATGACAACGCTACTGATAACTTAACTGACTCATGACACACACACATATATATGTACAATATATGGTAGAAATAGAGCTTATCAAAGCCGGAAAAAAAACCCGTCATCAATCAGCAGTGTGCTTGACAGGGATGAGGACCTCGGGGTATAACATAGGCCCTAGTGCATATTCTGCAGAATAGAAAAATCGTAAAATTACACATGGTAGATTATGAAGTTGATGCTGATGTTTTGGAGACCTGTTGGGTGGTAGAAGGCTTCACGGTGCACCACGTATTCTTTCTGGAGTAAGTGAGTGGTCCTGAAAAGGGGCTTCCCAATCCCGACGTTTCGGCAAGCATGTTCTCGCCGTTCTCAAGGGAAAGAGGAGACCTCTGCGCTTGCAACAACTTCATGCACTGGTTTAAAAATGAATGACACCATAAGGCTTCTTTGTCGTACCATAGTATCATTATACACTCGTCCCCCCCCCCCCCAACTTGTCATCTGACCGTTGCTGACTGATAGAGTTAGTAGGTCCTACTAATGGTAGCCATCTCTGTGTTTTTCTTCAATTACATGGACACATTAAGATGATACCATAAGGACAGCTCTTTCACGTATCGACGTATTTTCTCCTTTCTTTCCCCCACTGTGTCCATCATGGTCCATCACAATAGACAACGCTCATCAGGCCATTAGCCTTTTTCATACACGTACGAAAAAGGAGATGGAGAAATCGGCGATGACCGCAACCTACTATCAATGTCCTCTTCATTGGGATTGACAACATTTCTCATCAATAATTTTTCATGTCATTGCCCATCTTTAGCCAATAGATGGCTCGTACTGGATATAAATTTCTGGAAATATCAACAATGGACCTCGTGTATGTACAAATTAAAAGATCAAGCTGACATGATGTCCATACGGAAAGATAACCTCAGGTTGTCAGTCAGAGTCTGAAGTTCTCTTTAAAGTGATAACACGCTCGTGTAAGTCACTAAGCGGTTGTCTGATGTGTTGTGCATTATAGTTTCTTCACTCCTTAACCACATAAAGTGTCAATTCAATTTCCTATTATGATACCATGATTAAAGAAAGAAGTCTTTCAATTCTTACCTCCTAGCGATAAACACACACACACACACACACACACACACACACACAAGCTGATTACCTGCCCTGAGCTTAAACTACATGACTCTGGATGGACATCCATCATTGATCCCGTTGTCTGCGCAGATTGTAGATATTCAGCTGAGTTGCTCTGATCATCAAGGCCTAGAAGCTTCTTCGCGGTGCTGGAAAAGAAAAAGAAGAACCAAAAAAACTAGAACATATAGATTTAAAGCAGAACACTTATTTGAAAAAGAAGCTTTATTTAAATTTAATCTAATTTCAAAACTCAATTTAAACGAGTGCATACATTTTTGCAATCAGCAAATTGAACGAAATCTGGAGATGGAGGCAATTCAAAATCATCAGAACATCGTAATCGCCATCGTCACGCTCTTGCTGATCTTGGCAGTATGTGTTATCTGCGGGAATACCCTCGTGATCCTGGCGATATGTCGGTACCTTAAGCCTCGTACGCCAACACTTTCCATCATGTTGAGTCTCGCTGTAGTCGATCTGATGACAGGCCTTATTGGCATCCCTCTTCTGTGCTTTCATGGGATATCTTGTTTTTGGTCATCCTCAATCTTCACAGAACTGTCCGCTTTTCCGATCAGAGTTTTTAACTCCATTTCTTTCTTCCACGTCGTAGCTTTGACGGTGGACCGTTATTTGGCTGTGATGAAACCGTTGCGATATGGTTCCTTGGTTATACCGAAATGTGTAGCTTTCTGCATAATCGTCATGTGGGCTTTTTCCGGAATTTTGATAACAATGCGGAGTGTACTGGTCTTTATAAACTCCAGTCCAAATGCAACTTCAGCACAAGCTTCATGCAGAGGACAACAGTTGAGAAGCACAGGGGTTGTAGCCATACTATCGACGCTGAGTGGAACGGGGCTTATTGCTTTTCCCTTTCTTATAACTTCAAATCTTCGCGTGCTCGCAGTGGCGGTTAAACAGGCAAACATCATTGCCAACGTAAGGCGAGCCATCCAGCCTGGCGCTCAGGGATACGACCGCCATGATGGAAGATTAAAAGCGGTGAAGACCACATCTGCAGTCGTTGGCACTTTCTGTGCTTGCTGGACGCCGTCGATGACTTATCTCTTCCTGAGACTAACCACAAATATGAGCAAAGAAATGAACGTAGGGACACATCTTGTAGGTACGATTAGTTCAGCCGTCAATCCCCTCATCTATGGTTACAGGAACAAGAACTTTCGGGACGCATTCCGCGAAACAATCCGATGTGGAATGACGAGCGGGAAATCACTTCATGCCATCCGACCCGACGGTGATTTGTGAAGAATGAAAACATCATCACAACTGACCCGAACCAAAGGCTAGGGTGATCTACTGGGATCAGCTTTTGTTCATTGGTAGTCTGTACTTCGTCAAATGCTATCTTCAAAAAACTGTGTATAGCTATTATTTCTATGTTATTCTTCGACAAACCGGAGACCGATTCAACTAATCTGATGCAGGGAATACAAAGCAGGGGCCGCGTAACTTCTTTGCGGGTTTTTTTTTTCAGTCGGGAGGGGGTGGGATATACACACAATTATATGTATATGTATATGTATATATAAATAAATATATATCATGTTATTGTCGATTAGGCTCTATGTCCTTCAATGAATCGTCGTTAACGCAGATGAAGGAAGAAAATATTATAATTTATTCATTACAATTAAAACTCGAAATGATTTTGTAAAATAAATATTGTTAATACGACACCTAAAAGCCTGCGCGATGTTATTAACACAAGCGTCAAAAAAATCTGTTTAAAGGAACTTCTTAAAGGGGGTAGTTTTGAATTAATCATACAGTCAGGAAGTATATCTAATAGTTTTCTTCAGAGTTACTTCAGAAAGTATATTCTGTCTTTATTTCAATAACAATTTATTCACATATGCTCTATAACTTTTTTAATCCTCATTTAGTGTTGTTATCAAAAGTCAGTGGTAGTAAAAAAAAAAAGGTTGGAGTCATCCGCGACTAATATACATTACAGTTTGTTTGAGGACCGATGAAAAGTATTGATCATTTAAATAATGAATAGTAATGGACTAGAAAACTGTCTTGTGGAACACCGCATCAAAGCTATTGACGTTTACACAGTATTCTGTTGGATAACTATAACTCGTGAACCACTGCAAGGCTTTTGCAGGTATGCCGCAGTAGGATAATTTGCAGAAAAGTATATCAGTATGTCGTAGTTGATCGAATCAAAAGCCTTTGAGAAATCCAGGGAGATGCTTATAAAGATTTATCGAGTGCATGTGTAACTTTTTCAACATAGGTAATGAAGGCGTGCGTTGTGTTGTTATTTTTTTTCTGGATCCAAATTGGTAGAAAAATACCACTTCCGATATATATTACTTTTTTCAAACATTTTCACAGATCGAAATCAATAAAAAAAAAAAGGTCTTTAAAACTTGTGAACCGGAATACGCCTTACCATCTTGATATCATTTGGCACAATTAAGACCAGTCGTAAAAAAGGTGGGACTCACGTTTTATTAGGATCAATTTGTTTTATTTTGCTTTTCGATATCTCAGCCATTTCAAAACCGACTTTCATCAAATAAACTTTGAATTCCTCTTACAATAGGCTTCTTAACAGCTCATAACGTGGTTTCTAGATATCTCGCAAAGAGTTAACAGCTGAATTCTCACCTCAGCCAATACTATACCATCCCTTTAAGACTTTTGTTCAAATATCAATTTCATCTAATTGTTGATGAAGGACATTATAAGGGTTGAATACCGCACATATAATACCTACTATTACCTCCAACTTTTCATCTGAACTTTGCTGACTGATAGATGGTATTAATGGTAGCCATCTCTCTCTATCTCTTCCGTTACTTTGACACATTAAGATGATACCATAAAGACAGCTCTTTCAGATACCCATTTTCTCCTCTCTTTTTTGATGCACGTCACGAGTCCGACACCCACGAGTCATGAAAGAGTCATACAGTCCACGAGCTCAACACAAGGCAAACAAACCACACTTGTCCGACATTACAGGCAAATCAAGACCCGCGAGTCCGACACTAATTACATCAATTACATCAAGGGGCTTATTTGTACGCAGTGTCTGTCTCGTGGGCCCTTTTGCCCATATGCAGTGTCGAACTCATGAGCCGTGATGATTCGTTGGTGTCGGGCTCGTTAGATGACCCCTTCCTTCCCCCCTCTGCGTCCATCGCAGTAGGTCCTACAGACAGCATTCATCTCACTATTAGCCTTACATGCACGAAAAAGGTGATGGAGTGATAAGTAACGATGCAACTTACTATAATATCACCTTTTTTGTGATTGACAACATTACCAATCAGAAATGTTGCATGTCATTCCCCAGCGTTATAGCCATTAGATAGTCCGTAATGACAGTGATATTTCGGAAATATCAACAAAGAACGCCTTGTACGTAATTGAAAATACCAAGCTGCCATGATGTCTCTAGAATTAGCTTTCAGATTGTCGATCAAACTTCATAGTTCTTCATGAAGTGATCGTGTACCCTGTCAGGCTATTGTCTGAAATGTTTGGTGCATGTATGTTTTCTTTATTCCTTCACCCAACAGAGCGTCAATGTGATTCCCTAATGTATGAAAAGACAGAGTCGCTCTTCTAGCCGACAACTGATAGTTACACACAAAATCTGACGATCTGCCCAGAGCTTAAACTACATCACTCCGGATCGACATCGATCACTGGCCCTTTTACCTGCATAGATTGTAGATGTTCATGTGCATTTTTCTGATCCCTTAGGACAGAAGCTTTTTTATTTTTTTATTTTTTTTTTTGCTGGAAAAAGAGCCCTCCCCCCCCCCCCCCCAAAAAAAAGGAAACAGAAAATCACACAATTTTTCCGTACACTCATGCATGCAAGGGCAGTACATTTAGCAGTTCTGGTGATGGAAGCAATTCAAAATCATCAGAACATCGTAATTGTCATCGTCACACTCTTACTGATCTTGGCAGTATGTGTTGCCTGCGGGAACACCCTCGTGATCCTGGCGATTTGTCGGTACCTTAAGCCTCGCACGCCAACACTTCCCATCACGTTGAGTCTCGCTGTAGCCGATCTTATGACAGGTCTTCTTGGCATCCCTCTTCTGTGCTTTCATGGGATATCGTACTGCATTCTTAGATCATCCTCGATTTTCATCGAGCTGTCTGCTTTCCCGATCAGAGTTTTAAACATAGTCTCGTTCTTCCACGTCGTAGCCTTGACAGTGGACCGTTATTTGGCAGTGATGACACCGTTGCGATACGGCTCGCTGGTCACAACGAAATGTGTTGCTCTTGGCATAATCGTCATGTGGACTACGTCCGGAATTTCCGTAATGTTATGGCACAAATCATTCTTTACGGACCCAAATTCAAATGAATATTCAGCAACGGATTGGTGTAATGGCCAAGAAAAGTTGAGTGAAACAGCGGATGTTGCCACACTAGCGACCATGAGTGGTTTGTCACTTGTCGCTTTTGTGCTTCTTATAACTTCAAATCTTCGTGTTCTAACGGTAGCGGTTAAACAGGCGAACATCATTGCCAACATGAGACGAGTAATCCAGCCTGACGGTCATAACTACAACCGTCATGATGGAAGGTTAAAAGCTGTGAAGACCACATTTGTAGTCGTTGGCACCTTCTGTGCCTGCTGGACGCCGACGCTGACTTATTTTTTCCTTAGACTGACCACAAATATGAGCAAAGAAATATACGTTGTTCTCGTTTACGTGAGTCATCTTGTAGGTACGATTAGTTCAGCCGTCAATCCCCTCATCTATGGTTACAGGAACAAGAACTTTCAGGACGCATTCCGCAAAACAATCCGATGTGGACTGAGGACCGTCATGACGGAAGATTAAAAGCGGTGAAGACCACGTCTGCAGTCGTTGGTATCTTCCGTGCCTGCAGAACACCGATGCTGATTTATTTCTGCTTGAGACTGACCACGAATATGAGCCAAGACTAATGTACGTAGTTCTCGTTTTCGGGACTCATCTTGTAGGTGCAATTAGTTCAGCTGTCGATAGCCTCATCTATGGTTACAGGAACAAGAACTTTCAGGACGCATTCCACTAAACGACTGACGACCGGGAAATCACTTTAGGTCATTCGACCTGACTGTGATTTGTGAAGAATTACAACATCTTCGTAGATGTAGCACTCCTAAACTTCGGGTTATCTAACATGTTTGACGTTCTTTGTATTCATTAGCTGTTCTTAGGGATTCGCAGAGATACAGTGGAGCCGATTTTGGATTTTGGACATAATTGATTGATGGACACAATTACCAATTATTCAAGTCAAGGCACCTTACTATAATATGCTGTCATCTTTGAATCACATTTGCGTTCTTTGAGTCATTTGAATTTACTCTTAGTTTCAGTAATAAAGAGCTTGCAGTCTCTACCTAAACGTCAATCAAGATAGAATGTGGGGGCGCTGTACGTGGCATAGTGGATAAGACTCCCGACTCCCAATCGAAGGACCTGAGTTCGATGCTCACGTCCTTGGACAAGATGTTTTTACCCACCATGTCCCTCTCGACCCACATGTATAAATGGGTACCTGGCATCACGAGGGTAACAATAATGGCAGGGCCCTCTGGTATAAGAGCAGTGGCAACATCGAGGAGGCTACAGTGGATAAATAACACCTTATTATAGGTTTTCCCGGCCAATTTTGCACTTTCAGTCCATTCGATTGAAGGGTCATTCAATTTAGCGAAAATCCTCGTCACTGCACTTTCTGTCATTCAAAATTGTAACTTGTTCATTTAATTTAGCATTTCGATCAATGAAATTCGCACATGTGCCTTTGGAATTTGTAAAACGGGTTTTCAAATTGGCACGTGCTCTTCAGTCATTCAAGTTCGCCTGCACCCCGGAGTTGCCCCTCTGTCTCCCAGCCTAGGAGGCAGAGGGGCAGCATAGGAAGCTGGGGTTAACCTCCAGGAGCGGAGAATCAATCTCATTCAGCAGGCATTTCGGCGACATACGGACTCCAAAGCACAAGAGAAGGTCATCCGGTGGTTTAACCACACCCAGACCTACCTCCCGAGATGCCTGGCCCACCAACTATTGATGGCTAGAGCTGATCCAAGAGCTTAATTCCTAATGATGATTAATGTAATATAGCACCCATAATATGAAAATAATGAAACATGCAGATGAATTAAATAATCACGATGTAAATTAAAACCTCCTTCTCCCAAATATATAATGTCAAAATAAACTTGAAATAATGCTATCGAAAATTATAAACACCTACACAAATTTTTTAAAGTACTGTTGCAAAGATGATATCAGAATAAAGAATTAATACCAAAGTATGAGATGTTATGATACTTGCAAACAATACCTTTGATGAATGAAATAAAAAAAATAAAAGCATAAACATTTCCTTCTGAATTGACTGCAGTTTATGCTTAATTGGATGCCCAATGCAGCGTATACGTGATCACGTGAATATATCATGCTAAATTGAATGAACGATTTTCGAAATGGTTCTGTCCTACGAATTTGAACTGAAAAAGTGCTGATTCGAATGATTTTCGAGGTAATTTGAATGCTCCAAAATGAAGTTGAATGAAAAGATTATAAAGTTGAAATACCGAACATGTCATCTAGGCTAAATTTTGCTAAATTGAATGCAGCAATGAGGAATTGGACTGAAAAAAAGTGCGAAATTGGCCGGGAAAACTTTTTGTATAATGTTCTGATTTGATTAGACTGCTCTGATGAGATCCATGAGGGGTCGACTCTACTTTCACTTCAATTACCATGACTTTTATCTTCAGTTTGATTACAAAATACAGAGTGACAAGAATCAAACTGAGTTGTACACTAAAATTCTTTAACTCTAAAATTCGCTCTTTCGTACTGAGCATGCAGCAAACATTATATTAACACACGTATATACACTTAAAATGAGAAATAATTCACGATATAACTAATCGTGATGGCAGTAATAATAATAATAATAATGATAACATATACATGTAAAAGTACATTTACTTGTATCAGAATATATGTATATATATATATATATATATATATATATATATATATCAATGCTTAACAACCGCATTTTTATTGATGACCAGTATGGGCCAATATATCATCAAGTTTCAGTTTGTGGTGGTCCAAAAACGAAATTTTATGTTGATAAAATGGAACATATAAATTGCACAAATTTCGAGTTCCATGTAAATCATAAAACTATTTAAAAACAAAGTTACTGCCCCAAATTTTAGGCAATTTACCTTGTGAGTGTTTATGCATAAAACTGGCTACCCGGAGAAAAAAAAGACGAATTATATAACATGTATTTTAATTTGAGAATTCAACTTTTTGAAGCGGAAGTCAGCAGACATTAAAAAATATTCATTTGTTATTACAAGGCTTGCACGATTTTTAAGAAATAGATTATACTGTCTTCAATAAATGCAATGTACATTTACCTCATACATAAACACAATAAAACGAAATATGTCATGAAATCGTTTAGTACTATACAAATTCACTGAAATGTATGTAGTGGTCAAAATCTCTTCAGTTTATCTAAAATACCAACAGTTTTAGATATCTTATACACAACTTTTCTTTGGTGTAAAATATTTCGAATCCAAGTGTTCAGTGATTAAAATACCTAGAAATTTAACATTTTAACCTAGTCCCTATTATTCTCTCTTCATTTAATGTGATATATTAAATAATTTAGTTCCTATTTTTGTACTGCTTGGTCTAGAAACCATAAATACTGAGGGGACACAACGTTTAGCTTAAGATATCAGTCTCAAAGCATAAGTAACTAACATAACCATAATACTAAAAACCAATGGTCCTAATATACATAACTTTGGGTATACTAATACAACTTGTATTGATAAACTTGCATTTGAATGAGAATTATCAATGGATACAAATTGTTAAATCTGTTGAATAATTTTCAAACAATTCTTAAATATTTCCCCTCACTCTGTGATACATTGTCTTGATAAGAATAGAACTGGCAGTATGAAATGCCTTTGATATACGTAAAAACAGGTCAAAGATTGTTTTCTTTTCATCAAACGTAAATACATCATTAACAATTTTTAAAGGAGATATACTTATACGAAACTTTCTTTAAAACCAAAATGTTAATTATACAAAATGTTGTTTCATCGTCATTCTCCTCCCCACCAAAAAAAAAAAAAAAAAAAAAAAATCTTTTTGATATTTTAGAGAAAACTTACAAAAACAAATCCAGGCAGTTATTACTCTCTTTTTAAATAAAATTGTTACTTTTGTTTGTTTGTTTTTTACATATATGTGAAATTTGCCTCATCAATAACTTTATTTATACAAATTGTGCTTACCATCACCATTATGTTCGTGGTCACTAATATATATAATGAGAGGAGATGAAAGACCACTGACATCTGAAATAAGAATAAAAGCTCTAACAACGTTTTCTGAGTGGTCGATTAAACGTATCATTATTGTTACTACCATATAAAGAGATCGACACGCACTGTACGTGTCCATATTTTATCATTATTATTATTATTTCGTAAAGTATACGGGTTGAAGCATATCAATGAAAGACCAGATTGATATGGCACACATGATACCGTCAATAAGCAAACGCACGCTCGCTCCTCCAACTTGTCACCTGACCTTGCTGAATGATAAGTGGTACATGATAATGGGCACTTTTGTTTACCTCTTCCATTACATGGACACATTAACATGATGCCATGAAGACAGCTCTGACACTTGTTGTTCTCCTTCCTTTTCTCACATTGTGTTCTTCGCAGTAGACTACATGCTGGGTAAAGGAGATTGATTGATAAATGATGATGCAGACTTTAAACAAAAATAAGAAAACAAAATCATCTTCTTTCTACAACGGACGCCGTTAAGGTATAATGCAAAGTTCAAGCTGCGCTGACGTCTGAAGAAAACAAGAAAGTTCTGAGGTTGCCATTCAAAGTCCAGAGTTCTTCAGAAAGTGACGACAATAATGGACATGATCGTGTTACTGTACCTAGACAGCGGTTGTCTCATATGTTTTGCATTATGTTTACATTATCCCTTTACCAGAAATTTCATAGTGTGATGGGATGAAAGACAGTAGTTTTATATAAATACATAAAACTGACTACCGATAATTACACGTAAAATATGACAATCTGACCAAAACCGAAACTTCATGCCTCGTTGATCATTTTGCCTGCGCGCGCTAGTCATGTGATTTTCTCTCATCATGCAGACCTAGTAGCTCGTTTGTGGTACCGGAAAAGCCGAGTCCTCAAAAACTAAAATTGAGCAGAAAATCACAAAACGTTTCATATTCGAGCAAGTGGGTGTACACTCAGGGGCAGTAACAGCGTGACGAATGTGGCGATGGAAGCAATTCAAAATTTGACGGATCAGCACATCCTGATCGCCATCGTAACGCTCTTGCTGATCTTGGCAGTATGTGTTGTCTGCGGGAACACCCTCGTCATCCTGGCAATTTGTCGGTACCTTAAGCCTCGTACGCCAAAACTTTCCATCATGTTGAGTCTCGCTGTAGCCGATCTTATGACAGGCCTTATAGGCATCCCTCTTCTGTGCTTTCATGGAATATCGTACTGCATTCTTAGATCATCCTCGATTTTCATGGAGCTGTCTGCTTTCCCGATCAGAGTTTTAAGCATAGTCTCTTTTTTCCACATCATAGCTTTGACGAAAGACCGTTATTTGGCAGTGATGAAACCGTTCCGATACGGCTCTTTGGTCGCAAAGAAGTTTGTCACTCTTTGCGTGGTCGTCATTTGGACTTCATCGGGAATTTTGATGACATTACGGCACATACTATTCTTCACAATATTATATTCAACTTCTAATGAAACTTTAGTCCAGGCTCCGTGCAGTGGAGAGCATTTGAGCGATACAGGGGATGTAGTCATACTAGCGACCATGAGTGGAATGTCACTTGCCGCTTTTGTGCTTCTTATAACTTCCAATCTTCGCGTGCTGAGAGTGGCTGTTAGACAAGCAAATACCATTGCCAACGTAAGACGAGTAATCCAGCCTGACGCTCATGAATACGACCGCCATGATGGACGGTTAAAAGCGGTGAAGACCACATCTGTAGTTGTTGGCACCTTCTGTGCCTGCTGGACACCGATGCTGATTTATATGTTTTTGAGACTGACCATAAATGTGGGCAATGAAATGTACATAGTTCTCTTGTATGGAGCTCATCTAGTAGGTGCCGTTAGTTCAGCCGTCAATCCCCTCATCTATGGTTACAGGAACAAGAATTTTCGGGAGGCATTCCGCGAAACAATCCGCTGTGGTCTTAGTGGAGCGAAATCACTTCATACCATCCGATATGACGGTGACTTGTAAGTCTGAAAAATGTCAAAAGTGAACACATCTTCGAGCTCACCTATAGACTCGAGACCGGCCGCTTAAGGATTCCGGCTTGAACATCTTCTGTAGTTCTTCAATGCCGTCCGTCTTCACTTAGATTGTTACTAGTTATCATTCAATTTGACTACATTTTTTGTCCAGTCTAAACGCAGTCAATTTTGTAAAGATGCTAGTATGGCGCATGTAGCCACTTTATACTAAAGGGAGCCATATAGTGTGTGGTGCAAAGGGCAAAACAATGGTATCAACCCCGTTTTTCCACTGCAGACACAATATTTACGGAGGAGCGATAGAAAATTGAAATGGTTTACAACATCTACATTGGTAACTCGCCCGGATCGATTGTCTCTTTGAGAGTATCATATTATAAAGGAAGAGAAGCATTGTTAAAGCATAATTACATCCCTTTCTTTGATGAAACTACATGACTTATAGTATTATCAAAAATCATTTCCTTGAATTTTGCATTTTGATGTCCCTTCCGCAAGCCAAACAAGCAGGACCAATAAAAAATGAACAAATCTAATAACGATAACGAAAATTATTATATGCAGAGTAAACTGTTCATTATTGGCAATGTTCTTATAGAGATATCCCAAATAAGGAAAAATCAAATGCAATCACATTTATGTGCACTGAAGAGCACAGGATGTATTGAGCACGTCTAACCGATGTACGTACGGATAAATAAAACCAAAAAAAAAAAAAACAGTAAAGGATAAGTATTATAAGTATGTAAAGAAAATTGCAAGCATATGCTACTTGTGTGTTGATTCCTGCGAAGGTATAGACAGTTACAATGGTCATTTCATAGGTTGTCTCCAAAGAATACCAACTTGGTTACTAGTTTTCTGCAACAGCATGAAGAAATTGTATGCCTGACTTGATAGGAAACGTGATCATTCCTCAATGGTATATATAGGTACGTAGCAAACTAGTTGTGGAGAAAATGTGTAAACTTAGCTATGGAAAAGTAGTTCAAAGAACAGTGGGGCTGGGCAAAATTACCTACAAGCTGTTCTGTCCTGCTGTTTGACAATAGTTTGCATCCTTCTAAAAGGTCGAAAATGTAGTTATAGACTGGTCCATCAGCTGTAAGTCAAATCAAGAAAAGCAGGGAAATCATGACACATTGTTGTTTTCCCTGTCTTTAAAAGTAATTTCTAGCTTTTGAAGTAGTGAAACTGGTACTCCAGTAAGTAATCCTATATAAGTGGAAATTAGCACAAAAGAATATTGTTTTTCCCTCTTGTGCGTTTATTTCATACTCCACGTGAGGAAGGTGAGTAGAAGCAAATAAAACGATATGAAATTATGACCGTTAGGACTTAGTATGACTGCAAAGCAAATAATTGTATTTTCTGGTATATAATATCGGTTATAAATAATGTGTTGTAGTTCTGAATGCACAAGATGAACGCTATGAGATCTTGCTTTTGTACTCCAAGCGGCTAGGATGACATCTTGCTCAACTCGACCCTATTGGATATCCGAGTCCGTCAAATGGAGGAGGTGCAAGAAGGAGCGTAATTTAAAAACCAGGTCGATCACAATTTCCATCTGTCCGTCAAAGGAACAGCCCATTAGTTGCAACTTTATTGATAGCTAAGTGGAACTTATCAGGTTGAGAAAGTGATAACATATTACAAATTGTTTGTATAACCACTACCATGACAGGTTTCGAGAAATGAAAGTTACTGCTGAAGTTGAAAAGGTGTTCACGCTGATTGATTCCTCAGTTTCAATAATTTCCGTTAGTACAGTGTAATGAATCTACTGATGCACGAGTGTTGCAACTAATAAAGTCTGCAACTCTGCATCAGTACTGTTTTGTCTTGCGTTACTCTTTTTCTTTTCTTCTCGACAGATGTACTTCTTTTAGATAAATTTTAATTGTCATCAACCGCAGGATCAAGTTCTTTTGTCCGTCACGTAATAATCGGTTATCCGTCTGTTATGTCATGGAAAAGTAGTTACCTGTTTGGGTAGGTATTGGTTCTGAATAAACTATTTTGTCGACAGTTAAACGAATGACTGTAATCTCGTGACAAGAAACACGTTTTATAACATTTGTTGGGCTTGTGGTTGCTATGACAATGCCAAAAGCTCTTCTTCGTTGTTAAATTTTTCTTCTCTTTTCACTGTATCTTTGACCTTTGTTTTATCAATTGAATTTGTATGATAATTGTTTAGTTGAAATGTATTGATAATTGTTTGTAGGGGATCATTTCCAACAAGCCTCGTGTGTGCTTTCTATGATCCCTCCATTCAAAATGTACAAATGTACCAAGGCAATTGTGTTTTGATATTTGTAGATGTTATGTTTTGATATGGAAATAAATGAATGAATGAATGAAATTGTTTTCCTATTACCATCATCATCCAGTCTCTCCGATAACGCCAAGTGTATTCACATCAGAACACGGACACCAATTGCCTTTTACACTGACATGACTGACCAATGAAATCAGCGGTAGCTCTTTAAAGGACGGACCTATATATTTTTTAAAGTGGTCTTATGTTAGATTCGTCTACCTTTTTCGTTTTCGTTTTGTGCTTTCGAGGACTATGTCAATCAAAATCAGCATACTCTCGACAAGCAATCTTGTTTGAATGCATGCATTGTTGTTTGTCGTACTTTTTGTTGTGAATTAGAATATGTTGGGAGCATTGTGTGTGGTCACCAACACCTTTAATATTCCCCGACCTACTTTGCCGTATTTGCTCAGCACTAACTCCATTATTGGTGATTGGTAATGCATTGTCACCATCAAAAACCCTCTTTCAGTGTCAAATATAAATTATACGTAAATTACAAGTGTATCTGCTGGCTAGTTGGAAACTCCGCAGCTGTAATTAGCACCGGATAAAACTTCACCTTGTAAGTTCCATTAGGGAGGCTTAGCGCGCCTAAATCACTGCAATCCATTAGTCTCGATTTACAACACACACGCACAAAATATCATGCCCATGTCTACAAGCTCTCTACGTACGCTCGATATAATTCGTCCTACTACTGCTATTCCCGACAGTGAAGAATGTGATCACTTTAGCGAGATGACAGTTTACCTATCTAGATGACCTTGCGCCTATTTGTAAAGCAAAATCACTTTTGCTCCATTTCTCAAATGGAACGCGCGCATCCCCGTTGGATCGAGTCTCGATGTGTGTGGATGATCCTCTTTGACCTTTAAGGAAATGTTCTATTTTATTCTTGCATTCTTGTGAACCGCACTACACCCAGACAGATAAAGAAAGTAAACTGCATACCGTTCACTCCAAGACGAACAGATGCCATATGACACTTAGACTTTAAGTATACGACTTCACGTGAATGCTTTCTGTTGATTTTGTGTGGTTCCTAAGTGAACCCGACATCATCTACCAGAATGTATGACAACGTCACGGACTTTAGCACACCAAGCATTGGATCACACACAGTTATTTTTGTCATTATCGTAGCAATACTCTCAATTTTCATTGTCCTCGCCAATTCCTTCGTTGTCTTGACAGTGTTACGATATCGTCATCTTCGTACTCCAACAAACTTCATCATATTCAGCCTTGCCGTGTCTGACCTGCTGAATGGGTTGCTTGGTGGCCCGCTGATGTGCTACCACGAAATGACATCATGCAGTAGTCGTTCTTCTAACTTTGCTGCTGCTATTCCGCCTGCCTTCGGAAGGTACCTTGGCACTGTGTCGTTCGTGCACGTCGTGGCACTGACTGCCGACCGCTACGTCGCGGTGACCCGGCCGCTGCGGTACGCCTCTTCCATCACGAATAAAAGAGTATCAATTTGTGTCACTGAGGTATGGGTATCGGTCTCTCTGCTGTATCTGATCCACACCGTCATTACCATGCAGACTTTCGTATCTGAGGGCACGGGAAACAAATGCGACGGCAGTCGACTAACCAACACTGTTGATCTGTGGACATACGGACTCTTAACTGCGGTTGCCTTGTGTGCTATTCCTTCCCTAATTGTCTTCAACCTACACATACTGACGATCGCGATTCGGCAGTCTACAGCGATAGCAAATCTAGGGAGAGCCCTGTCTGTTGAAGAACAGCAGCGAGATGCCAACAGCAGCCGGCTGAAAGCCGTGAAGACAACGTCCATGATCGTTGGTCTATTTTGCCTGTGCTGGTCACCCGCGGTCCTCCATCTCTTACTAAGAATGATAGTGGACATGAGAAGAGAAGTGTTTATCGCAAGTTATTACTTCTCATTTTCCTTAACCGCAATCAGTTCAGTTCTTAATCCAGTCATTTATTGCTACAGAAATCAGGCCTTCCGGGAAGCATTTCGTAGATTGGTACGACGTCACTAGAACTTTCACAATTGACGGTGCAGTCCCGTTGACACGGTTATAACGAACTTCCGGTTACAACATAATCCACTATATGTATTTTCATTGTTTATTTTCTCGGTTATAACGAAATTTCGATGTGACGAAAGAAAACTGCCGGTCCCGAGGACTTCATTATAACGGGAGTCCACTGCATGCACAGTGAATTGTAGGCCCTTATATTATAACGTTTTACCATATACATATTACACTGTAGCTTACATAATACACAAATCGCATCATCTACTGTAGATGAAGGTGTTGATGCCTTTAATGGATATTGTTCTTGTTCTTTAGACAGATAGATGTCTAATACGTGAATTGACTTTTGCCCCCTTCATCAAGCACTGACAATTGAGTATAGGTATCGTTCACCCGACAAAAATAGATAAATGCAAATTGGAGGGGGGGGGGGGGGGGTGTCACCAAGCAGGAGATTCAAAGTTGCCCTCTATATACCAAGTATTATGAAGACCTCGACGTTTCATTGACAATTAAAGTTAATTGAGGAGATGAGATGTTTGCTCTTAGCCTGTTGATTTTTTGACATTTGTAACATATAATTTTGTCAGGGCAACCAGTCCGTTACCAACCTAGTGTGTGTGTGTGTGTGTGTGTGTGTGTGTGTGTGTGTATGTGTGTTTGTGCTTGATACTTAAACATGCGTGAGTGCATAAGCGTGAAAGTGTGTATTCGTACAGGTGCATAAAAAAATCACATCGTGTATATATACATATAATAATATATATATACTGTAGGGCCTACATATACATATATATATATGTGTGTGTGTGTGTGTGTATGTGTGTGTGTGTGTGTGTGTGTGTGTGTGTGTGTGTGTGTGTGTGTGTGTGGACGTGTGTGTGTGTGTTAATATTGTGAGAGATTCGTCCCATCCTGAACGCCCTCATCAGTGTCTACCGATGTATTATAATGGTAGGGAATGAGATGTGAGACGGACGAATATGACAAAATTGCTCTCAGATTTCTCTCCCTCGATCTATTCGGGCTTTCGGCCTTTAATTGGACAGCCTTCATCATGGTCTACCAAACGAACACGTGAAGGCCTCGTACACTGACAGTCTAAACTGATGTACCTCCATATACAGTGGCGGATCCAGGGAGGACTGCAACCACAGAACTCTTACACATAGAAGAATCACTCGCCACCCGTTTTGTCGCCGTCGCTCGACTCATTGTCACGTGACGTCCGCCATTTTGCTTAGCGGAACTTTTTTGCGTGCAAATCCCAGCAGACGCTATCCACATACAGTGACTGCATGTTGTACCGTGTTTTTCTGACGTTCCGAGACCCTGAGCGAGGCATTAAAATGCCATATTGTGCGGCTGTAAACTGCACAAATCACTTGACAAAAGGATTTGGAAACAGGTAAGTTTGACACCAAGCCATGATGAGAATAAGAAGTAAATTAATTCCCCAAGTAACGTTACAATTAGGCGGATCGGTCGTATGTTGGCTTTCTTGTGAGCGCAGTAGCAAAGGTAGTCCCAGACGCTGGATTTTGTGTTTGCCGTCGACATATCTGTTTACCACAAACTACTATGCAAAATAAAAAAGATCAAGTAGGCCTAATTTAGGCCCTGGGGCTATATTACACTCTGTACGTTGTGTGTTGGGGCAAACAGCTTTGTACATGTAAAAAGTGTACATTTATGTAAATTTGAGCTTAGGTGTAAACTTTACACGTAGATTTATTCTTGTCTAGCTAGTTAGAGTCACAGTACCACTAGTGGTGGGCCAGTGTCGGTGTTAGTGACAACACTACAGTCGTTTAGATACTAGATTGTCTAGACTGACTGTGTACTCTAGTATTAAAGTAACCCCGGGACATTGCTTTCGCAATATGCAATATTTGTCATACATGTATTTGCGAGACTTGTCTTGCCTACATATTGTTGCCACGTTAACATTTCGTACTATACCATATAGTATGTTTTCACACTCATAAGGATTTCATTTTGAATTGTGCTTGAAGTGAACAAGTGTAAGTGAAATCTTGGATAATACAGTATTGCCTTTGATATATATTTTTAATATTCTTGCCAGTGTCCATTATTCATGGTTTTATTTTGCTGCCATATTGTATGCTAAGTGATTGTACATGCATTTGCTTTCATGATATACAATACATGTAGTTGTCTTATTTGTGACACTTGTTTTGCCTACATGTACATACTTTGAGATGCAGTGTAGTATGTTTTCACACTCTTTAGATTTCACTTTGAATTTCGTTTGAAGCAAATGGTTGCGTGTGAAATCTTGCATTATACAGATGTTCATGTATTGCCTTTAGTTGATATTGTTATGCCAAGAATGCATTTGATATTCTTGCCCGACAGTGTTCATTCTTTATGGATTTTATGTTGTTGCTATATTGCATGATAGTTGATTATACAGGCATTTGCTTTCGTGATATACATTTGTTGTATATCTGTGATCCTTGTTTTGCTTACATGTTGTTACCAAATTATGTTTTCATACTACAGAGTGTATGGGATAGTGTTTGTTAAACTCATTACTAAGGATTTAATTTTGAATCATGCTGAGCTAAGTACAAGTGAAATCTTACATTTACAAATGTATTGCCTTTAATACTGTTGCCAGGAATGCCTTTGGTGTTCTTTTCAGTGTTCATAATTCGTAGATTTATATTGCCATAGTGCATGCGGATCAACACAATATGTTTTCATACTATACCATATTGCGTTTTTACACTCATTAGGATTTTCTTTTTGAATCACGCTTGAAGCTATCAAGGGCAAGTGAAATTGTGCACTATATTGATGCATTGCCTTAGATAATCTTGCCAGACAGTGTTCATTATTCATGAATTTTATGTTGTTGCCCTATTGCATGTCCATTATAGATGTATATGCATTTGATTTTGTGATTACAATAGTTGTCACAAATTTGCGACACTGGTGGTCTTGCCTATTTTGCATAATATGTTCCTGACGCATGTATACTGCCTGTGATTATAGCCGCCGTATTAGGTATGATAATGGTACGTGTACTTCAAGCAAATGGTATATCACTGTACTGTGGTTGATTCTAAGCAATCAACTTTGACCTTGATGAATGTCAAATAAATTGTAAAAAATCAGGAAAATTAACTCTGTCCAACTTAACTTTCTGTTTTTTGTGGAAGACAATCTTGAAAGGAGTTCATGCTTGTAATGTGTGTGTGTGTGAGTGTGTGAATACATACATATAAATAAATAAATAAATATATATATATATATATATATATATATATATATATATATATATTGATTGAGTAGGGCCTACCAGGTAGTCTACATGTTGGTGCAGCAATATCATGATATCGAAAGTAAAACAGAAACCAATTTCATGTTGATCACCAACAATTTATTTACAGCACACACATATTTGAGCGATTCGCTCTTTCTCAAGTGTTGTTGCAAATCGCTCAAAAATTGGTGTGGTGAAATAGATTGTCGGTGATTAGCATGAACTCGATTTCTGTTTTATTTCATGTATACAGATATACAGTGTATACATGCCTATAGGCATATTGCTTCCTATACCAATATGTGCAATAGTGGTAACTACTACACACTACTAATGATAATGATAACAGCAGGAATATAGATAATTAAGGTGATGTTGTTTTCCAAATTTATGTTGAACGAGTGTCAGATGGGGAAGATGTATTACATGATCATATCCACAAATCATTGATTTTTACATCTGGACTGACTGGAAATTTAATTTGACCTGTTTAATGGGAGAAAAATCAAAAGCACGAACACACATCTTCTTACAATATTCAATTCAATTCAATTCAATTCAATTTTATTTCCATTTCCATTGAATAAACAGAAAAAATATATACAATACATTTACAGAACAAATTTATAACAATTTCAAAGAAAACGTACAAGTGGTCACGAGTAACAAACAGAATTTCGTTTCTAAGGTACGTATATACCTAATACAAAGATTAGAATGGAAATGGAGGGTCACGTCTCCGAAGTCAAATAGATCTATCCGAAAGGGGGAAAAAACACCTGTTTCAATACAGACAACTTTCAGGGAAGAGTGTGAAATAAATAACATAAATGAGTACATGAATCTGTGGTCAACGCTGGATTGAGAAGTACCAGTTTGACAGTTTACAAGTTCAAGTAAATATCAAGGGCTATAGCGGCTGTCATACTGTCCGATCAGTGAGTTGACCGTACCGTACTCGCGAGGAGCTGCGGAGGTACCGCTAAGCAACATGGCGGCATGTGCACTGAGGCGTCACATCCGGGGTGCGCGGTGGCGACACCGAGCTCAGCGGGTTGTGAATGGGTATGATTCTTCTATGTGTAAGAGTTCTGTGACTGCAACCGGCGCATGCCTCCTCCCCCTTTATTTTTTGCTGAAACAAAAGAAATAAAAAGAAAAAATGGGGAGGGGTGCGTTCGCCCCCCTTTAATTTTGTAAACGCGCCCCCTCTCCCGCACCTGATATAACATATAATTCTGGGAAAAGATAGAATGTCCTTCTCAGTTTGTCGTTTGATTCGGTCATATTCCCAAGCTGTTTTCAATAAATACATGCGCAGCCTTCAAAGAGAAAGTTTCTATGCTAACTAGCAGTTGCGGAAACTTGCTTGTTGATACGTGACCTGCTGAGATTGACAGCTAACTCCGATTTTTTTCATCGTACATTTAACCCTCTGTGTGCTTTGAGTGCTGACTGACAAAGAGAACATGCACCTAAGCATTATATAGGCCTACACTACACAGTCCCTGTGATGGCACAGAAGGAGTTAATTAAATAACGATCAAGTAAATGAAGATGGTGGATGGTGGCTTATCCAATAGCGCCCTCTTGGACCACGGACCCACGTACCTTTAAGTAAAGATTGAGGTTCTTACAGCTCTTGTAGCAACTCGCAGGGGCGGGAATGGCGGGCTGCAGCCCTGGCCAGCACGTTTGCCTTTGTAAAAAAAGAAAACGGGGGCGGGGGGTATCAAAGTACAACAAAGCACTATAACATTATATCACTTCCAAATGGTCATTCGGAGATTCTTCCGGCAGAAACGGCGAAGTGGGAGGGGATACGTACCATTGACTCCTGATTCAACCCCGAGCACTGCCCTTGACCCCCACCCCATCCCCCCACCCCCGACACACACACACGTAACCACACCACTGGAAAAAAAAAAGTACCGCAGCTCCCGTAGTGTAAATATGTATAATACACGTTCGAAGTACATGTCTATAATAAGTGAAGGGTGTTTTGTTGTTGTTGTTGTAGTTGAAGAGTTTGTTTGCAAAAACCGATAAGTCCATATTTGCGAAATGGAGATATTTGCGATCAAAGGTCAAGAAAAATAAAGAAAATAATAAGAAAATTTTTGCTTCTTTTGATGATAACTTCAAAAATATACCTTTATAATGTAGTGACCAATACATCATTTAAAAGGTATTATTTTGTACTTTATGACAGAGACCGACTTCAAAATCTTCAAAAATGGACTTATCGGTTTTTGCGAACAAACTCTTCAGTTGTTGTTGTTGTTGTTCTTCTTCTTCTTCTTCTTCTTCTTCTTCTTCTTCTTCTTGATGTTGTTATGTGGACTGCAATAAAAGCCTTCGTCACATATATAGAATTGATTTCAAGTTACTAAGGAAGAAATCTGAATTAGACAAGGACATTCCTCATCAGTCTGTAAAGTTATACCAATGCACCAAGAAGCGCAAGAAATAATGCATTGATGTATTTCAAGGTATTACGTCGGCCGTCGTGACTACAGATTTAAAGATATCAAGCTTGATTACGTCAGAAGAATTTTTAGCTTGGTATAATAGCTCATGTTAAGAGACGTCCTCCACCCCCTCCCCTCCACAGTAAGTCTTAAACACACTTAAAGATATACGTTTTAGCGTTTGATATCCTCTTTTTCGATGCTCTTTTATCATCATTATTTTTTTAATGAGGGTGACAACTCTGCATCTGTCTATTGGTAAGACATTGGTGAAGGAAAACACTTCACCGAAAAAAAAAAAACCTCTGCGAGTTGGAAATGCTTAATATGCTACTTCTCGTTAGTATTATAGTATTTTGTATTTTGATCGCCTAATATTGGGTATAGCCTGTCATAATCTTGTGATTTCGAGCACATATCGGGGGTAATCTTTCGCCGTTTTTTCCCCGCCAGAGAAAGGTAGACATGGTAGACTGATGGAGAGATAAATCATTAACTGTCGAAGTCCATTACCTTGTGTAAACAGCTGAGAAAATTTTGTCATGGATGAAATTAGTTGTACTAGGGTGAAAGGGCAACGAGGTAATTTCTCTTAGCGATATAGGATTGGATTTGACTGAAACAATAATTATCTGAATGTGCATAATATTCTACGTTTGTTTTTGTGTTTCGTTACGTTTTGTTTAGTGTTTCGTTGCGTTGTGTTTCGTTGTGTTTCGTGCATGTGTTTCGCCGTGTTTCGTTGATGAGATGTTTCGTACTTCATTATCAAATGTAACCTGTCTGACGTACCAAACACGAACACACACACACATACGCACACGCAAACACACACACACACGCACACACACACACACACACACACACACACACACATGCACGCGTCTACGTATCAAGCCATTTTCTGTAAATAAAGTCATATAGACAGGGTTCAGCATTTGTCAACATTCCAAGATTTAAAACACGACTGAGGTTAACTAAATCAAGTGGTTAGTGATAAACATCATCATGTGTGTGTGCGTGTGTGTGTGTGTTTTTCCTCTGCAGCGATCGAATAAAACTCAAGACGTAATTTCGAGATTAAATTTTAGTTGTTTGGAATTACTTATTTCGAGGTAACTATGCACCTCCTCGGTTTATGATGTGTGCTTTGCCTGATTGACTATACAATATAAACAAAATCATATTTTTTATCTTTATTGAGAAGGAAGATACTTCCAGTAAAATGCCCATGGATTGTATAGAATATGCGCAACTAATCTGGTAAAGCACTGCTGGTGTTATACTTCTCATTTAGGAAAAAGAAAGGCTCTAAATTTGAACTTTGCTAAAGCTTTACAAAACACAACAACACACACACACACACACACACATATATATATATATATATATATATATATATATATATATATATATATATATATATATGTATACATATATAATTTATATTATATTTCGTTATATAATGTGCTCTCTAAAAGCGCTATTAGGGAAATGGGTGGGGGTGCAGAAAGCCATGCCACTGCAGAACTGATTTATTTTTTTATTTTTTTTTTCAGGGTTTTCAGAGGCTGCGACTGCAGTGTGGACTCGGGACATACAGCAGAACTTCCATGCAATTCTCATATGCCATGAAAATATATGTACGTCAAATATTTTAGAGGTTTTTCAGAGACTACGACCACAGCATGAACTCACTTAACGAGGTAAGGAAAGGGGGTATGCTAGTATTGGAAAAGAGAAGAGAACAAAAGGGAATGGCGGAAGAGATGAGACGTAACGGGATCGATCGAGTAACAGACAGAGAGAAGAACGAGTGGAGAGGGGGGGGGGGGATATAAGAGATCATTACGTCAGATCGCTGACAAACACAATGCAACGCAGAAAACAATCAAGGTGATCAAGACCAGAGATGAAAGTCAATTAAATCACCTTTTAATGTGTACGCCAAATAGTCCGCACTTCCTAATGGCTAATATGCTGGCTGCAGGACAAATCAATCCTCACGCCCCGCTTTTTTGACCTACGGGACATAATCGGAGTGAAATATCGTTCATATAATCCAAGGTATACAATACATGTTATCTGGTATGAAGGGGGAGGAACGGGGAGGGGAGGGGAGCTCGCCCTCGCCCCCCCCCCCCCCTACTTTTTTGCACCATACAAAGAAATACATAAGGTGTCACCACTTTGCCCCCCCCCCCCCTCCCTAAAAAACAACACCTTTTTTTTCACCCCGGAGGTGCGTAAAGGTGGCCTCACACTATGCGGTTTTTTCGATCGCAGTGCTTGCGATCTGTTGCGGTTGCCAGATCGCAATCATCGAGTCGCATAGTGTGAGCGCAACGACCGCAAGGCTTGCGAAATTTCAGCCGGTCGCAAGGGATCGTAGAGGCAACCGCAGACGATCGCAAGGTTTTGAGCATGTTCAAAATTTGACAGCAGCCGCAAGGAGGTCGCAAGGCTTGCGGACGCCTCCAAGTCGCGAGAAGTCGCATGCGGTCGAGAACCGCGTGCGACTTCTCGAAACCGCAAGCAGTCGCAAGAAAAAAAAACGCATAGTGTGGGGCCACCTTTAGTGGTACTAAACAAATACACATGTAGATAGAAATCTTGAAGTGTGAGCGCGGTAAGGCGCTGAAGACCTTTTTTTTTTTTTTTTTTTTTTTGGCTTGTTAGCTGATGAAACCCGGAAGTGGCACCAGAAGTCTGAAGTGGACCCCCCACACACACACACACTTTTGAAAACGTGGCGCCCGGCCGTAAATCATACCTCGGCCCTACATTCTGTGAAGATACATGTACCACATTACCTTTTAATTTTTTCAAGTAATATATTTGAATTCATAGTTTCTGCCTTATGATCGTTTACAATGCCACTCTCGCATGCATTCGCTCTTATAAGTTTTAATGTCACTATACATTCACAACATGCTACAGGCCTATAATATTATTTTTCGTAACATGCACTCATGAAGACAAGTGAAATGCAAGTTGAAATAATTGCCACAACACTTCTTTGCAAATCACTGGACAACTTGATTCAGTCATGGGACACGACATTCCATCACCAGACAGATGAATATGCGTTTATTATTTTCCATAAATTGAATATACTGAATGGTGTATATAATTATACATTACTGTATTTTTAATGAATGTATACATGATAACTGTGGTAAAAGGCATTGCATCTAGCGTCGAGCGTGGGGCTATTTATAAAGAAGCATAGAGAGGGCGCCCTTGTGATACCGATAAGGGGAAAAAAACTCATGGCAATCTACATCATCAGCAGGGCCTTCATTATTATGTCTACTCATTGCAAAATATATCCAAATGTTGGCGCTACTATGTATACTTTGACACAATCTGGTGTAAAGTAACATCTGGCGTAATCATATTGCATGACTAAAGTAAGAAATTAGTTCTTATACAGTGGAAACTCGGTACAATGAGATCCTTGGGACCAAGACAATTTTTGTTTTGTTATATCAGTAGTCAATAAACAATAAAAATACAAATGAAATAATTTCATTGGGACTGGAGAATTGGTTTGTTACATCAGGCATTTTGTTATATCAGATCTCTTTATATCGAGTTTCCACTGTACAGCGAAACGGATGTTTTGACAAACAAAATAATTAATACATGTATGGGAAATACTACTTGTACATCAAAATCTGGTGAGTTCTGTTGCACAAATGAAAACACATGTACATCCCCACACACAACCACGCTTGTCATGTATTCACATCACAAATCTGAACATGGTTAACCGCATTTTCTTTCTTTCACTGAGGGTTGAAAAGGCATGTTTTGGTGGAAAAGCAGTATGTTTATTTTTACATTTTCTGCAACACATGTGTAGTAATAGACACCTTGGTATTTTCCATGACACCTACGATACTGTGGCACAACAAAACAAATATAATGATCCAATAAACAGTGAAAAATACTTCAACAAAGTAACAGTTTGCATCTCTTATATAATCACCTCATTGACAGCCATGTATGTGTGCATGTATATGCATGTTTCTTGTAACATTATGTACAATGATGTAAACTCAGGTTAAATTTCTTCAATTTGTCTCCCTCTACAAGTCAAATTTGATCAGCAGTTGCGATCTTAACAAATTTAATTTGTAGAGGGAGACAAATTGAAGAAACTTTCACCTGAACTTTCCCCCCTCTGAACAATACATGAACATGTACCTTTCTTTCATTTTATGATGTAAACATAGACTGGACTTCCTCTGAACACTGCTGGGAAAAAATTACACACCTTTGTGACTGTAAATCAATGCAAAAGATCATACAAGGCATTCACCTTTCCATTTTATTAATGAACTATAGAATGAGATGGAGTCAACTATGAATTTCAAACAGAAGATAATGATCTGGGTAAGGAGATATAGAGACAAGACTTTGCAAATACTGTATACTAGTACTAGGAGTACACAAAAGGATAAATACTTTTACAACAGCTAAAACTGTAGCACTGTCTGAAAAAGACAAGGAAAAAATCAAACTGATGACCAAACTTCCTGCATGACTACCAGTAGGCCTATGTGTTATACATGCTGTTTTGACCTTCTACAATATGTTCAATGATATAGTGGACCCATTCCCGTTGCTCTTAAACAGATTACAATATTGCACACACAAAGACAGAATACACTTTACATCTTAGTTGTTACCACTTCATACCAGTTCACTGGCATGGTGTCGGCATCGTCTATTTGCCTGAGGGATTTATTTCACATTCCAGATGACCAGACCATGGTCACAATCCTTAATACATAAAGAAATACAAGACACATACACATTGTATCAACATCAAACAGATAAGCAATGACCTGTATTCTCAAAAGATGTTAATTTGCAGTTAAACTTAGATTTATTTCAAAAGGCATCATTATATAGATGATGTCTGGCGGGGGAGGGAACATACCGAATGTTCCACCCAAAGGGTTTGAAATGCTTTTGAGGGACTTATAACCTCCCGAAATAGCATTTCAAACCCTGAGGGTGGAACGTTAGGTACATGTTCCCGACAACAAAAGTCATCATCTGTTAAATTATATGGGTTAGTCAAATACATCAACGTCAACAACCACTAGCACAACGCACTCGATCGCTCGCGCAGAGCCAAATTTACTATGTGCGCGCGGTCTAGGCCTTCTGTCTTTTGTTAAGTGAAAATGTTTTCCCATGAAAGAACATTACAAAGAATATTCTCCCATGGGTGAACATAACGAATGTGCCTCCATCACGTGAATGTGTTTAGCCAATCACTCACCGTTATTTGACCCACCCATTTAATATTTAGCAATGTTTCTGGTTTGAAAAATGTAGGTTGCATGGTCCTATAAGTCATCAGTAGTTTGAATGCTATTTTGTTAACATGACACTACATGTATTGGAAAACTGCACAGAATAATCAATAAAAGCTTCAGAAAAGTAAACATATGAGTGATTAACAAACTCATAATTTCCCAAAGACAGTAGCACTGAAATAAACCTGTTTGGACACAGCCCACTTAGGATAGTTGTAACAACTTACTGAAATCGATCCACCACAATGTTAAACTATCAATACATTAATATCTTTCATACTAGTATCTAGTGTTCATAGGTAGATATGATCTGATACAAGGTTCTGAATAAAAAAAAAATAAACAAACACAAAAGTAAAACAGGAAATTGAAGTACAAGTTAGGAAGACTTTGTCCACACAATCCAACTTATATTCCAAGCCCAAAATGCACCACTAAATTAACTCCAAGTCTTACTATGGTCTTGATCCAGCCAAAAGATAAGGCTTGCTCTCATTCAAGTGCAGCACTCTGTACTACTGCATTGCATTATTGTTTAGGACCAGGTAAATAACATGTCTAGGAATATAGTCTTTATGTGGAAACAGAACTTAGAGACTGTATTTGCAACATTTTCAGCCTTAACAACAAACCAGCATGAATAAATGCATTTACAATATTAATACCCCTCCCCCCCCCAAAAAAAAAGGAAATATTTCAGACACACCAAAAAGTATGCCATGATATCACTACCTTGTCATTTTGAAATCTTAAAAATGCAACGACCTTTCCTGCAAAGCAGATTGTTAAGCAAAATTGACAGCCCTAACCTCACAATGCAACATCTGAACTGAGAGTGCAATTAATCTTGTAAAGAATAATACTTATATCAAACAATTTTGCAAAACCGTTTGCCTTCTTTTACAATCTGTGATAATTACTGAAAGAGCTGCAATCCCACAAGCAATGCATTCATAGCATCACCTATACAATATTTATGACAAACTTACAAATTTGATATCTTTTCATAAACATATGATAATCAAGTATAAAACAAATAACATCCACATCACATCAGCTAAGAATATTCAACCATAGTGTGGATCACATAATGACTTCCCCGTTGCCACCATCAAATCTATGTCTCCTTCCATAGACATTTGTAATGAAGATGTCAACCCAATCACCAACATTCAATGCTACCTGGACTCGGGTCTAACCCAATGCAAGAAAAGCTACATTACTTGCATTTTGATACTCTTTCATACATTCTCCTCTTCTGCTGAGTCAATGGCAATTCATTCATATAACCCACTGATATTATTTCATCCCCTCAGCATGCATGTTATAAGTGGTGAAGATGAAGATGATATGTCAGATTTCAATCACAATCTCTAACACTAGGGCTTATAAATGAACAATTTGGACAGAAAAAAAGCAGGGACACTGCACTCTCGAGAAATACAATGTATGTATACTGTATGTCAAAAAAATGAAAATGTAAGAATTTTAACGACTCCTTCGCTCACTGATCATGGACACTTTGACAACAGTTTGCGTATTCCAAAGTCACTGATGAGAAAAGTCTCCTCAGTAAGTGTGAATCTCAAAATGGACAGCATTTAATCCATGCAGAGGTCAGTACTGGAAGCACTGCAGGTTCTGGGTTCAATCCTCCTTTAACCCAATCACTCCTGATCTTCCTCGCCCCGCCTCAGTTTCCCAATCACCTCCGCTAGCATCTGGTTGCACATGGCAGCATAGGGGTTCAACTGGACCACCTGTGCCCGGGCAAACTGGCTACCCAGAGCGGCGGCCCTCCGGAAGTCCGCCAGGGCCTCCTCGTCCTGCCCCTCAAGCCGGTGAATGAGCCCCCTCTGTGTGAACGCCTGGCAAGCTGCTTTACCCTGTCCTTGGCTCAGATTAATGGCGGTGTTTAGGTCTTCCAGAGCCCCTGCAAGCAATAACATCGAAAACAGCAGAAGGTTGAAAATCATTCAACTGTAAAGCTGTTTTGCATTTGTTTTACACTAATGCTTGTTTTTAAGGAGAAGGGCATAAGTACAAAAGCTGTTCTCTATGATCTCTCCCAAAATCAGCTTGCCAATGAATTTGCATATACTATATACCAATCAACCTTTCGAACTCCTGTGAATCATTGATGGAAACATTGGATGTAGCAATTAATGTCATGGTTTTCATACCCTCACTTTTGCACTTTCACAAAGAATGTAATGCACCTGCTTTAATTGAGAGAATTTCAACATTGGGAAGTTTAGAATAACGATAATTCATCTTTTTTCATGATGTTCAAAGATATTATATAAAAGATGTACTGTACATGAGAAATGAAGACGGACAGATTAAGTTCAGCATTACAGTTCAAGAAGTTTGGTCACACCTACATGTAGGGAGTTGCAGCACATTACATTTTACTGCAAATTAGTAACCTAGTGCATAGGTTCAGTCCATTCTCAGTAAAAACTTTTCAGTGTATTGGGATCAATGGATATGAATGGAAGGAAATCCCAGAGAAGGAACAAAATGAACAGTGAAGAGAAACTCTCTAATCAAGAGGAAAATAAGCTACTGTATGTTGCCACATCAGATGCCAGCAACAAGATACAAGTCAAAGGTGTGCTGTACTTGGCCTGTAGATGGAAGTTAACTCAGCCAAACAGAGGAAGTCTTATAACTTAAAAGAAAACCAAAATCCAAAGAGAAATGTGGAATGAGTGAAAGCAGCAACATTAGTAGTTGGTTTCCTTTAACTTTAAGGGCTGCTAGAAGTTTGGTAGCACTGTGTATATCAAGTACAATGACCGACCCTCCACATCTCCCCTGAGCCGTAATGCCTGGGCTCTGTTGTTGTAGCAGGAGGCTCGGCCTGGAGCGACGGACACTGCCTCGTTGAAGAAATTCAGTGCCCTCTCCATGTCATTTTCCTCGGCACAGCGGACACCCTTGATCTCGATCTCCTTGGCTTGCTGGTCTGCATCGCTTTCCTCAACTATGTGAAACACAGAGGGAAATAGCTTTTTATGATAATTAATATAAAGCTCAGTCCGTGGGAGAGTATTAAGGGGTTGTATTTTGAATTTTTTTTTTTAATCAAAAAAAAAATAAAACATTAGGGCCTAGCAATTACCCTTGCCTTCCATTATAATTCAATATGACAATATATATATATATATATATTTTTTTTTTTTTGTCGATATCTCTTCCGCCAACCAGATCGTTAAGACGTTATTGGTAGACACCTAACTTAATAACTATTAGATATCTAGAAATCATAGTAGAAATGTTTAGCCCTAACGTTACCATAGATAGTGCCAATGTATTAACATTTGCAATATCTCTCCGTAGTATGGTGCGTAACCGTACATATCATCACAAAACTAATGTTAGCGATGTAACGTTACAGGACTCATCATGGGGGCGTTTCACAAAGCTGTTCTTAAAGTTACGAAGGACTTACAAACGTCACTTAGTCTTAAAGGGAACATAAACCCAAAGAGCAATGTGGATTGAGTGAAAGCAGTAATATAAGTAGAACACATCAGCGAAAGTTGTAGCAAAATTGGGCAATCGATGCAAAAGTTATGGATTTTTAAAGTTTTGGTGTTGGAACTGCTGGGTAAGGAGACTACTAGAGGTTATGACGTATGAGTGGACTACAATACATGTATACAGAAAATATAAAGGGAATTCAATAAAAATTCATTTTTCAAGAAAATTACATATTCCATCAACTTGATACTGACATATGTTAGGGGTAGCACTTATTCCCCCTGCTTTCTAAGAGCGGCTAGTCAAGTACTCTTTCATTTTGCTAGAAAAGTGAATTTTTGTGGAATTGCTCTTATATTTTCTTTATGTAATTGTCCACTCATACGTCATAACCTCTAGTAGTCTCCTCATCCAGCGGTTCCAACACCAAAACTTTAAAAATTCATAACTTTTGCAGCGATTGCCCAATTTTCCTCAAACTTTCACTGATGTGTTCTACTAATGTTACTGCTTTTACTCGATCCACATTGCTCTTTGGGTTTGTGTTCCCTTTAAGAACGACTGGTGATCAGTTCTTCTGTGCTATACTTATCAGAATCTAAATAATTCAGCACAAGAACTGATCACCAGTCGTTCTTAAGTCATTCGTAACTTTAAGAACAGCTTTGTGAAACACCCCCAAGGAGTGTAAATTTATACCCGGTACAGTGTAAATTTACCTGGCACATGACAACAAAACAAAAGACAGTCACATGCAACAATGCCAAAAATGGCAATGCCAATGGCCTGCCAATATTTTTCTAGACCCTACCTACCTTGAATTTGTACGGTTTCCTCCTCATTCTGTTCAGGAACTTCTTGACCGAGAGGTAGTAAAGGGTTGAATATGGCATCAAGGACTGCCGAATCATGTGAACTGGGAACCGACATTTTCACATCATTCGTGGTCACGTTTTGGTGGAGCAGACTAAAGTTACGGGCATACGTTGGATTGCGTTGTGTACATGGCCAGTTCAACAACAGCACTAGAAATACGTGTGTGTATGTACAGGTGTATGTATTTTACGCATCTCTATGATTTTACGCTGGTATTGTACGCTAGATTCTATCAAGACGTATCTAGAAATGAGTAATGCTGTGAGTATATTCATGCATCTATCAACAGTGCATTTGAAACAAAATTATTAAAGATGAATTTTCTTTAAATTAAATTTAAATAAAATTTCTTTTTATGGAAAAATACTGGAAAATACATCATAATTTTTCATCAAACGTCTGGACGTCACCCAACTTCTTCATTGACCTTTTTACTGAGACGCATGATATGCTGGGAACGAAATTACCCTACATTCTGACTGTAGTGAACGAGGTGCCATTTAGCAGGTTTTTGTGATTATTAAGGTATTAATCCGAGGAATATGGAAGATTCAGAAGATGTTTGGGACAGCTGGGAAGATATGGCTGACAGTGGAGTGAGTATTATGAGACTAAACTCTATCTACGATGTTACGAATGTCTGGCAAAATACGATGTTCATCCACAGACAGTGACCACACACACACAAACACCGAGCCGAAATTTGTATCATCACTGGGTGGTTGTGATATGGTGGCCCGATATTCTGTAGTCCCGTACCTCGGTTTTCGTGTTATTGACATGACTATCAGTGCCAGAAATTGTGACGCTTCCCTTTGACACACTTTAATTTCTACAAACTAGCGTAATAGAGATCTACCAGAGATTATGAAGAATATGCGAGTCTCAGCTATTGCATACGTTGATGTATAAAATGTGTATGAAATGTCTTTCTAGACACTTTCTAGACGTAGACGCCTCTAATTAGTAATTGTATTTTGCTCAGTCTCGCTCTCAGTCTCAGTAATTCAGGCCTAAGCTAATATTAATAAAACAGAAACCAACCTTTAGTGTTAGTGTATTAAACCAGCACTGGAACTAACCTTCCAGCCACATGCATGCATGTGCCTATACCATCCAGCCCACAATGCATTAAAATAGGAAACATGTGTGTTTTGTCTTAATGTTGATATGGAAACACTGCTGATTTGATGATGCTCTTGAGTCTTATGCACTTGTCAATGTAATGACTCACCCCACTACCCCCGGACATGGGTGCGTCATTTCCTCGTTTGGTCCGTCAAATTTGTGACCCAGGTGTTCGTCATTTTACCAGCTTTGTCCGTCAAATTTTTGACCGAGGGGTGCGTCAAAATCCCATCATTGTCGGTCAAAATTTTGACCGAGGGGTGCGTCATGGTACGTCACTTGGCTGTGGAAAATAACACGCATTATTTTGAACCGAGGGGTGCGTCATGGTACGTCACTTGGCTATGGAAAACTGCACGCATTGCACGCTACCAGTACCGGATACACATACCGCGAGTGAAATTACAGTGAGCGCTTTCCCGCGGCAAGTGAAAATCAAAGTCGGGAAGCGTTTTGGAATAAGAGGGAAAAATGCTTGCCAGATTTAAAAGCCACCCTTTCTCCTTACATTTTCCCTCCAACAAACCCATGAAATCATGCATACTTAATCTCAAACCAGGGACTCTTCAGCGATGTAACAACTAGTCCAACCTTTACTGTCGAACACTTAGTGCCTATTGCATATTGCGATGCAACACCAACACACATTGCTATCGAAGAAAGTTCGTTTACATTCCAAACTTGACAGTAAAAGAAGCGGCAGCAGAAGAAACTGCCTGCCGCATGCCATTTTCTGCTCGCGGGATAGCCCGATCAGACGCGTGACGCTGTTAGCTGTGCGAATCTCCTACGTACAGCGACTAGGCTGTATGTAGTTACTCGCGGGAATGCCGTGGCGTGGTGTGTACCTGCGCTGCAGCAGTATGCATCCACTGCACTAGCAATGGCCGCGCACACACAGCGCATCTGCGCACATGTGATTGTCATGTATGGATTGCATGCACAGAATACATACTACTGTTGTACGGAATATCGTAGCAGCAGCGTGATGTACGGTGAATGACGGTACGGTGCTTACAGGGCCATGGTAAGGGAAACTTGCCGAAACTTTTACAAATTATGTTTACGAAACAAAAGAAAATGAAATTGCTTGAATAAAATGTATGCAAAAATCGTTTCAGTATTTACGGGGGTGCGTCAAATGTACCAAGGATGTCCGTCAAAAAAGTGACCGAGGTGTGCGTCACTTTCAACGTGTTGTCCGTCAAAAAAGTGACTGTGGTGTTCGTCACTTGCAGCGTTTTGTCCGTCAAAAAAGTGACTGTGGTGTCCGTCAAAAACCCCGTGTGGTCAGTCAAAAAATGACCATGACGCACCCATGTCCGGGGGTAGTGGGGTGCGTCATTACATTGACAAGTGCATTATCCCCTGACACAGGCAAAAGACTGGGTTGACACATAAGTTACGAAAATTTATCTCTGTAAAGTACAGTATCTTTAGGCCATCATTGGAGACGGGTTCACTTTCTTCGTCGCGGGATTCCAGAAAAAGTGCCCAAAGGTTAGCGGACAGCGGAATTGACGAAGAAAGTGAGCCCGTCATACCTACAAAGTGATTAGTTTGCTAACAAACTGGAGTACCCACCTACTCTATCAGTGTGGAATAGTAATTTGGAATATATGCACAAGATCGGGTTAGTACTGATTTTATTTTTCTCGTTACAAATTTTTGTAAAAAGATGTCGGACTTCAGCTTCATGAGGCTGATTCGTGTGCGGAGAGGTGAGGGCCGCAGAAAAAAGCACCGAAAATATATAGTCGGATCAGGCCGCTACGTACGGCAGCCTTGCTTTCGAACCCGCTTGCGCCCTTGTTTCGATGGGTCGCTGTGCACTGGTTGATTAAAACTCGATTGTTGTAAAAAAAAAAAAAAAAATTTTTTTTCTTCTTTTCATCATGGATAGTGGACATGTGTGTGTACCAAAAAATCACCGTGAAAAGTTGCGACAATTTACATGTATATGTCAGATGTGAGATGAATAATAAGTGAACAGGGAGCTTCATGAGTCTCTCTCCCCGGGGGCATCATTAGGCTCTTCGGGTGCCTCGTGAGGCGGAGGAGTGCTCGTACAGGGGAGCAGGCCTCATGAGCGGGTTTCCCGGACTGAGGTATGAACATCTATGGGGGGAACCATCTATAGAATGTACAGTCACTCTTATTGCAAGAAAGGTATACATGGAGCTATCAACAGCAAGAAAGTATTTTCTCTCTTTTTTTTTTTTTGGCACAGGTACTTGATAGGAGACTAGAGGAAGAGAAGAAGCAACATGAGGCTCAGCAGTAAGTGAAAAACCTACTGTCACATTTTGTGTTTAGAAAGATGCAAACAAGACTCTACAGTCTAATCCAGGATCTCGTTATATTACATTGTGTTTTAAGATTATAAGATGTTTTAGAATATGTGAGGGCTTTTGATGAACGTGCAACAGGTACATGTACGAATGTGTATCGTGTGCATTGCAAAGTACATGTATGTACATCCAGTCCTCTTCATGTGGGTGTGCTAGCCATTCTCATACACATGTAACATCCCTTGTTCATATACATGTACACATACATGTACATGTATATGTACAACAGAGCTGCCAAATTCCCCTCATTCTGCAGGGGGCTTCCTTAGAACTTCAATGTCTCTTCATGTCAAGATTTGTAAAAGAATATGAAAATCTTCCTGTTTCAGGAATCGTTTAGTACATTGAGATACGTAGGTATTACACAAATATCACCCTGATTGCCCTTTCGAACCTTCATGGTGTTGCACACATACTGTACGAAATGCTCTCTGCCGCTTGCATGTTTCTAGGAAGCTGCAGGCCAGTATCCAGGTGTCAAGACTGCAGGAAGACACGCACAGGACATCCTACCAACCCCAGCTCAGGATCCTAAAGAGGCCCACGGAGGCTGCCGGTGACCCAGGACCAGTGGAAAACAAGGGTGCCAACAAGGTCGGTCTCACCAAGTTATCAATCTACCCATCTGTGACAGAGTCCATAATTCTCCCTTCTACAATGTATTTTCCCCCCATTTATATATTTCTGCTTAACCTGTTCAGGATGAGTCCTGAGTATACTCGGGCAGGTGTCCATTGGAAATGCATGTTTATAGCTAAATCAGCCCATCCTGAATGATAAGACTACCAGTGATGGATCTTACAGAGCATCAAATCTATAGTACATAATGGGTAGAATTGATTCTTCTTCTTTTTTTCAAAGATACAAATTGCAGATAAAGAGGAGGGTATAAGAATGGTATCTCAATAAATGGAGTTGATGTGATCAGTGGAAAGATAAAGAAAAATAGAGAATAAAGAAAGTCAGCTCTTATAAAATCAATTTCTTTCTTTATTGTTTTGTGTCCAGCTAGATGCTTAATTTCAGGCATTGTTCACAATTTTGAATGTCAGAAAAATTTGTGCTTATGCTAAATTATGTTCAAGTGAGTTACAAAAACATTATTCACCTTCATAATTGCTTGTTTACCATGGAATCTAATCTGACTTATGACTACCCATTGAGCTTGATTTTAAACGTAAGAACTTTTAGCTGATGTCTGCTGTAATCGCTGTTGTATCTCTTGGTTATCACTGCATAATAGTTCAATTTATCATTCGTCAGACACGGCAGAAGACCCTGGCAGAGAGAGAAGAGGAGTACAAGCAGGCGAGGCTGAGAATTCTCGGCTCAGCTGAGACGGACTTTTCCGAGGCATCACCTAGGTGAGTTTCAAATATCAGCCCAAGGTTCTGTTTGTGATCTCCTCTCCTTTGTAATTTGTATAGAATATGTGATCATAACAATGGACTGAAAAGGTTGCCTACCTCCTAAGGAATATAGACTGCCCATCAGCTCAAATGCACATCTACTTTCTATTTCAAAATTGAAATTTCCATCGTGTGTCAAGCATACTTGTATATGTTTGTGATCACAGACATACTCACTTGGAGTTATGTACTTGGAGTTATGTACTTGGAGTTATGTATCGTTGACTACAACATTGTATGAAGTCTGGAATGGAAAAAGTCTATCCATACTTTGTCTTGTGTTGTGAGCATGTCTTCGTCTATGTATTGTGGTCCAAGATCAGTGCTCAGTAAGTCTACTAATTCAATACTTTGATCTTCAAAGAACAGGTAGATGGCCTAAGATTTGTGAAAAAAACAACTTTGAAATTCCACTGCTTTTGCATCTCACTGTTAAACCAGCCAGTGGTTTTGAGCTAGAAGTGGAAAAATTATACACCAGAATACTGCTTGTAATCAGAGGAGAAAATGGAAAAACACATCTGTTTTGTCTTGATGTTGATATGGAAACAAAAGTGCTGATTTGATGATGGTCTTATCCCCTGACACAGGGAAAAAAAAAAAAAAGACTGAGTTGATTCATGAGTTACAAAATTTTATCTCTGTATCTTTAGGCCATCGTTGGAGACCAGACCACCAAGAGATGGCAGCTCATCCAAATCAAATAATTTTGGTCACAGCGGGAGCGCAGCCAAGAGATAACAACGCAAGGTCAAACGAGGAGCAAACAAGGAAAAAAGAAAAAGAAATGGTAACCATGGAGATTCTAAGGCAGTGGTCAGGCCTCGAGTCCTGTCCCACTATTAGTGTCTCCCAGTGTGCCAAGCTCCCGTCCCGGGCCGCGGTTACCAGTTCGGCGGGGAGGAAGCCAGCTCGGTCGACTGATCCCCGCGGTAGGAGAGTGGTTGTACATGTAAGTTCCAACTGACGGATGCCGCATATCCCACATGTCTGTGAGGAAATACTTCAGCCGAGGGGAAAGTCGTGTTTGTGCGACATATTACCTGCAGGAGTGGTGAAAGAGCATGAATTATAAGACCTTATAGCTCTCTATCAGCATTGATTCACGTTTGATAGATGTCTACATCTTATGGGCAGGAATCAAAATGATGCCAACCCTCTGACTAGCAGAAGAATGAAAGTTACAACACTGATGCAGATCTCGACCACTAAACATTTCCAGGCTAGTGAAAGTGACTACTAATAGTAGCCTGCTCAGCCAGTGGTATCTAAAAACAAAGCAAAGGAAAGAAAAGAAAAAGTTTGTAATATGCATCCGAACTTTTGTGTCAGATGATTAGTAAGTGCAGGGAGATCTTGCCATTCAATTTCCCCCCCCCCCCATTCTTCAGTACCGGCCCCTCAACTCAAATCCGCATGTTACTCTCCTCATGTAGAGGAGATGAAGAATTACCAGTGTTTGATTTTGGGGCTTTTTGACCTTCTGAGAGTCTCGATGGGCATTTCTTCAAGAAACCACTGTCATTGTGAACTACAGTGACAGATGGTAGTGACAAAATTTAGGTAAAATTGGTGAAGATTGTGCAAGAATAATGTCAAAATAGGTGTGGGAACACCCTAGATTATGATGAAGTTAATGAGAAATAGGAATTGCCCAGTAATAACAAACAAGCAAAACCAAAGTAAATATGCATGAAGTATTTTTGTTATTTAGAGTTATGGTTATATTTTGTACTCAACTTTCTGAGGCACCATTGAACAAATTTACCAACTGCCTAAATTTGAAATGTGACTAGGGAACTTTGACACTGGTCATTGGTGATATTGGTGGCCTATATTATGCCACTGTACTCTTCAGTGAGTATAGAAGAGAAGCACAAATATTTCGGCATCATGTCTTGCAATGTGCTACAAACCCACTCATCTGTGTGCCCAGGACCACCAAAACTTAATGTTGAGCAAGTGAATCAAACTGGCATTTGCTTGTTCAATGTATGCAATGCCCCTTTGGGCAGTTGAGCAAGATACATGTAGCATATTATTGTTTTTGTTTTTGTTTTTTATTTTTGGTTATACCTTTTGTTGTCGGCTATCTCTATGGTGGCTCAGAGTGTCAAGATGTGCCCTTTTTTAGTTGATGTTAGAGTGTGGGAGATTATGCTTACATTGTATGCTCCGCAGCAGATTATGAGTCTTTGTTTCCAAAGAGTTTGGCTGTAAGATAGTACGGTGATTGTGTATATGTTTCATATCTTTGATAGCATGCTTTGAATTGGGGGGGGGGAGGCATATCGGCTTTATTGCTATTGACTTTTTGGGTACTATGATGATTTTGTTGTTATGACATTTACATCCAACTTGTAAATCTCCTGGTCAGAATATGACTCTCTTACAAAAAAGAAAGATAACAGATGAGATAAATAATAAGAAATGATTTGCACGTTGTTGGTTACGCAAACTTGAATTACAATCTGTCTCCCCGCCAGCATCACAGGCTGTTGTGATTACTGTTCCACATGCAAAGGTTCATGCACTGTACACACAATTTGCGAGGTTTTTATTTTGGCGAGTATGCGAGTTGGGGTGCTATTCGCAAATTTGATGACACATGACTTAATGAACACTGATCCTAACATGAATGTGAAATATGCATATGCAGAGACTCCAACCCCAAGCACATTCTGATCTGGAGATTCTCCCGCCTGAAATCCCTAGCAAACGGGAGACTCCAACTTGATGTGCGCGAAGCGCGAAGTTCCTTGTGGCCAGGGTCCACCTCTAGGGTTCCAGATGTTATCTTGTGCTATCTAAGGCTTGTTTTTTCAACATACAATGACATAAGTAAGAAATCATTTCAAGCGGGAGAAATTAAATCTCAAGCGGGAGAACGGGAGATTTTGCAAAAATGGGCTTTCGGTGGGAGATCTCCCATCGAAAGCGGGAGAGTTGGAGTCTCTGCATATGCACATTTCTCAATTCACCATTGTACTCCACAATCGCGAATTTAACCGCTCGCAAAATCATCGTTGGAATCCCAGGGAAGGCCCAGCTTGGAAAAAAATTAGACTCGCTGAATAAGTATAATATTATGGCATATGCAGTATATGTATCCCATCAGAGAAAATAATCTTGTCTGTTCTTTTAGTGCATTGGGCACTGACAAGAAAGAATTTCTTGAGCTTCTCTCTTGTAAAATGCTTACGTGTACTTTTTAGCTTGTCTTTGTTTTCTATTTTTGTGTGTGTAAAGCAGAACTCGTAGGAGCAGGATTCATGAAATGTATAATGCACAGATTTTTGTGGTATTTTTCTTCTTCAGAACTTACACCAAGTCACTGGATAATCTGATTTGATCAAGGATTATTTGGATTCAGTAGGGTTATAGGAATCTCTGACTTTGAGTTGTGCCAAATTGTGACTTAAGCAGATTAGAAGCTCTGTGAGATTTTGAAAATTGCGTCCAAGACAGTTTTCTACTAAGTAGCAATGAATATATTAAAGGCTTTATGAAAATGGTATCATGTTAGTGATGTACAATGTAAACATTAGATTGTCTGATTGTGCTTTGTATAATTATGAAGACTGGTTTCGTGTACGACATACAAAACAGTTCAGATTTTACACGTCATGTACATGACATGAAGAGACGTTTGTGTTTTTGTTTTCTTTCATACCTCCACGTGTGTGTAACCCCATCTACATGTAAGAAGAATCCAGTTGTACTAAGGTTTTTCTAACCTAAAATATTTCTTCTTGTATCTCCTTTGCCTTCGTACAGTGGACTCTCGTTATAACAAACACTGTTATCTGTTATAACAAATTCTCATTGTAACAAAGTAATTTCCTTACTCCAAAGGTCAACATTTGTTATTCTTCTTTGTTGTTGTTCAAGCCCTTACACAGAAATGATTTTAAAATTTGCATAGATGTAATAAAGTGATTTCAGTGGTCCACCAAGAGTTTGAAATACATTGTATGAGAGTCCACTGTACATAAAGTTTGTGAGGAAAAACAGGCAAAATTAGGTACTTCAATACGTACTGATAATGATGAAATGTGGTCACTGGCCGGATAGAAAAGTAGTATTTGCAATTACACATGTCATGAGAAATTATGGATCAAGAGGAGATTGCAAATGTGCTCTTAGAAGCCGAGTATGCATATCTCAGCACTAATCTGCGAGTTCTTTGTCTTAGCCATGTGTGATAGGAATGAAGTGGAAAAGCAATAAGATTAGTTAACAAACTGCAATGGGTGAAAGTGGCGACCTTTTCCAGTGTTCTTGTTCTACCAGACTCACTTCTTCCTGGCCAATACTATGTCATAGCAAATATCACAATGTGGGATCTCGTTAAAAAGAGGTCGGATATACAAATTGTAGCAGGACCCTCTTTGAAAATAACAAGGTGATTTTGCAAGTCCCAACGTTATATACTGTTTTCGTACCCTTGTATATTGAGAAACCTGATATAACAAGGTAATTGTCATGATTTTTAGTTTCTCCTTATAACGAGATTTGCCTGAAATACTTGGTGAAGAATTGGGTCTGCTGCTACACATATTCCTTCATTAATCGTGATAAGCATACTCACATCACAGCAGGATTCTCTTACATTTTCCCTCCACGGCGTCTTACATTTTGATGGGTAATATTTTTACTTTTTTAAACCTTTTTTATTGTATGTCTTGTCATGCAAGGAACTGTTAGCATTCGTAAATGTATAGATTGTGTTTATTTCTGTATTTGTTGTATTCATTGAATACACCGTTTGTGTCTGCAGCATGACTCATACTCTGACATCTCAATGCACTAAAAGTGTGAATCATGTTCAGGCTGTGGCTCTTAAAACTGCTCAGCATTTGACTGCTTACTCTTGACAGTTTGGCTCTTTGGAAGTTTTGGCAATTCACTGCACTGAATTTTTGTTATCCTTTCCCATAAAAAAAAAAAAAAAAATTGTGCAACTGTGATGCAGAAAGTACACGTGTAGTATTAAATGTAATAGATATGCCTCATGGAGTGGTCACATATTCAAAAGACAATTATTGAAAAAGTTAAGAAAGCACTGCCAGTATCAAAGTATGGCAAGTACTTGTACAGTGATTCTTATACCATGCTTTTCCAATACATGCATGCACTGCATTTTGTAATTTGTTATTTTGTTTTGGAGATAAATTGGCATCTATTCATTAACAGTGTTGTTGTTCCCTAACCCCCCCCCCCCCCAAAAAAAAAAAAAAGAAAAGATGATCAGTTATATTCTTTGTAATACCTATGGAAATATTATGTAATAATATTCATGAAGTGGAGACATATGAATGAACCCTGAGGTCTAACTCATCTACAGTGACATTTGCACATTTTACGGCAACATTGGACCCTGTGTTGTCATTATTCCGTGGCCTAGTTATATTGAAGTTATTAATTATATACGTGTAGGAACACTACGGACTTGCAATGAAGAATGCATCAAATATTTCCGCAGTTATCATATATCATGTTTTGAACATTCAGTGCCAGGCCATACATGTAACTCTGATTCAGCTTCTAAAACCAAGCCTGGCACCAGACATTCGTATGTTTGCTTTTTGAGGACCTCTTGTATTAACTCTGTTCAGAACTAATTAAACTTATCTCACTCAAGATATCTCAAGTAGCTGGAGGTACATATATGTGTCATCGAGTCAAATGCATACAATCGTTCTCTTTTAAAGTGTTCTTTAACCCAAGACTGAACTACAATGTATCCCTTTAATTATAGCAATATTGTTTTGAGCAATTGACTGTTATTCCTTACCATTTTTTTTTGCAAATGTAAGATATTTAAAGAGTGCCTTGTAGTCAGCAACCATTATGTTACTCAAATTACTTAACATAGGAGTGAAAGTTTGTACTTCACATGACAGAAATGTTTATGTAGTCAATAGTGTGCATTAACAATTCAAAATTGTGGAGGGAGAATCCACCTCAAGGAGGAAAAAAAAAAAGTTCCAGAATGAAATAAACGCAATCAAAGTAATAGATCGGCACAAGTTTAAACAACATCAGTTACAGTGCATTCCCATGATAACGAACACAGTTAATACGAAATTTCCGTTATGAAATCAAAATTCAGGTCTCAAAATTATCAATAAAATAGCTGTATGTACATTGTATTATGTTGTTCAGTTATAATGAAAGAGAACCGCCAGCCCTGAGGACTTTGTTATAACGGGAGTACACTTGTTCATGGTTAGAAAACTGGAAGAGATACAAATGTAGATTGCTCTTTGATTTTATCTAATTTCAGTGAAACTGTGATTGATCTATGACCTTTTCTTATTGTTCTATTCATGCAATGTAAATCTCCTTGGCATGCATTCTCTCTTTAGACTAATTCACAACGTGTTGCTGAAAATATTCATCTGATTGGAATGCCAACTGGATAAAAGTTCATTTTGTCACAATCAGTTGCAATTTACCCATTTGATTAGACTTTTGCATACTGGATCTGTACACTTCTTCAGAAGAAGCCCAGTAGGTGAAAATCTTATCAAACAGGTAAATTGCAACTGATTGTGACAAAATGAACTTTTATCCAATTTACAACATTGTGTACAGAGTGTGGTACAATGTAGACTGATGAACAGAGGAAGTGATTTTTCATGCTGCAGCATATCATGAAAGTTGTAAAGGGAGTACTTTTCTTGTTCACATTCATGTTAAATTATAGGCTGTGATGGTTACATTGCGTATGCATGACAATCAAGATGTCGTTTAGATGTGAAATGAGAAGTAATCGACACTGCTGTAGTCACATTAAATTTGCCTGTCTTGCGCAGTTTAGTACAGAAAACAAGTGGAATGTGTGGTATTTTACTCGCTCAGATGTCAAGGAGAGGTGGTGTGTGTGTGGTTTTTTTTTTCAGGATATTTCTAGAACTCAGGTACAACCATGTATATATGATATATATATATATATATATATATATATATATATATATATATATATATGTTTATTTATTTATTTGTTTGTATATACATTGTACAGTATATGTATATTTTTTTTTGAGGGGGGGGGGGTGGGGGGGACAAATTCCAACATTGTGCTAGTGAGAAGTGATGTGTACTAATGATAATATGTGACCGTGCACCTCAAAATGAACATAAAGTCGCACACACTGATTTTGCATGAGGACTGAAAATAAGTGAAATAGGTCAACCTAGCCGAACTTGACTTTTTCATATTTTCTGAAAGAGCGGGTCTTCTTTTACATTATGCTAAAATTTGGTATCATAAAACGGACAGGAAAGTGTGCTTTTTAGCAGTTTGTCTCTAACATTTTTAGTAGAATAGGGTGTGTCTTTAGAATCCCTTTTTCATTTCTGAAAAACCTTGTCCACACTCTTCACTTTCAACTCTAATAACTTTTGAAAAGATAGTGCTACTGCTTTGAAAGTTGGCATTGATTATGGACATAATGTGTTAATGAGGCATGCTTAATTTCAGTTTAATCTGATAATCCCTTCATTGTTGTTACTCTGGTGGTTTACTTCCTGTTTTTTGTCCCATTCATCGCACAGCCAGCACGCTTTGGTAAAGATTAAGCGCTTGAATAGACACTGTACTTCAGAGCCTCTTCTCTCAATTCACACTTTTCCTGAGTTTGTGCTTTCTTTCCAATATCTAGATAGGTTAGGAGAGTCCATTTGATTTGAGTTATACATCATTTTAAAGCTTAAAGTCTGCTCTTTCAGAATATGGTCTTAACTAAAAATTTATGTCTGGCGACTTTTTGTTTGTTTTGAGGTGCAGGGTCACATATCGTTACCATAAGAAGAAATAATATTACTGATATAGTATTGTACATTGTGTGCCATTATCCTTGTCATCAAAGGATACATGTGGAAAGCTTTGTCCCTGAAGAGTGGCGACAAAATTTGGCCAAATTAGATAGTTTCTTGGTCTGAGATATGATTGATAAATCAGTTCATGAAGCAATTAGCTGGTTAAAACTTTTCCTCAATGTGATCACAATCCTTTATAAGGATGTGCAAAGTAGTGGAAAGGGGAGCAGCACTCATTACTATTTTTTCCTCCTCTTTATAAGACAAAATCACAAAGAGAGGGTCAGCCTTAGAAAGTAATTCTGCATAAATTAGCCAAACTGCATCTTCATATAGCAAGACAGATGAGAGACAAAAGAATGAAAATAGATGTACCTGGTAAGCGAGGGGCAAGTCATTTACATGTAGTGACACAAAGTTTACTATTATGTCTATTAATACAATATACAGTGCACTCCCATTATAACGAACAAGGTCATAACAAAATTCCTGTATAATACAACAAAGTAAAAATTCAGTTCCCAACATTATCTGCTCTGATTTTTTGTTTATTTGTTCGGTTATAATGAAATTTCAATATTAAATAGCGAAAGAAAATTGCCGGTCCCGAAGACTTCATAATAACAAGAGTCCATTTCATTCAAAAACTAATGAATTAATTGCCCCATCAAATATCATCCTTGGACCCAGTTTGGTGAAATTTGCTTCACCCAGTCTTGAGTCATTGCATAAACAGATATATTTTAGGATTTGACCTTGACTTTTGACCTTTGACCTCTGGCCGAATCACTAAAAACTAATCAAGTAATTGCCCAATCATATGTCATCTTTGGACAAAGTTTGGGAAACTTTGCTTCATTCAGTCTTGAGTTATCGCGATAACGGATACAATTTCATGATTTGACCTTGACCTTTGATCCTTGACCTTGGTGGATTTCACCCAAAATCTAATCAAGTAATTGCCCCACCATACTTTACACCTGGACCAAGTTTGGTAAAATTCCATTCAATATTACTCAAGTTATCGCGTAAACAAATGCGGACGGACGGACGGACAGACAACCCGAAAACATAATGCCTCCGGCACCCTTCGGGCGGAGGCATAAAAATCCCAGCAGAACAGTGCAAAAATCATCAAAATTGGAAAAGAAATAAGGAAGTTGTGACATTTTTCACAAAACACTTCTTTACTAGATGTTATGAATATTCTAATCAGCCACTTGATGATGTCATGCTCTCACAATTTCTCATCAAATTTATAATATACAGAAATGACAATTACATGTATTTCATATTTCAGCTGTAACAAATATAAAACTTGCCTTAAAACCACCCACAATAAAGAGAACAATATTACCTCTGATACATTTTGGTATGGGAATATGCTTTTACCTGTATCAGCTACAAATAATTTGTCAAAATTTCATATAAACTATAACATACATGAAAAATTGTGAGGGCATGACAACAAATTGCTCATTTTAATACTCATATGGAGTGGTCAAGAAATGTTTTCAAAAAAAAAAAATGTGAAATTTCAAAATGTCATATCTCATCTTAAAGGGACTGTACAGTACTGGTTGAAGTAAGGATTCATGTTTTGAACATTCCTAAGTGAGATAATGAAAAGCCTCTTATGAAATATGAAAAAGCATGTAATTTTAAGAAGGATTCAACGTTTATTTGATGAAAATTGGTTTTCAATTGGCCGAGATATCCCAAAAAGTGCTAATAATAAAAGGCAACATGCCCTAACTTTATTAGTACAGTTGTATCTCTTTGTTTCACCTTGTTTTTGGATATCTCAGCTATTTCAAAACCGATTTTCATCGAATAAACTTTTGATACCCCTTAGAACTGCATGCTCCTTCACATCTCATAGAGTGGTTTCTGAATATCTCACAAAACGTTAAAGGCTAAATCTTCACCTCGACCAGAACTGTACACACCCTTTAATTTCTTTTCAGATTTTTGTCATCTTCGGAAAGTTCTGTTAGGGTTTTTTTTTTCTTTTGGAGTTAATCTATTTTTGGGGTGGATTTCCTCTTTAAGAGAAGCACTCTTTGCTCATCACAGCCATTAAGAAATAGAAATGCAAGCAGACAATTTTTTCATTGAAAAAAAATATGAATGACACAGTGTATTTATTTCTTTAGGTGAAACATCATTAATACTGGTGTGAGGTGTATAAAATCATATTTGACAAACAGACTGAGTGTAATTGCACCAAAAGTTCTTGTGGTGGAGACATCATATATTCAATTTCAGTGTGGCATACATTTTACACGCACTATACATTAATATTTTATCATCTTAAAGTGATAATCATCACATGAAAACTTAACTTGACAAGTAATTACTGAATTGATCTGTGCTTTCTGAAAAAAAAAAAAAAAAACCATTTCATATTTCTGAGTAAAAATAGTCGCCCTCATGTCCCTGCTCTATAGCATATGTGCCACATGTGTACACGTTTTTCACCTCCAACATAACAGTGACAATTCATTTTAACGATCTATATAATTTTCTTCCATTATACAAATTGAGTCCTCTGAAAATTATTACTGGGGAAAAAAAAAAAAAATTTTGGTTCATTGGTCTTGGAAGCTTTGGTGGAATTCCTTGACTGTCGTTACAGTGATAGGACTAAATATTTTTTTAATTCAGTGATTTGTGAGCAATGAATTGTACACATTTTTAAACTATTGCCCACTTCTGCTAAAATTTAGTTTGATCTGTTGCTCTTAATTCAGAAAGTTTATACATACAAAATCTGTCCAGGAGATAAAACTAATGTACCATAAAGAAATAGCAAAATGTTTGTATCATGTTATGCTGTGTAGTAGTTGGAAGTTTTGTGGAAGAATCACATTTCTGTTCTTTAAATAATTTATGTCATAATATACTGCAAGAGGTACATCTAGACTACAATTCAAGTGATTTCATGGGTTTTGCAAGAAATTTTGCCACACCCTACCTGTTCTCATACAACATATGAGACTGCATACATTAATTCCTACTTGTATTGGCTGCGCTCAAAACATACAGGACCAGCAAAACACATTCAAAGTTAATGTTCTGTTTGTGCGTTCAATCACGTGAATGAAGTACACCACTTCAAGGTTTTAGCACCCATGGCCACCAAGTTTTGGCACTAATGATGATTTCATCCATGTTGAAAGAGAACTTCGCCAAAACAGTAACTTACAATCAGTATGGTAATGTAACCATCACAGCAATAAGTGGAAATGCTGAGGACTGAATGGCACATGCTGAGGTAACATACAAGGTAGAACTGGTTATCTGACACCACATGCAATGTCTTGTTCCATTATGAATAGAGACCATTCAATATTTGTTTTATAAAATACCTCAGATATTAAGTGGTACGGTCACAGAAGTACTTTACATGGTTGGTGATGTCACTGTGTAATACTCACAACCCCTCTTGACAACACTTGACAGCAAATTGTGTGATAGTACTCATTTAGTGGATGTCGTAAGTACTGGACCAATCAGGTAGCAAGATTTTTTTTCTCATTGTTAGTTACGGTAGAGTACTGCAATGGTACTTGTACATTCTCAATTGCAACTGGGCCATGAAAAGTATGACTGGCATTAAATTACGATTTCTGACTCTTAAAGCATGGAGTTATCAGTGACATATTCACTGATCAAACATGTGAGAGATCTTTTGGGAGCACTACATTCAAGTATATCAACTTGGAAACCTTCAGTGGAATTGGAAAAGACTAATAAATATTCATCCCAGATTACAATATGTAGAAAAACGATGGAATACATACGATACATGAACACCAAAAGAAATAATTTAATCCTCCATGGAATACAACTGTACTTGGCAAGATGAATATTTTTTTTTTCATATTTGGTGGATACAGAATATTTGATCATCAGAATATATCAGTTCACAGCACCTGAAATACAAAATGTATACACATGTATTGTATAAAATCTTAAACAAATATAAAACCCATTGTGATACAACAATTTACTGAAAAGATATGTGAGGTGAGGCACAACACCGAAACTACCTTTAATAGTTACAGTGTGATCATGTTCTCAGATTATTTCTAGAGAGGTACCAGAAGCTGTACATCAAGCAGTCTAGATCAGTGAAAGAGTGACACCCCTTGAATACCATCTACAATAATTTTGAACACTTTCAATAAAACAGTCTTTGATCAGAGCCGATTCTGGAATATGTCATAAGGATGTGCTCCTCGAATGGGGCTGAAGTCAGTGTATAATACTTGGTGAAAACCAACCTCTCAAACTCATTTCTACATAATATGGAACTTGCACATTCTGCAAGTTCTTACCAGACCACAAATGCTACACTTTCTCTGCACGGAAGACTACAGTTTTTGTTCATGCTCTAAATTATTCACAATGAATTTGTATATTTTGTTCTTTTCACATATCTTTAATTCTGTGTGTATAGTAAAAACAAGCAAACTTGAAACATAAGACTTGATATGGTATGGACATTGCACTTCAATAGAATTGTTCACATGTATACACTGAGTGTTGAATTTGTACAGTGTATAGCATTCCTCAGGTAAGGAAAGTTATCAAAAGAAATCCCTTCATTACTGAAATAAGATGCAAAAAAAAAACAAAAAAATAACATAACATATAACATAAAAAACAAACACACAACACAACCTGTTGGCATCAAAATCAATTATTCCAATTTCAACAACTGAGAGGGTTCAACACATAGACCAGCCTCTTGGTTGACATTGTGAGGTAATTGGGACCTCCATTATTGCACTTGATAAAAGTCTTCCCCATATACTGGGGAGAAAAGAAGAAGAACTGAAGCCATTACAGCTCTTTTACCCATCTAAGGCATGACAGTGTACCAGGGCTGCCAACAACATTTGCCCATCAAAATCAGAAAGATTCCAAACAGCGATCACAGAGGTACAACATGTATTTGCATCTCAATGGGCAACACAATTCCTGAATCAGGAAGATTTTGAATTCCCTCGTCTAGATGTAAGGAGATATGAAAGTTTTCAGGTAGTGTCCTGCAGAATCGGGGTGACTTGGCAGCTTCAGTATATGCACGCTAGACCTTTTCTCCATATGACAACTGATGCCACTTCTTGAATACCTGCAATGAACACAATGGACGATCAATTCTAACAATATGAACTATCTAACAAGTATTGCAAGTAACAGAATTTAGAATGCAAAACCCACTGCACAAAGACCCACAAATTACACATAAATGTCTCATGACCATTCAGACAATATCAAAGTTTGTTTGATTTTTTTTTTCCATAACTCGGTACAAATTCTGACGGCAAGGCAACAGTGGGTAATCTTATGATAAGCTTGAGCCATCATCTCAGACACTACTTATGTCATCTTTTCTCAAAAGGATGCAGTTGTGCATTTCTAATATCATATAAATCATTTATCCATGCAAACTGAGGAAAGGCATTACATGCTGAGACTAGAAATGTCGCTATGGCGACTGGTATGCCTCCGCCATAATGCATGATTCTCCTAATAGGTCTATACTACATGAGGACAATGTGTTATTACATTGTTAACTGGCAAAATATTAAAATGACAAGTTGGTCACAAATGTGTTAAATGTTCACCTTCCTTGACCTAGGTCTAATTGGATGAATAGGAGAGCATGTATTTGGGGATTTAAGGACTTTAACTTGACTTTGACCCATTCATAAATTTATTCACTGAGCAATTTTCAAGGTATGGAGAAAAAGTGCAATTTCTGTATTGAAAAGTACATTGTCACCATTTTCATTTGGCCTTTGACCCTAAAATTCATAGGATAATCACTGTCAGGCAGAACATGTTGAGAAATATGTATAAAGAGTAAAGATAACTTGAGCCAATTCCGAGATATGGAGGAAAAAGTTAGTTCAGTACTTTCCCTTGATCTTTGACCTTTTGACCTTGAGGCAAAAAAAAAAGAGGAAAGTTTCCAAAGAATCTCTATTAGGTTATACATGTATACACCAAGTGTAAAATAAAATAATCCTGCTGGCATTGCATAAATATGAGGGAAATGGTAAAATTGTGAAGTGTTGCACTTGACCTTTGACCCCTGACCTTTGACCCCATGAACCCTAAATGCTCTAGGTAATCACTGCCAGTCAGTACATGTAAATATACTATGTTCCATGAAGATACCTTGAACAATTTCCAAGTTATGGAGGAAAAAGTGAAGTTTTGATATTCTTACTTGACCTTTTGACCTTTGACCTTTGACCTCATGACCCCAAACTTTCACCAGCGAATCTTAATTGGGTAATACATGTATACACTAAGTTTCAAGAAAATATTTTCAGGCATTGCATAGATTTGGTGGAAATAGTGAAATTTTACGTATTTGACCTTGACCTTTTGACCTTTGACCTTGAGCATGTGCATCCAAAAGTTGATAGGCACAACTTCACCCCCTAATACACACACATGCTAAGTTTCATAAGGATACCTCAAAAGGTTTTTTAGTTATGCTGTCCACAAAATTCATTACGGACGGACGGAAGGACGGAAGGACGGACGGACGGACAACCCGAAAACATAATGCCTCCGGCACCACTTCGTGGCGGAGGCATAAAAAAGGGCAAGAAAACTTGCGCTTATAGTATCAACAGTATACAAGTCAGGTCACTTTTCTTCTCATTACTAAATATCCACAGATGACACCATTCTGATATCGCTAACACACGAATCCATCACATTCAAGGACGATTACCTTGGCAACCAGGATGCGATCTTCTTCCTCCAGCATCCTCCTCGAGACCTGTTCCTGGATGAAAAGCTTTCTCCATGCCTTCCATGATCTCCGCAAGCTCCAGTATCGAGCCTGTCAAGAGGACATCATGGGATTTGATGATGATGATGATGATGACTGATTTTATATCAAGCAGGGTTTAGATGTGCTGCCTGTATACTTAAATAAAGTGTTAAATCTAAAAATCTGGAAACACTGGAAATTAAGTGAATCCAGTTTGATTCAAACTGTGAATTGTTACCAACTACTCATCAAGTAGCAAAAATCACCAGGCTAAACTTGATGTTGGATTTTCATCACATTAGGAGTGCTTGAATCAAATCTTGAACTAAAATAGTTCTGCATGCATGCAGGAATGAAGATGTCAAGAACAGAAGTCACATAAGCACACCTTGAACTCTTACCGAGACAGTAGACAAAATCATCCAGTGATTGTAGTAAACTTTTCCACCTGACAGGCATTTGCATTAGATATCAGATAACTGCAGTGCACATATACAAGTGTATGCAATACTCTACTGTACCACATACACTCTATAAGCCCAACACAGCTCCCAGTGAAGTCACTCCCATACAAGACGACAGTAGCACCTATTTATGGGTCTGTAGGGTACTGTGATGTACATTCCAATGCAAACCAATCAAACCTTCATTAACCCGTTGAGGACGAACTGATTTTGCTATAACACGCATTTCCCATTGACACCTGCCCGAGTGTATTCAGGATTAGTCTTCAGTTGGTTAGCAGATGCCCTGAAAATCACATCCTTTATTGTGTGACATGCTGACTCTAAACAGACAATGGCATAGAAATTTGCCAATCTTATATAAGTGAAAAGTAGTAGGAGTACCTCATTTATACTCACCACTGCTTCTGAGACCATCCTCTGGTACACACGACCCTTCCACAGCCCCCAATACTTCATCTCCAAGAACCTCTTCCGCTTCTCCCATCTCGACCACACGAGGGCAGCCTTCCACTGTCTGAACTGTCTTCGCCTACGAAAGGTAGGAAAAAGAAGGACGACATATAAAAAACATCGCTCATTAGCACAGAGTCATCAATCCCATTCAGAATCAATTGTAACTTTCCAGATTGGTTCAAAACCCCAAAAACTCAGTCTGTTCCATGCCACATTGCTACAATACAGATGAAAAGATAATTCCTTTGTTCTTGTTTATTTTCATCACACAATTAAGAAAAAAAAAATCATAAACATAACAGAGAAGATACTGGAGTGAAGCAGAAGTAAACTTGAAACTGACTGTCATTATATAAGTGAGCATGATGCCAGTTGGTAAATGATGTTACTTGATGAAACACTTCCAAAGAATGAAGGTTGGAAAAACTGTAAAATTTATTTTTTGAGTGTGAACATTTCTGCACATCTTACTTAAAGGTAAGCGGGGCAGATCATCTCTTCTTTCAAAGGTACGTCTGGAATTCACCATTCCCCAATATTCACTCATTCTTACAGTCAAAACATTGCAGTCACCACTGCATTTGTCATGCCATCATCAAATTAATCCAAATCGGACAAATACAGGGCATAATGACTTTACATTACATTGTAAATCATGTGATTCACTGCATGACCCTCACATGACTTGTCACATGACTTGTCACATGGCACAGCAGGCATCACTCACATGACTTGATGGCTCCAGTGCAGGTTTGCCAAGTCATCCAGGTCTTGCTCGTACTGTGCTATCAGCCGCCTGGTCTCCACCCGTCTCCTCCACTTCTTGATCACTCGCCAGCTCAGCAACCTCTCCCGCATCCTCCTCGCCTTCTCTTCCAGCACGGCAGTCCTCCAGCTCTCAAAACATCTGGGGTCAGAAACGAAAAACGATGGGACAATAGGACAATAAACTTGTAAACTTTCCCCAAGTGGAAAGTGAACGCACTGATAAAGTAAAGATGTTTGGATACTGAATCCATGCTACCTGCAGTAATTGCTTTCAAGGGCTGTAACAGTACTGATGATCACGTTAAAACATTGACATTTATGGTGGCAACGTAAGCCTGATGGTTTACAACTTACAGTGATCAAGATTCTGATGAAGGAGAAGTTGATAGCAAATGAGAGATGGGGTAAATTATGAGAATGATGATGACAATGATGATCATGATGATGCAGATGACTATCACAAGATTATAGTAATGGTGATGGAAATGATAATAACATAATGGATGATGGAGATGACAACAATAAGATGATGATGATGATGGCGGTGGTGGTGGTGGTGGTGATGATGATGATGATGATGATGATGATGATGATGATGTAGATGACTATCACAAGATTATAGTAATGGTGATGGAAATGATGATAACATAATGGATGATGGAGATGACAACAAGATGATGACGATGGTGGTGGTGATGATGATGATGATGATGATGGTGGTGATGATGATGATGATGGTGGTGATGATGATGATGATGATGTAGATGATTATCATAAGATTATAGTAATGGTGATGGAGATGATGATAAGATAATGGATGATGGAGATGACAACGACAAAATGATAAGATGATGACCGAACTGGCAGATAATTTCATAAAGGTGATGATGGTCTTGATGACAACAAATATGATACAGATGATGATGATGAAAGCAATGATAATGACAATCAAGGGTTATGATGATAGTGGCAAAGATGACAGAGAGCAGCTGGCACAGACACACAGAAATGCACAGGCAGGTAAAATCATCACTGACCATCTGATCAATATGATTCATGGTGACTGAGTGAATTATCATATCACTTGATAACATACTTTGCCATGATCTGATCCTCTTTTTCCTGACGACATGCATCCAGCCTAGTCTGCAGTTCTCTTGCCTTCCTGTATTCTTCCTCCCACTGCCTGAAAGCTGACCGGACGCGACGCTGATGCACCGTCTTCGTCATCTCTTGCTGAAGTGAGGTCAAGATTCTCTTCCTGGCAGTGAACGTCTTCCAACCGGAGATTATCCTGAAATGAAAGAAAAAAGGCAGAAGAACATCATGTTCTAAACTCTCGTGAGATCAGAGAAGGAGAACGGCAATGTATTTCAAGCTCACGTTTGTCATATCGCAACAGATTTATTACAACAGAAATGTAATTTGAAAATGTTTGACTTTGACAATCGCCGCACATAGGCCGCAGCCACACTTTGCAATCTGAAGTCTTGATAAACAGAAACTGCAGCTTAAACGCCAGTCTATGCAGTAAACTTTAACACTGGGTAGGTGTTTCCCTTTACGGTGACATCATACCTTCTCCTCAGAGCATCAGTGTGATGTTGCCTGGCAACCGTAGCCTTTCTGCTCTCCTCCCACCAGAGGGCAAAGGTCGCCTTCAGCGTGAAGTGGTTCTTGCGCGCTTGCATGCACTGCAGGATGATCCTCCTGTTGGAACGATCTGAAGACAAAAAAAAACAATAACAGCAACACATGAAACAGACAAAAAGGGAGAGTATTAGCAAGCTTGTTCCTACACCAGGGGCAAGTAAAAGTGAAGAAATATGAACCATGAGATGGCACGAGAGTGAAAAGACATATCCGTGCTGATGAGAGAAAACTGATAAGATACACTACTACAGATATTTGTCTAGTGATAAGAGATGTGTAGCAGATACTCATTTGGTTGGACTTTTGTCCAGTGAGGGGTGGACACTGGTTTGGAATCTTGTAGGTGAGTACAGAGCGACGTCAGGAAGGACTATCTTCCCAGACACCCATCACCCTTTTAAATCACTACACAATTTCACATTTATAATCTGAACATGTGCAGATATACAATGTAGGTCATTGCAGACCTTCTCTTGAAATTGACTTGTAACTGAAAATCTGGATACGTGTCTGTAGGTCTTCATGAAACCTGGGATATAGATATTCATGTAAGAACAAGGTGCATAACAGAATGTACACTCAGGTGAATGTGTATTCCTATCAACCAAATTAGCAAAAGACAGTCACACACCTCTTACATGTTGATTACCACTTTCTGCTTGGCTGTTTACTGCTCTTCTAAAAGATTATGCCATGTTTTGGTAAAGTCCATGACATGGTCCCAGGGAGGTCAGTGCAGACTAGGGCTAAATGTGAACTGGCTTATACATAGCCTATAACATAGCCAGAGGACGCAGCTATTGTCTTTGCTGTTATGCTAAGCATCTGATGCGGTGAGACAATTGTCTTTGCTAAGTGATACATCTGATGCGGGGAGACTACAAACAGTGGAAGCATCCACCGCCTATATCTACTCGTCTTGCTTTAGTCGTTGTTTTCTTATCATTGACTATGAATCAGTGGCAGTCTCCGCACGAAAAGCTGCCACTGATTCATAGTTGATAATATGAAAACAAAGCAAGACAAGTGGATATAGGTAGTGGATGCTTCATATGCATCGAGTGTTCATAGTCTCGCCGCATCAGACATATCGCTTAGCAAAGACAATAGTCTCACCACATCAAATGGTAAGAGTGATAGTAAAGACATACTTGTAGCTGCATCCTCCGCCTAGATTATAGGCTAGCTTGTACATGGAATGATGTAGTCATACGAGGCTGATGCAGCCAGGATACACTCACCCCTACTCCAGTCTCTGAGAACGCTGAAGACCTTTCCAGCGAGCTGCAAGTCTCTGCTTTCTCTAAGTCTGGCCACCTTGCATTTGTTTGCTGTCGCCTTCTTCCACTGAAGCCACGCCTGCATTCAAAATATTACCAGTCACGTTGACTCACTGAGAATCACACTTTAAAGAATTCAAGAAGCTCAAAAGTTGCATCACAGGTTCTTCAAACAGATTCACCTTTCAATCTCATGACTTCATCACCTTCTTTATGAGAATAACTATCAGTGATGAATTGACAACATCTCAGAAAATGAAGTTTTACTTGACTTTCATATGTCACTTATTCATTCAGAATATTACCAGTCACATTGACTTTACTGAGAATCACACTTGAAGAATTCGAGAAGCTCAAAAGTTGCATCACAGGTTCTTCAAACAGATTCATTTTTCGATCTCATGACTCTATCACCTTCTTTATGAGAATAACTATCAGTGAGGAATTGACAACATCTCAGAAAATGAAGTTTTACTTGACAATCTCAAGGTAGGGGAAGAAAAATACGCTGCACACACAGAACAGCAAAGGACCAGCATCAAAAGGAGAAGGACAAATTAAAACTTTTGAATTCACATCTATTTTCAGGACTTTCATTGATGTTTTCATTGAATAAAGCAATTCTGACAGAAGTATGGCAAGATCTTACATGAGTTTGCCTGTCTAAATGTTATCAAAGTGAATCAAATATATATCAGATTTCAGAAAATTTCTGTTCAAGATCATCGCCTTCCCTGACTGGACATTCACGATTCCATTTGACATCATGGAATGGTTTCAAGATGACACACACACACACACACACACAACAATGTGCAATTTGGCTAGTTTCCTACGTTACCATGGCAACAAGCTTCCGATGATGATCATGCTCCGCCTGTCTCTCCCGCTGTCTCCATCTCCAGTGGTAAAAGAAAGCCGACATTGTCTTCACATCCATCTCAACTTTGACCTTTCTGGCAGAAGCACAGAGTGCTGTCACATGACTTTGCTTTGTTTGCCACTTCCTGAAGTACTTGGAGAGCTGAAATATGAGATGAAATTTCACTCCTTTTGAAGTCAATGTCGCACTATCATATTCAGAATGTAGCAAAGGAGACTGAAATCAAAGTCAAAGTTCTTTCATTCCATCTTTTTTTTCTTGCTGTCTTCACTTCCATTTTTTTTTTATTTGCAAAGATATAGAAGGGAGAGCAAGAAACAAGAGGCCAAGTTACATTAAATTTCAATTCATTTTCTTCATTTCATCTTTGTTTTGCAAAGATATAGTTTGGAGGGCTGAATTAAGGGAACAGATTCAAGTAAATTTCATCCACTTCAAGTTATTACCTTCATTTCATCTTCATTTTGCAAAGATGTAGACAGGAGAGTTGAAATGAGAGACCATGTTTCTATAAACTTCAATCCATTCCATTTAATTTTCTTCATTTCGTTTCTAACTTTGTAGTAAGTATGAGGAAGGCATGCTGAGATATAAAAGCCTAATAAGTTTTTCATTCTATTTGAATTTTTTCCCCATTTTTATTTTAATCTCTTTAGCAACTCAGGAGGTGCTAAAATAATCCTGTAAAGTTAGCTATATCAATTTTTTATTTGGTATCTAGGAAAGCGGTACTACCACATGAGGACATGGACATTATGTCAAATTTTACGACAGATCATTCTTTGATTAATAATTCGAGGGCATGCATTGGTTTCAGTCTATGCCATCTAAAATTCCATTAAGACACTCAAAATTCAAGAAAAACAATTATGTTAAAGTAACCACCATGAAAGTGAATTTTCTTTCTAATCAAGGCAGCAATGTTATTCAACAGCATGATTACTTATCAAACAGAAGCTTGCATAAAAAAAAAAGTTTTGCAATTGTTTTAGTCTTCACATCATGTAGCAATAAATGAACGAATGAGGCAGAAAGATTGGACTGCTGCATTCACATTCTACCCTTAGTGCACACAGATCACAGATGTGTGTTTCATTTACTTCAGACTATCAAAGTTTGGGCACTGTTTGTACAAATGTAGATACCTAATCACATTCATGACTTGGCAAATGTGGTTTGTTTATTTACCAGGTTCTCTTGTTTGCTGTGAACAAACATTTGTTCCACGCTTGTGTGCTGCTGGGAGATGGTCAGAATACGCTTCCAGTTCAGAAATGAGCTGCAGAAACACAAAATTACAAGGTGAAATATCCTTCAACCACCTCATCAAAAGGAGATAAACAGCACACACATACAACAGAAACACACACACACAAATACAGGCACAAGCACTCACACAGCACTCATTTATTAAAGTGACCTATTTATTGTTGTGGAAAACTCTGATTTTTGGGTGAAAATGTTCAGTTGATACCATAACCTTTGACAGTTTGAGGTTTATCTTTAGATTGACCACTTCCACAAAACGATTTAACAGACACACACAAATTCGTTGATAATGTGGATAGACAAACTATCAAAACATTTCCCTGTTTTGTTATCTATGTATGCCATGTACACAGGGTTAAGCATTTCTGAATATCAGAAGTTGTGAAAGACACTGTCAATACTGACTCACATTGTACACTTAGCCTAACATTCTGGCACCTGTTCTGATTATGAACTATTATTTCTCTACCTATGGCACAGATGAATATTTACCTTCGCAAGAGTTTGTTGTCATGGTAACAAACTGCTAGCTGTCGACTGATGAGTGCCCTCTGCCACTGATGAAAGGCATCCCTGAGCTGACTCGTCTCAACCGATGCCGAGAAGACAGCATGGACTTCCTCCAGCTCCTGTGACCTCTTTACCACATGCCGCCACTTGGTGGCAGCAATCACGGCGAGTCGCCTACTGCGTTTTGCTTGCTCGTAGTGGGTCAGCCATGTTTCCAGAACCTAGAAAAAAAAAGATTGATATTGGACGTCTCCACTGGTATTTCAATTCTGTGATTTGATTCTCAATTTTATTTGAAATGTCACTTTGTGATTCTTTGTGATACAACGCATTGTTTTATCTGGGCATGGCCATGCAGAACAGCCTTTGACGGAGACAAGTACCATGCATTCCTCAGACATGCATCGAACATGTAGCATGAAGGAACCACACTTGGACCACACATGTTCCACACACAAACCAGACATGTATCACACATGTACCACACATGTACCACAACTGTTCCCCACATATACCACATATATACCACACATGATCCCCACATGAACCAGAGTAAACTTAATGCCAGACATGTATCAGACATACACCACACATGTACCATACATGTACCACACATAAACCACAGTCTTACCACACATGCACCACACATTTACGAGACATGCACCAAACAAGTACCAAACATGCACAGTACCATATCACACATACTTACCTTTTCTACAAGTTCTTTCTGTCTCAGTCTATCACGCTGCCTCTCCATCACAAAGTCTTTCCAGGCATACCATGCACCACACAGGGCTACCCTGGACTCTCTGGTTTGTCGTGCAGCAGCAAAGTGCTTTGTAATGTATGCCATCTTCCAGCGTCTGAAATACTGAGCTACTTCTCTGCTACGATTCACTGACTGGATGGAATCTAGCGCAGCTCTCTGGAACTTCAGTTTACGAGCAGTCTCTTTCCAGCTGGCAAAACATCTGCAAATGGAAAAAAATATTTGAAATATAATGCAAGAAACCAAGTGTAATATTGGCCCATTTTCATATGTGTCATCATTTACCTGTACAGCCTATAATGTAAATCTGACTTTCTCAAACATTCCACAACTTCATGAGCAAACATTCAGGCTGCAAAATTTAATCTCACAACCTGAGAACTTAGCATACATCTAACAAACCCTCTTCCTTTCTGACAACAAATAATCTCTTACCAATATCCTAAATTTCTAAAAAATTAAATTAGTCTTTAAAAAAATTCTCAAGTATTGTGTGGACAGTGTGCTCTCACTAGAAAAGAAAAATGAAATTGCGTTATGTCAAAAAAGTGTTAACACATTGATTTAATATTTTTGGCCTACATCTCCATCTAAATACAATGTAAAACACAAAGTCACGAACTAAGAGCCTAGCCAACACTGTCTAGTACAAACCTTGTGAGAATTTTTCTGTCGTGCAGAAGCTTGGCAGTGGTCACTTTCTCCAGCTCTGCCCTCCAACTGGCCCATCCTCTGCGCACGAGGGCAACGCTTCGCTGGTGGCTGACCATCTCCAGCGAGAGGCGGAGCTTGCGATTGGCCGCCGCCCACCGGTGCCACACCCTGACGATGAGGCAGAGGTGACTGTGTGCTGCGCTGTGGTAGTGAGAGTGGACCTGCTCCCTGCGGAGGAGTTGTGCCCTCCAGTGGTGGAAAGCCTGCAAATTTATGTGCCGGGGATGACATAGATGATAGGGAATTACCCTGCATCGGCATGGTGACTATGTTCCGTGATTTGCTGAAGTACATTTTGGACTTTTTGTGTCATTTATATGAGTGCATTTGCATGAACAGGTGTGTGTAGGTGCATGTAGCGAACTAATCAGTATCGAGACTCATTTTCCAGAGAACCCTATCATACATTGTTGTTCTTTCCTCAGTACTATGCCAAGGTTGAATCAATAACACAAAATACTTTGCTTTAGAATGTGTCTGCCATTCAGAAATCTAACTTTGGACCTTCTAACCAGAGTGCTTCAAGTGTTCTAAAAGGCTCTCAGATTTAACATCCACAATTTGATATTCTGGAAAAGAATATTATCGACCTCAGTTCTGAGGAAAGTCAATGCAGACTTGAGGTGCTCTATTCGAAAATCCAAAGTAACACTGCCAAGTTAAAGCATACCCTGCCATACATTTTGTGGTGCAAACATACTCTTCAAGTTAAAGGGGTTTTATTTCTTGCAACATTTCAAGATAAAGCTCACCAGTCTTTTCCTCCTCTTTTCTAGCAGGCTCCTAGCTGCTTCTTCTCGCCATCTCTTCTCTCTGTGCCAAGCCAGCCAAGCATTCAGGCATCTGTGAAAACAAGAACGAGTACCAAAACATGTGTCCTTTGGCGTGATAGTGTCAACACAACAAAGATTGATGTGGTGTATAATAGCAAGGGCATAGATTTGTTGAGATGTCTCTCATGCATTGCTTTGTCTATACATCCATCCATATGTTCATCCATCCATCCATATATTCATCCATCCATTCATCTGATCATCTATCCATCCATCCATCTATCTATTCATCTGTCCATACATCCATATATTCATCCATCTATATATTCATTCATCCATTTATCTATTCATCTGTCTATCCATCCATCCATATATTCATCTATCCATCCATATCATATTCATCCATCCATTTATCTAATCATTTGTCCATCCATTCATACATCTATTCATCCATTCATCTGCTTACCAGTCCATCCATCTACTCATCCACTCAGCCATATACCTTTCCATCAAATCATACATTCATCTGTCCACCAATCCACCTATCAATCCATCCATACATATAAACCATCTGTACATCCATACAGTGTATGTCCATTCTGCCATCAACCATTTCATCCATTCCAACAAACATCCTCTCAGGGCTGTTCCACTACTAAAGCATCTATCACTGTCACAAAAACATATGTGTATTGTGATGAATAAATGAAAAATCCTCCTTTTTTTTCAAGGTCTAATGATTAAACTTTAGCATACCTCTGCACAACGACCTTCTTGTGGAACAGATCAGCCTGCTTTAACTGCCACCATCGCAGCTTCCAGAACACCAAACACTCCCGTAGGTTTCTTCCTTGGATCTTGGTTTGGTGCGCAGCACACTTCTGAGACACGACTCGTGATTGGCTGATGTGTGCATCCCAAGATGGGACATGTCCAGTAGTGTACTGGCTTCTTAAGTACTGCCCAAAAGAGAAATAGTTTCATTGAAAACATATTGTCATTCAAATGCAGATATTGTGACAAATAGACTGGGCAATGATATCTTCAAGAGCTAAAATGGGTAAAAGGAAAGAGGAAATAGAATTTATGTTGCCTTGCAGCACATTCCTTTCTTGTTACCAGGCGGTGAAAACACTAAAATCAAGGCTACAGTAATAAGAACTCCCAGGGAATTACAGATTTTACAAATTAAAACACAGGTATGGGATAGGAGGGCATACAACTGATGAACCCTGCATTTGGTGGGACTCCATACACTGAATACACTGCAAACCCAGTAAAGAGATTGTCTTACTACAAAACCATCTCATACTTTTGTGACACCGGACACATTCTGTCTAACAAATCGACGGGGAAACATGGTACATACAATACAATTAAAGATGCCTTGCCCACCTTTTTCATTTTTGCACGGTAAGTAATTTGTACTGTTAAAGTGGATATTTTCGCATGACTAATTTTGCACGCTTGGCCGGGTGAGAATAATTTCGCACGTTTTTAATTCCCTGAAATCAGAGACATCAACTATTGGAACATATGGCAAAGCAAAAATATTTGAGTGTTTTTATTTTTGCGCTATTTTCTGGTTGCGCAAAATGCGCGAAAATTTCAACATCGCGAAAATTTCCACTTCTACAGCACAGGATAACTCCTCTTCAAAGCATTTTGATTCACTTTGAAAGAGGAAAATGAGATAATTACCATTCAAAACAGATTTCAAATGCATGGATGTCAGTGACTCCAGAGATGGCAGCTGTTAGACTATACTCGAGCAAATTTCTAAAACTGGGCAGAAAATGGTTAATCAACAGCTGGCATGGGACTTTATGATGCTCACCTGGTCTTTCCATGTGTTCCATGCATACTTGAGTCTGCTCACAGCAGCATGCTCACTGGCCTCTGATTCCTGTACCTCCCTCTTTGCCTGTAGGTGCTTGACTGTAGACCACCTGTGTATGCACTTCCTAAGAAGCACCTTGTCCTGTGCACATATTGATACATTTCATGAATACAAGATCTCAACACAATGCAAATGATGAAAGAAAGCCTTTAGTATGAACCTGCTATGTGTACAATTTATTCATCATAAAACTATTCAGTATGTCCATGCACACACCTATGCTATCGCCTGAGAAGATGGGTAATTACCCATGCACAAACATGTATGTTTGAATTTAAATATGTTTAATCACGTGTATAATGCACAAATGTCGACATAAATGTCTATTAAAAAGTACATGCATATGACTAAACATGACTAAACATAAGCAGATAGGAGTAAAACAGTTGATGTAAATGAACTACTGTATACGCTATAATTTTTGCGTACATAAATTTTCGCGAATTGCCGATGTCACACATTTTCGCGAGTGGTTAAATTCGCGATTGGGGGACCAGAGAAAATATGACGTGGCAAAGAAAGTGTGAATTTTCAACTTACTAACATATAAGAATGATACTAGTTATACACTGCATGAAAAAGACTTGCCAAACTCTGCAAACTAGTAAGTTAGAATTTCAACATTTTTGAAGTGGAAAGTCTATTGCGCTAGATTTCTGACGAGTGGTCCCCTTGCGATAATGGATTGGCTCTCTACAGTATTCGTAAGTAGACGTGGACGTGCGTAAACAAGCTTAGCCAGTATGGTCTGTTCGGTAAGCCGTGACATGGTATTCTAGTACTGAAATGTTCGTATCATCAAGGCAAGGGATTCATTTTGGAAGGTAATATTTTCGCGTGTCGTTAATTTCGCGAATAGCTCCCGACTCGCGAAATTCGCGAAAATAAAACCCCCGCGAAATATATAGCGTATACAGTAATATTGATTGATCGACACTGAGTTTAAAGATGTGTGCCTCCCCCACAAAGTTTCCTGACCCCCTGATTCTTATCCATCACCATATCCATTCAAATCATGCATCAGTCTACCAACCATTCTACCCATGCATTATTTCTGGCTACTGGGCAGTAAATTCATCTATGTAAACATGGCCCATCCATGTCAGAGCATCTTGCCTCTACTGACCGACATTCAAAAGTGGGGACTGTCATAACTTCACCATAAATGCGTGTTCACTTCAAATGCAAGGCGATCAAATGAGATGTATAAAAGTCATCAAGAAACACAAGGTAAAAGAGATTTTCTCTTTACTGTTACTCTCTGAGAATAAGATCACATACTAGACTATGTTGTCATAAATACCAAGTGAAAAAGAAGGAACTAGCCTGAGATTTGAACCCATGCCACTAACCAGGGGCGGATCCAGGAATTCTGTAAAGGGGGGGGGGGGGGGGGGGGGCGCAACTAATATTTCTGGTGCCACTTCCGGGTTTCATTTCATTTTTTTCTTTTTATTTCTTTTGTTTTTAACGAAAAATAAAGGGGGCGTGCGCCGGTTGCGCCCCCTTCTGGATCCGCCACTGCTAACTACTTACTGGGCACCAGAACTATCAACTGAGTTGAAGCCAGTCCGTGGTGGTAACATGATTTTTGAACAAATACCTACTGCCTCACCTCTCTTTCATTCTCTCTTGCCTCTATTCATAATTCATTGGTCTCCTCCAGAAATGCAAGTTATAAATGGACAGAATTTATCTTTTTGTTTGTTTGTTTTTTTTTTGCAGAGAGAATATAGTTATAGAGGGTTTTTGTTTGTTTGGTTGGTTGTTTTGTTTTTGTTTTGTTTTTTGCTGTTATTCTATGTGACTAACATTGTGTGCTCAATCTGTAATACTAATGTAAGGCATTAAATCAGTGTTTGTACACACAATCGCACACTCCATAATTTCATACTTACATAATGATTTGAAGCCATTTGGTTCTTCCAAGCCACCCGCTGCCAGTGCATGAAAGAATCTCTGAGCAGTCTGGCAGCCATGCTACGTTGAACCAGCCGACAGTAGTGTCTCTGCGCCTTACGCTTTCGGACAACCTCCAGCCACTGGTAGAAGGCCGCACTGGCGGGCCACAGACGCAGCCGTAGAATCACAGATGTGAGGTACGCCTACAGATCAAAATCATTAGGGTGTACCATTCATTCGTTTGTTTCATTTCCAGAAAAAGATGGCTGGAGAGCACATATTCAGCTGCAATAGCTGGTCTTCAGTGGGGTCCAGTTAGATGTGAGGCAGGACCACGTCAGGGGGTTAAACACCCTGCTCTTTGCGATGAATATTAATGAAGCAGGATTTTTTATGTGCAAGAGTTGAGACTCTCTCACACATGGGACATCCATTCTATGTCCTATCCGAGGGACAGAGTGTTTTGCCTCTTACTAGAGGGGATGGTGTGATCACACAAAATATGTATTGTGGCCTCAAAGTAGAATTAGTTGCAAATGATCTTACACGTCATAAAAGACACTGCTTACAGCATTTTCGACCAAACCTGCCATAAGTGTACATATGATTTGAATAGACAATATCTCTGCATCTTGATACCACCTAAAGTCTACATAGTAGGGCTACAAACAATTGCTTCCTGAGCAAAATGGAACTTTTCCATCTGACTGAATGTGATGGCAGACAGAGAAACTCTTGCTTAGAGTAAATACCGTAAGCACAAAATGCCATGGTAAAAAAAAAAAAAATAATAATAATAATCTGAGTGTCTTTAGTCAATGCTGAAATGCAGTTTATGGATGCTCCTTTTGCTCCTTTTGTTATGACAAGTATCAGGCAGCTCATGTAATTAGCTCATTTCAAACAGGTTGGTCTGAAGAAAAAGTATCATTATGTAATGCCAGCAATGACTTACTCATGTAACAGCGCAACAGAGAAGTTTTACATGTGAACTGTAAACAGATGTTTAGAAACGTTAATACAATAAATGACCTTGGTGTTGTTGAGCTGAAATTGAATTCCATACTGGCAAATTGGCTGAAAAAGAAAGTGACTTATATCACACTTACTCTTCTGTTCTTGATGATGGATGCAGTACAGAGATGGCTGCCATGGCCAAGCGACTCTGGTGAAGTGCAGCTGCTACTTGTGAGAGGTATGCAGGTGTCTCCATCATAGTCATCAGCATCTGTACCATCTCCATCTTCATCAAAGACACTCTCGTCATCCTCATCTCCTTTGTCTTTATCCGCCTCCTCCTCCTCCTCCTCTGCCTCCTCCTCCTCCTCTGCCTCCTCCGCCTCCTCCTCCTCCTCTTTCTCCTTCTCCTCCTTCCCCTCCTCCTCCTCCTCCTCCTCCTTAGCATCAGCACAACATCCACTGGGTCTCCCCATCACCATCACTCTATGGTCATAGGCCTCATTGTGGCTATAGTAGAGTGACCTTTCTACTTGCACCTGTTTCTTTTCAGTGTACGTTCTTTTCGTGAGGGACAACAGGTCATCAGTCAGCATGTGGGTCCCAGATCCGCTTGGTGATGTTGCCGCATGATAGCCATTGCGAAAACCACGAGGTCCAATATTTCTCAAGTTGGAGTAGCGTCCTTCGTCGAAGCAGAGATGCCCTTGAAGATTACCCTCCTTGAATCGGTTCTGCCAAAATGATGCATTTGATTGCATCACATTATTGCTGTTATTCGAGTGAGGCGAGTGCATCTCCACGGCAACGCTCGAGGTGCTCTTCACACTCCTGACCGAGGCACTCTCACTGCTCACTTCCAGCTGTCTGTCGCCAAGGTGGTGGAACAGTCCATTCCCAGAGTAGCCACTGTCTGCGACGGAGGACCTCCCGAGGCAGCTCGGCTGGGACTCCGCACTGCGGGTGGAGGACGAATGACCCTCCTCCAGACTCACCACTGACCCATCAACCGACTCGTTCTGACTCCCGACTTCCACTTCTTCCAGGAACATGGGGCCAGCGGTTTCAGGGAAGTTCAGTGACAGGCTCTGCAGGGGAGATGGTGTTCTGGCTCCAGACGAGACCTGGAAGGACTGAATTTGGGATAAGGATGTTGCAGCTGTGACGTATTCCTGGGACGACTTTGGAGAAACAGAGTCACCATCGCTTTCAACGAGAGACAGAGATTCCTGAGACCTTGGGGAGTATGGAGTGTAATAGGAGGACACTTCACGGAGAGGAGATGGAGTAGCACCAGGAGGAGAAGGAGACTGGTTGTCAAGGTGATGAGATGATGATGATGAGAAAGATGATGCTGCATAAAACATTGTTGTCCCAGCTCCTGAGAATTTCTGACCCTGTGGAGAAGAAGACGCTGGACTGTCCAGCTTACGGCTGAATTCATGAACTGCTCCTTCCATGGTGTTCTGGATATAAGAGTGCCACGCCCAAAAAGCCTGATGGAGTAGGCGATGCTTCACCCTTGCTTCAACAGCTCTAAGTACAAAAGCAGACAAACAAATTGCAAAAGGAAGATCTGTACATCAAGACAAGCAGTCTTGCTCTGAAAGCAAAAAGAAAAGTATCCTCTGTCTCATGTCAGGATGTTACGATAGCAACTCTTACTAGAATAGCAACTTCTCACAGCAAAAGCCAATCAAGAAGCAGGGATCTAGACTAAGGCATTGCATATAATCATTGCCAGTATGAATGCACAATTCTTTTCTTTTTTTTTTTGATGATGCATTCAAGATGGCTATCTCACAAAATGAAAAAGAAAAATTCTTAGCAAGTCACAAGAGGATATTGTCGAATGTTTTTTTTTTGATAGCCAAAATGATTACATAAATCAACATTTGTTCTAACATTTGGGAATGAGAAAGCTTCACTGAACTGTATTCTCTTCATGAGTAGGATTAAGTGAATGTGATTATGTTACTAGTTACTGGGATTTTGACATTGATTGTTGTTAATGTTGTTTTAAATCATTCATTCATCATCATCCTGTTTCCCAACACTCAAATCCATCAAAGGTAAATTTCATTGTTGATGTTGCAGTCATATGGTTTATCTCTTTTCTTTTTTCTATTTCCAGCATTCACAAAACAGACAAGTTCAAGTGTACATGTCACTCCACAAAACTGAGATAAAACCTTAATTCTGTCAAAAGGACAGAAGTTTGACATACCTGGCTGTGATTTCAAGCTGCAAGGACTTCTTCCATTGTGTCCAGGCCTTGGTCAGTGTGATGGTCAGCTGCCGGTCTTGGACCGTCCTGCATTTCTCATCCTCCTCTGCTTCCTTCTCGCCCCTGGCTCGCTGCCACGCCCTGAAGAACACCCTCTGTAGCACCTGTTTCCTTCCCTGTTTGGGGGCAACCAGGGTAGATTACCACCTCATGATTTCATGAACACATGTACATTGTAACACTGTCCCATTCAACTAAAAACTATATCAGGGATATTAGTTGGCATTTTCGTCCGCAAATTATAGTCCATTCTTATTATGTGTGTTTGCTTAATGAATACATTATAATATTTAGGATGAAAATAGTGTCAGAGTTTCACAATGAGAAGATCCCCTCAAATCCTTTTGGGGAAAAGCATACAAATGAGAGTACCCATTCAAACTTTCCTTTTCATTAGATCACACCACACATATTAAAACAACTTGAAATAAAAATTTCAGAAAGTTCAAATGATTGAATGAAAATGTTCCATACTGACAAGGAAAAAAACACTGTATCATGTTCATGAAACAGTAATCATCAATCTGAGAAATAAGCATTGTTTTCCTGCTCAAGAGTCTTCCCCAAAACACACACAAAATAAACATACACATTCACATGCATGCACACACACACACTTACACATACACTAAAACTAATACACATCACATACATTGTACATTACTTCCATTGTCGACAGCTACAAAATAAAAGATCCATGCTCATTGAGGAATTTATCTGCAAAACAAAGACAAAACTAAAACAAAAACAAAACTAAACTAAAACAAGCCAACTGACCTCATTCCCTGCTTGGTTGTCTCTCTCCATATCCGCCTCCTCCACCATAGCCTTCCACGACAGGAAGGCATCCCGGAGACAACCCGCATTCCGTTGCCTAGCAACCGCCTTCCCAGCTACCGCACGCTGATGGAGCCGAGACCAAGCCTGAAAACAGCTTCTCACAAGATCTGCATCGAACTCCTCCTGCTCTTGCCTCCAGTTCTGCATGGAGACAGTCTGCGCTCTAATATAAGAAGAAGATTTAGACGTTAGAGATACATAATCGTCTGAAGAGAACTTTTTAACAAATTCCATACTTCTTCAACAACACAATGGATGCCCTTGACTTTCAGACTGTCCTTTAATATCTATTCGCTCATTTTGAAATATAAATGTATGAAGATGTGATTACAACAAAACACAACAATGCTACTGTGATTAGAACTATAGCAAAAAACAAAATACAATGCTGTGATAAGTTTATTCTGACTCTTCAAATATATTCTGCGAGATTAACTGAAAGAAGACTTAAATTCTTAATGTTCTGTTTGAAAAGTGACAAGGGTGTGGTGAAAAAACACTTTTATATCAGAGAGCCACAAAAGTCTACCAAGGAAGCATCTGCACATGAGATACCTGAATGGCAATGAAGTGAAATTTAATCAAACATTACCTGATTCAGTTGTTCGTTTGTTTGTTTGTTTGTTTGTTTTTTTGTGTGTGTACGCCAAACCATTACTCCACACACAAATCATCAGATAGAATCATCATTCTGTGGATATGTGATTCTTAGAATTGTCAGTGATTGCAGTGATGCAAAAATGATTGACAGTACAGTGCCAATGATTCCTCACCTCCAGAAAGAGAAGGACCTTGACAGGCATCTGACTTGTTGAAGGGTGGCAAATTTCTGACCAGCTTTGGTTCTCTCCACTACATCCCTCCAAGCATCAAATATCCTGATACAAACACAAAGGGACATAGATGAGATCAAATCAAATATCAAATACAATTCATCAATTCTTATGCAACTGACTTTGAATATGATTGAGCATGTAAAAAGATCCAAACACACTCAGCATTAGTCATATTACAGTAGTATGACAAAAGTCCCTCTGAAAAGCAATGGTCTGCATACACAAGCTTCATATTCTAGCACTCATAGTAAAAGTAACATTAACATAATTCTCGCTATCGCCAATGACGTAAAAAGTACCCGGATGTGGCTTTTTCGTCAAGATTTAGTGCACTTGGTAGCAAGGGCACTTCCGGCGCGGGTCATAATTTGCACAACGCTAGCGTGCGCGTACGTGTACCTTACCTATAGCGCAGCGCCGACCACGCAGTAGGCCGCTGTACCGCCCGAGCCAGCGAGTGGCCTGGGCCCTGTTGCATAAAACCCTACAGCTGGACTTACCCCTCCTTTCTAGCGGTAAGTCTTCAAATTAGCGGTAAATTTTATAATTGTTGATGCTGATTGGCTGTGACGCCTAATTTTGACGGTAGTTACCATTGAAATTCAACGGTAAGTTTTATGCAACGGGCCCCACGCCTGTCATACTCGTACACTGTTAGTCCCCGCCGGCGGCCGGCCTTGCATTAGCATGCACCTGCACTCACTGCACGCAGCGCATAAGCTAACACATACCGGTACGGCGTACATCACAGATCAGTCATCTCTGCATACGCTGAAAATATGCTGGAAAATATTCACCCACCTGATACAGTATATCGTCATGGAATGCCCATCTTTTTTTGAAAATTTGTTCTCTGTCGAAATGTCGCGAACACAATCGGGAACGAACAGTGATCTCGAACTTATCCTGTCTCCGAAGCAATTTCTTCCAAGTAAGTACGTATACATGAATGTACGTAGGCACTAGGCCTACTAGTGCTACTATAATACTACCACTACAGTTGTACTAGTAAGTCGCGCGTGCACGTACTGCGCTGTGGAGTCACCCGCAAACTTCACCCACGCGGCCACGTCACGTCTCGCATGCCAGTAAGGGTCCTATTTCTGCAGATTTTTTTCATTTATTGTCGTGCGAACAACACATGGCAGCTTCGCAGCAACAACCAAAAGTCGTATTAACAGCAATTTCTTAAGAATGGAGAAATTTCAAATCATATTAAAGCTGTAATTCAAGTCGAGAAAACCGGAAGTACACGTAGAATACAGTCGGTTGTGTGTGTAAATAGCATTAGTCACGTATCACGCGCGTACGAACGGAAGTGACTTTGCTACCGGACTATCCCATAATGCACCGTAAATGACGCTTAAATCAACATCCGGGTACTTTTTACGTCATTGGCGATAGCGAGAATTATAATCCATGGATATTACACAACTAAAAGAGAAACAGTAGGACTAGTAGTATTAGTAGCAGTAGTAGTAGTAGCAGTAGTAGTAGAAGTAGTAGTAGTAGTAGCAGTAGTAGTAGTGAAAGTGATAACAATAATGATAAAGATCAGAGGAAGAAGAAGAATGGCAACAAAAATAGTAATACAGTAGTCTCATAATAATCAGTGCTATCATTGCTATCATCATGATAATCACAATCAGTAACAGCACCAGCAGATTTTGCAATAGCTTCAACCAAACTAATCCTAAAAAATGGGTCAAAATGTTCAATAGCAAGAGAGAACAAATTCAATTTTTGAACATAGAGAAAAAATTTGACCAAAATGTGTATAAGACACGATACAAATGGCGGCAGGCAGAAGTCTCCTTCCTTGAAATCATTCTAGCTCTCAATGCATCCTCCTCCCACCTTGCCAGGTTCCTCTTCTTCCTCCTCTCAGTCAGGGGCCGGACGGCTCTCGCCTCTAGCATCTCCAGTTTCCATGCCAACAGGCTGCGGTGGAGGTGACTCTCTGCAAGCCGGAGGCGGGCCTCCTCTACTCTTCTCCGATCCTCCTCGGCTCTCAGCAGCGCTCCATGCCACAAATAAAATGCACCTACCAAGTCAAAGAGAGAGTCTCAATCTCAAGTTGTGTATCTTGTGACTGTTCAGTTTTGATGTTGTTTCTCTTTACAATCAAGAAAATTGAAACAATTTTCAAGAAACAATCCCAGAAAAATCACAGCCAGTTTCTTTCAGAAAAGCAGAAGGAAAAAAAAACATAGATATTACAGCTAGGACTACTTCAAAGAAAGTTGATATGGTAGCGACCCTTGCTGAAATGGCAAGTGGCATGTCAAGAATCCTGCTGCTGCTCCAGGAAGTTGCTATTCTAGCAAAATTTGCTGTCCCATCATATTTTATGAAATGGGGCTCAGATCTTATGTGGGATGCAAAATAACCATATATATATATAGCACAACAGAACAATGAACATTTGATACGGCTTTGGAATTAGGAGAAGACAGTTAGTTATATCTGGTATGTGTTTGTTTGTTTGTTGTTTGCCATTTTCTTTTCTGTTATCATGTTTGAACATGTATTGTATCTATCTTTTCATTTTTTGAAGTGCCATGAGCACTGAAAGGTGGACCTGTGCACTATACAAGTAACCATTATTATTATTACTACTATTATCATTATCATTATTATTATTATATTATTATATTATTATTATATTATTATTAGTAGTAGTAGTAGTAGTAGTAGTAGTAGTATTTTCAATATTATTATTATTATTATTATTATTATTATTATTATTATTATTATTATTATTATTATTATTATTATTATTATTATTATTATTATTATTATTATTATTATTATTATTATTATTATTATTATTATTATTATTTCATGTAGGATTAAATTGTTAACTGGGACTTACCTTTGACCAGACTCTTTTCCGCTCCTCTGAGAAACAACTCAACCTCGACCTCCTGCCTTGCCTGCTTCACAACAAGCCTCCATCGCACTGCTGCCCTGGAGACGCATCCATGGGACCACCTCTCCCTAGCCTGCCGGCCAGCTTGTCTCTCCCTCACCAGCGACCTCCATCGGAGGAAAGCAACACGTTCAGTCTCCACTGCTCTGGCTGCCACACATTCTTGGAGGTTGGTCCTGACAAGCAAGAAATCAGACACAATGTCATCTCCCTGATAAAGCAATATATTCGTGTAAGATCTCTTTGACTCTTGAACACTGTCTTGCTTCAAGAACCAGGAGAAGAATGTCTCATGACAGACAGGGGCTGTTGTGTAAGCAGGACTTCTACCTTGGAATGGAAAACCTCAGCAAATTTGAAACATTTCCACTGTCAAACTGTCTAAAATTTGTTGGAGGTAAAACTTGTTCAATGATTTTTTGGCGAGTTGTTTCAATCAATTTTTATTCATTGCACGCAGAGTGTCTGCAATATGAACAGCACTGAAATTACCTGGTAATTTATTCCAGCCTGCATGGCTCTTTGTAAGTACACAATAGGTTCTTTCCCCCACCTCTTCTTGTAAAATTTCATCTGCTGCTAAGAAACTTATGACATGTCTCTGGCATCCAAACTCATAGTCTCTAGTATCATTCAAGAAGAGATTTATCATACTCAGTAAAGTTATCATCTATTCCTTGACATTTCTCTACAAGGACACCTGCTGGAGAAATAACTACAGCATTGTTGTAAACTGATGTAAAGTGCTACAAATAATTCTCTTGCAAGCGTATACGACATATCCCCCAGATATGTCTAGCTCATGTTTATTTTCAATATTGACTTCAAATTCTTTTTTATATCAAATAATCCACTCTCAGAGTAGAATTCCACATGGTTTGACTAATATCTTATTTCCACCTTGATTAATCAGTACCTGAGTTGGATTTGCCTGCAAACCCAGTTCCTCCATGTTGTCATGACGACTCGTAGCTGGACCCTGACTACCAGCCTCACTGCCTCCTGTCTTCTCTCCTTGACCTCCCGAGTGTGCTTCCTCCAACAGATGAAGGCGCTCTTCTTCATCGTCTTCCGTGACCTGGACTCCAGGATGCGGTAGACCAGCTGTCGTCGACGTACCTTCAGCTTCCAGAGCTGGAAGGCTTGGCTACGAAACCAAAGTGGCATCATTATAGATCAAATCGTAAACAAGAAATGGTCACCTTAACTCATTCCATACCAGCTCAAAAATCCTGAGAGACCTTGCACGAAAACAAAAAAAACCCACTACGTTCCAGTTGGCAACAGGTGAAATTCTTTAAGTACATCTGACTGTGACTAGCCTCTCTCATTTCACTGATGACGAAAATGAATTATTTTTGATGTTATAAGTTAATTGTATTCATGAACTGTAAGCTGGATAAGTCTAACAATACAAATTTGTAATTTCAAATACAGTATGATCACTTATTTTCTGCATCATTCCCCTGGATCTTTCTAACTTCCTCATCCCCCCCCCCCCACCACACCACCACCACCACCGCAAATTTCATGAGGTTGTGCCACTCACCGGACTTGACGCTTTTCAATCTGGCCCCTCATCAAAGACAATCTTGCACGCTCTCTCCACTCGGCAAAGTGTCGTTGTAGGACAGCCTGCTGTCTGAAGACGACCGCCTGGCTGTTGCCATGGAGATTCTCCATCTTGGCGATCTGAGTGCCGTGTTTCCATGCAGTCCAGGCTCTTGTCAGCGTAAATCGTCTGAGAAACAAGGAAAGGCAAGCGTTTTCAAAATTCCTACTCACAAATTTAGATTTCACCAGATATTTCTGTGAGATGAGCCAATACCCACTGCAGTGGATCGAAGATGGACACGATGTGGATCGTGAAGGCAAGAAGGGCTCATCAGTACAATCTCCTGGCTTTTTGTCTCTTGGCAACGCAAAGCATGTTCTTCCAAAACCAAACTTGCACACTTCACTGTACCCTCATTGGGAATATAGCTAAAGAAGTTGTTTTATTGAAGGTTTGCGTGGATGAGGAGTGTGTAGAAAGCCTTACCTGTACAACCTCCTGGCCCTTTGTCTCTCCGTGGCAACCGTCACCATGGTTACCCAAGCACGCTTGACGATCCTATCCTCATGAAAGACCCTCGCCATCTCGGTGCGACAAAATTTCTTCCTGCGACCGGCAACGTAGCGCCTCCAGTAATCCAGACACGTGGACAGGAGACAAACTCTGTCGAAAAGATGGAAAAAAAAGTAAAACTTCCAGCAGGCATAAGTGTACTTTCCTGTCATAAAGGCTCTCCATTCAAACCCTTCGAGTATCTGTGCAATTGGTAAAAAAAAAAAAGACCAGAAATGTCGCTGTAGCAACTGGAATGCCTTCACTATATCACTTTATTCTCCCACTAGATCGACCGTCTACAGTATATCTTGCCAATGTGAGACGACAGTGTCACATGATTGGCAAATTATCATTATCTTGTCACTACAAACCAAGTTTTGGAGACAATGCTTTGGGCTGCTTTCAAAATATGGAAATGATGGTGAGATTTTAGCATGTTCACTTGACATACACTTAGTTTCATATATGCTTCATTTGAGAAAGTGAATGCTCCACGATGACCATTACTTTGAATGTGTTATCTGTAAATACAGCACACTATTCAAACTGCTGTTCTCTGTCTATCAAGATGAACACTTTTTAGCCTTTCCTTCACTGCATCAATTCATCCATACATCCTTCCATCTATCTATTCATTTACCTATCTATCTATATCTATCTATCTTTCTTTCAATCTATCTATCTATCCATCTATCTATCTATCTATCTTTTTATCTATTTGTACTCCTCACACAATGCAAGTTTCAGGGTTTGCTCACTTGTAATGTAGGTCTGCAATTCCGATCCTCTGCTGCATGTGATAGCCTTCCCTCCAGACTCTGAAAGCTTTTACTGTGACATGCTGCATGGCAAGCTGCTCCAGCAGAGACTCTCTTTCACTACGCCAACACACGAGGACCTTCCACTACATAGGACAACACAGAAAAAAAAATAATGAAGGGACAATCAAAGTAAACGACAATATTATGATAATCAGATGATGTTAGGATGACATTAATTTTCTTCTAAATGAGTGAAAAGGCATGATATTACACTGCAATTATCAGCATCAAATTCTTGATTATTGCCAGACTAATACTGACTTTTCTCTATAAATCATGAGACAACATTCAAAAAATTACCTTGTTAAAGCACTTTGCCAGCTTGTCATGCCTTAGCCTTCTCTCCAGCTGTTCCCTCTGGACTCTGATGCTCATCACAGCAAACCTAAATGCATTGAATCCCTTCAGCAACAGGTGCCTCTGGTGCAGGAGTCTAGCTGCATGGTACTTTGACTGCACTTCACAGTGCCATTCTCGCAGGATCTTTTGTTGCAAGGAAATCTGATGGAATGTGGTGGCTCTGTATTTCAAGAGAAGCAGAAAAATGAGATAAATAATAAAACTTGAATTTTCCTCTGATACTCTGTAAAAAGTTCTCTACATGTTTGGAATGTCAAACATTCACCATACCCAAACCATTTTACAATGACAAAAAATCTATGATTATACCAAACTTCCTAAATGCACCCTTTTGAAAATTACTCCACAAAAGCAATCATTACTACCATTTCAATTACAACTAACAAAGATTACCACTTTCGAAAGTGGTTGAAGTTGTGATCGAGAACCACATTGACAGAATAATAAAGCAAAATTACCTGTTTTCAAGAGAAAACATTACCAATTTCTACCTAGGAGACAATATTCAATGCAATCATGTCATTAGAATCAATATTTTTGAGAGTTTTACACTTTTCTTGAAAATCAGTTGACTCACAAAATTTATATCCACTATACCACAGTGCTTCCACTCAATAAAACATCATTCTTACAAACCATAGTAACAGATTCAAAAAGACATATCATATTCATATCAACCAAAAGCGAAAAGCAAAAGCAAAGAGAGAGTGAGATTGGATGCGTTCATACTTCCTGAGTTGATCCTGCTCTTCTTGACGCTTCAGTTTGAGCAACCGAACACACCTCTGCCACTTTTTGAACCAGTACGCCTGTCAATAGAAAAACATCAAATAAACACATCCACAATTTATATACATGTTAGATACCTTGGAATGTCAAAATAAGCTATTCTGAACTTCTTTTACAAGGCACATTTTAAGATAACATTGCTACTGATCACAAGAGAGTAAACTTACAAAGTCAACAATAGAATCATTTTTGCATATTATGAAGAATGAGAATTCAGACAGGGAAATAAACTTGTCATCTCTCAATGTATTCATAATATTTCATAGCCATAATATCTTTAGGGATTGTCACATACAGGTTGATGAAGTCAAACTGATGCATATCCACCTAGTTATTCAATACTTAACACAGTCAATTGATGGGACAGACTGAATATTTGAACATCTCAAAGATGCATAGGACATTACATTACCTTTGCCACAAGCACCTCATGCCTTTTGACAGGTTCATTGTGGAGCAGATCCACGAGTTTGGAGACCCACAGAACAGAGGTGGTCCGCCTGGTACCTGCACTGGCAGACAGGTTGAGAGTTCCTCCGTGTTTTCTACAGGGAAACAAGTGAGACAGCATACATGCTGGATATTTGGAAAATTTGTGTGTCCTACCAGTTGCCAATTTTGCACAAAAGTATTGCATTAAGGGAAGCAAGAGAGTGTTAATCAGAGGAGTGAAGGTTGAGGTGTAAATTTTCATCAATTTGTCTCCCTCTATGAATGAGATTAGTAAGATCGCAACTGCTGATCTGGACTAATTAAAACAATGTCAGAGTTTCAGAGCTTGGGTATCTGTTAAAAGTTTAACACTTTATTTGTATAGGGAGACAAACTGAGGAAAATTTACACCTCAACTATCGAACTGCCACACTACATTTGGCAGCGGAAAAAAAATAGAAATGTATATTTTCAAACTTGAATTACTGCTGGTCTACTACAAAATAGGGTATTACATGTATTCTTCATAAAACTCTATACAAAAAAAAAAAAAGTGAGATTTCAATGACCTTCACATTGTATTACCCACGAGCAGTTGCATCTGTCCATGCCTGTTTTTATCTTTGGAGCACCTCACAAATATTTCATTACTTTTAGCTGTTCCTGTGTACATGAGCATAATGAAATAGAATGCTTTCAGAACATAAATGGGTATTACAAGTGATAGGTGATGCTGTGATGCTGCAACACTTTCATCCAAAACTCAATTACTGCAGATTCACAGCTTGATTCAGTTCCTCTCTTCTTCTGGAGAAAAAGATTCACAAAACCTAGATTTATAAAAATGAAATGTTGATGTAACTTGTATGCCAAGGAGAGGGTGGCTATTACTTGCATCAGCATTTGTTTCTACCCTTTAAGCACCTTATCAAATATTCCATTATATGCTGCGCTCCAACCACACTGCTCTGCATCATCGTCATGGAGACGTGTCTGGTGAAAGCCCCCTAATGCTCCAGCTCTTTTGGGGAAAGGAAGATGTTTGACCTTTCATTGGTGAGAAATAGAAAGGGCACGGCGATCACTCCACCAGGTATTTAGTCAAACACCCGTGAATGATAAGCCCATGCCATCACACATTTCCAGAGCAGGACACTACCTGTTAGCATGTGTTCCACAAGCCTTGGATGTTGATGCTCAGAGTCATACTGAGCTGTTCAAGCTCTTCTTACAAATTTGTTGTTATTATCATCACATGGACATATTAAACAGAGATGCGCAGACCATTTCTCAGAGAACAACTCTGCTTCATGGAGTTTTGAGCAAATCTCAATTCTATCTTTCATTCATTTACTCAGATATGTTGCTGAAATCCATTGTCTCTCTTCTGCTCAACATTATATTCATCTCCTACTCTGTATGGCATTAATTTCACAAGCATAATATTTCCTGCTTAAAGACTATTATAATAATTTTGCAAGTGTTTCAAGTTGCAAATAAGAACCAAATACATGTAATGAAAATAAGTATCATTCCCTTTCAACATGGTTGGCAATTTCTCATATCCCATGTTAAAAAGGCAGTGAGCACACATAGGTTACAGTCCACCGAAGCAATATTTTGAGGCTTTACTTAATTCATGTGTATTTAGCAGACTTTGCAAAATTTGTGCAAACATTCATCACTCATGAAACTTATGTGTATACAGTACTTCTTTTGTAACTGTGGAGTTTAAAGAGTTCTAAGTGGAATCATTATAGACTCAAGGGTATATTTAACCTTGAGGTTCTCTTTATGTTTTCAACAGGGCAGAAAACTATAAATAGAACATGCAAGTAGTGACTTCAGCTACAATTGTACGAGATCACATTATCTGAGGACCAAAGTTTGACAAAAATGAGTTAGCTGTGCACGAAACCACATATCAAAATTGTTTTCCCCACGTGACTGTACAATTAACACATGTAATAACGGTCCATGTACTGGTACATGAACAGAGAATATGGCATGAAGTGCGCTCAGAAACAATGCACTACGAGCGTTACAAATAAAATGCAGTAGTAGTATAGTAGTAGTAGTAGTAGTAGTAGTAGTAGTAGTAGTAGTAGTAGTAGTAGTAGTAGTAGTAGTAGTAGTAGTAGTAGTAGTAGTAGTAGTAGTAGTATTGACGATTATTCAATGCTCGTGAATCATCATGTTGGCAAGCCATATGCGGATATATTCTAAGGTACAGAGTGTCACAGCCTGCACAGACAAAAGCCTCTTTGAGAAGTGAATACAATAGAGCAGCCACCCCAGTCCCACATCATTCCCCTCCCCCACCCCCTTCCCCAATCCAGTGAATATGACATGAACAAGCCCATCTAGGGATTACAAATACAGCTGGGGTCATAATCACATGTCAATGAAACACACTAGATTGTTCCGTCAGAAAAGCAGATCATGTTGAATAGCATCAATGCCCCAGTGACTTGACAGAAGTAATACTGAAAAATTGCTCCGCAGTGGGCCACTGGCAGGTCAAACAGGCATATGAAATTTTTGTACAAAAAAAAAGGCTTGGGGGGGGGGGTTAAGGGAGCATCAAAGGAGAGGGGTAAGTTAAAGGTAGCACTCTGGCTTGCTGAACCCTCTCCAAATGGAAACTGATTAGGTTAGAAAATGTGGCTAATTGTTTTTAAGAATATGAACAACAAAAAAACAAACATCTTTCAAAGAGTAAACTTTCATTTAAACTCCTAAGGATCAATAATTTTTTTTTCTGAATTACCCATCCCCCCCAAAAAAAAAAAAGAAATAGAAAGTTTCAAAAAAAAAGTAAAGCACAGCAAAAAAATACAAATGAGGCAGGTAAAATAACCTCGTCAAGCTTGAGGGTTTGAAACACAAGTCCATCTTGATAAGCAAAGACTATAATGTTGATAAATGGCAGCCTAGGACTGCTATAAATCAATACTCCTGCTATACTAGTTTTGAGTAGCTAACCCAAGGAGGTCACACTATTGATGGCTTACTTCCATGACTGAAGAAGATCTATCAAAACTTCTCTTAAGAGTTTCAAATAAAGCAAAAGAGCTGCAGGTGGTTACAGTCAGTTAATGACCTTGCCTCTCCCAATAGCATAAAAGGTTCAGACTGAATTTACTCGATAAAGTGCATTCAAAGGTGTATCGGACACCCGCTACAACCTAACACCGCTCGATCAGTAGGTGAGCGAAGAGAGAGAGAGTCAAATTTCTGGGTGCTGGCATTTTATTACGGAGCAGTAACGTTGCAGTTGATTCCTCAACAATTGCATTAATTCCACAGACTTGTTCCAGACACAACCCCTTTTTCATTCAACATTGGCTTTTTATGTCAACACCACAAGAAAAAAGTCCTGATGCACGGATTCGATTCTCTTCCTTCTTTCTTTCTTTCTTTCTTTCTTTCTTTCTGTCTTTTTGTGAATGGAGGATAACAAACGATGACAATATCTGGAATAATTCATGACAATGCAAAGTTGGAATATTGTTCTGATGTATGCTCCTCAGATGGCATGCATTGATTGGATATTCATCTGTCAGACTGAGGGTGTATGGTACTTTGTTCAGAACTCAGTGTAGGGGAACATGTTGTGAATACAAGCATTCATCAACATTCTTCCTTCTGGTATACAAATATATCTAATTTATACCTAATACTTAGCTTTTTGAAGTTACTTTGGAATACCATGTGTCAGATACTTTCATAAGTAATTGTGCCCTGATTATAAAAATGGGGACATCATGCAATTCATTTTGATATGAAAACAGGTGTCAGCTTTTAGTGTTTGTATATGAACCTGTCGATGTGTGTGTTTGAATGAATCAAGTTTCAATATGACAGATTGATCAGCATGTGCAATTCTGAGCAACGCTGGTTAAATCCACAGAAAAAGTGCAGTTATGGTAATGAGTTTGTCTGAATGGAACGAAAGCAAAGCTGCACCTCAACTACCAATGGGATATTAGGTCTGACAACTAGCTGACTGCCAGAAAAATGAAGGAAAAGAGGGGACAGTCTGTGGTATGTGGCAATGTCGCTGTGTATTCAATAATATACAGAAACTTTTGTACCACCCTCTTACCGCAAACTGGAGCCAGGAACAGTGTCGTTGGGTCGATTGAGTGGGTGGGGATTTCCCATAGCAGGAGCACTGAGGTCCGACAGGAGTAGATCGTCATCATCATAGCTCTGTAAACCAAGGCAGTTCGTTCAGGGACACATTTTCAACACAACACTGAACTCATTCAGAAAAATGAAATGAGGCTTCTATACACCAAGTCAACAAACACTCCTTGGCAATGTGACGACATTATGCATATGGAGAACACAAACATGCTTTGCCATTTTGAATGTATTCCCCAATGTGGTGGTTGCTCTATCAGCATGTCACTTGTAGCAGGATGTGCAGGGTCTGATTCTAAAGTTTGACATGAACAGACATAGAAAAGTAGCTGCAATTTGAAAATCTCTCCGAGATTGTAGATAGAAAGCAATCTGAGCAGTTTCAAAAGGATTATATCTGCAGGTTGAAAACTCATTAAAGATTCTGTGTTAAGTCTGCAAAAATTAGGTTCAAAACTCATCAAAATTTTCATACCGAGTATGAAAAAGTGACAAATACATGTAACTATCATTCTGTGATACAAAGTTGATCAATGATCATTTACTTATATCTACATGGTTATATCACCACTCATAGCTATGGTGAGGATGCTATTATAAACTAGATGGAGGGTATGGGGAAACTTGACTTACCTCATCACGAGGCAGCTCCTCTGGTTCCCTCCAATGGTAACTGTTTATCTGGAGTTGAGACCTTTTGGTTGGAGATGTGAGATCTGACTGGTGACCCCTTCTCACAGGCAATTCTAGTGATTTGCCATAGTGTGAGGATTCGAGATAGGAACTTGAATCGTCTAACTTGCTGCTCCTGTGCTGATCGTTGGGCCTGACTTCTAGTGAAACTGGTGACTCATATTGTTTTGCGGAAGAATGTCTCAATTGTATGGATTCCTCAGCACTGAGTCTAGTGTGTATCACACTTGGATCAGCACGACTGCGCACATCCGTGGCTACAGATCTTTTTGAGGATGCTAAGGTAAGTTCCTTGTGTTGATCATCAGAGGCACTCTTGGAAGATGGCCTTGAATGCAAAAACTCACCATCATGCTGCCCTGATACCATTAAAGTTCTTGAGAGCCACTGTGATGTCTCCAAACTCTGAGTAAGAACATGGTTTCTTGAGGTAGTCGATGGGATTGTATCCAACTGAAAGCGCAGTGATCTTCCTCCCGAAGGCATCGTTGAATGTTTGGAATCCCTTGGTACTGGATGGGACTTTGTCGTGCTATGGTCGGTCACTTTAAAGCCTGATGGCACAGAGGATAGCAAGAGATCCTGAACATCATCAGTGCTGGGATTCAAGGCTGCCTGGGACACCGGAATTCTGGAGCCTGATGACAACCCTGTAGAATGAAGGTGAGATGGCATCGACATCCTTGCATGTGATGATAAAAGCTCACTGCTATCATCGCTGACATGATCCCTCCCAAGTCCTGGGCTGTGAAGATATTTGGAAAGCCCCTTGTCATGCTGGTTTAGCCTTTCCTCGTGCCAATGAAATTGCTTCTGAGTTTCACCCTCATCCCTTTTCCTAGTGTGCCTGTCCAATACCTGAAAGTCTGAGGCAGATGTATCGAGCACAGATTGTGGCTTTGATGACTTCTCTGTCCTCCTTCCAGAAGGGTGTCCACTCCGCTCTAAAAGATCTGAATACTCTGGAAGGTGCTTTTGACTTGACAAACTTTCCTCCACTACCATGTTGCTTTCATCTACATTCTGAGAGGAAGCAGCAGAGCTGTGGTAGTCTTGGTTTTGCTCCTTGTGCCACCCCGATGCTGAAATTTCAAAATCCTGCTCGAGATTTCTCCGTCTCGGCAATCTCGTCTGTGACGCCGACCTTCTTGAAAATGTATCCATATTCAAAGCTTTGTCTAGAACTCCCGTACCAGTACCAAGGTTTCTGTCATTTGTAGGCTGCTTGGAAAATGATGTCACATTGTTTGTAACTTGTCTAACAGGAAAAGATTGTCGATCATAACTTTCAACATCTACATGAAGAGTACTTGGATTGCTTAGCTCTTTCGGAAATGCATATCTGTCACTCAACACAGGGTGGGACTGATAATACTGTTGACTTATGGAATGGCTTTGATCTGATCCACGAAGAGCTGTCTGAGATGAGCTCCTCCTTTGATCATCCCCAGGGGTATCATACGTGTAACTTATTCCCCTAGAGTTTTCGCGTATATTCTCATGTCGAAATTCATTTTCTGGAAAGTGAGCACCATAGTCATTATAGTGAGCAGCAGCAGCTTTCGTGTTTAGTTCAGAATCCACATCAGCGGTCCACCCAAACTGGTGATGAAGACTCTGAAATTTGTTCAGTTGGTCGTTCGTCCAGGTTTCAGGCATGCTTTGATCTTCCCGGTCATTGTAGGCTGTCTCCTCCCCAAAATCTAAAAGCATGCTGATTGTCTCTCCAGGAGAATTAAAAGTCCTTTGTTCCATGGTTTCAGAATTTTCTCTCTCTTCCTCATGAATGCTTTGCCTCTCTCTCCTCCTGCCTGCCAACATCTTGTGCTGTTCCCAAGACAACGCATCATGCTCAGATGGATGGTGATTGGGATGGCCGTGAAGGCTGAGGTTACTTCTTCTGAGAACATCATCAGAGCTTATTGAAGGCGAGTGTTTGATGTACACTTCAGTCAGCGTGTGCACTGAGGAAACAATGGGGAAATCAATAGAAGATACATTGCTGCATATTATCTTCCATCATTTTTACCTGCAAACATTCAAATAAATGTCTTTAGTGGTGAAGTGAAAACAGATTTCAGTCTAAGTCAGTTGAGGACCATTTGAAGGATGTTTCTTCCTTCTTCTTTTTTTCTTCCTTTTTTTTTGGGGGGGGGGGGGGCATCGTTACTTCCAATATCTCCTATTCCCTTTTAATTGTTGCAATGCTAATCAAAAGTATTGGAGCGGTTTTTGCTGGATAGCATCATTTGCCATGACATTTGTCTCCTTTTCTGTTGTTGTTGTTGTTGTTGGGGGTTTTTGGGGGGTAGTGTAGTGTAGATATTATTAGTCCCATACTCTGTAAACTTCTAGGGCAATATCTAAATTTTGGTAAAGTAATTCATATCATCATTTTAAAGAAATCACAGCTGTTCATGCAATAGAATTGATTCTTCTCATGTACTGATACTGAGGATCAGCATTTACAAACAATTCCACAAAAATATTGAGACAGGGTACTGTTTGCGCTGCTCTAGGGAACGGACAAACCATCAAGCCATGAATGGAATACCAGCTTAAGTCAAACATATTTAGGGTCCTCTGTTTACTCATTTCATCTGGGCAAGATCGATATCTACACCACAGTCAGTATGGAGAGCTAATATTTACCCATCCCTGTTTGAAACCCTAACCTCATCTTGAATAGCACACTGCAATGAAAAGGGAACTCGCTTGAAGAGAAATGTCGTGCAATGAGGCGCTAAATGAGCGAAGGCCACAGTACCTGTATGTGTCAATAGAAACAGATGGCACCTGTATTCTAACATGACTACTAATAGGGCATGTTGACAAGCTCACATAGAGCTGCCTTTTATGGAAGTGTATTTAACATCTCATAACCACTGTGGACCTTTCCTTGTGTCAGACATAAACCATATCAATTTGTATTTCCATACATTTCAGTACAGTACCTTCATTTGTTGTTTTGTATTCAGCAAGTTTAGGCTAATTACCATTTCATTCAATGAAGATTTGACCACAAAATATCAGTATGGTACAGAATCTATGTATACATATTCTTTGATTTGAAAAATCTGTTGACTCAGAGCAGATGATCAAATGGTGACAAAAGCAGTTCTAATTGAGAAAATGGGATAAAATCCAAAGTCTATCTGAGCTTATTTGAAATGATCGAATTCATGAGTCACTAAAATACACGAAAATGATCAGTGGGTGATGTACAGTGCATTTTGTTCTAATTCATTACATAGTTAGAAGTAATCATTCATAACAGAGAAACTGACTGCTGATGTTGTAGCCTAAAAGAGAGGTCTATAAGAGATCTACAGCAATTACACTGATTTCAGATCAGAGTGTGAAGGCCCATTGCATTCACAAAATGAAATGCAATCACTCGACAGTGCACTCAAGTTATAACGAACACGGTAATAACAAAATTCCGGTTACAAGGAAATAAAAATTCAGGCTGCAGAATTATCGGCTCTATGTATTTCTATTGTTTATTAGTTCGGTTATCACGAAATTTCAATATAACGAAAGAAAACTGCCGGTCCCAAGGACTTTGTTATAACGGGAGTCCACTGTACGGCATACTTTAAAAACAAAGACTTATATTACATACACTTGTAAGTTCTAACATCATCTGTTTGGTTACGATTAAAAGTACTGTACAGAGAAAGGTATTCAATGGAAGCTATCAAAGCAAAGAGTTCAGTGGAAACTTGTCTGAAATCAGATGAACAGCAATAGAGGGACATATAAAGTGTAAGAGGTGTACACTTGTATGTTCATCAGCATATAAGTCATGGATCTGGTTTCACCTTGAATGTTGTGCAGTGACAGAATATCATTACAGCCTTAAAGGGATCATATAGTTTTGGTTGAGACCTAACTTCAGGTTTCTAACATTTTTTTGGTGAGATAATGAGAAACATCTTATGAAATATGAAAGACCATGTAATTCCATGAGGAATTCAGCATTTATTTGATGAAAATTGGTTCTGAAATTGCTGAGATATCCAAAACACAGCGATTCTAATAAAAGGTGGGACCCACCTTTTATTACGATCGCTTTGTTTTACTCTGTTTTTGGATGTTTCAGCCATTCCAAAACCAATTTTCATCAAATAAACTTTGAATTCCTCCTAGAATGGTATGCTCTGTACTATTTCATAAGTGTTTTCGTGGTATCTCACAAAAAGTTAAAAGTCTAATTCTCATCTCCACCAATACTGTACCATCCCTTTAACCAAAGGGGTTAAAGACCCCTTCAGCACTTGGCAAATGAAATGTAAACTCTCACATCACAAGAAATGCACTTCATCCAAATGCCTAGAGAACTCAAGTTATGTTAATTGAAATCATCTTCTTTACCGCACACATTGAGGAAGAAGGATAAAACACTATATGAATCTTCTTTTTCGTCAATGTAATTTATTAGTTTTATAATTATTAATGAAGGAAATAGGATCCACAAGACCTGATATCTTGAGTCATGTGATCCAAGCAACAGCTGCTCTGGTTAATGGATTTGTCCCTATTTGTACACCTTGTCAGATTTACACTGTGCAAACACCAAAACAGTAACTTGTATACCGTATGTCCAAAAAAAAAAAAATTACAACGGGACCCTCCACAATGATAACTCTAAAAATAGTGAATCAATCCAAATACAATTTCAGGGTATGAAACTATAACTTATTACCCACATCTTACAGGAAACCCCATCCGATTTGCTTCAGTGGTCAAAGAGAAATGAGGAGTTTTGTAGAGCATGTCAGGAATCCGTTCCCTCCAAGTTCTGTCCATCATTTTGTCCATTGTGTTCACACATTATGCAGCTCCAAGAGCATCCGAATGCCTAACGTGGAAGATGACATGCGTTACAATGATCCACATACAGTGTATCTCTGTGACCCCTCAACCAAATTGAATGGGGTTTTCTGCATAATACAGCCAAGATGTTATATTTTAAGACCCTGAAGTAGCATTTAGATGGTTACATCATATTGGAAGCTCTCAATGCGAAAATCCGATTGTAATTTTTTGGGGGACATACTATACAATACTCTACATGGAATTTTATAAGTACGATTTCACTCAAAGCTCTGCAAAGCTTTGTGCATCAACTGCTGATCAAAGAACAAATCCAACACAAGGGCAATTATGATACAATAGGTATTGATAGGATTGTCTGATTCCTTTTCATCAACATTTAGTTTTGGGATCCCCATCTTCATCTGCAGGGAAAGCACTGACACAGTGGTCAAGCCGATCGGCAAACAAAGCAACTTAAGAGTAAAGGACAGAAATCGAGTTTGAAGAAGTCTGGAGATGAATTTGGAGTCACAAGCATTCTTTTCTTGTGAAAATTCTGATGAAAAGTCTCATGTTCCATAAAACTCTGCTGGAAATGGTGGTACTTATCAAAGTGCCGCTGTCTGAATGAAACGTGTTTGTTCTTTCTCATACTGCAGTTTCATGAAAATGATTCAAACTGTACTCAATAGAGAATTACAGTGATATGCAACTTTCTATACAACTGTGATGGCATAGGTTTACTTATCCTGTATCTTCCATAGCTCATCACTGATTGTCTTTCTGTTTGTTGGTTTATGAACTACTGCTAGATATGTAATGATGACAATGGAAATCAGTCCTTTTCCTTTTCTGATTCCTTTGCAAATGTCCTATCAATAGACAGAATGAATTATTAGTAAAATGTATCATTCTCTAGTGTCTTCCCAATATCCTTCCACTTTAATGCCTCAATTTTCACATCAATCACATGAGAATATATTTAAGCTACAGGTTTGTACAAAGTACAGTACTCTCCACTTTAATCAGGTACAGCTTGGGTACTCTGCTTTTAAATTTGACTTACTATCAAAATGAAAAACAGTTCCCAATGAGTATTACAAGTGTATATCTAAATACCAGATAAACGGGTGGGCATTCCGGATAAACGGGTACAACTGTAGAAATTTTCCAGATTAACCTGATCTTTTTCCATAGTTTCCCACAGAAAGCCTTTAGAATTTGTGTGGTAGATTTTGAAGAACTGTGAGGTGCTAAAAGTTGATAGAAAGCTTGGGTTGATGTAGTGTACTATCGATTCGCTGTACCAGTCTGCCAGACACTATCCAATTGAGTGGAGACTACTGTATGCCGTATCACTCTGCCAGACACTACCACTACCCAATTGTACTACACAAAGTTTTCCTCACTCACCTGATGAGAATGAACCTGATGGTGATGGAAAATCCATTTCATCCACTTCTTCACTTTCTTCATACCCCTCTAGATGAGACAAATGGAAGGATCCATTTGACGAGAGCCTTTGTGAAATGTCCAGATGGGTTGTACCATGTTGTGAAGAGGGGTGAACAGAGGGAGGAAGATGGGAATGACTGGTGTTGCTGGAAGACTGATGTCTCTGTAGTGTGTCATAAATTTACAATGGAAAGAAAAAAGTACTGCATAAACTTAACTTACACTTTGAATTGTACTTTGTTCATTCATTGGAAATATGCACTATGTTTATAGTGTGCAGAGCAGCTACATTGTACATTACTCCACAACAAATCAACTTGGATTTCCAACACATTGAAACATATTCAGGGCACACACATGGATGAATGCTAATTAATGTTTCTCAATGAAGTGATCCTTGGGCATTATACAAGGTACTTTGTACTTTAAACAGGAAAAAAACAAAACAAACAAACTCTCCTCTTGCATGAAATTGGTGTTTACACTGATATGGCCATGATGACTGTGTTAAAGGCATAATTTACCATTTGCATATGAAACAAAAACCCAGCATTAGTTTGGTAAAATAGTTCTAAAATGTAAGTTAGGGATAGAAACAACCACTGTAAAAATCTGAATCCTTACAATCGATGTTAAACATTGTTAAATACACAAAATGTGAACAATAGTTATAATAAGAATACTCCCAGACTAAACCGTCTACAGTTATGGTTTATCGAGAAAAATGCAGATATCTCCTTATATTTTAGGCTTTATTGTGAAAATTTTAGATGGTAGGATTTCTTGTGATACAACAGACTTAGGCATATGCATCAAATGTGATATCTTGAACATTTTTGAAATCACTCCTCCCGAAGGTAAACTGGACCTTTAAAAAGGGTATTACATTTGTGAGATCATTGATTATCAAAAGGATCTTATCTGTAGCCTTTTTTTTTTTTACATTATCTTTTTTCTATGGGAAACATATTGGAGAGTTCTGAGATGACAATACCACTGCATCAAATCTGTGTGATATTAATAATGTGATTATGGTCAGTATGCTTAGAGTTTCATGACTACAAATGAGAGAGGCTTTGAAATAATCTACAGTTTCTATTACTCTTTTTTCTAACTTTAAGACTATTCTGTTTGTGTGGCAGACAGAACTCACTGCATCAGAGCATGAACATGGGATAGAGAGCCCCTTTAACTGGATGGATATCAAATGCTCACAGCAGATGTTTTGAGGGAGAAGATTACAGCATATAAATATTAAAGAAATGTACAGAGTACTTTACTACAGGTGTGTCATAATGATATACATGTACAGGCTGTACATTGTACATGGTGACTACAATATTACTGACCACTTTCTGACATACTGTGCTAAACACCTACATTTGTGTGTCACTCAGGAGAAAAATGCCGTATAACCTTTACTTGGAATACTGATATCAATTGGTGTATAAACATACAAATCTCAGTGTCACAAGATCCTGTAAGTAACAGGAGCTTCATGCATATATACACTCTTCACCCATGTACAATTGTATGGAATGCTCATTTGAGTTCTTACAGTATTTATATATATACATATATACACTGTATATATATATATATATATATATATTGTCATCAACTTTAGAGAGTGGTCTCTTTTTAACAAATTCTGCTGCAAAAGCAAACAAATAATGTGATAGGAGAAGATACTGGTGTATATTACAGTGTATAACTAGGAGGATGGAAAAAGTAGTCTTGGCTTTCAATAAATATATTCTCACGAGCTATTTATCACATTACAATATCAATGCAGAAGCATCATTGCATTAGAGTCATACATTTGCCTTCAAATTTATAAAATTGGAATTTCAGTAAAAAGCCATTACATTGGTAATCTTGATATGAGGGCTGGTACAAATTGTATCATCATTTGTACAGCATTCCATGTACAGGGCCTATATTTTCCAGTTATATGTTTGTAAAACTTTAACATTTTAACACGCTTTCAAAATCATTTTATTGAATACAACAAGAACAACATAACAGTACTGGATGTGAAGCACTTGTACTGAGTTCATTGTATAAAACATTGAGAAAAATATCATGTGTGGATGTGTAACCATGCCTTTGTGGGGGGACATCATACAGTGATACCTTCTCCCCCTTTAATAGAGTAATGGCTTGAATGCAATATACACTTTACTACTTTATACTTCTTCCTCCTTCTCGTCCTCACAAGACATTGCTAAGATCTAATATCATTATAATTGGGATGCATCAAGCATGATATAATGGCCACCCCTTCCTTCAGATCACATCCCAGATAGAATCAGCAGGCATAATTTGATTCCATCCTTCCTCCCCTTCTAATGGACACTGCCCATTATGATGCACTGCCTGTTGTGGCAATGCGGCACTTTCTCGGAACGCATCTCCCCGGCTGCCACTGCTGAAAAGATTTGCGAAAATTGGGAGGGACAAGAGCAGCATAATTTCAGTCACTCTCAGTATGCTTTGTCTGGAATACCTCCTTTGTGTCAGTGATATTCATTTCTACCTAGCTGTATAGGAAAGTGGAGGGGCATACTCTCTCTGAGAAAAGTGTGGAATATGTTGAATGTTTTAAAGAAAAACCCTACACGTTATAGAAACCCTAAATACCATAAATACATACAGTGTACAGCTGTACAGTATGAAATATTAGCTGGCATAACAGATTCCATATATCTAGTGCTCTCTCTCTCTCTCTCTCTCTCTCTCTCTCTCTTTCTCCCCCCCCCCCCCCCCCTCTCTCTCTCTCTCTCTCTCTCTCTCCCTCTCTCTCTCTCTCTCTCTGTCTCTCTCTAATACTGCTTACAGGTAAATTTTATCTTATGTACTACTTAAGTGTAGATCCATATTTTATGTACACATGTATACTTTACAGATGCATGGAATATCCATTCATTTGAATACATGTTATCATTATATATAGTAGGTAGATCTCATATCATTAATCAACATCATAGATTGGTCAAGTAAATATGTCATATTCCCTCTGTTCTTTTTTCCATCTTCCTTTCTTCTTCCTTGCAGTCATATCAAAATATATCCTGCATTCAACACAGATCTATGACATTAATAGCTTTTAAATACCAGTACCTCTTCCTCTGTCCTCACTATGCACTTCAGTGAGGACTCCTTACATATATTCTAAGACATACATGTACATGTAGTATGTTATTGCTTAAATACTGGGAAATAATCCTCACTCTGGGTAATTAACACTTCATGTGCCAAATTCAAACTACAATGAATGATGTCACTCACCATCTGAAACTTACAATGTACTTGATGAAAGATAATGCCAGACACCTCATGAACCCATGATTTGAAATGCGAACAGTTCTGCTCAAAGGTACTACAGTGTAGGCCTATGCCATGAATACAATTGTAGTTTCTCAATGACAGGCAGACACTTGGTGCATTCCAAAAAAAAAAAAAAGAGGTTGCACCGACTATAAAAGAGTATCATACAACAGTGCACAAATGCAAAGACCATTCTTACTGTCAGGGATATTAATGCGCTCTAAATTATCTCCTTTCAATTTCACAAGGACTTTGAAAAGTGTCCTCCACAAAGAAGAGTCTTGGGGATGACAGAGAAAAGTGGAGCACGGCACATTATCAAAAGGATATTTGACCACAGAGAAGAATAAGGATTTCAGCCTATTTCCATTGATCCCCCTAATCAATCGTGGGATGATATCCTTTAAAGTGTCTCAGAAAGAAAGAAGACTAGATCAGAATTAGCCATTGTTGCACCACACAAACTGATGAAAACCAATAGTCATATTGATTGGCCATTATTTTGCCAGCACTACTATTTATCAAAACAGAACTCTTTCACATTCTATGGAAAAGGAGCATACATTGAACAATTGTTGGACAGTGGAAAAATTCTAAATCATTTGGAGAGTGAAATGTAAAACTGTTCAAAAATATTTAAAGCATATTACGTACACCTTGAATGTGCTCTGAAACATTTCAAAATGCTCACTTCATAAGTTTGTAGGTCTACCAAACTTGTCCTACACATTGTAGTTGTGAGTTTCAAACAGATGGATTTTTACATTTTACTGTATGTGCAAAATACTGTACACTCTACAAAATAGGAGTACAGTGTACAGTACAATATCTGCTCTTCTTTTTAATACTTTCAAATTGAGGTCACAGAAAACATCTGATAAGATTCTTGAAAAAGCTGGCCACCAGTGGACCCTGATTGGCCAGTTCATACAGAAAGTCATCATCCTCGAGTGTCAGGGTCACCTCATTTCCAATCAACAAAATCCAAGAATTGATCATTGATAATCCAGGGACCAAACATTCCAAAAGACAGACCTGTATCTACTATCAAAAAAAGTATAAAGCTGGTTCCTATTACAAATATGTGCAATGTATCGTCACTTGGCACAACACCTGGCTTCTGAACAACAAACTGTAGGCCCTACTGTACAAATTGATGTTTCATGACATCTCCAAACTCTGTTTTCCCAAATATTCAACAAAATTTAAAGGAGACCTCCGGATGATTTTCAGATTTTTACATTTGATCAACTATAAATTAGTTATACTGAGGACACAGTTTCAGAATTTGCGATAATTGGGATGAAGAATAAGAATATTTTCAAAATTTAGAACAAATTGCAATGAACAAGGATGATGACATGGCAGAGTCAACATAAGAATGCATGAGTTGGGGCTCAAGGAAGCAGAACAAAAGAAGAAGGCATGCATAGATTACACACAGGTGAACTCGCAAGCAAGCGTTATTGTAATGGAATTGCACTGCTTCATTTCTGAAATATGTGAACCTCCTATGTCATCATCCTTGTTCAGTGTAATTTGTTTAAGATTTTTCAAAGTATTGTTTCTCTGCTCAAGAACCACAATAAATTCCACAAATCTATACATGGAGTTGTCACTTTATGTACTACTCTGTACAACATGATGTGAAATTATGAAAATCGTCTGGAATGTCCCTTTAAGTGTATTCCAAATGATCTGAAAATGCTACTTGGCCATACCTGCCAACTGTGAACTACAGTTGTATGAACAATTTTTGGAAGCTGCTCAGAGAAAACAAGCTCATGGTGAACAGGTTGCAAATAACTTTATAGGCCTATAGACTGCAATTAAATTCAAGTTCATTTATTTCACATATTGATAAAAACAGACAAAATATAATAAACGAAAGCATTGAAGGAGTCACTGATAAAATAGATTTAATCATAAAGGTAAAAACTAATACAGGATTGATCAAATGTGAGGGACAAACAAAGGCCGGTGGCCTGTCAATGGTGTATCCAAAATTTACATTACATTGTAAGACTGCGGCGAACCTTACTACCACATTTTGATGTTGACATATTAAATACAGAGCAAAGTTGTCATTCTAATATATAAAAAAAAAAAAAACAGGTGAGATCTCTTTCTTACAATGCTTACCTGGTACCATTCAACAAGTGATTGGTCAGCAGTTTCCACAGCATTCAGACCTTGAGCAAATCATTTCAATTCTTATACTTTCCAAGCTTGGGACTCCTTTATAAAAATCTCCTCGGATCAAAGAAAACTGAAGAGAGCACGAATTAGAAGTTGCAGGACTGAGGAAGCACTTAAATTGATCCTCGTCATGACCAACAGTGGTCGTGGGGCCAAGAATATTCAGGATCTCTCAAGAGACCTGCAGAGTTCTGCTGGTTCTGCTTAAGCAAACACTCTTCAAATTCTTCCCCAGCTCATCTTGTTTAAACTTGAACTACCGGTATTCAGGCAGGCGGTTAAAATCACAAACCTGCGTGTGCCACCACCAGCAAAGCTTCTAGCAGGGTTGCTGAGGCTGGAGGAGGTCGGAGGTCAATAACTGTCCCTAGCAACGCCCAAGCCTTCCTGTCAACAAGGGCACTGAGGTTCATTCCCCTGTGATTCCTGCAAAGTATGTGAATGGGGTGCTCATCTTACTATGCACCATCACACATTGGCAAGCCGGAAAAATTCTAAATATCTCAAGCATACTAGAATGTAGTAAGCACAGCAAAAAACATCTTTCTTTTGAGATGTTTGTTTATAAAGACAACTTGGAAATGTGGACAGAGCAGGCAAAGCATCAACTGGGGGAAACTTGGAGAGCAAATAAACAAGACGTGTTAATCATTTGAATGGCCCAATTTTATAAAAGTGAGATGTAAAAACAAGCATAGCAGCAATTCTGCCAGGCAGAGTACAGCACAGAGGTCACGACCTTCAGTAATAAAGTCAAGCTATTGTGTACCGTAACCAAGTCATAAAATACCAGCATGGTACAAAGGTGAATATTTTGTGTATCCAGTTGTAGTATATTGGTTTCCAGACATCAACACAACCATTCATCACCCATCTTTCTCCCTCCTTCTCCCAAAGAGACAGGGGAGCAATACTAAATGACCTTATCACACCTGTCACTCAGGCCCACATCCAGTCAGTTCAGGGCAAACATCTCCACAGAAACAGAGGAGGATGTTGACATGCTCCAGTAACTCTGCATGGTGACAGGTAATTGATTTTTATTTAAATTGAGCCCTTCATGACTACCATTTCCCAAAGTTTATACACCATCTAATATTCAGTGACATTAAATCCCATATGAAGGTGATTGATTGCAAATATAAAACACACATGGAGAGGAAATGGGATGCAACAAATCGTGTAAATGTATTTCTGGAACATACAACTGTACATGTACACATTGTACAGTACACTCTTTGTAAAAGACATGATGGGTTTTGCCCTCATGCACAAAAGTACAAATTTGTGTTCAACTTTTTATGCAGCCATGTGACTGAGGTTATAATATTGAGACTAGAGATATTCACTGCATATTCAAGATGGAACTTCACATGCATATATGTGTACCGGTAATTTCATTTTTTTTTTAATCCTACAAAACCTACTTTGTATTCTCTGTGGCTGAAGATAGTTCCCAGCACCAATCCTACAGATTCATTTTACAGTGTATGCATGCTTGTGATAATACATATTTGTAATTTCAACTTTCATAACTGTCCCCCCCCCCCCCCCCCCGTTATCTTTTCTACGATGTATGGTTATTTGCATGACGGATACAGTACATACATTAGTTATGAAGGCAAGATCAGTAAAAATAATGAGATAATTGAACACCTCCATGATTTTATTGACCATGCTGGATTAACCTTTTGCCCTTACAACTGTTCTACAATGTAATGGTCAAGTGTTGCCAAACCTTGATCACTATGATACTCATTATTACTTCAATAATTTATTCACAGAAGTTTCTTTGTGATGATTATGATCTTTTCATCTTACCATCCAATGAAGCAAACTTTACTGGATCAAATATACAATAACATGTATACAACAACATTTTAAATGAAGGTCTACTCTAGAGGACAATACAACAATGCACCATACTTTCTCCTAGACAGAAAGATCCGTCTGTCCGGAGGACTCATTTGTATTTTGCCATTAACGCCGTCCTCCGTAGACAGACGGAAGGTTGTAGTACCCATTGCTGTGTGGATGTTCTTAACCACTGTCTCTATGGAAAATTGGGTGAGGTACCTCACCCTTCTCGATTGCGTCTAATTCACGGCCCTAGGTCGGCAAATCAACTATTCAAGAATAGACTACACTCACCAGATTAATGAATAATCCAATATTTCGGTCGAATTTTCAACGCAAAACACACATCAACCAGCCCGTCGCGTCGTCATGTTCAAACTGCAGAAACATACAGTATGAATCTATTAGCCAATCACATGCGAGGTAGTTTCTACGTGTTTTTTTTTTACTTAATAAAGTACATCTCGCATGTGATTGGTTTACAGATTCAAAATGGCGACCTTCAGCTAGCGAACGGCGATGTTGCGATATGGATAAAATTTCTGCATTATAACCGCGTTACTGTGAGTATTTCGATTGCAAAATGTGAGAAATTAACCCCAAATATTGCTGCATAATGTGTCATGTCATGTCAAACTTGTTTGTATGTAAAAAAGCTGTCTGAAATTTGGTTTATCGTAACGTTTGATCTGTGCGCTACTGCCACACAGGAGCTGGCATCATTGACTTCGGTCTGTATACGGAGGGGATCCGTGAAGCCAGACGCAGTCTCCGCGGAACATTCCCCGACGGACAGATACAGACCGATCTTTCGGTCAAACTTTCTCCAAGATCTGTGAGACATCATCGTGTTTGCTGACTCTCTCTGCCTTCACAAACAAAGGGCTTTTCACTTGGCAGGCTTCTGTTGCTTTTAAGCAAACACGAGATTGGCTTTAAAAGAAAAACACTGTTTGCGTTTGCTGCACAAAATACAAGGGATGATCAGGCTTCTCTTAATTTGAATATCCCATTATTATCTTAAGTGAAATTCTAGTGCTTAACTATGGCAGTTTGCTTTTCAAGCAATACTTAAAATATAGCTGAACAATACATGACATACATACATAGTATGTACATTACAGGCTTTAATATTCAAGTCCGTAATCTTTTTGCACACAACATGAACTTTCCACAACCTTGAAGGATTGATACAACTTGTTTTCAATTCTACCTTTTTCATTTTAAATTCAACCATACAGAATCCTAAAGCTATTGACTGCTAGTCAATGCAACGCACTTTGATTTCAGCAACTTTCCAACACTTTGAAATCCTAATGAACGTAACACTACATTGTAACATTCAATACAAGTTTTTTACTCCAATGTGTGCAAACCAACATCTGCTGTTTATTCAACTGATTGTGTTTTATCAAGCTCTTGACTTTTATTTCCTATATCAATTATCATTTGTACGTATCTTTGGACGTTCTTTTCGGGCTTGGTCAAATTCATGTTCAGGCAAGTGTTTTGCAACAGTTTGAAAATCTGCTTGCCTGACTGAGAAAGTGATTTAAAAAAAAGAAAAGTTATGTAGCACCCTGCAATTAATCTTGTATCAAAATAAAACACCATACAATGTACAATGTACACACACTACAAATATGTAGCATGTACAGTACACTGTAATTCCCTGCCATCAGTCAACCAAAGCAAAATGTACAGCTGGGCAATTCCGCAGTTAGGTGGACATGACATGGATAAAAGAAATGTGCCTCTTTATCTTACTCTTTAATCTAGGTATCAACTAATGCCATGGATGTTCACCAATCATTAAGGTCTTTCAAATTCAGTAGATTTTATCTTTCGTATTGATTGATTTCGCGAAATCTAAAACCATCATTTAAAATGTACATGTGGGACTGGGGATGCTGAAATTCACTTAAATGCAAATTACAGTGGGTTCCTTTGAAATTTTTTCCTCAAAGTTTTGCTAAAGGGTAAAAGATAAATACATTTAAATACTCCAGAAGTCGTGTGACATTTTGTAAATTACAAAAGGGTGAAATGACCTGCGGAATTACTCTGGACAAATGTAACGTTACTAACCGTAACGTTACTAACCATGCTTTTGGGGGTCTAGCTAAGAAATTATTGGTCGAACTGCTAAAAAACATTGTGTGAACATTTGTCATGATGCAATAATTGAAATTAATGCAACACTTTGTTTGAAGTAACTTGAATTTTTGCACACTTTTTGTTACAAGACATTGATTTTTTTGTCATGTCCTTTTTTCATAACGTTACTAACCAGCCCTTTAAGTTGCCATACATTGTAGCAATGCTATTATTTCTTATATTGTATTCATTCTTTTCTGTATCATAAACCTGGGAATGATGAACATGTTTTTGACATAATTTTGGCTTGAAATGAATAAATGGTAATTTAGTAGTAAAAACAAATATCTAAATTTGTTCAAATGTAACGTTACTAACCGTGGAATTGCCCAGCTGTACATGATGTGTACATCACACATACACATTGTACATGTCTACATACTGACTATAATTCAAAGTGAAATTTTCTTTTATATTCTACACTCTTGTTTAAAAAAGTCAATAGACAGAGCATTTCTTATCAACTGCAGTTTAGAAATACAGCTCTTCCCAAAGTTTCAATTTTAGATCATGAAATTATTTGATAAATTGAATATTTTATTGCCAGTTCTAAACTGCACTGTTTCAATTTTTAACAGCCATTATAATTTGTTCACTCATTTTCTTTTAATACATGTACAGGATCACTGGTCAAAGACCTGTGCTTTCTGGATTTTTACTTTTTACATGGTGACCCCACTTAAAATCATGTGGGATAGGAGCACATTTACATGAGTCATTGTAGATGCATTATAATATGTAAAATCCACTTTATACCTTCCCTATCCCTACTGTATTAAGTTTCAGTCAACTTGTTCTTGTATACTTGTACTGGAGAATGAATCTAATAACAAAAAAGCAAAAGAATTTACTAAATACCTGTAAAACAAAACAAAAAATGAGCTGCAATTATGTTTAATCTGGCAAATAAAGTACATTGTTTTGAGTATAAAGTGTACATTGCAAATTTATGCCAACTGATGGATCAGAATTCTTGTAAAAAAAGAAACAACAACAAAACAAATATGTTTGCTAACTTGTATGGCATGGTGTCCACAAGCATGGTAATCACTACAAAAGTATGAAAATGTTTGAAAAACTGTTATAGTACAGTGTATCAATGGAAACATTTTAGAATAGAGAATTTGCAGATAAGGAAAATTTGAATTGTAAAACTCTTTGGATAATATCTGATATCAAAGCTTCTGAAACAAAAACACAGGAAAAAAAATGGATTTAAAAAAAACAGTCCTGCACATACCTGTATATACAATGTACACGCTATTATCAGTGTACTATGCTTTTTTTTTAAATGTAATGTACAGTGTACCTGCAGTCCATGAACAGTCAGTGAGATGCATTTTAACACTTACATCCATTATCAGATTAGAAGATAAAGATTAACAACCTATGTCTTGTATAAATTTATACACTCAAGTAGTAGTAACAGATGTCTGGAATTTGATTAAAAACGTTACTTAAAAATCTATGAAGAAAAATTACTGAAAAACATAAGAAGAACATCAAAAAATATATGTTTAACCTTTCTGGGCAGCCATGTCAGAACTTTTCTTACCTCCTTTGCTTTTCTTCTGAACATCTTCCCTCCAGTTTGGAATGCATTGTCTTTAATATCCTCTGCGCTCACTCCGTTTATCCTACGCTCAAAAACAAGGCTATCCGTAACTCTGGAATGCTGGCCTTCAGTTTGCTTAGAATGTGATGCATTATGTTCAAAGAACTTGAATCTGCTCTGTGAAAGGGTACCCTCTCCTGCCAGGCACATTGCAGCATTGGTTTGCTTGGGACCCTTTTCACTGACGGAGCGGAGGGTCGCCCCATCCACAGTGCTCTCACTGAGCACGTCGAAGTGGGGCACGTTGGACTGTTTCCCTCCAATCCCATGATTCTCTGCGGGGAGGTCTTTGCACTTTCTCTGTGAGTGTGACATCTGCATGTCTTCCACTCTTCATTTGCAATTGACATCATCATGAAGGTGCAGCATGTTTGTCCGTGGTGCCTTCATCACAGCACAAAACGATCCTACATTGGGGAATACAGACAAACAAAATGTTTCACTTGAGTCTTCACTAAATCAAATTACCTGGTAAATGTGCTTTGGAGACAAGGTAGGTTTATAAATGTTTAAAACAAAGTTTCACTCAATTAATAGAATATGGAGACATGGTACATACAGTTGCATTTCTTATCATGATCATAGACAAGTGCACCAATCTGCCCCCCCCCCCCCCCCCCCCCACGGAAAAAAGCAGTAACTGACATTTTTATGAATTTGTACTTTTTTGGAAAAATGAATAGTTTACCCAATGCTCTTAAATGTGAATAAGTCAGTTTTGAAGAAAAAAAATTAAGATTGACCAAATATGCAATTTCTCACTTTTGCAAAAAGCAGTAACTGCATCCAGTCGATTCAACTTTTCAAGTTTCCCCATGGAAGAAAGCAGTAACCAACAAAACCTACGGAAGAAAGCAGCAACTAACAATTTAGTCTAATAATTCAGACTCTGTAGTCCTGCCTGTACATTTTTCCTAATACTTTTTTTTTCAAATTCTATCAATTTTCTAAAACAACATAAACAGCAGTTTCTTCATTAATTTAGGGGAGTAGATATAAAAAGATTGTTTCACCAGTAACTTGACTCTGCCCGCAGGGAGTCATTATGACAAGTTGTAGAAAAAAAGTTTCTTTCTGGAGACTAGCAAAGCTAACATACTGAGCGCACTCAGAGTGCAGAATACGCGTACTGCATGCGCGCATAAATTTTGCAGCATGCCTACACCTTACATGTCACACTGCAGCAGTAACTGCAGAATTCATCACACACAGTCTAGTCATCACTTGCACAGTACAGTACAGTCTGAGTGACAGTGCCAACCATGCAGTCACACAGTGACTGAAAATTTTCTGCAGTCCAGGCATGCCTGCAAATCTATCATGAATTGTAGAGGAACCAGAAAATCAAGGTGAGCTGAAAATATGAGTAGAAATTTTGAATGGAGATGAGCACTAGATCAGTATACACTAGAGGTCTAGTCTAGTAGTAGATCGTCTAACGCTAACGCTAGGTCTACCGCGTACCAGACCATTCACTTCAATTACCTTACTGACTCACTGTTGTGTTTAAACACAAAATACCATTTATTCCTAGATAGAGTACAAGCGACAAGACCGAGTCTAGGTCTAACGTTAGGTCCTAGATCTTATAGATCTTATAGATCTAGACTAACCAGAAAGTAGAAGAACTTTATAAGCTGGTGGTGGTAACAATTCTCCTTACTATGGTCATGTGACACGTGCAGTTACTGCTTTTTTCCATGGGGAAAACAGCAGACTCCTGGCCATCTGTAGACCGAGTGCAGTTACTGCTTTTTTCCGTGGGGAAACTACCCAGAATCAAGGGTGAGTCACCGCAGTAACTACATTTTCCTAAATAACATTTAAAAAATAACGGAAACACAATTTTTTTCCTAGGTTTTGTTAGACAACTAGGTATGGTGCATAATCATACCACAAAATTATTTTCGAGTGTTTCTGTGTTTTTAAAGAATCTGCAAAAAACACAAAATCGCATTTATCTCAGCTCAGCGGATATGCAGTTACTGCTTTCTTCCGTGGGGAGGCAGCAATAGTCATATTAATTTAATGCCTTGAGCAACAGTAACAAGCCAAGCCAAAATACACTTGAATAATCTTACACCTCTTTCAGCACAGGACTATATTATCAAACAGGCAGGCTACTCAGTTGACGAGAGCCTCGCAACCACACTCCTATCAGGTACCATATTCGAGAACTGAATCGCATCACCATTCGTTCTTCCCAAGCTGGCATTCCCTGTCGTCAGAAATTGTTTCAGCGCCATCTGTGGGATCATTTCGAAACCGTCTAACGGTTAATCACAGTGGCTAGTTCAGTCCGGGAAACCCGCTCATGAGGACCGCCCCCGCGTACGAGGATGGTCCCTCCTCATGAGGACCTCCCCCCTCCTCATGAGGCCCCCCGGGGAACGCCTCATGAGGCCCCCCCTTCACTTCTTATTCATCTCACATCTGACGTATAAATTGTCGCAACTTTGCACGGTGATTTTTTGTTACACACACATGTCCACTATCCATGATGAAAAGAAGAAAAAATCCTGTCTGTTTTTTTTTTTTTTAATCGAGTTTTAATCACCCGATGCAGAGCGCCCATCAAAACACGGGCGCCAACGCGTTCGCACAATGCAAGACTGCCGCACCTAGCGGCCTGATCCGACTAAATATTTTCGATGCTTTTTTCTGCGGCTCTCACCTCTCCGCGCACGAATCAGCCTCGTGAAGCTGAAGTCTGACATCTTTTTACACAAATTCGTAACGAGAAAAATTAAATCAGTACTAACCTGATCTTGTCCATATATTCCAAATTACTATTCCACACTGATAGAGTAGGTGGGTAGATGACATACTCCAGTTTGTTAGCAAAATAATCACTTTGTAGGTATGACGAGTTCACTTTCTTCGTCAATTCCGCCCACGATTCCGCCGCCCGCTTACCGTTTGGGCGCTTTCTCTGGAATCATCCCGCGACGCGACGTACGTCGCATCACATCACGCATCCAGCACATACCAGTCTGGTACTTAGTATGTGCTGGATGCGTGATGTATGCGACGTACATCGCGTCGCGGGATGATTCCAGAAAAAGCGCCCAAACGGCGGAATCGTGGGCGGAATTGACGAAGAAAGTGAACTCGTCATACCTACAAAGTGATTATTTTGCTAACAAACTGGAGTATGTCATCTACCCACCTACTCTATCAGTGTGGAATAGTAATTTGGAATATATGGACAAGATCAGGTTAGTACTGATTTAATTTTTCTCGTTACGAATTTGTGTAAAAAGATGTCAGACTTCAGCTTCACGAGGCTGATTCGTGCGCGGAGAGGTGAGAGCCGCAGAAAAAAGCATCGAAAATATTTAGTCGGATCAGGCCGCTAGGTGCGGCAGTCTTGCATTGTGCGAACGCGTTGGCGCCCGTGTTTTGATGGGCGCTCTGCATCGGGTGATTAAAACTCGATTTAAAAAAAAAAAAACAGACAGGATTTTTTCTTCTTTTCATCATGGATAGTGGACATGTGTGTGTAACAAAAAATCACCGTGCAAAGTTGCGACAATTTATACGTCAGATGTGAGATGAATAAGAAGTGAAGGGGGGGCCTCATGAGGCGTTCCCCGGGGGGCCTCATGAGGAGGGGGGAGGTCCTCATGAGGAGGGACCATCCTCGTACGCGGGGGCGGTCCTCATGAGCGGGTTTCCCGGACTGAGTTATTTTCATCAAATTTTCTATGTGCTTGTAAATATCTGTTAAAATAAATTGTATCATAATGTAAATAGCACCAGTTTGCAAGAATCTTCAGTATACTGAAGGAGGCAGACTTGAAGAAGAAGAAGCCAAGTGATATTCATGGCAAGGATGCAGTATTCTATAAATACATTCTAATTTCAAGTAGTAAACATTGTTACCACAATACAAAGAATCTTCAAGTTTGAAAGAGGCAGACTGAACCAAAAGAAGAAGAAAAAGATGCACAATATGATTTTATTGTTGCCCATGCCCATGATTCGACAGTGCGTGCCTTTTTACCGTAGTTCGTTCTATTCGAACGTTAACGTTACAGATCATGCTAGCGCCAGCTAGTAAATCCAAGGAGGTACAGTATTAAAATCACACAAAAATATTAGTCTGGGACTATTGACTTTTTACACTAACTTTTCACCATTTTCGGATGAACCCAGGTTTCGGGTTAGATCAACGAATACAACACTGATCCGCGAATGAAATTAAAGCCGTATCCAACTACTCACTTAACCAATCAAATCATCTTGTCAACTTACCATGAAACTGCAGATATGTTCCAGGCATTTATCACGAGTATGTTAGTCAACTTTTCCAGATACGGTAACTAGCATTTTGTACACACCGCGCTCAAAATTTTGTTTCCCGTCGAATCGCGATCGCGCACCTCCTCGGTGTACTCCAATGTTGACGTCCCAATCACTGCGATCCCGTTTTGACCGTAAGTGGCGTTCTTTCTAAAAGACCGGTTCGTAAACTTCACCAATCTGTTCCGAAGAAAGGATTGGTCAATGATCATAAGCAGACATTATTAATTTTGTTTTGAATGCCGTTGTAACAAGCCAGACGTTAGAAACTTTATGAACATTACATAAGTACAATTTATACGCATGCAATTCTTTTTATTCAATAATTTTTACTAAAATTAATTGAAGAAACTTTGGGTTTTTCTCTTTTTTTTTCCTTACGGAACTTGCTTTTATACAAGTTATGTTGTTTTTTTTTTGAAGTTTCCTCTATTCTTTACAATTTAGTGCTATAAACCTATCAAATTAGGACCTACACTGATTTACTAAAAATATTTATAACTTAAGCATATCTTGATATGCATGTTGTTCGCAAAAGCCGATAAGTCCATTTTCAATTCTTCTAGATCACGATTTTTCGTTACACTCTGTTGGCGTTAAGTTTTTGCCTTCTTTTGTTAGACACGGACCCGCAAAAAACAGCTTTGAGATCAAATCAGGAGCCTTATATTGCAATCAAAAATGATAAACTCAAAACTAAAACTGACAGACTAAAAAAAAATCAAAATCAAAATTGATAGAATGAGAATAGTGGTGTTATAATGTATAGATGGTCAGCAGCAATAATATATTGCAGTATGAGTTTACAACGTTGTGTTCAGGGGCGGCGCAGCCGTGGGGGCTCGGGCCCCCCACTTTTTGTGCACCATACAAAGGAATACATAAGGTGTCATCACTTTGGGTCCCCACACTTTTTTCAACCCGGAAGTACGTAAGTAGCACTAGAATAGAAATAGATAGATATCTTGAAGTATGGCGGCGGTAATAGGTTAAGTGTTTTCTCTGAAGACCTTTCTTTTTATAACACCCGGAAATGGGATGGGAGAGAATGAGCTGATGACCGTTATACCCGGAAGTGGACGGGGAGAGATGAGCTGAGGACCTTTTTTTGTTTGTTTTGTTTTGTTCTGTTTTGCTTGTCAGCTGAAGAAACCCGGAAGTGGACGGGGAGAGATGATCTGAGGACCCCTTTTTTTTTTTTTTTTTTTTTTTTTTTTTTTTGCTTGTCATAACGGCTGAAGAAACTCGGAAGTGGACGGGGAGAGATGAGCTGAAGACCCCTTTTTTTTTCTTTTTTTTTTTTTTTTTTTTTTGCTTGTTAACCCGGGAGTGGGCCCCCACACATTTGAAAACGCTGCGCCGGCCCTGGTGTTGAAAAGTGAAACAAATATAATATATAACTCGCATGAATGATATTCAGCGGTTATAAAAAGTTTCATCACAGTGATACCATTACTATGTATCAATCCCGCTTGAAATGAAGTGAATAACTGAGGTCCGCGATTGTTTCACGTAATATTATTAATCATACCACAGTTATGTGTGTGTTTTTTTTTTACACATGTATCATACTGTATTTTGATATCTTGGCTGTTGGATTAAGACCAATTTCTTTATTCAGTTACATTCAAACTCATCGTCTTCTGTTATCATCGTTGATTAGGTTTATTCAAATCTTAATTTATTTCCTTCTGATATTTTCATGTCAATGAGAATCCTTTTTATCCTTTATAAACTATCCTCCTCCTGTCTTCATTTTGTGAGGCAGGATGATGTTTTTATTATCTGTAAATATAGCAGGTTTCACTCTATAAAATAACGCTGATTCTTCTCCTGTCCTATATACACTGTAGAAAGAGTGGAAAATGGTGTTGATTTATGAGGTAGTGCATGAGATACGCAGGCTTCCTTAATACCGGTATAGCTTTTAACGGTCTGATGTACTTTATATGTTATAGCAGACACCAAGCCTATATCAATTACGTTAAAGTTAAAACTTGCATTGATAGGCCTACTTGTATAATGTACAGGGGATGGGGTAATATTCGCTATTATAATAAGTAATAATGATAATAATTATATCAATTTATAAAGCGCAAAACCTATAGACTTTCTTCTGCGCTGCAAAAGCTTCTGATGTGGCTACTTGATGATAATAAACAGTTCAATGAAAAGATGTGTTTGAGTCGTGATTTAAAGACTGCTATGAATACAGTTGGGGATTTCCTGACTTCTAATGGTAGATTTTCCAGAGTTTGGGAGCTGCACGGGCAAAAATGCTCTGTCCAGGGCCGGCGGAGCGTTTTCAAAAGTGTGTGTGTGTGTGTGGGGGGGGGGGGGGGGGGGGAAGCCACTTCCGGGTTTCTAACAAGTAAAAAAAAAAAAAAAAAATCAACTTCTGGTGCCACTTACGGGTTTCTTCAGCTGACAAGCAAAAAAAAAAAAACCAAAACAAAACAAAACCCATCAAAAAACAACACAAAACAAAACCCAAAAAAAAAACCAAAACAAAACAAAAAGTCTTCAGCTCATCTTTCTCCTTCCACTTCCGGGTTTCTTCAGCTGACAAGCCCAAAAAACAAAAAGGTCTTCAGCACAAAAACACTTCAAGGTCTCTATTTACTTATTTTTTTCTCGTGCCACTTATGAAAGTGGGGGAGGGATGGCCCGAGCCCCCCCCCCCGTTCCACCAGCCAACATGCTGTCTCCCAATGTTTGTTCCCAATGTTACATTTTTTGCTTTTTCCGAATTAAGATTCGATAATCCAAAAGTAAAGTAATTGTAACGTTCGTTTTTCCAAAGGTTCGTTATTCCAAAACACAAAAATTCTGTATACCCATAGTCTTGTCCGAAAATGAAATAGGGTTCGACCGGTTCGTTACAATCCGAACATTAAAACTTGTGATATCATTCCGACAGTTTGTTAATCCGAAAGTGAAATACTGTATTAGGTTCGTTATTCAGAACATTCGATAATCGGAAATGAAATTAGGGGATAGTTAATCCGAGAATGAAAAAGAGAGGTGATGATAACGATCCTTTGAAATTTCGAGCCATATTCCGATTTCGGAAGAACCTTCGGAACAACATTTTTTTTTTTTTTTTTTTGATTAGCGAACCTTTGGAATAACAAACCTTTGTAATACCCTACTAATAAAGGGAATGAGGAGAATATAAACTAATTAAGTTCATTGATATCATGTATCTATAATATCTATATTGATTTATATATTTTTTATATTTGGACTAACGAAATTTTGCGGAATTTGTGTATTTCGGAATAACTATATAGAGTAACCTTCGGAATCCGAACATCGCCCAAGTAGGTTCTCCTTCTTCTCCTTTTATAAATTCTTCTTCTTCTTGACATTGTTTATGTAGCTGTTGTTGTTGTTGTCATCGTCGTCGTCGTCGTCGTTGTTGTTGTTGTTGTTGTTTTGTTGTTTTGGGGGATGGGAGGGAGTGCACTAATTCGTATGCCCTACTGGTCTTCAATATGGCCTATTACACAATAATGTTCCTCATGAGGTTGACCTCCAGACCGAAAAGGGGGTGGGGGGGGAGGGGAGGGGGTGGATGGTGCTCGGTTTGTGTTGTTGGCATTTATTCAATCGTTTCTGTGCTGCTTTTCTTCTTTTTTTCTTTTTTAATCAAGGGTCAATGCTCCTGTCCCCCCCCCCCCCAAGCCAATTGATATTAATAATCTCAAGCCGTCAAGCATGGATTGTCTTATGTGTGTGATTTTGTTTTTCCAATGTTTTTTTTTTCTCGTTTTTTCTTGATAGTTAAAGTGTATCATGTGGGTGGGGGGAGGGGGGGGGGTGGTTCAGGTCACCCCATCCACCCACCCTCCTTCGCCCCCCCCCCCCCGCGTTTCGTTTCGGCCCCGGTCTTTTGAGTGGCTAAAATATACCTATTTATCCTTTGCTTCGATTAAGTTCTTCTATAAAAATGACTGTGTATTTTAATATTATGATAGGCCACAGTTAGATGTTGATATTAATGTTATATTCCACATGTTTACATGCATGTCCAAAGTAGGTCTCAACAAGAAGTGAGGAACCTTTATTTCGTGCAATGAAAATTTAAAGGTCGGGGGCACTGGGGGGCACTGGTATGTTTCGGTTCTATTACAGATAATAGCGAAAATACTTGTGTATTAATCGGTGTTGCACCCCGCAACTTGTTTTGTGCAGTGCGAAATGACTATGCAATACTTCCTGACTTTCCACTGCTTGATCTTCCATTTCTGTCATTCTATCCTTCTCTCCAACTTTCTCATGAAGATAACACCGCAGGCGCAGACACCATCGCGCTTGCGGGATACCCGAAGTCCCGCAATGCTATACACACATAAACATATCAGTGGCACACACCGGATAGGAGTCACGTGACACAACATTAGCATAATACTGTGTGGTGGTGTAGCCATCTTGAAAGTTGGCGAATCTCGACTGCAAAATCTTGGCGTAGATCTGTCGTCTGTGCGGTTCCTGAGGCCGTTGGTGATTCTCTCAAGTATTCAAACGTAAGATATGATAGATGGAATCCTCTTGTAACTAGTGGATGACCTAAATTACTGCAATTTTCATGTTGTGGTGGTTATTTTAGCCTCACAATGTACAAACTCGAAGTTCCAAACTGCAACGTTTATGCATCTGTGTGTATTCACATGCACCCGTACACAGTAACTGTGCCAAATTTCTGCTCACTTGTCCTCGCACATGCATGCTTGCACCGCATTACACTCGGTGCTGAGTGCTGGAGGAGGGAAAATGGGAGGTTGGGCTAGCCTTTGGGCCCGTCGAAGGGCACACACATTGCATGCGTGTGCCTCCCGCAGAAGGCTGGTTGCGTGTTTTAATAGCCTCAATTGCACAAGGTGGAGATAGTTATTGTGGTTTTCAGCCCTGCTGGTCTGTTCAACAATTTTAAGTTATTAAAGAGCAAATCTTAAATTGGGATACAAATTTATTGCAAGTCAAGCTAAATAAACGGTTATGTCATGATTCATCATTTTCATGTAGGATTATTAGGAAGTCTAGCAATGCACTGATATCTGTTATATGGAAAAAGGTCCATATTGCAAAAGTATTTAACGCATTAGACCTTTGAACCACATGGCTGTGAGCCTAAATCGAGATGTTGATGTTGCTTTGCCTTCTAAGATTTACACTCAAGTGTGGTAGGCCCTATCAAAATTCCAACTACCAAGCACAAGTAGGATCTACAGTACAGTAGGTGTGGTTTAAAAAAAAAAAGAAAGGAAAAGATGTTTCTCTTTATGTGAATTGCTGAGTGAAGAATTTATTGAGCAGCACAAGTGTTAGACGGTTGATCTACAATTCTCTACAATACAGATCTCCAAATCTGAACGCATGTGGAGCTCAAATGTTTTTACCTTTAAAGGGGAAGGCTAGTAACTGATCAGTGGAATCAGTGGAAATGCTGGGAGATGATTGTTCCGATCCTTATGGGATTCATTCTAGAGTTCATTGTATATCTATTGTTGTGTGAAAATGATTTGCTTCAGAACGGTCTCATATTCAAGTAATGTGCAGATTAATGCTCCGTCACTGACCAGGGACGCTAACCTGGAAGCATTAAATTGCACATTACTTGAATATGAGACCATTCTGAAGCAAATCATTTTCACACAACAATAGATATATACAATGAACTCTAGAATGAATCCCATAAGGATTGGAACAATCATCTCCCAGCATTTCCACTGATTCCCACTGATCAGTTACTAGCCTTCCCCTTTAAATTCTTGGGATGTAACGTCAAACTTCCAGGAAAGAATGCGCGATGTGTAAATGTACCGGTACGCTTTTATTCACATTGAATGCCAAAGTACTTATATTCATAGATTGTATCAAATTCTTTCTTATAATCTCGCAAATAAAAGTTATTTTCTAACCTGTAATTTTACATTTGATAAATGGGATTCTTCTGTGATGCGGCCCAACCCTTGGCCGATGATGCCAATGAAGGACGTGATGCGGGTGAAGTTCCCCAACAAAGTTCAGCAGAGAGCGTGGAAAAATCTGCTTCGCAGGAAAGACCATGTCGACCTGAAGTCAAACTCGCATATTTGTTCAAGACATTTCCAGAAAGGAGCAGTTTTAGCAGATGGCACTGAAAATGCCCCACCAAAATATTTTTATTGGAACAATTTCGGACAAGATAAAGCACGAAGGGAGAGAAATGCTCCATCCGAGCGGCGATGGATCTGGGCTGGTTCGCGATCATCGCCCAGCCGCACCGGATGTGGACCCGAATGTGAAGCTGTCAATTCGTGGCAGCGTACGGGGAGTTATGCCCAGCCAACCCTTCGTTTACCGATCTTAGGAATATTTCTTTCAATAAATTAATCGCAACGCATGACGAGTTCTGCGTATTTTGGATGTACAATCAAAGATCCTACACTATGTAGGATCTTTGGTACGATTTTCTAGAAGCCCAAAACCGGAAATAGAGTGAGACCCCCAGTTTTTGGCTGGCCTCCAGAATCTGGACACCTATCTTTTATCACAAGCCAGCAAATTCTGCTGTCACAACACATGCATAAACAAATCGCATCATTTCACATACTGGCACAGTCATTTTGATTTACAGCAGGAAAGTGCGATAGTCACCTCCAAAAATCCATCTATAATCCTGAATTTTGCCATCAAAAATGCAGAATCGGCGCAACTTTTCAGTCCCATGTTACGAATCAGGATCACCCAAAAAGTGCTAAAAATTGAGAAATTACGCCGTTCTCTTGCAAGATTTTTTGCTTATCGCAAGCCGAGAGTGTGATGGTATCTTTCAAAACACAACTCAAGAGAAAAACAGAATCTCTGTACATGCCGATGCAGTGATTAAATGTACAAGGGGTCGAATTCAAGTCCCGACTCGCCAGAATTCGGACACCGACAGGGGCCTCAACATCCTCAATGCAACCTTACGCCAACAAGGTATGGCGCGGCGCATTTTTCAGCGGCCTTGTACGCGCATTGACACTGAACGCGCATAGTGCTTGTCCGTATTTTGGAGAGGCTGGAACGATTCTGGTGGATTATCAAGGTGATAATATTTTGGGATTTTGTAAAATTTCATGATGTATTAAATAAAATCAACATTGAGATAAAATAGTTTAATATATTCAACATACATTCATCTTATTCAGTTATTGAGCAACCACTTTACTGCAGATGTCAGACATGCCATAAGATGTCCTACTGTTTAGAGCAAAATAGTAAAGATACTTGTAGTTTGTATTTAGAGTTACGATGTATGTGAAAACTAAAAATATGAAATCTGGTAGTTGCAGACTGCACAAAACTGAGAGGGTTACGATAGAGAATCAAAGAAATATACAAAATGTTTGTTCATTGCGTGATTTGGCAAGCTCATTTTTTTCCCCCAACAGTTATGACTGTCCATCTAAACAACATGTTCACATGTAGTTACAAGCTTGTAGCTGTATGAAGGTGTGTGATGGCACCTGCCTACCTTGAGATGTTTTCATGCCTCATACCATTGTTTTTGTGATGCAGCAAATTTTTTGGGTGTGTCTTCAATGCAAGTCACACATCTGTGGTAATTACGTGTCCAAAACTTCCAGTTGACAAAAAGGGGCATGTTTTACTTTCAAAATATTTTCAAAGACGCTTTGGCAATATTTGTGCTTGCACAAATGCTGGTAATGCAGCATCAATTCAAAGGCTGTAAAACCTTTCGTGAGCTGCTGCTCAGTGATCCACTGCTACATCTTCATGCATGCAGCGTGCTCTCTGCCTGACGATGCATGCTCACTACTGGTATACCATTCTCATGCTTGCTAATGCTGGGGTAATGGTGGTGGTAAAACTTGCAATCAAGCGAGCATGGCATAATGCATGTGGTACTGCCAATGTAAACAGAAGAGAGAGAAGTACTGTATATAAGCTGTTATTTTCGCGAGGGTTTAATTTTCGTGAATTTCGCGTATCACATGTGGATCGCGAATTTAACAACACATGAAAATGTCTCCATGCGCTTTGTTAATAGTGCATTAAGGTAAGTGTCGGGGTCAAATCGCAAAAACAACATCTCGTGAAAATGTCTATGACCTCGTCATTCGCGAAAAAAAACAGCGAATACAGTACTGTAAAAGTGGATATTTTCGCATTTATTTCAGCCAGGTAAGATGAGTTTTGTGTGTTTTTAATTTTGGGCAATCAAGACATCAACTACGGGAACATACTGTATGGCGAGCAAAAATATTTCGCGTGCTATTTTTTGGTTGTGCGAAATATGCGAAAATTTCAACACCGTGAACATTTCCACTTTATAGTACCAGGTACATGGAACTGCCTGTTGAACAATGAGTTCAAGTTAGCAGAAACAAGCACGTTTGCAAGCGCACAGCACAAGGGAGTATGATGACACAAAGGGGGCGTGGCTTCTGTGCTGGTAGAGATACTTGTTACGCATATTTTCCAAACTCTGTATGCTCACTAGACCCTTATTAGGGGTCTTCATGCTACGCAGCTTTATCAGCGTTGTTTGCAAACATGAGTCAGTCATTGTTTCACTCATACTCGGTGAATAGATAGATGGGTCGTATGACCTTGATTTGAAAGGTAATTTTCTCAAGATAGAAACAACACTTTAGCATGAAATTTAAGAAATATCTTCATGATGTAATTCTTTTTCATGTAATTTAGTTCATTATCCACTCTCTATGGAATTTCAAAAACTACTTCAACACCCCAAACACCCTTGATGTAGGACAAATCTGCAGCTCAATGACACATATCACATTGCGTACAATTGCCAAGCCACTTTGACTTCGTTCAATATTACCAGTAACCCCACCAAAGCCATTTAGGAACAAAAAAAGATAACCTCCACATTTATGGTGTGTGCTTGTGTGAAATTTGAGTAATGCAACTTTCAGAGAGAGAGTCAGACATGAAAGGTTTGCAGCAGCCGTGTAAGCCCTTTCACAGCATGCTACATTTCACAGTAGTTCAATTTTTGAGAAGTTTACAAGCTGTCTGATACAAAAACGTATTTGCAAAAATAACTCAAAAAAAAAAAAATAAACTCCTGTGACTCAAAAGTTGTATACAGGGCTCAGGCTACCATAAGATACTAGTAGCCTTTTTGGAAATTTGGGGGCCTGTCATCAGTTTTTAGTGGCATCATGCCCTGGTACATGTGTATCGTATCTAAGGTGGATAATCACTAACTTTTGTCTTATAAAGTGATAATACAAAGTTCTTTCTCATTCCATCGACATGGTTCTCAATCCGGAAATCAGTCATGTGTGAAATTTTCATACAAGTCCCAAGTTACCAAATACAAAGCATATACAGTAGTCTCCATTTACACTGCTTTTGTTCATCGGTGTGTCATATTGTACTTGATGCCAGTGGTCTTCTTTTCCCTTATCATCCTTTTGCCAAACCATGTCACATAAGAACAGCTTGTATATAAATTTTATGCCTATTTTTGTCTCCTTACTCACTCAGACACGTACTCTCCAACCAACAAAATGTCTGAGATGCTCAACTTCGGTCCAGAGTGGCTGCGAGCCCTCTCCGGTGGTACGGGTGTGACGTCGCCGCCGCCGTCCCCTCAGTTCAAGCTGGCAGAGCATCGCTACGGGCGCGAGGAGATGCTGGCGCTGTTCCGAAAGTCAGACAGCATTCCACCAGAGTTGGAGGAGTTTCCGTCGATACTGCTGAAAGAGTGTCGGACACCAATGACGCTCACGCCTCTCAACGAAGACGAGCAGGTACTTCTTAGTGTCCTCTCTGTACAGATGGCAAGGACTTGTTAAGTTATTTGTTTGTGTTGAGAGAAAGATGCCAAAGCACAAACTTTTTCTTCTTACCTATTATTTAAACCCAGATACAAGTAACTAAAGTTTGCTGAGAAGTGGGATGGATGGCATATGATGGAAAATCATTGAAAATACACAAATTTTAGTGGAAAAATATGTGTGCGATTATCTTTCATTTCCAAGTTACAGACCAAAGCCATCTGCAGCTCATACAATGTGTTTGACATCCGATAATAGCATAATGATAGTAGTAATAATGATATGAATGATTTGGTCTCCTTTACTTCTGGTAACTACTTCAGTGTTAGCACCGTTCATCCAGTGGGCACTGTCATTATTCCCATAGCATTGCCAGGCACTGGTACCCATTTTTTTTCATGTCACTGCTGTTTCCATTTTTGCTGCTAATGTCACAGAACTGAAATATAATGCTGTATTGTGTTTTGCCCCATACAGCGGTACCTGTCTCAGTGTGTGAATAGTGCTGTGGTGATGAGACTACGAGGCAGGGGAGGGGCTCCCCCTCCTGCTAGGGGGAGGGGGACAGGCAGAGGTAGAGGTAAGTCTTCAACAGTTCTCCATGTTCCCAACTCCCGATTTCCTCATATTTTGAGGATAGAGATCAGAAAAAGGGCATGTTAAAGCTGATGTGTGCCAATTTTCATATTTTGTGGCCCGTAAAAAAAAAACCCACACTTTTGGTACAGATTTTATTACCAGTAAGTGCAGGATTGGGGAAAGTAAATTTCTTGTTATTGTCTTTTTATCTGCAGACAAAATGAGTCCCAAAGATGTCTTTTAAGACCCCCCCCCCCCCCCTTTTAATATCTTTCAGTTGCAGTCTGAGAGATTCCAGGGTAAGTGGTGTTGCAGAGCGCTGGTGTCAAGTTGAAATGATTGAACTTGAATTATACTTGGAAGCTGTAGCCACAGTTATGTTTTTCTTACAACATAGTATTTCAGTAGATCCATCCCCCCGTATAGTCTGTTGCTTTTACCTTCTTCACCAGTTTGGGAGGAAAGGGAGTGGGGATTAGAACGCTGGAAGGCGGAGATGGGCCCTGTTTATCAAAACTTACAATTGATTTTTAAGTCTTGGAGATCCTTTATAACTTCCAAATCAATTGTAAGTCCATTAATCAATCATAATATTTAAATTAATTATTTGTCTGTATAATCAAGAGACCTGTAATTGAAATAAATAATCCTTTCCTGTGGAATCAATTATAACTTTTTGAAATCACTCACAACTTCTCAAAATCTATAGTAACTCTGTAATTGTTCCAAATTATGAGTAGAGACCGTCTAGGTAAACTCAATTGTATGGCGATTTCCTGAAGCAAGTGGCTGTCATTCTCCTAGTCTTACCGAGGTCTTGTTGCAGATATTTGATTGTTGAACTGCTAATTTCCTATCAAACGTTTAATTTCCTTTTTACCCTTGAGTTGTGTTCTGTTCCTTGCATTGTGACTACTGTATGTGAATAGTACAGTAGCATATTAGCGCCTATGGTAGGTCAAATGTGCGCACTTTGCAAACTCAATATGCGTAAATTCTAGCATTACTTTTAAAAAAAAAAAAAATCTGCTTCAGGCCTAGGCATTGATATTTGATATTGACGGCTTCAGGGAAGAATTTGTGCTCTTTTCACAGCGCCGCATGCTACCAATCAGGGAGGTGTTAGAGAAGGTGATGAAACAAAAGACATTTCTTTTTAAGTATGCATCATCCCTCATTCACATCAAATCGAGCAAGCAGCGCTTTGCTCTCCTATTTAATATTTTTGGCAGCAGTTATTAGTGTCTATAGAACAGGACATGTGAACAAAAAACAGAAAAAACTTGTACTTCTTCAACTGTAAAACGCTAAAATCATGCGGATATACGCATTAGCCAATTATTTTATCTGAAAGATTTCACATTCAGGTAGTAAACCTGGCAATCAGAATCCTGCACAAATGCATGCAAGGTGGTTAAATGATGACATAAATGGTATCCCGCGACGTACCAAATGAAAATCAGCCATTTTGTTGAATTATATGTTTTTTTAAAAAGGTTGTTCTCTGGGTTGCCAAAAACTGGAAATTATTTTGGTGCTGGATCTAGTGGCGCTAGCCACTACACTGCAGTGCACTGAAGCACACGCTAATGCTAGCACAGCGTGCCATGCATGCATTGTATAACATGCAGTGGCATGGGAGTGACTATGTACACGCACACACAGTGCATGCATTTCTCTGCGGCTGTCCTTGAGTGGATGTGAGGTGGCGCTACACAACGCGGTAACCCGGGGTACTACGGTACCCCGGGGTAACGCGTGATGCATCAAATGCTAAGTTTTTGTGCGATACTGATGTTGCTTTTTTTAGTCCTGGGATATTGATAACAAGAAGATTTGAAGAAAAAAATGAAAGGATTTGTTCCGTAACATATAATCAAAGAGTTCCACACAGGATTTCAACGTTTCCTCTGAAATACAGCTTCAAATGGTTAGAATCAAGAACCTCTCATTTGGTCACCATTATCAAAACTGTACAGAAGAGCGGCTTGGAGCATGGAACATCAAAGCCAGTGAAATGCTAAGCATCCAATTGTCATGCTAGGGAACCTATGCATAAATTTGGACGAATTAGATAGAGATTCCACTCCATCTCTATCACTTCCCTGCTACTAATTAAAGCTCCCTGATTGACTGCCAGTAAAACTGTAACTTACCCTAAGATGAGGAAAAGTGAAAACCACTGTAAAATAAGGTTTTCCAGAATGTTGCAAAAATTAGGTTATTTTCTTTGTGATGGCAGTGCGTGATGTGGCTGTATACACTGCCTTTCATGTTTTTGCCGTTACTACTGAAGCCATCAGCACTGCAGTAAAGTGATCACTTTGCGCGCCTGGCGCCCCGGCCAGCCCATCAAGCCTGCAAGGGTCAAGTCAAGTCAAGCAAGCGAGCAGTGGATCAGCGTGTGTGCGCATTGAGCATGTGAGGAAGACATCACATGAATGAGTTTTGTTTGGTCTGCATGTAATAATCTGATCAGCCGCAGGTTTCAAAAAACAATGTCAAGACACCACAAATACCCTCCAGTTCCTGAAACCCTAACACATAAAACTTGAAACAATGCATGCACAACTTTCACATTCGGTCACATTGCATAAATATTTTATGTCAGATTGTGTAAATTTGACCGGGCAGACATTATATGTCGGGGTTCCTTCAATGTGACCTTTGTCATTACCTTGGCGGTGCGTTTACATGCTAAATAGTGAATGTGTTTTTATGTTGCAGCAGCACGGCTTCTACAAGTACCAATAAGTGGCTAGCACAGCCATGCCCAATTTTAGTTGAAGTAAACAGTCATTGTTTAATTTTGTAGTGAATTGTTGTTTGAGCAGACAGTGCCAAAAACTAGGCTTATCCAGTAATTGTTATTTTGATGAAATTGATCATAAGTTAGACAATTAATTATAAGTTGAAATCAAGCATAAGTCTCTTCATAAAACGGAAACCTGTAGTTGATTGAAAGTTATAATTGATTATGAGTGGGTCAGAGTAATCTTTGATATCACAATCAATTGTAGCTCTCGCTTGATAAAACAGGGCCCTGATCTGAGCGTCAGTTGTGTAGAATCCCAACCAAAGAGTTTCATTTTCCAAATTAACCATAACTGCTCGAGAATAAGGTTACTTGTGTCATTAGAATGACTCTTATTTCCTCTGAAGTAAGAGTTCTGACAGAGGGAGGGTACAATAGCTACCAGACTCAAAAGCAGTCAAATGTTTTATCTTAGTAAATTTTTCTGTAAAAGAATTAGCAATGATGCTACATCTTCTCTGTTTTTCCAGGTCGCGGTCGTGGTGACTACCAACGGAGTGGGAGTGGTTACGAGGACGAGACGATAGGGTTCCCTGGCAGGAGAGAGTTTCAAAGAACCATTAGTTGGGATGAGAGGTAAGCCATTGGAAACCATTTTAAAACTTTACATTGCTATAGCCACACATTGCTTTTCGTGGTGAGGAGATCTAAAGTTCAAGTATAAAGAATTCTTCAAAAAATGGACTGTCTAATTTTAGTGCAGTGGAGAATAATGATGTCTTAAAACCCAAACAAACACAACCTTGGAACAATTGTGAGATCGCTCTCTCAGCATGACATTGCAACGTTCGGGACTGATATTGTTGCATTGTGATTAGGTCAGGATTAAGTATTTACTTCCATTCCTTCCTTCAAGTTTAGCTTGTGAAATGAAATCAGCACACTCCTCGTCATTGACCGCTTGTGGGCGAATCTCGCTATCGATGGTCAAGTCGAAGCAACTAGGTAATTTAGTCTGTTGCAGTGGTGCTTTTGTGTGCCCCGTGAGTAGATATCACATGCAGCAATGACACCAGTGTGAGGGCCTTTGAGAAAGCTGCAATAAATATTAAAATGGGGTCCTGAAGATGTTATTGGTCTGTACTCGGCAATTGTTAGAAAGAACAATGTGAATGATAACGATACAAACTTTTGACATTTCATTCATGCAGCAATCTCCACGACACCAGGGGCATACGCACCGAGCCGAGGGGTAACTTTGAGGACTCTGGCCCGCCCTCTCCCCGCAAGATCATCGACAGGGACAGGGGGAGCTCCAGCGATAACTGGCGCTCCCCCCGCAGCGAGAGGCTACCGTCCAAGACAGATGACGAGGATGACGGGTGGAGGCACGGTTCCGGGAAGTCCACGTCTCGCCCGCCGCCCTCGAGAGAAGACGAGAACTGGAGAATGTCATCAAGTGAGGAGAACAAAATATTTGATGATACACTGAGATGCTATGAATTCAAATCACATCAATAGTGGTGTAGTTTTTGTACAATTCTGTGTGCAAAGGTGTGTTCAGTGGTGTCTGAAGGTATGATGATGTTCACATGTGGACTTGAGTTACTTAACACCTTCTTCCCTAATGACACTGGTTCATGGTAAAGTTGACAAGACTTTTATTCATTTGGCAATACATATGTTCATTACAGCTGCTTGATTAAGCTGCTGAGCATTGGCAAATGAGACTCTATATCAATTCCAGAGTATCATGTTTGTTTGATTGTCGAATATGTATTTTTGCTTTTGAAATTGCTTTCTTGGTCTTGCTTATGTGAGACGAACATTAATGTAAAGTTAATTGAAAAATACCCCCTGATGCTTGTTATCGTCAAACCTGCATCAAGACCTGATCGTAATCACATGAGAATATATTTGATGTCCTCATTGAGTCTCATTTTGTGAGATCGTTTGTTTGGTTTCATCTTGTCAGATCACCGTGATGGCATAGTTTCTTGCCCAAGAATTCATACTCACTGTATGTAGAGAACAATTTTCTGAGTGTTGGCCATAATATTTGTAGATATTAACCAGAGATATTGTGGCCAAATCTCCATCTTGACCAGATTCGCCAAGGTCAAACTGGCACCAGCCGAGAGAACGAGGGCTTTCATTCAACGACGGCGATCGGGACCGCGACAGAGATCGGGACCGGGACCACTTCGATCGGGATCGAGGCCAGCGGGAGCGGCGGCACAGCGGCCGCTCGTACCAGAACAACTGGCACGAGGAAGAAGAGGTGCCCGAGTGGTCGCTCGACGATGCCTTCGACGGGGAATCTCTCGGCATGTTTGATTCTTCAGGGGCATTCTGTTCGGGCAAGGTAAGGCTGTTTTTTTAGATGCCATCTCTCTACACCAACACTGCTAGAGGTCTAATGCTTGCCCCTCTTCTCCCCCTATCCACAAATGGATTGTTCATTGAGGCCTAAGAATCCCAGGAAAGCTGTACATCAATTGACTATGTCTTGGGTAGTGATTGATTACATTGATTTTGACCAAATTACATGTGCAAGCTAAAGGAGCATAACATATGTGATATCTTGCTTGCCCTTAGAGAGAGGAGAGACTTGTGTATTTGTGTAATTGCTCATTTTTGGGGATATCACAGTGAACACTGAGCTATGGATATAAGCTACAAAGAAGTAGGAAGTTGTTACCTTCCTCACCTAGTAGAGCAACTAGAAAAAAAAAATCATCATTTTGCATTCTTTCTGTCTGTCTCTTCACCCTCACTTGGAAAATCAAAGAAAGCCCTGCATAAGGCATCATTTACCATTTGCAGATGAAAAAAAACAAAAACAGCATTAGTGCTTTAAAGTAGTTCTAAAATGTGAGGTTAGGATAGAAATATCCACTGTAAAAATTTGAATCCATATAATCGATTCTAAGTATTGTTAATTACACAAAATGTGGACAATATTTGTAATAAAAAAATTGTTTCCAGACTAAACCGTCTACAGTTTTGGTTTATTGAGAGAAATACTGATATCTCCTAGTATTTTAGGCCTTATTGCAAAAATTTTATATGGTAGGATGTTTTGTGATACAACAGGGGGGCATTTCATGAAGCATTTTGTCGGATGAATTTGCTGTCAGCCAATCTTGTGCAAGGATTTCGGTAGCTTTTAACAGTTTGTCAGACGAAATGTCTGACAAAAATCTTCATAAAATGCCCTCCAGACCTACATATATGCATTAAATGTGATATCTCGAAAAATTGTTAAATCACTGCTCCCAGAGGTAAACAGGACCTTTAAACAACTATGATCGAGGTACGTGTATGTTATCTCCTAGATCAAGACACGTACAGCATTCACCGGGGTTCAGCTATATTTAGAATAGCTCCTTCCTGTTTGCCAGTCGTCAACTCTTCTCTTTCAAATGTTTATCTTGCAGGGTACAGACGACGATCTACTAGAACCATTAGAAAGTGAAGATTCCAAGGCTGAGATTGGTGAGATGCAATGCTCTTTCTCGTATATCCTTTGTCTGCCGAAGTGAGGCTGTGTGTGGAGGTTGCGTGGGCATCACAATTTTTTGTTGTTGTGATTGTGGTTTTATTTTTAAGTGGTCTTTCCTGGAGCACATGAATGCTCTTGAGCAATCTACCATGGGACTTGGCTGGAAGCCCCCTTCAAAGTTCCAGGCAAAGTATGTTGCCCAAGGATGCAACTGCTCTTGTCAGGAGACTTGAAGGGGAATTCCCCCTGCTATTATGTTGCTTTGTATGAAAACATAAAAGAGTGGAAAAAGTAGATCAGTGAAAATTTGGGGGAAATGGGGCACATGTTAACACGGTATACTTGGGCAAGTGTTTATGGGATATGCGTGTTGTAGCAAAAATCATCCCGTCCTCAACAGGTTTTTTTAAAAAGTTTTGAATTGTGAAAATTTAGAAACTAGTAAGACAAAAATGGCAAGTCTGTGTGATTTAGGTGTTGAGCAGCTCTCCATTTGCATTCGTACACAAAATTCACCAATTTTCATGTTTCTTCAGAAAAAATTGTCTTCAGACCTGCTCTTGAATCTATATATTTGTCAGTCAGAGGATAAGTTCTGTCTGTGCCCAAATACTTGAGAAAAACAAAAAGAATTAGCAAAATTATGTGTGCCAAACGAATGGAGTGCTGCTCAACACGTAGATCACACAGAGTTTGCAATTTGTCCTACTTTATCATTATCATAGTCTCTTGTCACATAAAATGATGAAATGGAGTGTAGCATATTTGGATGAACCCAGGCCATTAACCCTATTTTAACTGGGCTATTTGAGACCAAGTTTTTACTGGGGGGGCTCAATTTGACCCCCCCTTCAGATCTCGGCCGCCGATCGCATGATTGCCGTGAAATTTTGCCTAAAGATAAAGCCGGATGTCAACTACAAGATTACATGGTCATACAATCGAAAAATATTACCTTTCTATTTTTAATAAATTAATTATGCAAATTTATGCATGAAATCATATTTTCACCTATAACTTCATTAAAAAGACTGAAGGATTGCTAAATTTTTGTGTCAGAATTCCTCAAGACGCATCAACCAATTTTCTTGTAAAAAAATAGCACAATCAAAGTCAATTTCTTTTGTTTTTTATTGTTTTGTTAATTTCTTATGTATTTTTTGTTTTTTCGACCTTTTGTTTTCTATTGTTTTTTGCCAAAATTTGTTGCAGGCACTTTTTCAAGCTTATCTACACTAGACTGGATTAATTTCAATGGTGAAAAGTTGAAATCTAATTTATATCAATTTAACCAAAAAACACAATTTGCATTGGATTTGCACACGATATCATGAATTTGAGCTGTTTTCGGGTTGACATGCATATGCAAAACATTACGTAACTTCAGAATGGTGTACCCGGACGTCGCAAATTTGGTCTCAAAATATGCGGGAGACTTCAATGAAAAAAGTCATAAACGACGCGGCAAAATCTTTGCGCGTTGCGGAATCGTGGCGCGAAACGTCGAGGGAGGGGTCAATTTGAACCCCCCAGTTAAAATAGGGTTAAGGCAAAGGATAAGCTTTCTTTCATTATTTGTGCTTAAGTAATTGTTCAGAGTGATAGCAGTTACTATGCAGAAGTTGAATATTGAGTAGCATTTTCATAAAGTGTCTTGCGAGGAAATTGATTTGGAAGACCTAACCATTACAAATATATTTTGTCCTGTTTTCTGTAGACAATCATGAAGCTGAGGACATTAATCAACAAAGTGATAAAAAGCAATCCAGAGATAGAGACTCTGACGATCGAAAACCTTCTTCCAAACACACAAGTGCCGACGACGTTCTTGATGAGATGTATAGTTCAAAGTCAGACTCTCGCGACAGCGCGGAGAAATTAGATAAGCTACGTTTAAACTTCAACAGTACTTCTTCCAAAGCTGCCGCCAGCCGGGACATGCCACAGAGTGGTAGCAGCGTACTAAGCAATGCCAAAGGTGCAACAAGTGCAGGACCCAACACAAAAAGCAATATTAGTAATCAGGTGCTGAAGGAAAGCAAGGTGGAGAAGCTAGCCGTGCAAGGGGTGGAGGTGCTCCCGGGCGTGGTTATCGGTGGATCCGCCGGGGAGGGCGTGGGCGGGGCCGCTAGCGATGCGGAGGCAAAGAGGACCGACTCTCGGAAGAGCATAGAGGACATTGTGGAGAACAGCGTCGCCGCCAGCATGGCAGCCATGGTGGCGGCCACGAGCGGCACCGGCCCGGAGGCCGCCAAGCCAAAGGGCGAGGTGGCAGTGGTGTCCACACCGGGCGTGGCAGCACCCCCACCCTCATCGAGTGCGGCGGCTGGAATTCTGAAGGATGATGATGAGGAGGACCAGCTGAAGCACTTGGAGAAAGCTGCCGAGAGCTTGATGGCAGAGCTCACTGAAGAAGTAAGTTTGCTTCACCTTGTTTATGTCTTTCAGTCAGCGTGAATTCTGGTAGAGCTCTGGAACTTACTTAGAACTCGTGACGTTCATTGCTTATTAATGTGCACATTTGTTTGTTGCAATGATTTGTGTAGCTCCATTTAAAATGAAAACATTTTCCTTATGTTGCACATTGATTTTTATGCCTCCGCCAACGAAGTGGCCGGAGGCATTATGTTTTCGGGTCGTCCTTCCGTCCGTACGTACTTACGTCCGTCCCGTTTTGTTTTTGTCGATATCTCAAGAACCGTGTGGTGGTTTTACATCAAACTTGGTATGAGGGTATATCCTGGGGGGATAATACTTTGTTTGGATTTTAGGGTCACGGGGTCAAAGGTCAAAGGTCAGGTTATTTTGTGGAAAAAAAAGGTTGAAATTTCATGTTTTTCTCCATATCGCGCAAATGGTTCCTTCATGGAACTTAGTATATATGCATGTACCGATGGGCAGTGATTATCTAGGGAAGTTGAGGGTCATGGCTCAGGGGGTCAAAGGTCAAGGTCAACTCCTCAAAATATCACTACTTTCCTTATATTTATGCAATGCCTGAAGGATTTTTTTTAAACTTGATGTATGCATGTATTACCCAATATATATTCTGTGGGAAGTTTCTTACCCAAAGGTCAAAAGGTCAAAGGTGAAGTGAAAGTGCTAAATTGCACTTTTTCCTCCATATCTCGAAAGTAACTCAAGGTATCATCATGAAACTTACATATTTATGCATGTTCTACCTAACAGTGATTCCCTTTGGAACTGTGAGGTCAAAGGTCAAAGGCCAGGCTTAGATAATACTATTTTACCATTTGATACTGAAATTATACTTTTTCTCAATACCTTGAAAATTACTCAATGCATAAACTTATAAAAGGGTCAAAAGTCAAGTAAAAATCATCAGTTCCCCAAATACCTGCACTCTGACGTTTTAATCATTCATCCAATTGAACCTAGTTCTAGGAAAGTGAACATTCTGCACATTTGTGGCAAACCTGTCATTTTAATATTTTGCCAATTGTGTGAAACTGTCATCACACATTGTCAAGACATTGTACTATAGACCTGTTAGGAGAACCATGCATTATGGCGGAGGCATACCAGTCGACATTTCTAGTTTTTAGCTCACCTGAGCCAAAGGCTCAAGTGAGCTATTGCGATCGCCCTTCGTCCGGCGTCCGTCGTGCGTCGTGCGTAAACTTTTTACATTTTCATCTTCTTCTTGAAAACCCCAAGACCGATTTTCATCAAACTTGGCAGGTAGCATCCCTAGGGGGTTAGGAACTCAATTTGTTAAAATGGGCACCATGCCCCACCCAGGGGGCCCCCAGGGGGGCCCAAACCCCCCAAAATTAAGGAATCTGTAAAAATCTTCTTCTCTAGAACCAGAAGTGATAGAGCTAAGTTAATACTATGAGTTAGTACATTGATGACTGTAGTTTCAAGTTTGTTCATGGCAGAATCAGGGGTGCCCCCCTTGGGACCCAGGGGAGGGGGGTGGGGAAGGGTTCTAATGGGGCCTAAATTGTACATTTTCATCTTCTTCTTGAGAACCCCATGACCCATTTTCACCAAACTTGGCAGGTAGCATCCCTAGGGGGTTAGGAACTCAATTTGTTAAAATGGGCACCATGCCCCACCCAGGGGGCCCCCAGGGGGGCCCAAACCCCCCAAAATTAAGGAATCTGTAAAAATCTTCTTCTCTAGAACCAGAAGTGATAGAGCTAAGTTAATACTATGAGTTAGTACATTGATGACTGTAGTTTCAAGTTTGTTCATGGCAGAATCAGGGGTGCCCCCCTTGGAACCCAGGGGAGGGGGGTGGGGAAGGGTTCTAATGGGGCCTAAATTGTACATTTTCATCTTCTTCTTGAGAACCCCATGACCCATTTTCACCAAACTTGGCAGGTAGCATCCCTAGGGGGTTAGGAACTCAATTTGTTAAAATGGGCACCATGCCCCACCCAGGGGGCCCTCAGGGGGCCCAAGCCCCCCAAAATTAAGGATTCTGCAAAAATCTTCTTCTCTAGAACCAGAAGTGATAGTGCTTAGTTAATACTATGAGTTAGTACATTGATGACTGTAGTTTCAAGTTTGTTCATGGCAGAATCAGGGGTGCCCCCCTTGGGACCCAGGGGAGGGGGTGAGGAGGGGTCCTAATGGGGCCTAAATTGTACATTTTTATCGTCTTCTTGAGAACCCCATGACCCATTTTCACCAAACTTGGCAGGTAGCATCCCTAGGGGGTTAGGATCTCAATTTGTTAAAATGGGCACCATGCCCCACCCAGGGGGCCCCCAGGGGTCCCAAACCCCCCAAATGAAGGAATCTTTATAAATCTTCTCTAGAATCAGAAGTTATAGAGCTGAGATAATACTATGAGTGAGTACATTAATGACTGTAGTTTCAAGTTTGTTCATAGGAGATCCAGGGGTGCCCCTCTTGGGTAGGGGGGGGGGGTGGTTGGAAGGGTCCAAATGGGGGCCTGAATTGTACATTTTCATCTTCTTCCTGAAAACCTCATGATGGATTTTTGTCAAACGTGGCAGGTAGCATCCCTAGGGGGTCAGGATCTCAATTTATCAAAATGGGCACCATGCCCCACCCAGAGGGCCCCAGGGGGCCCCAATCCCCCCAAATTAAGGAATCTTAAAAAAAATTGGGCCTTTATTGTACATTTTCATCTTCTACTTGAGAATGCCTGGTCAAATTTTGGTAGAGCTGTGAATAATTTAGGTTAGTGACTGCGTGAAAGGTGAACTTGCGATACTCAGGTGAGCGCTAGACCCGCGGGTCTCTTGTTTAATTTTTTAAATCAATTAGTTTTCTGCATTATTCTTGAAATGTACACACTTACCTTGTCAAGATACATCTGCTATCAAATATCAGAATTTATGCATGCATGCTTGTATTTTCAGGTAATGAAAATAGTTTTCTATTAGTGGATACGTTATGATTAATGCCAGTCTAATACAAGGTAGCTTTTTGTGAGTACCCGAAACTTCCACATAGCACTGAAGAATTGATTATGATTAGTGAGTGTGATACTGAATTCAGATTTGTTGAGAATAGCAAATATTACTTCTCCACTACATCAGATTGATCTTTGAGTCTGTGTCACTTTTGCTGGGAAAGCTATTTGGTTTGCACTGTTTGGTTTAATGAACCAGAGTGGTAGTTTTCAATTGATGGCATAGTACAAAGTCAATAAAAAACAAACAAACAAACATGACATTTTTCTTCATTTCACAAAACACTCAAAATTATTTATGCACGAGTAAGGATGGTATGTAGGCAAGGTTAAATGATGCGAGCTGAAATTCCTCCTCTTGCCAGGACGACGACAAACTTGGAAATGAGCTGACCATGGATGGAGGGTTAAAGGTGAACATCAACCTCCCACAGCTACCACCGACCCATGAGCATGCACACAAATGGTTCTATAAGGACCCTCAGGGACAAGTGCAAGGTAAGAGACCGGAGATTCAATTAGCCTCACTTCTGCTTGTCGTGCTTTCCCCATCATTCAAACCGACAACAACAATGACTCTAACACTTGTGAATATGTAGTAGGATACAGTTGAGACACCTGGTGGGACAGGGATCAGGATCTTGCCTTTGAAGTTTGAATCCTGAAATGATGATGGTGCTTACGATGATAATGGTAGTGATAATAAAATGACACTGCTTCTAATCCAAACAATCATGGTAATAATACCGATATACCAGTACATAATTATAATGATTTTAGTACTGTAAGTGTTGAAGGGTTGCGCAAGTGAGGATGATAACACTACTATTTATTATAGGATGACAACATTTGGGCATATGGAATTAGAGCAAGAAATTTTCTTATTTTTCGTCAATTTATGTCTGCACTATTGAACTTCATCTCTTTCCACTACCATCATCCCTTTGTATATCTCTCTCTCACCCCTTCTGTCTCTCTCGCTCACTCACTCGCTTCATCCTTTCATCCCTGTCCGCGCTCCTATCGCCCTCACTTCCCTCCTCCAGGCCCATTTACATCGAGTGAGATGTCCGAGTGGTTCAGCGCAGGTTACTTCACCATGACGCTGCAGGTGAAGCGGGGGTTGGACGAGGACTTCGAACCCCTGGGGATCCTCATCAAGAGATGGGGACGAGTGCCATTCTTGCCGGCCCAAGAGCCCACGCACAATCACATCACAGTGAGTCCCAAGACTTTTTTTTTTTAAATAACCACCACCCCTTCTTTCCCTCTCATCACTTTAACCGTTTTCTGGTTAAATTTTTTTAAGCATCATTGGAATAGATAAATATTTAAGTGTTGACTTGGTAATATTTTGAGATTTGATTTTAAAAGGAAATGAAGTAATGTATAGACATTGTTGGATTATTGAGAGGTACTTATAAGCTGTGAGTTGCTTGTGTGCTTATGTTTGTATTTGACAAGCTTGGTTGCAAACTTGAAATTTGGACTATACCATCTCCAATCTTACCAAGAAAAATTTTACTTCACTTCTGCAGAAACTCTCGTTCTTGTTGCAACTGATTGACATATTGCTCTACATCAACATAAATAAGCTTGATGTAGGGCAATTTGTCAATCAGTTGCAATAAAAACAACCTGATGCAAGAAGGTCATCACTTTAAGCAGTTATTCTCTCTAATTGTTTGAAGGTTGATATTTGTAATAGCAGAGACTTTGGATTGACCAGTCACAATCTGAGTTAATCGGTAATTTTGACCAATAGGGCTAGTTAGTATCATGGCCTTTGTTTGTGTTTGCAGCAGAAACCATCAACTCCTACAGGGAACCCCACAGTGGGGCCCGCCGCGGCCGCCCCCGCCCCTTCAGGCCCCACCGTTGGCCCGTCGGTCAGCCCCACCCCTAATGCATCGGCCGCTGTGACGGCGGCTGCTATAGCCGCCCAGCAGCAGCAGCAGCAGCAGCAGCTGGCTCAGCAGCAGATAGCGGCCCAGATGGCCCAGCTCCTGGCCCAGCACCAACTCATTCAGCAGCAACAGCAGCAACAGTTGCTGCAACAGCAGCAGCAGCAGCAACAAGTCTTCCAGCAGCTCTTGAATCAGCAGCAGTCGCTGATAAGGTGAATCACATTAGCTGCAGCAACCACAAAAAATCTTTAAGTAGGATTGTCTCACTCAGTGCATGATAATGATGTCGTCACTTTTGAATAATCAGTTCATGTATCTTTAACAAAGATTTACACCAGTCATTCCATACTACTGAAGAGTAGATATGTCAGTTTGCATAAACAGTAGATTCTTTACTGACCCTGATTCTTGTGCGGAAGAAGTGAATCCAATCCTGTGTAACTATGGCCATCTAAATTATGGCTTTCTTTTCCTGGATTAAAATTGAAGTCACTGTATTTGTCCTTCACTATTTTCAAGTCAGTATTCTCGTCCTGTTTAGGGATATCATTTGCTACTTCAAACCTGGTTAGTATCCTGTCAGTGGACCTTTTAAGCCCATTGAATGAGACTGTCACTAGTTGCCTGTGAATTGCTTGTGGTCACTTTGTAGAGTGCAGGCCAGTCGGATCTACCAGGAGCTGATCCAGCGGGGCAAGACGCTGACCCTGCCCCAGCAGCAGACCCTCCGCCAGCAGCTAGCCACCCTGCAGCAGCAGCACCAGGTCGTCATGCACTACCAGCAGCAGATGCAGAGGCACCGCGGCCTGGCCATCCCCGCCGGGGTGGGCGTCGACACTCCGGCCACCAGCCTCTCCGCCACCAGCGTGGCAGGGGGGATTCCCCCTGGTGGTCACGCGGTCAGCGCCGCCGCAGCAGCAGCAGCGGCCGCGGCGGCTGCTGCTGCTGCAGCTGCCAAGGAGAAGAACGAAGGCCCGGAGATCGGCGTCTGGAACTCAGTCCCCACAAAAAGTAAAGGTCTGGTGTGTCTGTGTGTTTATGGGCTGGGACAATAATAGTAACAGAAAAAGTAATGTCAAGTGTCATATAAATGTAATTCAGGCAAATGTATGGGCTTCTCAAAGTCAATTTTCTCATCAAAATAGCTTGATTTAATATGCTAGAAAGATTATTTTTGGGAAGGGGGGTGAGTCCCTTTGTTTATTGAACCCTGTTTGTGCCAGGAAGGTTGGACAGTAGTGTGTACAAGGATAAAGGGTTTTCTGTGCAAACAGGCATTCAAAGTACACAGAGGATTAGGAAGACAAGGTTCTTCTATTCTAAACTTTTAGAACAGATAGAACATTAGTTCCATGTGAGTGGAAGTGAATGAAGTCCTTCAAAACCAAGTATATTCAGATGTAATGATTATGGCATGGATGAATGGATTTATCAGAGTATTTGAATAATTGCTTTTTAAAAAGATATAGTATAAAAGGATTTATAAATACATTTTTGTGACCAGTATTTTCTGAAAAAAAAATCTATATTGAGTTGTATTGTTGGAGTGTTTTTCTCTGTCCAAAAGCTTGCAGCTCATGAAAATATTCAGAGGTGTGATGATTATTGTAGAAGCAAAATTGTAACATGCAGCTTTCCCTAATCAGTGGTATCATTGCCACATTGTTCACTATGCCATGGTACCATAACACCATAATCATATTGTATGGTGGAGTGTAGACACGTAAATATGATGATGTTTGCAGAGTTATTTTGTTTTGTTTTGTTATGTTTTCCCTGTGGACCAAAGATTACATACTCACCATTCAGTTTCTTGTCTACCACCACAGGAGCCGACTGGGACATTGGGGTGTGGGACCCAGCCATGGCCAGGGAGGTCATGGAAGAGGTAAAAACAAGCAAACTTTCCCCCTCTTCTTCTTTTTTTTTTTTTTTTTTTAGCCAATCGGTCCAATTTTATTTATATACTTTTCTCATTTGTCCTTGCTTCACTTTGCCGTTTTATTCAAAAGTCACAGTAAATTCAGTCTAACGCTGTGAGCATGATAGTTAGGCCAAAAAAAAAAAATTGTTGCATTGGCGTAACATGAGATTTTCAAATAGGGTCGGTCGGGCGGATTTTTTTTTTTTTTTTTTTTTTTTTGCTACCTGCATTTTACGTGTAAAACTCGTGCTCAGCTCAGTAAACAGTTACAACTGCTGCACCGAATGTGCTGTGTTCATCTATTCTACAAATCATTTATGAGGCCGATATTACTGGAATTATACCCCTTCACAGAATTTAAAGATGTTGAAATCCCTATCCTGAATGTTTTCACTTCATATTTTACTATTTTGACTTAGATAAGATAGATGCAAATTGACCCATATGTACGATCTTTTCATCGCACACGGCGATCTCTATTACAATCCCACATATACAGATTCGTGTAAGTTCTCCACACAAGAAACCTATGGCAAAACTGTGCACAATACATCGCAGTCTGAATGCTACGTATACACTGAATAAATCTTGTTAGAGTACGTGTCCGTGTTGGAAACAGATGACGTACTGATCAAGGAAGGCTTATGCGAGGCGCTAGATCTCTCCCTCGTACATCAGATATCCCCAGAGCCGTTTCCACTTCCGGGTTTGTGCGATCGCGATTGCAATCAACAAGATATTTGATATCGATAGCAAAAAAAAATAATAAAAAAACATGGGGTCGGCGGAATTTTTAGGGTCGGGCGGGTTACGCCAATGCAACAATTTTTTTTTTTTTGGCCTTAAATAGAACTTCATTTTGATATTTCATCCCAAAATGACTGAATGTAAGTTATATTCGTAATGATGATAATAAAGGTAGAATTATTATTATTAGTAGTAGTAGTTATTAAAACAAAGTGGCGGAGGGGGGGGGAGAGAAAAAAAACCAAAAAACAATTCTTCCACAGAGAAGGTCATTCAAAGTCACATGTGTCAGATCATGAAGGCGATGATGTGAATGTTTTGTGACGCTCCTTTCTCTTTCTGTCGCGGTGACTTCCTCTTCCACAGGAGCGGCGACAGCAGGTGCGGCAGAAGGTGGAGGAGGAGAAGAGGAAGACGGAGGAGATGCACGAGGAGGTGGAGAAGCAGCGGGCGGAGGAGCGGAGACAGGAGGAGCTCAAGCTCAAGCAGCAGGTGGAGATGATCGACAAGAAGTGAGAACGCAAAACTTTCTCCTCCCACTCCCGCAATGTGTCATTTTCTTTCACCTCCCACTCATAGGGTCCGTTGTTCATCCGTGATCGAGTTCTTCTGTCTGGAAGTTCATCATTTATTGTAGCAGCAAACTTGTCAGACTCTTGTCATAATTTCAGGATGTAATTTGCTGTAGCATCTGAGCGAATGTTCTGGGTCAGGGTTGGAAGTTGGAATTTTATGAAATGACTTTGCAGCATCGTGTCACATTGCTCACTAGATGTTATATTTATTGCTGTGCTTGATTTAATGTTTTACAAGTTGCTGTTTATGATGAAAAAATGTACATTCAGGGACCATGGTTATAACACAATTTTGTTCAACTTCGTCACACCCGTATAATTTAATTTGATTTAATTTGAGAAGCAGAATAAATACGAAAGAATTAACAATTAACATGAGACATGATAAAGAGCTTGGCCACTTTGGTAGTGTTCAAAGTTGAGCACATAAGTCTGTTGAGTCAAACAAGTAGGTGGAAATTGAGTTACATTTTCAGGGTGTATGTATGAAGAGTTTGTTCGCAAAAACCGATAAGTCCATACAGTTGAACCTCTCTTATCCGGCCTCCCTTTATCTGGATCTCTCTATTATACGGACGCAATCTCGCCGTAAATTTTTTAAAAATAATTACGGGAGGAAAGGGGGATTCCCAACTCCTTGAGATCTCCTACACAAACACAATGAATTACATATACTTGATACATTTCTGAATAATTATTTAGGTAAATCATCCCAAGAATTTATAAAAGAAAATGACTTCATTCTTGCAAACACGAACCTCTATTTTGGGGTCTGTTACTGAGTGTAACAATGAAAAGGTTGCAGTATACATCACATTACTACATGTGGTACTACAATGGGCTACATCAGTACATGTGTACATGTATGTATATGTACATGTATAAAGCACTGAGTCTCCCGTATCCGGCCAAATCCCTTATCCGGATGAGCCCTGGTCCCAACTTGTCTGGATACGAGAGGTTCAACTGTATTTGCCAAGTGGAGATATTTACGATTAAAGGTCAAGAAAAATAAAGAGAATTATAAAAAGATATTTGCTTCTTTTGACCATAACTTCAAAAATATACATTTATATGTAGTGATAAATATAGCATTTAAAAGGTATTATTTTGTACTTTATGATAGAGGCCGTACTTCAAAATCTTCAAAAATGGACTTATCGGTTTTTGCAAACAAGCTCTTCGTATGTACTGAGCATTTGACACCTCTGAAGGTTAAGGAGGGTGGCCGACAAACCCCTCATACATGTGACTTTACCGTCTCGGGCGTGGTTTCTTCCATTTGGTATGTACACAGGAGGCAGGAGGAGGATCGGTTGCAGCAGCAGGAGGATGCCCTGCGGCGGGCGGAGGAGGAGAGGAAACAACAGGAGGAGCAGCAGAGGAAGGTGGAGCAGCAGGTGGGTGTGGTCCCCCCCCCCCCACCAGTGGGCGGGGTTGGATGCCGAGAAATGGTCATCCGTGCAGCTGTGGTGTGTGATGCTGTTTAGAAATTTTGTGAATTCTTGCCGTTGTGATTCTTCGGGTCATGTCATGGCTGTCTCAACCTCACACAGGATTTTTTTTTTTTTTCTATTATCAAATCATCTTACCACTGTGCAGTCTTATGCACTAATCAGTGGATTTGTAAATTGGAGTTAAACATTCTAAACTTTTATCCCAAGCAACCTCTAAACAGGTTAATTTCTAACTGGCATCATTTCACTATTTATTCACAACAAATGTTTAGTGAAAAAAACAATTACAAACACATGTTCTAACCATCAGAATGTGCCATAACCATCAGAACATGCCTTTGATATTCAATAAACAAAAGTAAATGTTGATCTTTATGAATCTATATAAACCTGTCGGCAACTTCAGCTCAAGTTTGTCACATGCTACTCGTTTGCCAATGCTATTTCAATGATTTTAAATGATTTTGCTAAAAACAAAAATAGTGCCTGTAAAACAGGGTCAATATCTTGCAGTGTGTGCGCCTCAGTATATTTCTATGTCTTGAAGAAGGCATACTTGAGGTTTACCGTTTCTGTCCCCATCTTTTATCCCAGCGCATGGAGGAGCAGCTGAGGAGACAGCAAGAAGAGACGGCCGCCGTCCGCCGCGCCCAGGAGGAACAGGCCGCCCGGCTAGCTGCTCAGGAAGAAGCGGCTCGCAAGGCGCGGGAGGAGCAAGAGGAGCGAGCCCGGAGGGAGGCGGAGGAGAGGCAGAAGGAGGCGGCCGAGAGGCATCGCCAGGAGATGCTGAGGTCAGTTCTTCTCACAGTTTGCAGTTCAACTACCCTTCCCACCCACCCCCCCCCCACCGTCTTCATTGGACCTTTCCAGGTCTTCGTATTGCACTTTTAAATGTCTTGAAGACTGTGGTGTAAAGTTGGGTTAGTTGGTCAATCATCACAAAATGCAAGCCTTGTTTTGTTTTCTTGTTCTGGTGCTCTTTAGCCAATCTTGTCACATCTGTGACCCTTCCCCCCCCCCCCCCCCCCCCCCCAAAAAAAAAAAAAAAATTCTCTTTACTGAGAGATGAAATGCAATTCGGCATTCATGTAAAGAAAATTCACACAAAGTTGTTATAATGTGCAATTTATCTACTCAGTGACTCCTTGAAGGTGTCTTGCTCTCAAGTACATCAGGAACTATCATTGTATGTCATTGCATGAACACTTATCAGTAATTCCACACATGTTGTCTCCAAATTTGCAAAATGTCTCTTTTTTCCAGCTGATGAAATAGCCAGCTGTGAGTAGACTGTCTCCCTATAGTCTGTGCAGATGTTTCGTGCAAATAAAAAGGAAGTTGTGTATCACAAATAATGGCTGCTCTGTCTCCAAGAAGTGATCACTTGCCGTTATGTATTTCAAGTTCATATGTCGGGGCGTTCAAACAACATTAAGTTTAAACAGCTGCAATTATACAATCAAGTGGAAGGGAGAAGTTACGTAGAAAGAAAATTAAAAGTTTTTAAAATTGTAAGCTTCTTTCCTTTTTGTCTCGCCCACCGGAGATGAAGGCGAGACTAAGGGATCCAAATGGCGCCCGTCCGTCGTCCGTCCGTCGTCTGTTCGTCGTCCGTCCGTCGTCCATCGTCCGTCACAAATGTTAAAGTTTACCTCCAAGACTCTCTTATGATGCATAACTTGGCAACTGTTACAGCAATGGCAGCCACACTTGGGTGATAGAAGCACTAGGGGTATCTTCATGTTATGGTGTTGTCGGAGGTCATGTGATGATGTCAAAGGTCATTTGAGGTCATATATTAAAGGACAAGTTCACCTTCATAAACATAAGGATTGAGAGAATGTAGCAATATTAGTAGAACACATCATTGAAAGTTTGAGGAAAATCAGACAATCCGTTCAAAAGTTATGAATTTTTGAAGTTTTTGTGCAGTACCCGCTGGATGAGAAGACTACTGCAGTGTATGAATAACTTAGATGTCACATGCGTACAAGAATATAAGGAAAATATAAAGAGAATTTCACAAAATTCCATCTTTTGAAAAAAGTACACATTCCCCTGACTCGTTACCGACACATGTTATGGGTAATATTATTCCCCCTGCCTTTAGAAAGAGGCAAGTCAAGTGCTCTTTTATTATGCGAAAAAAGTGAAAATACGTTGAATTTTCTTTAACATTTTCTTTATACTGTCGTACGCATATGACTCACAAGCTGTAGTAGTCTCCTCATCCAGCGGTTCCAACACAAAAATTTAAAAAATTCATAACTTTTGCATCGATTGTCCAATTTTCCTCAAACTTTCACTGATGTGTTCTACTAATATTGTTGCATTTTCTCAATCCTTATGTTTATGAAGGTGAACTTGTCCTTTAAAGAGTATGTGCAAGACTCTCTTTTCTATGTTAAAGTTTACCTGCAAGACTCTCTTTTGACAAATAACTTCACGTAAGTTGCTTGGATTACAACCTAACTTGGGTCATAGATGCACTGGGGGTACCTTCATGTTATGGTGCCGTTGGAGGTCACAGGATAAGGTCAAAGGTCATTTGAGGTCATACGTGAAAGTTTACTTGCAAGACTTATCACACGTAACTCGACACATGTTGCTACAATGGCAATCAAACTTGGGTGATGGATGCACTGGGGGTACCTTCATGTTATGGTGCCGTAAGAGGTCACATGATAGGGTCAAAGGTCATTTGAGGTCATACGTTAAAGTTTACTTGCAAGACTCTCTTATCACACGTAACTCAGCACATGTTGCTACAATGGCAATCAAATGTGGGTGATGGTAGATATCTCTTGGGAAGTTGAAGGTAACCACAAGGTCAAAGGTTACAGACGGGTCAACGAACTTTTAGGGCCCAATGTTAAGTTTTTAGGGCGCATTTCGTTTATGGCTCATAACTTTTGATCCCTTTGTCCGTTTGTGACCAAACTTGGATGGAAGATGTCCCTTGGGGAGGTGAAGGTCGTCACAAGGTCAAAGGTCACAGACAGGGGTCAACAAACTTTTAGGGCCCAATGTTATGTTTTCAGGGCGCGTTTTGATTGTGGCTCATAACTTTTGATCCCTATGTCCGTTTGTGACCACACTTGGACGGTAGATGTCCCTTGGGGAGTTAAAGGTCATCAAAAGGTCAAAGGTCACAGAAAGGGGTCAACAAATTTTTAGGGCCCAATGTTAATTTTTTATGGCGCGTTTCGATTATGGCTCATTACTTTTGATCCCTTTGTCCGTTTGTGACCAAACTTGGATGGTAAATGTCCCTTAAGGTGTTGAAGGTCACCACAAGGTCAAAGGTCATAAGCAGGTCAATTAACTTCTGGGAGTTATAAAAAAATATTGATTCCTTGTACGCGAATGGGCGAGACACAATTTGGCGATTGCCTTGTTTTTCACTTGTTTGGTTTTGGGGGCGATGGGTTGTATAGTTTTGCTTCGTTTTCTTTCAGTCTTTTTTTAATGTAAGGCTCTGATCATATTTTCAGATACTATATAGTACCTGACAAGAGATATTAACAATAGATAGTGAAATATCTAAATCTCTTCCTTGTATGGCGTATAAGGAACACGACATGCACCAAAGATTCAGTATACTGTGTACTATGCACTTTGTACAATAATGACCCTCTGAGTTATGAGTGTATTTCATGCCGTTGCGCAATAATTTGGTTACACAGGATTGCGCAATCTTTAGGGCAGGGTTTCTACACGCCAAGCCTGATTCTTGTATTGTGCAGTCTGAATTTGAGGAAGGGTTTGCAGTAGAATGGAGCTGTGATGTGCTTTTGGTTGTGCATGTGTGCCTGGATAAGATTGCCAATTACCTTGTGATTGCATTTGTGTTAATGGTTTGTGGAAAAGGCGCTGAAGATGACGTGAATCATTGATTAATCTGACTTGAATGCGGTGGAGAATCTGAACCACTCAACAAATTATGCAGAAGCAAAGTTTTCAGGTGTGATGGAGCAGGTAGGTCTTTTTGCTTAGTGAACAGTCAGCTCAAGTGATCTATGTGAGTAATGTTGTATTGAAACTAGGCGTCAGAATTTGCCTTTGCAGCAGTGTAAACCTGTCACATCAAATCTCAATTAGACTAATTTTGTAATGCGTTCAAATTCAAGGGCATTCTTACTCCAGAACCTGCCAGAAAGCAGTTGAAATCATCTGATTCTGTTAGGTTCATCTTAGTACTTACAATCTTATTTGCATGCTCTTCTTGTTCCTCTGATGAGCGATTCACAGGAAAGTTTTGTAATTGTTAGAAAACAGCACTTGGAATGTATTCATAAAAGCTCACAACTGTCACTAAATGTATTTTGGTGGAATATGACAATGTCTTCGTAATTTAAAAGGTAAAAAATTATCTACCATATGTTGGTCCTTATTCAATCTCTTTGATAAACAATTTTCAACACTTAGGCAACAAAACATTCAGCGGCAGCAGGAGACGCTCCAGAGGTTGCAGCAACAACAGCAGCAGCAACAGCAACAACAGCAGCAACCTAGTGTAAGTTTGAGCATTAGCTAGACCAGCTTTGGCTATTTGTGTTCCTTAATCTGTTTGTTCATGTTGAATTCCTTGTGATGAGAAAGTGATGAGATCTTTGCTGACAGTTTCGTTAGTTTAGCAAGTTCTAATCCTCTCTAAGATCTTTTGAGGATGTAATTTCAAATTCCAAGTGTGAATATTGTTGCTCACTTCCTTTTAGCAAGTTTTTTAGCATGTTAGCAACATTAGCAAGGGCACACCTTTGACGCAGTCTTTGGTTTTATGGCAAATTATTGTTCATCCAGATTCGCAAGTTTAGCTGACATTGTGTCATTGTATATATTGTGTGTAATAACACATAACTGTGTCAATATGTGTGTTTTGTTTGTTTTTTTCATTCCACTAATTTACATTCTTACATGTTAAAGGAAGTGCCTGTTATACCTTAGCTGTCTTATAATTGAATTGCCTCTTTTAACATGGCAACTGTGATGAGTTTTGTATGTTGTGTTCATCTAAGTATGGTATCTCCTGTAAAGCCAGAAACGTTCACGGTATGAAACTTTTGGGAATTGGAGCCAACAGCCTTTTTCATGGCATGAAACATTCATGAATTGCCACTGGCATTCAGTGCATCGTGTAGACAAAAACTGTCGCATGCATTTCACTTTTCTGAATCATGGCTCCTTGCAAAATTTGCAAAAGCTACATGCTCGTGAATATTTCTGGTTACAGTATATTGAAAAGACTTGTAGCGGTTTCTCTGAGACTGCTGTGAAAAATATATAAATAAATAAATAAATAAAAATCTGTTTGTTGCACTGATGTTGGTGTTCGTTTGTTATCAACTTCAAGTTGCCAAGCAGTGCCATGTGGGCACAGCGCAGCGCCGTTGCCACCTCGAGCAGCGGGCCAACCCTACAGCAGATCCAGAAACTCCAGCAGCAGCAAGAAGAACTGGAGAGACAAGAGGTACTGTGTCTTCACTTCTCATGATGTCCAATTAATAGTCTATTAAAGAGGAAATCCACCAAAAATGAAATGAAATTATGAAATCCTGATAAAAGTTCGGAGTGGATTTCTTCTTTAAGTCATCCGTCTTCCAGAGATGCTAACTGTTAATTTTATTTTGCAGTATTTTGTACAATTTGTTTGTTTTTGTTTTGTTTTGTTTTGTTTTGTTTTGTTTTGTTTAGTTCGGGGTTTTTTTTTTTTGGTTAAAAATGGTTTTCACCAAATTGTATTACTATACACATCTACTGTGGGAAAGGTAAAAATATTGTTTTTTCCCACCAAAAGTGTGCCTTTTCAACCCTGAGAATAGTGAAATACTATTCTGAAGGTTGGCATCCGGGTAATCTTCTCAGAGTGGCTTTCTTAACTGTACTTGTGTTTTGGCACTGAGAACAGCACCAGAGAAGACAGAAAAAGGCAAAACACCAAGTTCAGCAGACTTATTAGAGCTCCGCAAATCTGATGTGGCTGTTGAAAACCCAGAAAATTGTTGTCTGTGAAATTGCACATGTTACTTCTGTACGGACAGTCTGAAGAAGCATTGTTATACAACTTTTGTTCAATGGTCACATGTTGTTTAGGTCCCCTGAGCATATTTTTTTTTTTTTTACAAAAGCCGTGTTTTAGGAAATTCATTCAGAGAAAAATACACACATCGCAAGCAAAGTTATAGCTGCCTTCTGTAGGATGAATTGAAGTGACATCAGTTTGTGCTGATCATGATTATGTAGACATGCAATATATAGGTAGTCGTTACTGCTTGTTGGGAATTCTTTGGTCTCTGTCTTCAGAGAACTTGAAGAAATTAGGTGGAGATTGTGAATTGCATCACGTTGAATGAATCAGATTTTGAAAGCTTGCGTGGATTCAAATTTTGATCTGTATTTCGTGCTCCTCCACCTCCAGCGGCAGAAACAGCTGCAAGCGCAACTTCTACAACAAAAGCAGCAGCAACAGCAGCAGAATGCCCAGAGCAGGCCCGCTGGCTGGGGATCAAGCAACTCAAGGTGAGGGCGCCCTTTCCCCAACACATCATTTCACTCTATTCTGCTCTGTTCCCCTCCACCCTTATTTTGGCCAGTGACTTGAAACACCTGTCAGGAGTTCCTACTTGCATTTCTAATCCTACATTTCTTATATGCACAACCATTCCACAGACTCTTATAACAGATATTTATGACCCCGTTTACAGTGCGGGGCTGGGCCGAGCCGCGGCCGAGCCTGGCATCAATTGCGGGGCCGAGCCCAGTTTACACTGAAGCGGGGCTGGGCCAAGCCGCGGCCAAGCCGCGGCCAAGCCGCGGCCTCGCCTCGCACTGTAAACGGGGTCATAGTGAAATCGAGGGAGAAGTATCTGCCCAAATTTTAATGGAAAAACCAACCTATTCCAAGGTACATGTAGCAAGCTCTTATCAATGTTAGTGATGCACATAGTATTGTTTGGGGTGACATGGACAGCAAGTACATGTAATAATTGTTTGTGTTGACACTGATCACAATGTTCACCCATCAATAGTCGAACTAAGGTATGCATGTGTTTGTTACATCCACCAGTGTGAACCAGACCACCAAGTCCTTGAGGGAGATTCAGGAGGAGCAAGCAAGGCAGCAGATGGAGCGAGGACAAGCCAAGCAGAATGTGCAGAACAAGGTAGGCTTGTTCTGTTCTTTACCAACCCTGCTAGATCTCCCTTATTCTCCTGGAGGCTCCCTTTACCCATTCCTCCTGCAATTCTCTGAGCAGCGTCAATGCCCCCAAACGAGATTCGTTTTGCCTATTGACAGAGAACGGACATGTTGGTAATCCGCCTATGCGAAAACAGCCAAGCGTTGCGTGCATCCCTTTCCAAGATCAACTGCATGTGCCATTAAGGTGTGAATCGAGCATGCGTTGATGGGCTCACAAATTCTTTTGTTATACAGTACACTATAAAAACACCCAAATGAAGCCAGCGAAAGCAAAAATCTAGTGAGCTAAGATGTCTAAGTATGTCTTCATACAAGTTTTATAGCAAAACAAGCACATCACTACGTTAGAAAAAGTTAACTTATACAAAAATACATGCAGCTTTGATATGGGATACATGCAGTTTTGAAACGGGGAGAAACAACTTATACTGATAGAAGAATCTCTAGTCTTGCAATCAAAGTTATTTTTCTCGTCAGCATAACAGAAATAAACATGAATTTAGGCCACAAATGCAGACACTCCTGTTTACATTTTAGGAACATGGTATACCAGGTTTCCATAAGGCGGGAATGGGTTCGCTCTCAAGGTCTGAATTCTTCCTGTTCTGAAAAGAGAATTTAAAGGCCTTTTTTATTTGGGAATCATTATATTCCCGCCAAATGAAGTTACAGGTGGTTTATAATTCCGCACAGCATAACCTGGGTTACCGCCATACCCCGTGTTACAGCATTATGTAGTACCACCTCGTGTTCTAAGATGTACAGTTACACACTGCTATCATGGCTCCCCAATTTTAGCAATCTGGAGATAATGATCACAGTGCTAATTCATCCTTTGTCATGACATGTTTAACATTATTACAATAATGATGATGATGATAAACATTTATAAAATTTTATGTTATTATAGTTTTGGACAGTACTTCAAAAGGAGTGTTCATGCTTCTTTTCACAAGAGTACTGTTTTTGTGGTGCTTTTTCCATGTAGTTTCAAAGTTTAGTCTTAAATTTCTCTCTCTCTCTAATTTTTCAGATTACATGCATTTCATTGTGGCTTGTGTTTGGTTACATTTTGTACATTTTACTTGTATTTTAAGTCAACTTCTGTAATGCAAAACAGCAAACTTCACAGAGTGTTTTGTGTCCTAATTCTCTCCTCTCTAACGCCTACCATCCCGACTGGACAGGGCATGACGTTTTCTTCGGCTGCCGTGTGGGGAGGCGGTGCAAACACCTCCCTGGCCTGGTCAGGGGAGCATCCGGGGGGCAACGTGTGGGGCGACCAGCCCCGGACAGTGTCCTCCTCCTCAGCTAACATGGGTTTCTGGGACGAGTGTGCTCGGGACAGCGTCAGCAAGTCCACGTGAGTCGCACCAGATAACGATTTCAGCCGTGGCCACTTCGAAAATGTCCCTGATATCAAGCTCTACTGTATATCCCCATGTCTCTGATTTCAAGCTCCATATCCATAATGTCCCTGATATCGAGCATTTCAGTGCTTAAAGGGATAGTACAGTATTGGTGGAGATGAGAATTGGGCTTTTAACTTTTTGCGAGATACCAAGAAAACACTTATGATATAGTGCAGAGCATACCATTTTAAGAGGAATTCAAAGTTTATTTGATGAAAATCGGGTTTGGAATGACTGAAACATCCAAAAACAAAGTAAAACAAAGCGATCGTAATAAAGTGTGGGTCCCACACTTTATTAGAATCGCTCTTTTTTGGATATCTTGACCATTTCAAAGCCAATTTTCATCAAATAAACATTGAATTCCTCATAGAATTACATGCTCTTTCATATTTCATAAAAGGTTTCTCATTATTTCACCAAAAAATGTTAGAAACCCGAAATTAGGTCTCAACCAAAACTGTAAGATCCCTTTAAGTCCTAGTGGACAGGCATTGAAAAGCATTTTACATCGATTCATCCTGTGTTTTATTTTTGTTTGATTGTTCCATTTTGTTTAGCTCAGATTGGTTTTCACTGAAAGGCAACCGCTGAAAGGAGGTCACATATAGAAAATGCTCAATAGAAATGATATCAGAAGTGATCGATGCGATTAGGGGAAAAAAATTCTCCATTGTTAGGACCTCTAATGCAAGTATTATTTCCAGTAGATTAGCAGATGGAAGTTGAATAGATGGATTCTGAATATCAGCATCCTGTCCTCTTTAGGTGATGAAGATACAAAAATGTTAACAAAAACAGTTTTTATAAAAAGGTGTATGCATGTGACAGTATGTTCAGTCTTTTCTGTTGTAAGAACATCATAGACAGTATTGTCCTATATGAATATGGAAAAAGGACAGTAAAACTGTTCATTGAGTTTTCTTGCAGTGCCAGTGTTGTATACTTTTGTGTTTTGTTACAGTGTAGAGGGGACACTCTCACTTGATTAATCGTGTAGAGTTAGGCAATAGAGGGCAGTCTTCATTTATTTTGCCAAAATGTGACATACTCGTCTGAAGTCATGTACACACTTATATGTTTGTATGAATATTTTTTTTTTCCATTTTCCTCTGCTCTGCACAGAAATAGCAATTTCCCCACCCTGCGAAGTGCATCTGCCAACATCACCACCAGTGCCCCGACGGTGCGGAGTCAAGCCCCAATCAACAGCAGCAAGGGGAGATCCAAGGAGGAGGTGAGGTCACGAGGTCACGAGGTCAAACACTCACAATGTCACGACAGCCTCAGTGGTTTTTACATGATAGTTGGCTGGGAAAAATTGTTAGGATCGTTTCTCTGCAGCCAACATTGTGCAACGAATGCACGTAACGTTTTCTCTGCAGGGACTTTGTGTGTTTGTCTGTATATTTGTTTGTATGTGTCTATGTATGTGTGTTGCGGACAAATTGATAGGTAGAAAAGTCACAGGAATTGGAGGGTTGTGAATCATTGGAGGCAATGTGGTATAGTGGATGAGAGTCTAGACCTTCAAACAAAGCACCCTAAGTTCAAATTTTCTGTGAAGTGCTCACCATTTTAAACAGTTATTTTACCCATAATGTCCTTCCCCACCCCCCGACACAGATGTATGAATGGTAAACCGGTAAAGCTGGGGTAAATGACGACAACTCTTTATGCCATATATTTAGCGAGTCTAATTTATCGCGAATCAGGACTTCACGACAATTTTTGCGAGTATTTAAGTTCGCGATTGTGGAGTACAGTACTGAACAGAGAAATGTACATGTATACGTGCATGGCACATTCCTGTCGGGATTAGAGTTCGTATTTTTGCATGCGTTTAAATTTGCAAGTATCACCTGACACGCGAAATTTGCAAAATATTTGGCGTATACAGTACCTGTATGGGTGCAAAATATTTGGCGTGTACAGTACCTGTATGGGTGCAAAACCATTTGTCTCATTTTGTGTCTGTACACTTCCAGGAAACAGTAAGGAAGCTGTTCCAGAGCAATCTGCCGTCAGCAACCACTGAGTTTGGCCAGTGGTGTGAGATGGAGCTGAAGAGAATGAGGTCACCTGTTGACAGTAAGTCTTTCATTATGAGGCCGACAGGTCCTTAGTCCCATACCATTACTTCCATGTTGCAAAGGAGTCAAGTGCATTAGAGGCCCAGTGAGTCACGCTGAGCAATGTTATGTGTTACCATACTGTCTTCTGTAGTAAAGGCAGAACAATCTGTCCCTTGAATAGGACATTACAGAATGTTCTGTGTGTGAGAGAGTCACGACCCGCGCACATGAAAGATCTCGCATCATTCCTTCATCGCAAAGAACAGGATTCAAAACCCAGTGAAGTTGTAAACTGTACTCCAACCGGAAGAAGAGTAGAAGAATGTTGACAGTCAATCTTTTCTGCTGTGCAAAACCTTTGATTCAGTGCAATATTGAATGAGGAATCGTGCTGTCTGAAAGGCCACTTTGACAAGTCCTTAGTCCAATACATTTGCTTTCAGGTTGTGAGATTAAAAGTTTGACTGCATCCATAGTCCTGCACCCTTAAGAGATTTGGAAGTCATATAGGCTTGGTGATATGACCACTGAAGTTAGGCTGCATATGAATATCAATCTCTATGCTCTCTACAGAATGTCTAAAGAAAAAAACAAACAAACAAGCATATTTTTAGCAGAACCATGTGTAATGTTGGACATTGCTTCTCTAGGAAAGAAAAAAAAGTTGAAATGGACGTCTTTCTTTTGTTCCACTGCGTCTTTCAGTCTCCACCTTCGTGTCATTCCTGCAAGACATTGATTCGCCATACGAGGTCCACGACTACATCAAGATGTACCTCGGCGAGTCTCGCGAGAGCACAGAGTTCGCCCGCCAGTTCGTAGAGCGGCGCAACAGACAGAGGGAGCAGCAGCAGCGGCAGCAGAAGGACATGGTAGGGCGCCCTCGCTGTCATACCAATGTGACATTTCGTAAGAGATTACAAATGAGTCACGGAATGAAAAAAAAAACTGAAAGAAGCTATTTAAAGGATAATGAATCCCAAATATATACGTGGATTGAGTGAATGCAGCAATATGAACACATTGGTGAAGTTTTATGAAAATCGGACAATCTGCTCTAAAAAGCAGTAGATGACAGGATCGAGTCCCACTGGTTCCTTTTTTTCCCGACATGTTTGTAAATTTACAGATCAGCAGTTGCGATCTTAACAAATTAAATTTGTAGAGGAAGACAAATTTAAGAAACTCACACCTGAACCTTCACCCCTCTAAATAATATCTTTCTTTTGTAAACATTTAATCTGCTCTAAAGATATGAATTCTTGTAGTTTCGGTACATCTATCGCTGGAATAAGAAGACTGCAACAATTTGTTATATGTCAAACATGAACAACTATATAAAGAAAACAAACAAACGGAAAATCCATAAAAGTTAGTATCATGAAAAGTATGCATTCCTTCCACTTTTGACTGACATGAATTTAGGTTGATATTATTTCCCCTGCCTTCTGAAAGAGTTAAGCCAAGAGTTTGTTTTGTTTTGTTTTGTTTTGTTCTGTTCTGTTTTTATGCCTCCGCCAAGAAGTGTCGCCGGAGGCATTATTTGATTGTGCTAGAGAAGTGATAATATGTTGAATTTCACAGAATGCCCAATTTTTCTCAAACTTTGCCGATGTGTCCTGCTAATATTGCCGCATTTACTAACTTCATATACATATGAATATTTGGGTTTTATTGTCCTTTAACCCTTATTGGATAGAAGGGTTAAGGAGTGGTGAAATTCACCCCATTCCAGCCATTCCCTGCACCCCTCACCCTCATTCATCACCAAGATGCATATTAAGGGGTGCAATGCCGGAGGGGGAGGGGGGTTTGGAATACATGCAGGTGAGACTTGGGACTCCCTTGTCTGTAAATATGAAAAAACCTTGTTCATAAAGGAAAAAGACCCACCTGCTACAGTGTGGTTGTTGAGCGTGGTCTATAGATGACATGTTCAAAGACCATTATAGTTTGGTGACAAGGGTGATTTCTGCAGCCATTGCGATGGGATTGAAGTCTCAAAAATTTGGTCTTCCGTAAATGATGTCGAGGGTGCCCATGTAGCCAATTTTAGCTTGTCAGCCAGTCACAATAAACCTCCCTTGCAAGGAAATTTCATATGTGTGGCGTCCTCAAGATTATTGGTGTATTTGTCTGCCAAAAAATTACTCAAATGAGTTTCTTCCAGTGAATTTTTGTTATCGCGACTTCACCTTCCTCCCGAATTACAGTTCTTGTGCATTGTTTCACTAGTGCCTGGTTTTGTCTGCATTATAGATTCTTCCTCTGTTTCATTTATCCATTTGTTGAGAATCGAGTTGTCTGAATGCGTTCAATTATGTGCTTCAAACAGTCTGTAGTGTGCAACTATCAAATCATTTCTCTTATAAGTTTTGCTGAACTGACAATCATCTTCAGCAGTACATGTCTAGTGTCCCTGAAAACTGACGGGAAGTAGTCGTATGTCGCTTTCTTGCGCTAACTCATGTTTTTCTCTATCCAGCCTCTGTAGTGAGCAGAAACACAAACATTTGCCCCCAATCTCGTTCCTGCAACAATACGATGCCAAAACTCAACCTGCGCTCTCTCTCTCGTTTTGTTTTTGTAGTTGGTAATCTCTGACTTACTCATGAAGAGATAAACAGATGAAATAAGGTGAATGACTTTTCAATAAAGCACTATGATTTCTTGACATGAGAAAATTCTGCTTTTTTTCTCTCTCTTTTTTATTTTTTAAGATGAAATATTACATGATGCAATGCTTTGTACAGTCTGCAGGTTATTTTGATTGATCAATTATTTATGTAGATGCGAGCTTAAGTCATGTGCATGCCATTTTTAGCACTCATGATTGTTCTTTCATTTGATGCCGGAAACATAAATCTTTGGCCATTATACTAGAAACCATTGGTTCCTGTTTGAAAAAAAGCTGCTGTAGTATGATTGATCATGTCAGTAGCAGTTGTTTGGTCATCCTTTTCTTGGCAGCATGTTTAAGAACAGGAAAAAGAAGATTACTCGTGGGGACCTCAGAGCTGAAATTTTGTGCCATGGTGTTTTGTTTTGTTATTTACAATCATGGCCAAAATATATTATCCATATTTATGCTGATTTGGATCATGACTACTTGTGATATGTTGGCTTTCATGTGAGAACCTTGTCTCTAAATGCAGAAGAAAATATGTGTTTGCTGTCAAGGCAAATGTCATTGGGGGGAAAAAAAATTGAAACTAATGTCATATTTTGTAATCAATTTCACTTGTCTACATGCCTTTGATTTATAAGATTTTACTTCTATCAGATGTTAATGATGGGGGGGGGGGGGGGGGGGGGGGCGGGGGGGATAGTTTGTAGTTACAATTGCCGAGATAGATGCTATATTAACTGTACAGTTTGCACTCTAAAAATACATCTGTTTTCTTTTTACAATGTTTATTCAGACACTGACGCTATCAACTAAAAAATGAATTAAATAGAATAGATTTATGATCCTTCCCAGGAAATAGCTGCTTGTAGAAAAATTTCTTTGTAGTAGCTTCTGCAAAGTTAGTATAAGGTGAAGATGCGGCACTCTTTATTTTTAATTCTCAAATTTGATAGTTTTCGTCAGTCTCGGCATCACTCCGTGTGGTGTGTTTCACCAAACATGAATATTGGACGAAAGGGATGTATTCTTAGGTAATGCTGAAGTGTTTTGTGGTACGTCTCAAACTAACGGTTACCTTTACATTGTGTATTCCCCTCCTCCCGTCCTTCCTCCATCCTTTTCCTTCTTTCTGCGCTTCTCTAACCTGCTTACTCTTCCCCCTTCCTCATTGAATCTGATCCGTCTCGACACTTTGTCACTCTTTCATGCTCTACTCGGATCCATGCGTCACGTTGATCAATTTCTGTAAATTGTTGAACATGCACCTCCTTTAACCTGTTTTTCGGTGGATTTTAAATACCTGTTGTTTATGGCTCTTTTCACACGCCCCGTCTCTGTCTCTGTCTCCGATTTTCACGTTTGTTTCAATTTCTTCTTTAATTCGCCACATATACTCTCTTGAATTCTGTGTACTTCTCCGTGGCACTGTATCACTCTCGTCAATCTTATCATCCATCTCAATGTTACTCACTTTTCTCTTGCTCTCTATATCTCTCATTTGTATCCCTCTTTCCTGTCTAATTTTGTTATGTTTCCTTTTCCCTCTCATCTTATCTCCCGTATATTTCTGGGGGTTTTCTTTCTTGCTGTGCTTGTATCTGTCAAATGCATTCCAATCTTACGTCTTTTGGCTTGATTCATCTTTTCTTTCCTGCAATTCGATCGTCAATCACCTCCACCTCATCTCACCGTCCATCTTCTGATATTTCCTTCATCATGTCTGCTCTTCTCTCTGTCACCTCTCCCAACTCTCCCTCGCTCCCTCACTCCCTCTTTCTCTTTGCTCCTTCCCCATGCCCCTCCCCCTTTCCGCAAAACAGGAGTCTGCTTGGCTGGGTACGAAGTCCGGCATCCCGGGACATCCGTCGGCAGTCGTCTCCTCGGCTGCAGCCCAGATGGGAGACTGGGAGACCGAGGCACGCAGGAACAACCGCAAGCAGAAAAAGAAGATGCAGCGGGTCGACCCTAGCATCCTTGGCTTCAGCGTGAACGCAGCGGAGCGCATCAACATGGGCGAGATTCAGACCATCGACGACTGAGCACGCTTGCTCCGATCCGCTGGAGCCGCTTCCGTCCTGAGGGAGAAAGGGCTTCGAAACGGCAACAATCGTGGTAGCTTTGGCTCATCTGTGATTCCTTTAATAGCCTTCAACAAAACACAGACACAAAAAAAATCAGAATGAGCATGAAGAGATATCCGACAGGCACCAAATAAGGCAAGATGAATGAAAGAGGTAAACTTCAGCTCAAGCGGTCGGAATCCAGTCAAGCAGAGACTCAATATTGGGAGGTGCTCCGTATGAGATATGCTTGAATGATTTGCAACAGTGGCAGTCATCTGCAGATTACTAGTGACCTAACAACAGGGTAGCGGGTGCCTGCTCAGACATTAACTTGGGTGTAGGTGTATCATGCCGGTCGCCATGCATGGCAGGCTAACGTTCTTGCAGGTCAACACAGACTGATTGAGATATTATGCCTGATGGAATGCTGCCAAGAGCCATTGTGTGTATGTGTGTGCGTGAACTCTGAAAAGAGTCATGGAAAGATGGCTGTAACCCCCAAGCAAGAGGAATGCATTTCCTTGGTTGCGTTACACCAGATTTTTTTTTTTTTTTTTTTGCTCAGGCACTGCCGATGGGTCACCTTGGTTTGGCGTTTGCCCAGCAGCTGACCAAGTACTGGACGTTTATCAACTCAAAGAGATTTCAGAGAAGCTTGTGCGTGATGAGGCTACCGAGATTGAATCGTACAATCTGTGCTAAAAAAAAAAAGAAAAAAAAGTTTGGCGCTTGCCCAAAGACGGATGAAAGGGGTGTGAAGCCATCGTGAAGAACTTCTGTACACTGAGCCATGATCACTCTTTATTATTATGGCGACCGAATGGGATTGTCTTTAGTGACAAGTGTAATTTGCTCTTTGCAAACGAGAGCAAGAGTCAAAGATATTTCCACAATGGACTGTAAGTGGAACAAAATCGATCATGAAATGCCATTTCTTAATGGCACCAGGAGTCATTCAAGTTTTCGAGTGGGAAGTACGGAAACTGTTAGCATAGACCAGCGATTCATTCCAAAGAAGAAACTATGCCAGTCGTGCCAAATTAAAAACAGGGATGTATTATGATAGTACAAAAGTTTATAGGAATAGATAGACATGAGGTTATTATATCCTATTAAGTGTTTATGTGCTCTACTTTGAAATAGAACAAAAAAAGGAAGGCAGATGTGGAAATAATTGTTAATAACTTTCTTGCTTTGAATCGTCAGCTGAATTAAGTGCTATGAAATACTCATATGGGTTTGCAAATGTGCTCTAGGTGCAGCTACATTGTATGTAGAGTGAGATCTCTTATTTTTGTCTGTCCTTTTTTTTTTGTGGGGGTCGGGAAAGGGATAGTATTGCCTGCAAACGCAGAGAACAGGAAAAGTCTGTGATCAAGGCGACGGCATTCTACATAACTAGGCAATGCCAACTTCTTCACATTATGCACATAGCTGTGCGGTTCCACTCCAGTCTACAAGTAGAGTGTGTTCGTGTTGTGCACCAGATAAAACCTGTCGTCGACTCAAGTTGGTCCATGTAGAGTTAGTGCAAGTCCATGCAATTTGTCGTTACTGTATTTGATACTCCGCATAACCCAGAGTAACAAATTATATGTTAACCGTTTAGCAAAGTATCTTGACGTGATTTTAATCCGAAGGTCACAAGTAGACTCTGTAATAAAATCTGAACCTTGCTCTTCCTTAACTCACTCAAAAGTACGCAATTTTATATCTTGCTCCAAGAAAGACTTACAATTATTTTGTTATGGTTACATCTTGATGTAGTGAAACCCTGTTTATAAGTCTGTTTTACCTCTTACTCCATTGTGCACCTTTATTTTTCTTCAAACCTGACTGCATGAAGAATAAGTCATGCCTGATACTAACACTTACAACATTTTAATTCCTTCATTTCTAGTCCATGCAATATTTATGTTGGATTCAGAAAACCTTCTCACCTTTTTATTGGAGTTTTGATTTGAATTGACCTTACTGACCTCTTGTATGCTTATCAGACATACTATCATTGTTGAAAATTTGTTTATAAGAAAATTTCCAATCTACATATTGTAGCTAGAGGGATGCAAATGGCAGATAAGTCTGTTTCTAGTATCAGGATTTTGCGCACATTTCATGTTGTAAGTGGTAGCAGTGAGCATGTATCCACAACGCGCTGCAATCTACTTGCACCATACACCGTATGCAACTCCTTAGGTGTGTGCTTTAGTACACAGTCGTAACAAAAAGTGAGAATGCACCAAGATCCTGAGCATATCCCATTTTACCCCCCCCCCCCCCCCCCCCCTTTCATGATGAGGTTGGAGGTCATGGTGATACGGATGCTTCGTTCGGTTATTTCTCCGCGCTGGTGCGAACGGGTTGCCTTGGTTTGACAGAGTATGCAAATCAGAGAAAATCCTTGTCCCCTTGCTAGGTAAGTGGGCCTTCCTGTTTGATTCTTCCCCTGTGCCAATTTGAGGTATCATCCCTGATGCTGTCCATTTGTGTGTCCCAAGAGTCGTCTTGTTTCAGCATCATCTTCAGGACGTTTCTCAGCCGGCCTTGCTTAGCAGGGCGGAGAAGAGATGGCACAAACCGGGCATGCATCATTATCAAAACTACCTTGTCATCAAAAATAGGAATTCAACGGCTCCATCATTCAGGAGGTGTCGTCAGAATGTGAAGACTGTGATACTGATTGTATCAGCAAAGTAGCAATCCTGTCGAGTGTTATAAGTCACAGAATGCACATCTGTAAGAACAATCACGAATAGTTCTAGTTCATTGGTGAAATTCACTAGACGTATTAAGAAATGAAATATGCATCACATAAAGTATTTAACATTGCTATCAGGGTGATAATTAGTGAGTTGGGTCTGCTGTAGTTCTTTCTGGTTTTCTCTTCTTTGTTTTGTTAGTCTGTTTTCTAATTCTCACACCTTTGTTTCCAGTACCTGTCGGTACACATCATCGAAAGTCTTTCTCAACGTCCAGAGTTTCCATGGCAACTCTCTTGGGATGCAAATGTTGTGTCAAACTTGACTAAGGGGTTGCATGATCTCTTTGATTTTCTGCTTTTTTTTCTTTTTTTTTTTTTTGAGATTAAGATATATTTTTGTTCTAGCGTGGTTGCCTTGTGTTTGCACCCTAATTTTATCACTTTCTATTTCACAATAGCTGCAGATGTTCTTACATAGTTCAGATGTCCCAGGTACAGATTTAGAAACTTTGGTAGAATAACTTTAAGTGATGGACACCAGTGTAATGAGATAAGTAAACTAACAACAACATCAATAAAAGAATCTGAATAGAATGTTACTGCAAGCTGATGCTTTACTGAAATCAATATTTTATACAATTCAGCTGGGATGACTCAAACTTGAAACAAATGTAGAATCTCTCTCAGAACTAGCTGTCACGCCATACTGTATACGCCGAATATTTCGCGAGGGTTTTATTTTTTGCGAATTTCGCGAGTCAGCTGCTATTCGCGAAAATTAAAAACACATGAAAATATAGACTCTGATCCTGATATGAATGTGACGTACGCGTACACATTTCTCCGTTCAGTACAGGACTCCACTCGCGAATTTAACCACTCGCGAAATCGTCGGGAAGTCTCGATTCGCGAAATATATATGGCGTATACAGTATCCTCCTTGTGAACGCCAAGCATCACATGTCATGAGATGTTAGAGTGTTGCTGTAATATTTGTATGCATGGGGAGGGGGACCACACTTTTGTACGGTGAACGATAATCTTCCCGTTAACCTAGGTCGCATTGATCATCCTCAAACAGTCAAGGAAAGTTGTTGGCATGAGCCATGTATAGGGGTGGCTCTAATGTTTAGTGTCGAGATTCAGTCAAGTAAAGCCTTCACGAAATCATACCTTTGTCAGCGCCTGACTTTTGTATTAACCTTTGCAAAGTAAAACTCGAGAAAAGAAAGAAGTGTGAAGAGTAAAGTGAAAGCCTTGCCGTCGTGTCACCGCTAGGATAATTTTTTGTTGCAGCAGTTAGATGAAGCCTTTGAACATCTTTCTGGACGAGTTGCAATCTTCACTGTGAAAATGGTTAACACTGTCACTTGGTTCTGTGATCACTAACTGGCTTGGGTCGTGATATATGTATTTAGAGAAACATATTCTTGAATATACAGCCAACATTTATAAATGCATCTTATCATATTTGTTGCATCCAACCAATATTGGATGGTCGTCCTGTCCAAGATGAAATGCAGATGTCCGGGTCAGACGCTCCCGATGTAGTCGCCAATCCCATACCTCCGATGCGTTCATTTGTTCTTCTGTGTATTTTTTCTCCGTTTTCTCCCTTTCTCGTTGTAGTAAAGCGCTGTTCCTACAGTATTCAATTCTTGCTTCCTTCAAAACGTGCTTTCATTGGTTGTGCATTCTTCTGAAGTTATTCCTCATGAAAAGGTAGAATGCAAAAGGAAAATGTGTAGTAACTAATAACTGTTGTGGGTGGGTGTTAGGTTCAGTTTTATGTTTCGTCTCATTCCATGGACCTTTAGGCGTGGAATCTCTGTAAGTCGGTAGCGTGTGACAAGCAACAATTCAATGCACTTCTGGAGTAATGCCTTCATAAAGGGTTCACTCCCATAAATTGGTGGTTCTCTACACTCTTACCTAAAAGACGATAAGTTCCAAGGTTGCATTTGTGCAAGGTTAAGTCAACAGTTCATAGCAAGTGATTGAATATACAGTGATTATTGATTCTTTGGCTGAATATCCCATATATTTTTGTTTGTTTTGCTCCATGCCCAACGCAAGCGCTGGCTAATACACCAAGACATTGGTCTCTTTCTATTCTCGAGCTAGTACATGTGAAAACTTGCAGTGGAACCCCCTGCAATCTAAAGTACTGTTCCAAACCACGTTGTAGTCGACTTTAATAGTTCAAGCACCATCAGATGCATGGAGTGGTAGAGATCGCATCATATTGGGCATGAGATGAATTTATTGAATAGTCAAGTTTCTCATGCTTCAAAGGAAGAATGAGTAATAGTTTATTCTACAATTGTACAATTTTTATTGGTGATAATTTCATGTCCACACCTATGGGGTAGATGCGAGTCCATGACTCGTTATTTTCAAGTATGGTTGAGACTAGTATTGTAGGTTAGTGCGTACATGTGAAATTAATTCCATCTTTTTAATGAACCTTCTACCGTTGTCCATTAGTTTTGCTTCCAGTCTACTTCAACACAGAATGACTTTGCAGGTATTGTTCCACAATCAGCTAGATATAGGTCTATGGTGTCAGTCAGGTAAACCCCACATGACAACTCTTGGTCCAAGAACCTAGTGTAGAAAGTGGCACTTTAATCCAAAGTGGTTCCTTGTTTATTCATTAGTGTCCCACTTATGCGGTAGACTGTAGTAGATTTCTCAGATCAAAGTTCCTATGTTTGCATGGTACTATGCCGTGCCAAGGAAAGGTCACTTTGGTGACGGTATACCTCCACTTTGCACAAACCACCTTTCTTCCATTCTGCACGCACCGCTCACTGTTAATGATTGACGGAGTAGAACGCCGCTAGACAAAATGGGACGGAAATCTGCCCAAAAATTCACAGCTCCGTAAGTCTTGTGTGGGTCATCTTCCGTAAAGTGTCTGACGAAGGGGATGCCATGTCGTGAGAAGCAGGTGTTATCCTTTTTGTGTCAGTGCTGTTACATATCACCTTTCGCATTGCAGGCCAGAAAAAGGCCTTTCATTCTTGAAATGAGAGAGACTTCCTGCACGATACAGATGCAATGTACACATATTATGTACATTTCTCTAAATTTATGATTCACAAGGAAGTGAGTGTGTTTGCCTAAGGTTGGGCAAGGCAAATAAATAATGTGGCTACAAATTCAGCATTTTCTGGAGCATAACTGAAATATTTTGTTCTCTTTTTTTTTTTTTTTTTTTTTCATGTGAAGGGTAACAAATCTCCACAATATATGCATTCTAATGATACCATCCACTGTGTTAATTGCTGCGTTATCATTCACGTTTTGTCCAGTTCCGATGCGTATTTTGTGCACTGTGCCCCAATCCCCCACTGGAATGTCGCATGGCAGTAGTAGTCATCCACGTATGTTTAGTAGCGACGGCAGTCAACATGTCAATCTTGGTGTGATCCAAACTTCGTAGTAGTAACCTCCTGCTCATGGTTCTAGCACATGGATCATTTATCGGGAGTAATTACCACTTAACCTGCAGACTTGATGTACTGGCAAAAACTGAACCAAACTATTTTGTTCTCATTTGGTAGAGTCATGGCTGTACTACTACAATACATTACCAGCGAAACAAAACAAAACAAAAATGAAACTTGTGCCTAACGAAAGATAGAAAGAAAGGGAAGAGAAAAAAAATTACTTAAACGAAAAGATTTTTTTTTAAAGTGGTTCGGCAGTATTTGTAGGCAAGAATTCAAAGTGTGTGCCTGCTTAACAATGTGTGTTAATTTGTGTGATGTACATGTCATCTTTCCATATGTCTGTCTCTGTCCATCTGTCTGTCTGTCTGTCTATGTCCACATGCCCGTTTGTCTGTTCATGTGTGTGTTTGTTTGTGGGAGAGTCTATTTTTTCTGTGTACGAGACGAGTGTGAGCTGATGTTTTTTTTCCTCCATGGACTGTACAAAGTGTAAAAGTTTACATAAAAAGAGAAAGATATTGATATTTCCTGCCATGTTTAAAGGATTGTACATGTACAAAAATATCATGTATCACACTTTTGTTCTTCAACGATTTTGTTTTCCCCCCTTTTTTGTGTAATGAAACCGTAACTATGGTTTTGAACAGCATATATGGGTTTATTGCAATTAAAATTGTACTTACTCTGTAAATGTGCTCTTTGTCAGATGTGTCGTCTTCTTGTTGTTTAGCTCTGACTGATTCATGTGTAATAAGCAGCCAAAATGAGTTCTGGAAGTAATGTATGCCCACAGTGCATTCCTGTTGTAACAAAATGCTTGTAAAGACATTTTGCTACAACAAAGTCAACAATCAAGTCCCAAATCATCTACGTGTAAGTAACTGCATTTACGTGAACATAATTTATTGGGCCATAACAAAATTTCGACATGCATAAAGAAAACTGCCGATCCCAAGGACTTCATTATAACACTTCGAGTCACTTGTATACAAATGTACATGTCCTACTGGCAAATGCAAATACATGTACATGGGTTAGTCAACCTTTATTGAGCAAGGAGATAAAATGTGATCATTGAACATGTGCTTTGTGTTCTTGTGAGCAGAACATTTTTTTACACTTTCCCGGTTGAGAACAATTTGTGTAAACCAGTGGCAATAACCAAACATAAGAATGTACACCGTGTGTGCATTTGCTACTTACGGCCTCCCCTCAGCAGCATGTAAATGCTGTGATGTGAAACTAATGTACAAGTTCATGGATCACATCATGTCTTTGAAAAATTTCCGTATCTCGCATTTGCCAGGATTATATTATTTTTAGGTTTCCCTGTACTAGAATCTGTACAATGTATTTCTTAATGAGGTCATAATATGCAATATAATTGTCCCTTCTCTTTTGGCCAGTTGAATACTGGCAACTCACAACTGTTATGACAGTTCTTTGGGACCAGCACTTTTCTTGTTTATCGAAATTTTGTTACAGCTGAGCAATACAGTATAAAAAGATAATACTGTACACAATGTAGATGATTATTTAGGGACTTGAATTTCTACTTCATCATAACCAGATTTTCGTTATAACCATGTTCGTTACTAATGGGAGTGGGTTATATTTCTTCAACTTAATGTTTTTGTATACAGCATTCAGTCAGCAAGAAAAGCTTCAGAGAGTTTTACAGAGAATTAGTTACATCATTACATACACAACATTTAAACTACAACAATCCAAGGCCTGGAGAAGAGACCAAACAACCACTGTGACAACACATGAGCAAACAAATATGAAAAATCAATCATCTTGCAATTTTGGGTTTAATCCAGTATAATATGTATTCTTCAAACAACTTTGGAAGACATATATGATAATAAAATGCATTTGTAACGCCACATAAATGTAAGTATACAATTTGATATACGAGATTTAACTGTACACACTATTTGTCAAGCAGTTTATCTATAATACAGCATGGCACATGAGAATATATGTACGGCTAAACATGTAAATACATGCATACCGTATTGTACATTGTACTGCAATAGTACAAACTGTATACATTTTGAAAAGTAAACCTTGCATTTAAGTCGACACAATAATACGGTGATGCATGCTAATGTCTTGTAACCTACACAGAGTTGGAGGTTTGAGTCTGCTCAGCTAACAGTTATTGATGAATATGTGTATGGTAGTAGGATGACAGGAGGCTTACTGCTGTCATGAATTATCGGGGTCATCCCACTAGGCCGACACCCACGAGACATACGGCCAACGAGTTCGACTTTGAAAACAGGTCCATGAGTCATACAGCCCATGAGTTCGACACTAGGCAAATAAAGCCCATGAGTTTGACACTAGGTAAAAATAACCCACAAGTTCGACAGATACAACACAGGGCTTAATGTGTCGGTCTCGTGGGCCTTGTTAGCTTAGTGTCGAACTAATGGGCTGTACAAGTTGTATGACTCGTGAGCTGTATAACTCATGGGCTGTATGATGTGTGAGCTGTATGATTCGTGGGCTGTATGACTTGTGGGTGTCGGTCTCGTGACGTGCACCCAAATTATCAAGCTCATCAATCTTCAGATTCACAACATTGTACGTGTACCATATTGTGACAAAGACCGTTTGGACAAAGTGAAAGGCAAGTCCAGCCATGGGTCTCGTAACTAAAATGCTGTTACACACAAGCCTTCACCTATGAATCATTTACATGAGCACTCTTCCAAAACATCACACTCTTAACATGATCTCAACTCGATTCAACTTTAAACTTTCTCCTGGTTTACTTATGTATTTCCTTTCTGTCAACACAATCTTTTATGCCGACTTTTACGAGGTGACAGACATAAGATTTCTTCAGTCGAGATGATTTAATCATGTCAACATACGCCATGTGTCTCTTTACAAATGTTGTCTTGCTCAAAGAATTTCACGTACAGTATTACTTAGTAGGGAAAACTGGAATCTACATCATCTACATCAATGAACAACTCATTCAAGGTTTACTGTATTACAATGTACAATATACAGTGCCCATATGCATAGGCCTACACATAAGAATTACGAGTTGTAAAGTTGTAACAAAATGCTAAACATTTGGTTGAAAGTTACATACAACCACAAATGCGTATTAGTTCCTACACGGTATCTTATCACCTGTCAGTACACTTTACAGGCAGTCCCTCGCCCATTACATACCATTCACACGCACATATCATTTTTCCTTGTACAATGTAGATATCTCTTCTTCCCTACAAAATAAACTCTCTCTCTTACCATGCAAAATACCCAAATACGTGAAAGACATTTCTGTCACACACATCTTTTCAATTATCCATTACAATCGTTCGAAACCATTTTGAAACAGCTTCAAAAGAACAAATAAATGTCATACTCTTAAAGGCACACAAAACAAGCAATTAGAATAAATACAACATGTGCATGCCGAACAATATTTCAGAATCTTTGCATAGGTTTGGTGAACATGCCACAAAGAATGCAATAAATGTACTCACAGTGAAAAGCGCATCGTAGACAAATCACCAAAAAGCAAGGAATCTATTGCAAATAAAATGACTTTTCCCACAATTCACAAGGCCCTTGTCAATACATCATTTCATTCTCTTGCAACTGACAAGAAGTTAAGGTGTAAACTAGTCAGAGAGAATTAAGAAAAAAAAAATAGAAAAGTCACTATGGTATGCCTCCGCAATATCACATGGTTCTCCCAATAAGTCTATATACAACTGTACGTCCTGTATGTCTTGACAACATGAGACGACAGTTTCAAATGATTGGTAAAAAATTTGAAATGGCATGTTTGAAAGTTTGGCACAACAACAAAGTTGCTATGATAGCAACTCTTGCTGCAATGACAAGTGTCATGATAATGAAAAGAACCTTGTTTCCTGTTTGACTGCTGCTACAAGAAGTTGCCATTCTGGATTCTGGCATGAATTGCTATCATAATATCTTCCATGAAATGAGACTTGATGGGAGTTTGTGGGATTGACTTTTATGCTTTCAGCTGTAGTGATAAGTACTGAGACATCATAGTGGCTACAATGCCGCGACAGTATGTTAAACTATTGACTCTCGATCAAGATAATTGGCGATGGTTAATTTCCCACTTTCTATAACCATGGGCAGCCCGACAGGAGCACAGGCTAAAACAAATAATTCAGCAGCTAGGTACCAACGTTAAAACAAATAATGCTTCTGGAATGAAGAAGGCCTTTAAACATACCTCGAAATCCAATATGTGATGTGTGGCATATCCAGGGATATCACTGACTTAAATTGAAGACTGCAGTCAAACCTAGAAAGTGCCAACAACATAAAGGCTACAAGCACTTTGTGTTGAATCTCACCATCATTCACATGTTAGATTAATCACGATTGACCACTGCTTTACAACTTGGCACCACCATACACCAACAGTGTACACTGAAAGGCTCTTCATGTAGAATGTGCAGTCTCATACATACAGGTCCATGGATAGATACATGGAGATACATCGGCTGAGTTGTTCTTTTATTTCTCTCTCTCTTTTTCTTTTCCTTGATGGGGGTCATGTTAGCTCCATCTTTCTTGGTGCTTGCTCGATGTACAGCTGCATCTGTGCATGTAAAAAGTCCAGCAGCTTTTGATAATTACACGTCACAAATTAATAATGGGAAGACATGCTTTGTCATTTGGATTATCATCACCATAACATAGCACACTTTCTTTTTAACTGCAGTACAGTATATTGTCAAGTACTGCCAAACAACACATTGAATAACATACAACATGCATCCTTCATGTCACAGTGGGGGTGAAAATGCTGTTTTAAAATCCATGGAATCTGTTGGAATGCAATAAAAAAAAGCACCTATGGTAATGGAAACACAACCAAGTTTTGGCTATAAATACATTGTGTACAAGCTACAACCAGCATTATGTCCGCCCATGTCTTATGTCCAATATCAAGGTTGAACTTCCCTGGTTGAACAATGACTTCATGAAGGCATCTATGAAATGAGAGCTCAGTGTTGACAATCCCCCCCCCCCCCCCCAAAAAAAAAAGAAAGAAAGAAAGAAAGGAAAGCACTCTGAAGGTGCAGACCTCTGCCAAACAGGTTTTTCCACCACTGATCTTGCCCTTCCATAGAGATCAGTGATTTCCACTCATTATGCATGCTGAAAACAGCCCACTCTCATAATATACTGTAGAAGCCTTTTGTTACATCATCAACTTTCAGCTGCGCGGCGCCTCGCCTAAACTAAAGCTTGCACTTTAGTGCGCCCACGCAAACCTCAAATATGCGCAGCTTGAACTCCCAAGTTCATTGACCCTAACTGCCAAAATAGCAAAAATCCTTCACAAAATCCATAAAAATTGCCGGATCACTACCCAAATTTAATCATCTGTTACTTGTGTCATTCTCAACCTTTCCTGTTAGTTTCATCTAAATCCGTTCACAACTTCTTGAGTCATTTTGCACACAGATAAACAAACCAACGCTGATGAAAACATAACCTCCCTTGGCGGAGGTAATAAATGGATGGATGGATGGATGGATGGATGGATGGATGGATGAATGAATGAATGAATGAATGAATGAATGAATGAATGAATGCAGGGTTCATACTCTTTCTCATGAATTAAATTCCATGACTTTCCATGACCATTTTAGCCAGAATTCCATGACCTTTCCATGACTTTAACACAATTCTTTTTTTAACACATTAAACTGAAAATTTGATCTCAAATCAAAGCGAAGCAAACAGAATACACACATCTCACACAAACAACAGATAAACTTGTATAAATTTTGCAATTTTAAGACTTTCCATGACCTTTCGATGAAAATATCAGGTTTTCATGACTTTCAAGGCCTGGAAAAAGAATAGGCCAAATTCCATGACTTTCCAGGTTTTCCATGACCCGTGTGAACCCTTCCTTCCTTGAACGAACCAACGAACAAACGAACGAACGAACGAATCAATGAATGAATCAATGAATGAATGAATGAATGAATGAATGAATGAATGAATGCATATAATGTACATTCAAGCAATGCATCTAACCTTTAAGAGATCTGATGAAACTGACTTCAGAGGGATCATCCTGGCCTCTTTCATCTGACACAATTCATCATCTGCCTCTACCCAAGGGAATTCCTGCCATGAAGTCAAGGGTACAGTCATAAACCAGACACAGTGAACACAAACATGCTTATTTGACCACCAATCTCATGACAACTGATACTGAGCTCTGAGAAATCATCAGTTTCTGCTAACTCTGTCTCATTCCTGTCTTTTTTTTTTCTCAGCCAGACAAGCAATCATCATCATTCTAAGAAGAAAGATCCTCCTTTAAAAAGATGCTTATGCAAGATACAATGTACCAGTAATTCTTGGCCTGAGGAGGGCTGAAATATGGAACGAAGAGGTACATGTGCAATAGAAAGGAAATTCTGAAAAGATATTGTGAATACTCTCCCCATCCCCTTCATTTTCTTTCCTTTTGCTTTGTTGAACCTATTACAGGTTGAAGAGGAATTCCACATACATCCATCTTGATGATCCAACTGTGAGAGAAGGAGAACATAAATACCTGCCGAACACTAATGATCCTATCATGCTATTACAGCACCTAAAATCATTCAGAGCATATGATCCCACAGAGAGATCCATCTTCATTAGAGAACAGGGGTGGTATTCTGAAAATCTTCTTAAGTTTCTTCCTAAGTTTCTTCCTAAGTCAGAAACTTAGGAATTGCCTAGGAAAGACAAAATTGGTATTCTGAAATTTCTTCCTAGGCACTTCTTAATGCAAATTAGGCCATCCTTATTCCCGCCCACGTCCTTTCCTAAACCAATACGAAATGCCGTATCATAAGGAACTAACCAATGACAATCGCATATTACTATGACGTAGGGTCAAATACACGAGTGCGCGGCACGTCCCCTTTCTCACGCTCATTTTGCGCATCAAAGTACATGCGCGCGCAATGACTGACAAGCGCGCCTATCACGATGCTTGCAGTTTGCTATTCTTAACAACGTACTTAGGACAGGGGTGGAGCTTTCCTTAATATTTTTCTAAAATTCTCTCCTAAGTGCATTCTAGAATACCAACTTCTTCCTAAGTCTGAAATTTGCATATTCCCACCCCCTTCCTAAGTTTCTTCCTAAGTCTACTTAGGAAGAAACTTAGGAAGATTTTCAGAATACCACTTAGGAAAAAATCCTGACTTAGGAAGAAATTTCTTCCTAGGAAGGATTTCAGAATACCACCCCAGATTTATCATTTTGTTACTTTGAGCACTTGCACAAGTATGATGACTCTCACATAGCCTTACCTTCACAGACATACTTCCATCTTATACAGTGTACCTGATGGCTTGTTTTTTTTTATTCCAGCTTTTGAACTATTTTCCCCAAAATGACAGCATCAGCCTTTGAACATCAGCATGTATAGAGGAATGACCTAGAAATGGATATTTGATAAAGGTCATCTGTTCTCTTGAGTGATAATATCTCTTCACACTCTGAAGATGTTTACTTTTTCATTTCCCTCTCTAATTCACAAGCAAAACTGTCATACTTCCATTATCTCTCTACTTATAATTGAAGCATATGGGAAAACCTTGATTAAAACATGATGAAAACAAAGAAAATTGTTAAAAGTATGTATCACCAACCTGAAGAAGGTGCTTTTCATTGCTCTCCATGGTAGCAGATCCTTTTGTGTACACCAGTACTGAGAAGGTACAGTCTGAAGCATTTGTGACATAATAAAAGATATACAATGGGGAATTGCCAGCATACCATGTATCATAATGTAAAATAATTACTACATCTCAGTGACACTTTCCTTTACTAATTCCATGCTATCAACAATATTGGTTCATATCTCTAACAACCTTTTTTTTTTTCAATGCATTCTAGAAACTATTTTGTATTAAACTCCTATTGAAAGCTCTAATCAAGAGAAGTGTTCAAGGCAACTTAAAACCCTTATCATTCTCACCTGATGTAATGTTCTGTGAGTATGAAAAACAATAATTTGGCACATGAATGTTCCATATTATAATATGTGCTATACGAAATGTATTTGGCCATGATTTCATTTTTCAGATTGCAAATTTAGTCACTATACACGTTGCCTTACAAGACCTGATTTGCGAAATATTGTGCTCTTGAAATACAATATTATGGTGACTACTGCAGCTCAAAATTGTCTGACCATTAGTTTTACTGATCCAAGTGAAAAAAAAAAGGGTCACATGACTAACCAGGGGGAAGCTTCTGCAGCATGGCGTCACATGTGTTCAGCCGCAGGACGAAGGCCCTTAGACTCTGCTCAAGTCTTTGCAATTTGTCATCAACTCTGTCGAGAGGAGCCATTTTGCAATAATTATACAAGTGTACATACATCAGTACAATTCACAGACATGGAATGGCTTGCTTCTCGGTTCTCGTATTGACTAAAGCTGTCATTTTCAGAAAGCAAACTTCCTCAACAGAGATTTACTGTTTACATTTATAAGAGAGCTGTTCAATAGTTACCAAAAGAAAAAGGAGAAACTCCTGTGCTCTTGCTTAACTGCTTAAAATGGCATTCAAATCATGAAATTGTATTGAAAATGGATGACTGACAAGTTTCATTTAAATGTGTATTAAGTAGGGAGAAATAGATGGGCAAATAAAGTCATTAAAATTATTTATGTTTGAAAACACAAAGCCAAAAATCAGAGATCACACTAAAACCCAACAGAATAAAACCATTTCATAAAGGCATGTAATACAAATAGTCTAACAGTCCTTGAGTGGGGGAGCAACAGGTATTTAAAACTGAGAGCTGGCAGGCACAAGAAGCCTCAACAACAAGACTGTACCAACGACTTCAACACTAGATGATGTTCAAAACATATTGGCATTATAATAACCAATACACAGATTACTAGGATAGGATTTCTGCATTATTTACTAACTGCAGAATTAAATTTCATTGTATTAATTAAATGTTAGTATTATCACAGTGACTTTCAGAAACAAGGATTCCTAAACATCATCTTGACATTCTCTACTGCTTTGCAGTATGTGAGAAATCCACTCATGTGGACACAGCTTTACCCTTCAAGCTTCTTTTCTGCTGGCGGCGTGATTTCAAAGACGAACCTCTCCACAGGCTGACTCGATGGGCTTAGCAGCACTACAGAGACACATTGCACTTCATTCTGTGAAAATCAAGTTGGGGGAGGGGGAATAAACATTGACGTTAAACCATATGACTACACTTTTCATATCACTAAACACTGACCCAATTGATAGGACAGCATGGCGAAGAGCCATGATTAGGAAATAAATCATCCAAATTCACAGAGCGGGGAAAAATGGATTTTATTCAAATGATGATGATCAATGATGATGTCTGTATGATTGTAAACAAAAACAACAGACCCACTGGTCTAGCATCCCCCTGAGCAACACACTTCCCCTTTATGGCACTCCACCTGAGGCAAACTACACTAAATTTCCAAAATTCTGAGACTCGGGGATTGCTGCAGGTTCCTTGGGCAATGCCCTTCTAATCTTGGGTACCTTTGAGCCCCCCTTAAGAGATGCCCCAATGGGACACAACTATCATTTGTACCTGTAAGCAATTGTCTTCTCCCCCCCCCCCACCCCACCCCCCCCCCCCCCCCCCCCCCCCCATGATTCCTGCCAAAGTTCAGTCAAAATCCAGCCACAAGTTTTCAAGATAAATATGTGAAAAAAGTTCAGGCATGACACACATTGCACAATTCATGTCGAACATCAAACAAGCACAATCATTCAATTGAGCCATTGGTTCAGGTGAGCTTATTTGTGGGGGGGGGGGGAACAGAAATGGGGAAAAAACACACATCTAACAATCAGACTGATTCTCATACCTTCACAACATGAGGTTTGATGCCAAGGACTGCATCAGTGATGTACTGGTTGAGTTCTGGATGGCGTGATAACTAAGGGATAAATGACATAGAAATTCGGATGGAGGTAACACTTTGCCAGTTGGCAAAATATCTCAATACTTCTTTTCATGGGGCACAGACTTAATCACAACTTGGTTCAAAATTCTGTTCTTCCTCTTCTTCATCATTGTCTTCTTCTTCTTCTCTTCCAACAAAAGTTCTTCTTCTATAATGGTGTGGCAAGATGTGTCTGAGTGATACTGATTGCTGACTTTCACTACCGTAACCACCTGGAGTTAAACCTCAAAGTGGTCAGTATCAACTAAGTACTCAATCATTTTTTTTTTTTTTTTTTTTTTTTTTGGGGGGGGGGGGTATCAAGTCAACCCTGTTGTATGCGAGAAGTGCAGTGATATCTTTCTTTTGCAGTCACATCTTTGACATGCGCGAGTTGTGATCCTGTCAGTTTGGGCCTCAAACGTGTTTGTCCTGGCTGAGGGACAGTATATTCCACCCCTAAACATGCAGGAAGAATGGCATGCAAAACACATACATCATCATTGCCCTCCTCAGCTTGTCTCACTGGGCCTCCAACTTAAGACCTTGTGGTTGTAAGGTAGAAATACTTTTACCTGAACGGCTGAGCCAGCTTACTGGTAGTGGTAGGTCTATTTACTACCTACATGTATAGCAATGCCAACTGACATAGATGACAACATAATGAATTCCACAAAATGTAAAAATATTAACACAGAAAGTTAGTTCGCGAATTTTTTCCATTGTGACTCTTTCTGCATTTATACAAGCATTCTAACCTGAACAGGAATGTTGTACTTTTGTCTTCTCTCAAAAATTCCTGGAGGGTAGAGATCTCTGATGTACAGAATCTGGTGGACCGCTATTTCAAGGAATTCACACAGGATGTCAGCAGACACTTAAGAAAAACACACAGAGAAATAAAGCCATCATATAACAGGTACCGTAGTTATGGGTAAACTTGGCCTAGCGGGTAAAGTCGGCCCCCAGCGCGCGCAGTACAAGAAGTTGTACTGCGCGCGCTGGGGGCCGACTTTACCAGCTAGGCCGACTTCACCCATAACCACGGTACCTAGCATACAATATCCTGATTGCATATCATTTCAAATATTTATACTACTGGATGTGGAATGGTAACATCCAAACCTGACTCTTGAAGATGAGGAGGGCTGCTTGTCCTATTAACTACCCGTAGTCAGGTAGGCGACCTACCGGTACAGTGGTGGTGGCAATTCACAATATCAAAATATCTACACATTTTATACACAACAGGAAATCAAAGTTTCATCATCAGGAAAGGACAAACCACTGATAACAGATTCAAGCTTAGCTCAAACAACTGCATAAAGTACAATTACTGATTACTGATAAAATTCATTGCTAGGAAAAAACAAATGAGAGAAAAAAAGTTTGTTTTGGTAATGGTATCAAGATGAGGGTTTGTATGAGGATGTTTTCTTTTTGTTTCTTTTTTATTTTAGTTTAAGTGAACACATCTGTATCTGTATGGTTTAGTCATCAAAATGTCCAAGAAGACACAGCCACACATCTATGGTACTTTTTGTCTTTAGGCGACAGCCTGTCCTGGCCTGATTCAATATTTTCAGGGAGAAACACTACTCCCACTTGTGACTTGACTTGCCTTTTCAATATCCACTTCACCATCGCAACTGACAGGATCATTCTCATGGGTGCTTCATTGCTCAACCTGATCTTGACTCTAGAATTATATCTATTGGCGCTATTGCAAATTTACGGCTGTGCTTGATTTTAATGAATCAGGGTCTATGGTATAATTAGCCTGACCAGACCGCTGT